>NC_044042.1:97299637-97909637 GCF_901765095.1 Microcaecilia unicolor
CTCATTTGTTACTGGGTCCAGATATTGATCTTCAACTCCAATAAATGGGTGAAGCCCACTAGTGACTGTTATAATCATTGACAAAAACCCCGCTCCTCCCTATGTCTGTGTTTTATATTATATTTCGTTTTAATTTTGCCTTTTTATCTTACTGGTCACTCATTATTCAAAAGTCCTCATTATACAAAACTGAACAGAATGACTGGCAATTGGCACAAAGTTCACAGAACACAGGATCGCTTATCTCAAAGCTCATCGAACCCTGACAGGCACCTGTTTCGTTGCCGCTGTTTCAAGGGATCTGTTGATAGATACATAGTGGTAACATGCACTAGGATTTTCAGATTGTCTGAGATTAGGAGAGATGAACTCAAGGCGTTGATGGTTGTGAACCATTCAGTATTGTGTGGAGACGAGAGTATGAAGCAGTGTGATTTTTTCCCCTGTTTAATTTCAGCTTGAAGGCTGATGTCCAGGATTTATTTTTATTTATTTATTTGTTACATTTGGATCCCACATTTTCCCACCTATTTGCAGGTTCAATGTGGCTTACATAGTGCAGTAGTGGCAATCGCCAATACCTGCATGAACAAATACACAGTGAGGTTGTGACAGAATAATGATCAGGATTGATAGACACATTGGGGGTCATAGGGGGAAGAGTTAGGTTGTGTCCAATATGAACATTTATATTGTTGTGTTGCGGGTTAAGGCATTTAGGTTGGATCGTTAAGAGTATGCCTTTTCGAACAGGTTAGTCTTTAGGAGTTTCCGGAAGTATAGGTGGTCGTATGTTGTTTTACGACGGTTGGTAATGCGTTCCATAGTTGTGTGCTTATATAAGAGAAGCTGGATGCATAGGTTGATTTGTATTTGAGTCCTTTGCAGCTTGGGTGGTGGAGATTTAGGTATGTTCGTGTTGACTTTGTTATGTTTCTGGTTGGTAGGTCTATGAGGTTCCATGGTGCTCATGCTGTTCGTGATTTTGGAGGTGATTTCTGATGGATTATTTTTTGAAAGGGATATAATTGTAACATCGTGGGCATACATGAAAAGATTAAAGACTTGTTTACATAGGGACATGGCTAGTGGGATCCAGGGGCATAGCCAGACGTCGCGGTGGGAGGGGGCCAGAGCTCGAGGTGGGGGGCACATTTTGGTGTGCCGCCCTGCCGTCCCTCCTCCTCTGCCGCCGCCTCACCGCCCCACTGCTCCCCACTGCCTCGCCGCTGCAAATACCTTGTCTGGCAGGGGTCCCCAACCCCCACCAGCTGAAGCCTTCAGCACCGGTCTCCGGCCCTGCTTTCGCTTCCCCTCATGTTCTGCACACTCCTTTTAGTGAAATTGAGCATGCTCAGTTTCACTAAAAGGAGCATGCCGGACATGAGGGGAAGACAGAGCAGGGAAGGCAACATGGCAGCGCTGGAGACTGACTGGTTGGGGACCCCTGCCAGCAAAACCAGGGGCCTAGAAGAAATTTTGGGGGGGGGGCCCAGGCACTGGAGTAATTTGTTCAGTTTTGGAGGCTGTATCTTGCTAAGGACATAAAAAGGCTTGAAGTGGTATGGAAGAAGGTGATAAAAATAGTATGGGGTTTGGGCCGAAGGATGTGCACAAAACGTCCAAATTCTAAACAGGAAAGAAAGTCTATCTTTTGTTTTCGAAAATACTGTGGACGTTTTGTGATTTGACCATTTTTGTTTTTGGGCCATTAAAAAAAAAAAAACCCATCCAAGTGCAAAATGTCCAAAATCAAGCCATTGGGACGTAGGACGAGCCAGCATTTTTAGTAGACTGGTCCCCCTGACATCATAGCACAGCAATGGGGCACCCTAGGGGCACTGCAGTGGACTCCATAAACTGCTCCCAGGTACACATCTGACCATTGCTCCCTTACCTTGTGTGCTGAGCCTCCCAACCCCACTACCCTCAACTGTATACCACTATCATAGCCCTCACGGGTGAAGGGGGCGCCTGTATGTGGGTACAGTGGGTTTCTGGTGAGTTTTAGAGGACTTACAGTTTCCTCCACAAGTGTAACAGGTAGGGGGAGGTAGGAGCCTAGGTCCACCTGTCTGAAGTGCACTGAACCTACTACTAAACTACTCCAGGGACCTGCATGCTGCTGTAATGGACCTGAGTATGACATCTGACGATGGCAAAGAGGCTGGCAAGTAATGTTCTTCATCGCTATTTTTGGGGGTGGAAGGGGTTAGTGACCACTGGGGGAATAAGGGGAAGTCATCCCTGATTCCCTCCAGTGGTCATCTGGTCATTGGGGCACCTTTTTGAGCCTTATTCGTAGTAAAAACAGGTCTAGCTCAAATCGTCTTTAATCCGGGACGTTTTTGTTTTGTTTCATTATGGCTGAAAGACATCTAAGTCTTAGGAACGCTCAAGTTCCGCCTTGAACGTGCCCCTGGAATGCCCCCTTGAGATTTAGACTAGAGGAAAGGAGGGATAGGGGGAGATATGATAAGGAAGTTTAAATACTTGAAAGTAAAATGGCTTCATGGCTGGGTTTTTTTTTATATTTGTACCCCGCACTTTCCCACTCATGGCAGGCTCAATGCGGAAATGGTTTTCAAGGGTGATGATATGGAGGAACTGAAAGAAATCTTAGTGAACTTGGAAGATGTACTGAGCTAAATTGACAAGTTAAAGAGTGATAAATCACCTGGACCAGATGGCATACACCCAAGAGTATGGAAAGATGAATTTGCTGATCTGTTGTTAGTGACCTGTAACCTATCATTAAAATCATCCGTAGTATCTGAAGATTGGAGGATGGCCAAAGTAACGCTGATATTGATAAAGGGATCCAGGGGTAATCCTGGAAATTACAGACCGGTAAGCCTGACTTCAGTGCTGGACAAAAGTGGATACTGTTATAAAGAATAAAATTATAGAACACATAGACAAACATAGTTTAATGGGACAGCGTCAACATGGGTTCAGCCAAGGGAAATCCTGCCTCACCAATTTGCTTCATTTCTTCGAAGGTGTAAACAAACATGTGGATAAAGGTGAGCCAACTGATAGTGCATCTAGATTTTCAGAAAGCTTTTGACAAAGTTCCTCTTGAGAGACTCCTGAGAAAATTAAGGAGTCATGGGACAGGAGGCAATGTCCTTCTGTGGATTAGGAATTGGTTATTTGACAGAAAACAGAGGGTAGGATTAAATGGCCATCTTTCTCAATGTAGGAGGGTGAATAGTGGAGTGCAGCAGGGATCTTGTACTGGGACCGGTGCTATCTAACTTATTTATACATGATCTAGAAAAGAAGATGACGAGTGAAGTGATTAAATTTGCATTTGACATAAAACTACTCAAAGGAAGACCACAGGAAACTGGAAGACTTGGTATTCAAATGGTGGATGAAATTTAATGTGGTCAAATGCAAAGTGATGTACACTAGGAAGAATAATCCGAATCGTTACCTGATACCAAGGTCCACCTTAGGAGTCAGAACTCAAGAAAAATCTAAGTGTCATTGTAGACAATACACTGAAATCTTCTGACTAGTATGTGGTGGAGGCAGCCAAAAAGGCAAACAGGATGCTAGGAATTATTAGGAAGGGGATGCAAAATAAGACCAAGAATGTTATAATACCTCTGTATTGCTCCATAGTGCAACCTCACCTTAACGTTAAAGAGGTTAGGGCTCTTTGGTTTGGAAAACAGACGGCTGAGGGGGGGATACGATTGAGGTCTACAATATCCTGAGTGGTGTAGAATGGGTAGAAGTGAATCAATTTTTCATGCTTACAAAAGTACAAAGACCAAGGGACACTCAATGAAATCAGAGGGAAATATTTTAAAATAAATAGGAGGAAATATTTTTCACTCAAAGAATAACTAAGCTCCAGAACTCATGCCAGGATGCCTGGAATGCCTTCCTGAAGGAGGTGGTGATAGAATTCAAAAATGCATGATATCAAAATTAAACTAAAATGGCTTCATGGCTGTTGATTTGTTTTGATGGGCAAGAGTGGTGCTTGGATGACAACTCAAGTAGTGAGGAATTAAACCCAGTGTCGGACTGCTGTCTGCATCTTAGTATAATAGAATTGTTTAATTAAAACTTCTTAAGGTACTAGGGATATCAGATGAATATAACGAGCCTTAAGATTATTTGGTATAATGTGTAATTAGTGTTTGCTTCTTAGAAACTAATTAACTGTAATTAACACTCTAATGAGAACTCTCCTCTTGTTGTCCTAATTAGAATAATTGACTATAAATGAAGACTGAACTAGGCCCTGCTGTTCCATCTACAGTCTATATGTTAATGCTGTGGTAGAAAATTCAAGTTTTAAAACTACAGGGAAGAGGACTTATCAATAACCAACAATTCCTCTTTTAAACCCAATCTTTAAGTTACCAAGCACAGAGCAAAACAATGTCACTCACCCAGAGTAATGTCCTGTTCTCGTAGAACTTCTTGGAAAGACATCTTAAAGTTGAATTTAGTGAGTGAAATGTTAGTGATATTGTTGGATTCTTGGTTTAATCATGAATTGATAACAATGAGACTGTTGGGCAAACTGGGTGGACTATATCTGATGCCATTTATTGTGTTGCCCCTGGGAGATTTCCAGCTTGCCAGCACCTGACATCATCTATCAGCACCGGTGGTTAAAAGAGAGTGAGCGCCACCAAGTGATTGGGAGAGTGTGAGTCACTGCAGCCTCTGAGCCTGGAAGAACATGTTGTATAGACCTGGAGAAGAGACAGCTGAGGGGAGATATGATAGAGGTCTATAAAAATGAGTGGAATGGAATGGTGGACGTGAATCGCTGGTTTACTCTTTCTAAAAATACTAGGCCTAGGGGGCATGCAATGAAGCTGTTAAGTAGTAAATTTAAAACAAATTGGACAAAATATTTCTTCACTTAATATGTAATTAAACTCTGGAATTTGTTGCCAGAGAATGTGGTAAAAGCAGTTAGCTTAGCAGGGTTTGAAAAGGTTTGGATACCTTCCTAAAATAAAAGTCCATAAGCCATTATTATGATGGATTTGGGGAAAGTCCACTGCTTATTTCAAGGATAAGCAGCATAAAATCTATTTTACTGTTCTGGGATCTTGTCAGCTACTTTGGTTTTGGCCAACTACTGGAGTTGGCCACTGTTGGAAACAGGATACTGGGCTTGATGGACCTTTGGTCTGTCCCTGTACGGCAATGCTTATGTTCTTATTTCTTACCCTGGGAGATTCCTGCTTGCCAGCACCTGACGTCATCTGCCAGCACCAGGGATTTAAAGAGAGCAGCTCTTGTGCACGTGGCCACTGGTGCACAAGAACAAAGACCCCTTTGGCACCCAAAGGAGCTCAGAGGAACTGATATTTGCAGTGGACACTGTGGATTCTTGTAAAGAAGTGCTGTAAGTTTTATTCTTGCAATTTTTCAGATAGGTAAACATAAGTTTAAAGTTCAGGCAGCAATTAATTCCACTCCAGTGGCATCATGCCCAATGGACAGACATGATTTCTGCAGCCTCTTGGACTCAGATTTTCTCACCTGGATTCTCTTTGGAGGGGTCTCTTTATTCAGGGGGGTAGGTCACCCCCTAAACCTTTGCCTCAACCACTTGGCTGTCCCATGCCTTTCCTTCTGGCGTTGACGTGACATTATCTGAAGGATATAGGTCACCTCACTGTTTTAATATGTTGTATTATTTTGATTTTTCAATACATAATTCCTGGAGTATATCCAGTGTGCATAATGACATCAGTAACAATCAGGGGGAGGCAGCTGGTGGCTGAAGGAATTTATTTATTTATTTTTTATATTTTGCTCACACCTTTTTCAGTAGTAGCTCAAGGTGAGTTACATTCTGGTACACTGGGTATTTCTGTCCCTGGAAGGCTTACAATCTAAGTTTGTACCTGAGGCAACAGAGGGTTAAGTGACTTGACCTAGATCGCAGTGGGATTTGAACCAGTCACTTCTGGATATCAAGACCGGTGCTCTGACCACTAGGCCACTCCTCCACTCCATTTAACTTGTTATTCGCTTAGAATCTTTTCAGATTTAGCAGGACATGAGAACATATATAGTATAGAAACAGTGAAGGGATCCTTCTCTGCTATGTTCAAAAGTGCCCCTACTGTCCAGGCATTGTCCCCCCTCCCCCCACCCTAAGGCAGCACTTCTCAACTCAGTTCTCGGGGCACACCTAGCCAGTAGGCTTTTCATGGTGCCCACGATGAATATGCATGAGAGAGATTTGCATTCAGTGCCTTCTTGGTATGCATGCATATTCATTGTGGATATCCTGAAAACCTGACTGGGTTGAGAAGCACTGCCCTACGGAGTTTAACCTACCCTACCACACCTCATCCCACCCTGCCCTAGCCCCACCTCACCTTAGTCTCCCCAAACTGTTGAGTCACTGACCTTCTTTATGGAGCAGGATCTGAATAAGCTATAATTTCCGTGCTGCTCTCTTCAGCTTCTCTGCATGTGCTGACAGGACAGGATCCGGTAAACAGGGAAGCCATTGATGTCATAAAGTCATGCAGAGACCACAGCCATGGGATGTGACAGGCGTAGGAAAGAGTAAACTCCGTCAAGAGCTTTATGAAAGGCTCAACAAAGACTTTTTCTTAAGAGATGGCAGGATTAACATTGTTAGGCTATGAGGTAAATTAAATGCCAGGCTCCTTTGCTGTCATCCTCCAGGACTAATTCAAAGCTAAAAAAAAAAAAATACTACTTAATTTTCTGGTCCTTCAAGTTGCCCTTCACTTTCCCCACCTCCATTTATGGTTGGTCTTAACCAGCGGCATATCTACGGATGGGCCTGGATGGGCACAGGCCCACCCATTCTTGGATCAGGCCCACCCAGCGGCAGCAGCCCACCCTCGCTTTCATCATTTCCTGTCTGGCAGGACCTGGCCAATGGAAGCCTGCGGGAGCCGGCATAGGCAGCAATAATTGAATTGCTGCAGATGCCAGGGAGCCCTCTAAGGTACACCAGGGAGGGACAGGGTTCAGCAGCAGGCGGTTAGATGCTGGGATGCCATGGAGGAGGAGAGATATTGATGTGGGGTAGGTGAACAAATTTTTTTTATTTTTTAACTATCTCAGGGGCAGGAGTGCTATGGAGTGCCGTTCCGTGGAAGGGACCATCTAAGTTAGCTCTGGGTCCATCCAAAATACTGGGTCTGGCTACGCCACTGGTCTTAACTCATTCCCCACATGCCACCAGCCAACCTTTGTCACCATACAAGGGCAGTTAACACACTAGTGCATCCTTGCACTAGGGCTACCAGTTGGTCAAAGGTACACGCTCAACCCAATTTGGTTTTTGCCCGTTCCTATTATCTGGCTCGCAGAGAAATGTGGCATCCTCTTGGCCTACCCTATGCTTTTGTTAATTTATTATTGCTCTGAAGTAAATTCTAAAATGTTACTAATTTGACATGGATACCTCAGTTGTTGCTCGGGATCAACATGCAGCTCTTCAGGGACTTGGGGCTCTTTTACACTATGGAAGCTTTACAGAGCACAGTCTAGATACTTTTTAAAGTTAATGTGAAGGGAGAATTTGGACATGATTCTTTGACATGCAGCCTGCTGGTAAAGTGATTTACCTGCATTTCAGAGGTTGAGTTTCTCTTCAGTAGAGCAGGGAGTAGCAACCACCAGTGAACTTCATGTCATAAGGCACAAGGGAAAGGGACTTGATATACTGTCTTTCTGTGGTTACAGTCAAAATGGTTTACATATTATATACAGGTACTTATTTGTACCTGGGGCAATGGAGGGTTAAATGACTTGCCCAGAGTCACAAGCAGTGGCGTACCAAGGGGTGGGGGGGCGGTGGGGGCGGTCCGCCCCGGGTGCACGCCGCTGCGGGGGGAGGGTGCTGCGGCGCGCGCCTGCTCCGAGTTCGCTAAGCTTCGTCACTCTATTCGCTGCAGCTCCCTCTGCCCCGGAACAGGTTACTCCTGTTCCGGGGCAGAGGGAGCTGCAGCGAAGTGAAGTTTAGTGAACTCGGAGGCAGGCGTACGCCGCGGCCCCCCCCCCAGCGGCGTGCACCCGGGGGGGGGTGGTCATTTCACCGGAGGGGGGGAAGGTGTCATTTAGCGGGGGGGGGGGGGGGGGGGGGGGGGCGCTGCACCCAGGGGGGCATCGGCACTCCGCCCCGGGTGCCATCCAGGCCAGGAACGCCACTGGTCACAAGGAGCTGCAGTAGGAATTGAACTCAGTTCCCCAGGATCAGAGTCCACTGCACTAACCACTAGGCTACTCCTCCACTGGCAGCATTCCATATAGAAGCCTGCCCTTGCAGATCAGCTGTACGTGCAGGACATCAGACTCACAGAAACAGAAGCCTGCATGGCTGATCTGCAAGGGCAGGCTTCTATATGGAATGCTGCCAGTGGAACAGCAACTTCCATGTAGAATCTCAAATAGGGAAGGGAAATGGGACTTGATATACCACCTTTCTGAGCAGTGGCGTAGCCAGAAGACAATTTTTGGGTTGGCCAGCGGGTTGGATGGGTGGGCACTACAACCCCAACCCCCCACACACGCAGCGCGCAGCACATTTAATGTAATCGGCGCTGCCTCCACTCACCTTCTCCCACTTTCTCCTCTCCTGCACTTCATGTCTCCGTCTCCCACCCCCGCGGCAGCGCTCTATTGGCACTGCCTGCCTGACAGCTGACAGACGTGGCGCGACGACGTCCTGCTCCGGGACCTTCCCTCTGCCGCGTACAATCCACCCTGCGTAAACAGGAAGTTGAATCAACGCGGCAGAGGGAAGGCCCCGGAGCAGGAGGACGTCGCGCCGGGTCTGCCAGCTGTCAGGCAGGCAGCTCTGATAGCAAATTGAAAGCGCTGCTGTGAGGGTGGGAGACAGAGACCGCGAAGTGCAGGAGAGGAGGCAGCGCTACGGCGGGGGTGGGAGAAGGTGAGGATGGGCCTGAGACGAAACTGGGTGGGCCTGGGCCCATCCAGGCCCACCCGTAGCTACGCCCCTGTTTCTGAGGTTTTTGCAACTACATTCAAAGCGGTTTACATATATTCAGGTACTTCTTTTGTACCAGGGGCAATGGAGGGTTAAGTGACTTGCCCAGGATCAAAGTCCACTGCACTAACCACTAGGCTACTCCTCCACTAGCAACATTCCATGTAGACTCTCCAATAGTAGCAACAGAATCTCAAATAGTAGCAACATTCCATGTAGAATCTCAAATAGGGAAAGGGAAATGGGACTTGATATACCGCCTTTCTGAGGTTTTTGCAACTACATTCAAAGCGGTTTACATATATTCAGGTACTTATTTTGTACCAGGGGCAATGGAGGGTTAAGTGACTTGCCCAGGATCAAAGTCCACTGCACTAACCACTAGGCTACTCCTCCACTAGCAACATTCCATGTAGAATCTCAAATAGGGAAAGGGAAAAGGGACTTGATATATTTATTTATTTGTTACATTTGTATCCCACATTTCCCACCTATTTGCAGGCTCAATGTGGCTTACATAGTGCCGGAGGGGCGATTGTAGACTCTGGTGTAAACAAGTACATAGTGAAGTTGTGGTAAGGTAACGTTCATGTGGTATAGCCACATAAGGGAATCTTGCATGGAAGGGTTGGGTTATGTCCATTACGTTTTGTTTTGTTGTTGTTGTTGCAGAGATCAGGCATTATGTTGGATTTGTAGGGTATGCCTTTTTAAGCAGGTAAGTTTTAGTGCTCTCCGGAAGTGTAGGTGGTTGTACGTAGTTTTCAAGCTTTTGGTAATGCGTTCCACAGTTGTGTGCTTATGTAGGAAAAACTGGATGTGTAAGTTGATTTGTATTTGAGTCCTTTGCAGCTTGGGTAGTGCAGGTTTAGGTATGTTCGTGTTGATTCAAATGTGTTTCTAGTTGGTAGGTTGATCAAGTCTGTCATGTATCCCAGGGCTTCACCATAGATTATTTTGTGAACTAGTGCAGAATTTGAAAGCAATGCCAGTGTATTTTTTCGCGGAGGGGTTTTGCCTTTCAAATCGTGTTTTCCCCGAAGACGTTTTTTGCAACTACATTCAAAGTGGTTTACAGTGTATAATCAGGTACTTATTTGTATCTGGGCAATGGAAGGTTTAAGTGACTTGCCCAGAGCAGCAGGGAGTTACAGTGGGAATTGAACCCACTTCCCCAGGATCAAAGTCCGCTGCACTAACCACTAGGCTACTCCACTCTGGGGACATATTAGTTACTGCTCCTTTATCTGTTGGCCCCGGTACAATTTTCTGCAGCACCATTCTGCGCTATTTTCAGCAAGTTTTAGTGAAAGTGGTGAACTTGCTTGAATTTGCTCTGTTGATGTCTCCTACAAGACTGTGTTCATCAGCATCATCAGAACAAATCATAAAGAAACTCCAAACTGCTCAAAACACAGCAGCCAGGCTTATATTTGGAAAAACGAGATTCGAAAGCGCCAAATCCCTAAGACAAAAACTGCACTGGCTTCCAATCAAAGAACGTATTGCGTTCAAAATCTGTACCCTGGTTCATAAAATCATCTACGGAGAAGCCCCGGGATACATGACAGACCTCATAGACGTACCAACCAGAAACACAACAGGATCAACACGAACATACCTAAATCTCCATCACCCAAGCTGCAAAGGTCTCAAATACATAGTAACATAGTAGATGACGGCAGAAAAAAGACCTGCACGGTCCACCCAGTCTGCCCAACAAGATAAACTCACATGTACCATTTTTGTGATTACCTTACCTTGATTTGTACCTGCCTTTTTCAGGGCACAGACCGTATAAGTCTTCCCAGCACTATCCCCGCCTCCCAACCACCCGCCCCCCCCTCCCACCACCGGCTCTGGCACAGACCGTATAAGTCTGCCCAGCATTATCCCCGCCTCCCACCACCGGCTAAGCTTCTGGGGATCCCTTCCTTCTGAGCAGGATTCCTTTATGTTTATCCCATGCATGTTTGAATTCCGTTACCGTTACCTATGCATCCAGCTTCTCCTATATAAGTACACAACTATGGAACGCAAAACCAAAAGCCGTGAGAAAACCATTTGACCACTTGAACTTCCGGAAACTACTAAAAACTACCTTGTTCAAAAAGGGCATACCCCAACGATCCAACTTAAATGCCTTAACCCAGCAGCACAACAAAACCAAAGATCATACTGGATTTAACCTACTCTTCCTCCTTACGATTCCCCAATGTGTCTCTCACATATAAACTTTACTTTACCACAACCTCACTCTGTATTTGTTCAAACTGGCATGGGCGATCGCCTCTATGGTACTATGTAAGCCACATTGAGCCTGCAAATAGGTAGGAAAATGGGGATACAATGTAACAAATAAATAAATAAACACTACCTCCAAAGCTCTGTATGTGTAAATAATAATACTCTTTAGATCTATTCCCTGGGTGTATTCAGATGGTACTGTATTTACTTGTGTGGGTTCAGTATCCACATTAACATCCTCTATTTGAGCAACCGGCATCTCTTTGTTTTTAGATCTTCAAACCCTCTCTCTGGAATGCAGTGACCACCTTGACTGTGAGCGATGTAATAGACTTAGTTGCTTTCCACAGTGGCTGATTATATCACAGTAGCACTTTGAGAATTATAGTCAAGCTAAAACCACACAAACAACAGTCACCTTGACACTTAGAATAACATATGGCAGGAACCATGTCCAGTGGAAAGTCCATAAGAGTAGCCATACGGATCAGACCAATGTCCATCTAGCCCAGTATACTGTTTTCCAAACAGTGGCCAAGCCAGGTCACAAGTACTTGGCAGAGAAACCCAAATTGTGGCAACACTCCATACTACAAATCCCAGGGCATGCAGTTGCTTTCCATGTCTGCCTCAATAGAAGACTATGGACTTTTCCTCCAGGAATTTGTCCAAACCTCTTAAAAATCCAGATACGCTAACCGCTGTTACTACATCCTCCGGCAAAGAGTTCAGAGGTTAACTCAGGGGCGTAGCCACAGGTGGGCCTGGATGGGCCTAGGCCCACCCAGTTTGGGTTCAGGCCCCACCCAGCAGCGGAGCGGAGGGAGCAGGCAGCGCTGATCCTGCATCTGCCTCCTTCTCTCTGACGGCAGCGCTTCCCAGACACTGCCTACCGCCGCCACAATCTACCTCCTCCCTCTGTCTCACTCTCAACAGCAGCATAGCAGCGGTAGCGATTCAAACACGCTGCCTCCTGCTTCTAACCCGGAAGCGTCTCCTCTGCAGAGGAGACGCTTCCGGGTTAGAAGCAGGAGGTAGTGTGTTGAATCGCTACCGCTGCTGTTGAGAGTGAGACAGAGGGAGGAGGTAGATCGTGGCGGGCGGTAAGCAGCATCTGGGAAGGCGCTGCCGTCAGAGAGAGGGCGGGCAGGTGGAATGGGAGGGAAGGATGCATGGGGTGAAGGAGAAATCGCTGGACACATGGATGGGAGGGGATGGGAGAGAGGAGAGTCACGGGATGGATGGATGGAGGTGGGGGCAGGGGGAGAAAGGAGAATTGATGGGGATGGATGGATGGAGGTGGGGGGCAGGGAAAAGAGGAGAATTGCTGGGGATGATGGATTGATGGAGGTAGGGGGCAAGGGAGAGAGGAAAATTTCTGGGGATGGATGGAGGTGGGGGTCAGGCTGAGAGAGGAGAATTGCTGGGGATGATGGATGGATGGATGGAGGTGGGGGCAGGGGAGAGAGGAGAATTGCTGGGGATGGATGGATGGATGGAGGTGGGGGGCAGGGGAGAAAGGAGAATTGCTGGGGATGCTGGATGGCATGGAGGTGGGGGGGTCGGGAGAGAGGAGGAGAATTGCTGGGGATGGATGGAGGTGGGGGGGTAGGGGAGAGGAGAATTGCTGGGGATGGATGGAGGTGGGGGTAGGGGAGAGAGGAGAATTTCTGGGGATGGATGGATGGATGGAGGTGGGGGGGCAGGGGAGAGAGGAGAATTGCTGGGAATGGATGGATGGAGGGGACAGAGGCAAGAACAGAATTGCTGGGGATGGATGGATAGGGGCAGGGGAGAGAAGAGAATTGCTGGGTATGGATGGATTGGAGGGAGGGAGGGAGAGGAGAGTTGCTGGACCATGGGTGGATGGAGGGGAGGAAGAGGAGAGAGGAAGGTTGCTGGACATGGGTGGATGGAGGGGAGGGCAGGGGCAGAGGAGGGTTGCTGGACATGGATGGATGGAGGGAAGGGCAGGAGAGAGAAGGCTGCTGGATATGGATGAGGAGAGGGAAGGGAGAGAGAGAAGAAATGCTGGACATGATGGAGGGGAGGGAAGAGTGAGAAGGAGATGAGATGAGGGAAAAGGAAGAGAGGAGAAAATTGCACATGGATGAAGAAAATAGGCAGAAGCTGGATCCACTGGACAGTAAATCTACGGAGGACCCAGAGCACGAAATAAAGAAGAAAGGCGGAAAGTAAAGAATAAATGGACAGGAAGCCCTGGAACGGAGTAAAGTAAGAGGACAGATAGCAGCAGAATCAGATACTGGGCCAGTATGCTCAGAAAAACAAAGTCACCAGACAGCAAAGGTAGAAAAAAAATCATTTTATTTTCATTATAACTGATTGGAACATGTCCACTTTGAGAATCAGGTGCTCAGCATTAAAAGTTTATATTTATTTACTTATTTATGGCATTTTATCCCACATTAACATGAATTAGATTGGAACCTGGGATCATTTAATGTTTTTTTTCCTGGAGAGAGGTAATGCATTGCCTCCCCCACCCCCCAGGCTCTCTCCCCGGCTATAGCCAGCTCTGCAATTTTGATATGAGGTGCACAGGTGGACGGGGGGGGGGGGGGGGGTGCAAGAGGTGGACCGGGGAGAGAGCCTGTTGTTAAACATTTACCAGCACACCACTCGTCTAGTGCCACCCAAAAATTGACTTCTGGCTACGCCACTGGGTTAACTATTCGTTGAGTGAAAATATATTTCCTCCTATTTGTTTTAAAAGTATTTCCATGTAACTTCCTTGAGTGTAGAGATATTGTCATTGTAACTGCCTTATTTGTTTTGTTTTATGTGAATTTTATGAATGTTTTTATTTGCCTAGGATTTTAGATAGACTGAGCTACAAATGAAAAAAAAATAAATTCATGTTCCTGGTCCCTGTGGCCTTCAGTATAAATATTTTCTTCAACACTCCATACTACAAATCCCAGGGCAAGCAGTTGCTTCCCATGTCTGTCTCAATAGCAGACTACGGACTTTTCCTCCAGGAATTTGTCCAAACCTAGATACGCTAACTGCTGTTACCACATCTCCGGCAAAGAGTTCCAGAGCTTAACTATTCGTTAAGCTCGTCCATTAGATAAAGATTTGATTCTCACTTTTGGGTAACCAGGGGAAAGATTTCCTAAGTCACCTAACATAATCAGGGAGAATAAAACCTTCACAGTAAACCGATATGTTACGTTCCATCCATTTTAAAGAAAGGAGTAACCTAGTGATTAGAGAAGAGGGTTGTGAACTAGGATTCCAATAGTGCTTCTCCCGCCAATGCACTTTCCAAGTTGCTTCAGGTTCGACCTTGATTGTGAGCCCACTTGGACAGGGAAATAACTCATGTAGCTGAATGTAATGTGCCTTGAGATTTAGAAAAGGTGAGTAATCAATCTAAAATTTCATTCTCCCAAGACTCTCTAATTCCCAAGAGACTCCTCTTTCTCCTGTACCTTCAGAGCTGAACTGGACTCAGACATGGTCCCAGGTGCAGTTCTCTTTAGCTGCTTGGCCCTACTTGTTCAGATTCAAGGGATGGATGTCCACTGTCTCCACTTCTGTTCCAGGGCCAGAGGCTCCCCTGGTGATGTCCTTATATGAGAAAACTACTTCTTTCTCCTTAGAAATAGTAGTATACTGATACCTTCATCCAAGTCACACTTACAAAGAATTGCAGAAGCCTAAGCAACCTCACCTTTGTATACTCCTCCTGGTGCAAAGGCTGGGCTAGCCCAAGACCTTGAGCCCCCTCACAGGACAATGCAGTGGCCAGAGAATCAGGAGCCTAAGGTTCTATACCAGTCCCAATTTCTCTGCAAAAGGGGCTTCCTCCTACCATTATCTCACTGCTCAGGAGTGCTCTCTCCAGGGGTATTCATAAGTCAAAGTACACATCATCCTAAGGCAGAACCTTACAGGTCATAAGTGTTGCCATACTGAGACAGACTGAAGGTCCATCAAACCCAGTATCCTGTTTCCAACAGTGGCCAATCCAAGTCACAAGTACCTGGCAAGATCCCAAAACAATACAATACATTTTCCCAAGTCCATTTTAATAATGGCTTATGGACTTTTTTTTAGGAAGCTATCCAAACCTTTTTTTTAAACCCTGCTAAGCTAACTGCTTTTACCACATTCACTGGCAACGAATTCCAGAGTTTAATTGCACATTGAGTGAAGAAATATTTTCTCCAATTCGCTTTAAATTTACTACTTTGTAGCTTCATCGCATGCCCCCTAGTCCTAGTATTTTTGGAAGAGTAAACAAGCGATTCACCTCTACCTGTTCCACTCCACTCCTTAATTTATAGACCTCTATCATAGCTCTTCTCAGCTTGACTTTTCTCCAAGCTGGAGAGTCCTAGCTGCTTTAGCCTTCCTATTCCCTTATCATTTTTGTCGCCTTTTTCTCTACCTTTTCTAATATGGGCTGCTGAAGTGCCAATATTCAGTACTTAAATGGCCATGTAATTGCATAAATAAGGCCAATCTTTATGTGTTGCCCCATAGCCGCTTATCACAGTTTACCGTCTATGTTGTATTCAGCTCCACAAACCTGGGAATTCAGTGCCGAAGCCTGCACATGGCCCATCATTGAATTTCGGGGCATAATGCTGGTGACGAACAGCAAAACACTGAGAAGTCCTTTTACTAAGCCATGACAAAAGCGCCCTGTGGTAGTGTGGGTGCGTGTTTTTGGCGTGCGCTGGGCCAGTTTTTACTGCATCTGGGGAAAAAGATTTTTTTTTCAATGGGCTGGGGAAAAGGGCCTGTGGTAAAATTGAAACCAGCGTGCGCCTATTTACGGCCTGAGCTCTTATCGCCACCCATTGATCTTATGGTAGGGGCTCACGTGCTACAGATGTGGTGACTAATCGGCGCTCGCTAACTGCTGATTCACGCTGGAAACGCCGTGCGCAGTAGGACATTTTTAAAAACTAATTTGTCCTGGCAGTATGGGCGCGTGCCAAATCTGAAATTATCACCAGGGGGTGTGCTAGCCTGGCAGTAATTTCGTTTTGGCGCATGCGGCATGCGCGTAGAGCCTACTGTTCCTGTGTAAAAGGGCCCTGAGTTTGCCAGCTGAATATCGACCCCATTGTCTATATATTTATTTATGGTTCATTTCTACCCCACATTTTCCCACAAATGCAGGCGCACTGTGGCATCCATGAATTACAAAAGAAAAGTACATGAAAGCTATAGAAGACTAAGGTGATGACATTAGCAGCAGGATACAGGACTAAACAGCAGAGTTACTGATAGAGTATGTTTTTTCCAAAGAGGACGTTTTCAGCAACTTCTTGAAAGATGGTGATCAGCTTGCGATTTAAATGCAAAGGTAGAGCATTCCAAATCTTCGGACTGGAGTAGTGGAAGGATGAGGCTTGTATTTGATTCCCCTGCAAGATGGGTAATGTAGTTGAAGAAAGGAGCGAGCTGTCTTTGTGGCATTTCTCGGAGGTAGATCAATCAAAGGGACCATCTATTCCGGTGCCAATCCGTAAATTATTTTATCTGTTAACGTGCAGATCTTGAAAGCGATTCGTTCTTGTACTGGTAGCCAGTGTAGGTTGAGACGCAGAAGCTGCGCAGGAACCAAGCGCGATTTTCCCAAGATGAGTCTCGCAGCGGTGTTCTGGGCAGTCTGGAACTTTCTCAGTAGGTGCTCCTGGCAGCCCGCATGTATCCCACTGCAGTAGTCTAGGTGAGACAGGACAAGCTAGTGGACGAAAGTGCGGAAGAGCTCTCTGGTGAGATAGAACCGTATACGCCACAGCCTCCACATCGCATAGAACATCCTCTTGGTGACCGCTCGCACATGCAGGTCCAGTTGTAGATGAGGGTCCAGCTCAACGTCTAGAAGTCTTGTTATAAAACTACCATCCACAAGATGATTGATATTGTCCCAGTTTCATCAGTAGCCATTTCTATCTCGTCCATTCATAAGGAGACTGAGTACCCCACCCTAGCTACACCTGTATAAAAACACGCTCTTTACTGCCACGATTTCGTAAACAGAGAGAAAAAAATACAGCCCAGAGCAGCTTCGTCATTCAGAATAACTGATAATATGAGAGTTTATGTAAAGTAATGTCATGCACCAAGTTATACTGGCAACATTGTTACAATTTGATCCTGGTGGAGTATCAGTGTGTTATTGTTATTGTTTAATTATGTTAAATACCACGCTGGAGTTACAAAAACACAAAACTTAAAGATCACAATAACATCACCAAAAAGAAAATAGGTGTGTCACCCACATGTAACTGGAATGTAGGTCACCTAGGAAGGCGGGTCCCGAACTTTTTCCCAGAGTCGGGACCCATCGAAAAGGAACACGATCACAAACGTCTGCTGTAGTCATGTGCCTTCTGGAACAGCAAACATACGTAGGTATACATGTGGGAAAGAGCTACAATTATTTTGAGATGGTCTGTGAAATTTCAGTATACAAGCCAGCTAACCATGGGGGTGAGCCACTTTGTTTGCCAGCGATGCCGCTCGTTTCTTATTCACTTATTTTTCTCTTTCACTTTTTTTTTTTGTATCCCCAATGCAGTGTTTACGGCTCAAAGAGAAAAGTAGCAATTTCAATGAAGCGGAACAAAAGTGAGATATAACACAATGTTGTCAGTGACATTGCTAGGAAACAAGATGGCTCCCTCCATGTTAGCTACGTTGTAGATTGAACTGTTTTGAGTTACATTATGTTACCGATACCTTCTACATGCTGCTGGATTCCAGATTCCGCTTCAGTAACTGGAGAACAAGGCCAGTGCCAGGCAGACTTCTATGGTATGTGCCCTGAGAATGACAAGGACCAATCAAGATCAAGTATACATATGTAGAGGGGTGTGTTCAAGATGGCAAACTAAGGAGACACGCTCTGCTGTCCTCCAGAGCTCCGTTTGTATAGCGTTACTTTCCTGGTTTTCTCTAAATGTCGAAGAGAGAGGGAAAATCAGGGGAGTATTCTCCTTGCCCCCTGTGACTCCAGTACTTCGGCAGGCAATGATGACAGCATTCACAATACCGACGACACCCTTGGGCGGATCATCTGCCGGCACGGAGAGGAGTCCCAGCTTGGAAGGCGAGGTATCGCTTAATCCACATTGAGCATGCTGGGAGGAGTTGCCTCTAGAGCCTCGGAAGTTGGGGTTTCTGGAGTGGTTTTGGAGGGACAATCTCCTGATGTTGCTGCGTGCCCAGGGACGAGTTTCCCTAGAAAACCAGGTGTCCTCGTTTCTTCTGAGGTTGCTGTATTGCACTTGTCTGGGGAAGAGTTAGCATCTGGCACGGCTGTGGGACTGTTGGAAAGAAGCTAGCCTGACCCCAGTGCTGCCTTACAACCATTGGTAAGACTGCCAAAGATTACTCTGCAGTCCATGTGGACAGCTATGGAGTCTCTACACAAGGTCTGTGTTACTTTTGTCACTAATTCAATGTCTAATGCATCACCCATTGAAACAGTTCAGACTCGACTGGTCCTTCAGGAAAGCTAGTTCAAAGTGGTTGAATCCTCAACATCCCAAGTAAAGGAGGTGGAATTGAAATTGTTGCAAGGTGTTAATATCGTACATCGTAAACTGGAAAACCTAGAAAATGGAGCTAGAAATTTGAACTTAAGAATCTTAAACTTTCCATCTGTTAAATTTAGCTCTCCTTGAGATATGTTGTACAGATTTCTAAAGGAGGTTTTCCTGTATCCAGAAACTGGGCTCCCCCACCTATACAGAAACTTTACTTTTTGTCTGTCTCTTCTGTTCAGGAGGGAAAGGTTGAAGGACCGTTAACAGCAGAATTACCCTCTGACAGCCTGAACGTTACAGCACTTTTGGAGACTTCTCAGGAGGAGATGGCTTTTCGGGCAACTCTCCTGGACTCTTTTTTTTGTTTTTCTTCAAGATAAAGAGGCTTTTCTTAGAATGTATTTGTGTCAAACCGCCTCAGTTACTTCGATGGGAGAAATCCATATATTTCCTGATGTTTCAAGAAGGAGACAGGAGAGAAGGAAGACATGTTTTTCCATGCAGCAGGAGGCATTGACTTTGAAGGCTAGATTTCAGTTAAGGTTTCCATGTAAATGTGTTACTTCACTTTTTTGAACCTTCATAGCTTTGTTCTTTTTTTAGATGCAAAAACTCTTAAGTAGGGTCCTTGTTGGATATTGGGACG
The DNA here is from genome assembly GCF_901765095.1 of Microcaecilia unicolor. Classification (NCBI taxonomy): domain Eukaryota; kingdom Metazoa; phylum Chordata; class Amphibia; order Gymnophiona; family Siphonopidae; genus Microcaecilia; species Microcaecilia unicolor. The sequence goes on from NC_044042.1 coordinate 97,319,055, forward strand.
TTAAAGATGTAGGTGATGTAGTTCGCTTTCTTTTTTTTAAAAACTTTTTCTTTATTACTTGCTCTCAGGTATTGCGAACAGTTCACGCCCCTCCCCCTTCCATTTTTGTGAGAAAAATTTCCAAATGCTGCTTTTTGCCACTTTTTAGATGTTTTTTTCTTTTAAAAATTAGTTCCATAGTAGATGACAGCAGATAAAGACCTGTATGGTTCATCCAGTTTGCCAACGAGATAAACTCATAGTATAAGGTGTAATGTGATTCTACATATGTATACTATTTTTAACATTTTAATTATATAGAAATTATAGTTATACAATCCAAACAAAGTTTGTCAAGAAAACGTCCATGAGTAACAAAGAAAATAATTAGAATAAAAAACCCACTGGGAAAAGGAATGTATAGGCATTAGTCCACAAATGGAAGCAGCATTTGGAAGCTTTTCTCACAAAAATGTCCATTTTTCAGACGGTTTTCTATGCTGGTCTCCTGCAGTGTGTCCAAATCTCAAGAGGGCCTGTCAGGGGCGTGTTAAGGGCAGGATTTGAGCGTTCTTAAGACTGAGACATTTTTCAGCCATAATGGAACGAAACAAAACTAAAACTGAGACGTTTTGAGCTAGACCTGTTTTATAATGAATAAGGCACAAAAAGGTGTCCTAAATGACCAAATGAACACTGGAGGGAATCAGGAATGACCCCCTCCCACCCCAAAATGTGAATAAAAATATGACTTACCAGCCTTTGACAGCCTCAGCTGTTATATACAGATCTATTAGAGCAACATGCAGGTCCTTGAAGTAGTTTAGTGGTCGGTGCAGTGTGGGGGACCCAGGTCCTTATCTCCCTCTACCTGTCACACATAGTAGAAACTGTGATCCCTTCCAAAGTCACCAAAACCCTACTGAACCCGCATGCCCCCTTCACCCAAAATAGGGGGGGGGGGAGTAGGTTTTGGGTGGGTTTTGGAGAGCTCAGGGGACAAGATAAGGGAGCAAAGGTGAGATGTGTACCTGGGAGCATTTTCATGAAGTGCACAGATGTAACATATAGTAAACATTGTAACATAGTAAATGACAGCAGATAAAGACCTGTACGGTCCATCCAGTCTGCCCAACAAGATACTTTATATGTATACCCGAGTTTGATTTGTCCTTGCCTTTCTCAGGGCACAGATCGTAGAAGTCTGCCCAGTACTGTTCTTGTACTAAGTTCTGAAGCTAACATCGAAGCCCCTTAAATTTACACTCCAGCCCATCCCTTATCTATTCAGTCATGTTTAGGATGTAGACCGTAGAAGTCTGCCCAACTCCCGTTTTGTTTCCAATTACCGACGTCGCCACCCAGTCTCCGCTAAGATTCCACGGAACCATTCCTTCTAAACAGGATTCGTTTGTGTTTTACACTTATTTGGGGGTTTTTTCCGAAAATGGTCCAAAAAACAAAACGTCCAAAGCACAAAACCTTGTTCAAAAACAGTATTTTTGAAAAAAAGAGAAGACATTTTTCTTTTTTGAAAATGACCTTCTATTCAGATTTTGGATGTTTTTTGCAAAGTGACCAAAGTCGCTCCACGTTACTATGTAGGCTCAATTGTTGACATCTCTTCCAAAAGTTAATGCTGTGTATGTTGCAAAACTAAAAGTTCTGAACATTTCTAGATGATACCAAAAGCATTGCTATTGAGACAGACATGGGAAGCAACTTCTTGCCCTGGGATTTGTAGTATGGAATGTTGATACTCTGAGATTCTGAATGGAATCTTGTCGCTCTTTAGGATTCCAGAATCTTGCTATTCTTTGGGGTTCTACATGGAATGTTGCCACAATTTGGTTTTCTGCCAGGTACTTGTGACCTGGCTTGGCCACTGTTTGGAAAACAGGATACTGGGCTAGATGGACCATTGGTCTGACCCAGTATGGCTACTCTTATGCTCATATGCAGAAATGATATCTACCTTTCATGCTCTTTGGTTCTTTGTTGGCCAATAGTAGCAATGCATTTAATACCTTTTAACCAAATGAGATATTGATGTACTTTATAATTAAAATAGATTAGAACTATACATATAGCCACATCTATGGTGGAAGGCCTCACTGTTGGGTTTTGCTCAATCTGAACACTGCATCAAGGCCTATCCAGCATCGATGGCAAGAACTTGGAGTAGCATCAGCATCACAAGGAGATAAAGGATCCAGCCTAAGTTCAAACAGGGAGCTGAAGAGGAGGGATGAGTTTGCATTTGTAGACCAGGAAGAAATTCTCATAGCCCTAAAGTAGTGTCTCCCAATTTTTTTGTGCCCATCACCCCATGATTGAGGCTAAATAAAATTGTGTGACCCCTTGGAGGTGCAAAATAATAATGCACCTATGGACAACCCATGTAGGTCGTGACCCCCAAATACGGGTTTTCTGACCTTATTTGGGATCCTGATCCACAGTTTGGGAAGCTGTGCCCTAAACTGTAGATCATGTCCCAATCTCTAGCAAGTGATGCAGGACTGTACCGAGTTACAGGTACACCCTGTGCAACTTGCCCACTGAGGCATCCCCACATTGCCTGCTTCGCCACTGCCAGTGAGAGGAGAGGCAGTGGGCTGGGAGCGATTTTATGCACCCTCCTTATCTGTACCTTGTCCAGCTGCACCACTCGCACAGACCTCGCTATGACATTGAACTGATGATTAATGGCATGTAGTGAATGAATCATGACATATTTTCCTGGGTACATCCCTCATTCAGAAGCCTTCATGTTCACCAAGCCAACTAATAATATATGCAGCATGAGCACAAGTCACCATCACATCATGGGATAGGACAGAGCTGGTGTACACACTGGAATGCTGTTTATTTGGGGGCTTAAAGGTCCTAGGAAAATTAGAACTGTTGGGTTTCTCTGCTTAATCCTTATCATTTTCAACTATCTGGAGCTCCATATGTAACATATTGAGAGGCTAATGGTACAAGCAGGACTTACAAACTCTTTAAGCAAAAACAACAAAATCACACAATAGTAAAAACATAGACAGAAAGCAAATATAATAGCGGATGCTTACAGTCACTTAGAGGCCCTTTTGCTAAGCTGCGTTAGCGTCTACACGTGCCCAACGCATGCCAAAATGGAGTTACCGCCCAACTACCGCGTGGCTTTTGTAGTCATTTCATTTTTAGCGCACATCGGAAAAATATTTTTTTTATTTTTGGATGCGCACCAACTGGCATTGGACATGAGTAGGACATTATCACCCAGTTACCACGTGAGTCTTTACCACTAGGCTAGCGGTAAGGTCTCAGACCGATAATGGATGCACGGCAATTTTCATTTTGGCGCACATCCATTTTCGGCAAAACTTTTTATGTTTCAACATTGTTTATTGATGAAAATACAAACATTCAAATATGAGATTGTGCTCAGCTAAGACAAAATTATACAATCTATCATCAAACTTTCCCCCCACTTTTATCCCCACCCCCCCTACTCTCTATTTTAATTTTCAACAATTTTTATTGATGGTTCAACATATCAAACATAAACTTTATGGTCAATATTTAATAATTTAGATAACGTGGAGGGGCATAATCGAACGGAAACGCCTATCTCCATGGGCGTTTATCTCCGAGAACGGGTCCGTGAAGGGGCGGACCGAACCATATTTTCGAAAAAAATAGACGTCCATGTTTTATTCGACAATTTGTGAGCTGGGCGTTTTTGTTTTTCAGTGATAATGGAAAATGAAAGCGCCCAGCTCAAAAATGAATAAATCCAAGGCATTTGTTCGTGGGAGGGGCCAGGATTCGTAGTGCACTGGTCCCCCTCACATGCCAGGACACCAACCGGGCACCCTAGGGGGCACTTTTACAAAAAAAAAAAAAAAGGTCAAAAAGTCCCAGGTGCATAGCACCCTTCCCTTGTGTGTTGAGCCCCCCAAATCCCCCTCAAAACCCACTGCCCACAAGTCTACACCATTATTATAGCCCTAAGGGGTGAAGGGGGGCACCTACATGTGGGTACAGTAGGTTTGGGGGGTTGGACGACTAATAAGCATTAAGCAGCACAATTGTAACAGGTAGGGGGGGATGGGCCTGGGTCCACCTGCCTGAAGTCCACTGCACCCCCTAACAACTGCTCCAGGGACCTGCATACTGCTGCCAGGGAGGTGGGTATGACATTTGATGGTGAAAATAAAAAGTTGTGAAACATCATTTTTGTGGTGGGAGGGGGTTAGTGACCACTGGGGGAGTCAGGGGAGGTCATCCCCGATTCCCTCTGGTGGTAATCTGGTCATTTAGGGCACTTTTTGGGGCCTTATTCATGAAAAAACAGGGTCCAGGAAAAGTGCCCTAAATTCTAGCTACAAACGCATACTTTTTTTCCATTATCGGCGAAAGGCGCCCATCTCTCCTCGGCTGATAACTACGCCCCAGTTCCACCTTCGCCACGCCTCCGACACGCCCCCGTCAACTTTGTACGCTTCCTCGATGGAGTGCAGTTGAAAACGTCCAAAATCGGCTTTCCATTATACCGATTTATTCGTTTTTGTGAGATAAACGTCTATCTCCCGATTTGGGTCGAAATCTAGGCGTTTTTCTCTTTCAATTATAAGGTGGATTACATATTTATATGTATAAAGTGTTTACTGCTGTTTCCAAAGTCTCCCCCCATGTTCTCCCCCCATGTTCTCCCCTCCTTTTCTCCCCTCCCCCCCTCCAACTTTTATTACTGTGAACTAAGTGTTTATACTTTTATTGTCTAATAAACGGTAGAATAAAGTGTCTCATTCAAACATTACCTCGTATTGTGCATTATTCCATATTCCTATCCCATTCCGCTTTCCTCCCCCTTCCCTTCCCTCCCCTCCCTGATCCTGATAAAGGCTCGGTTCCGTACTTCATGGTATCTACTTCCCTTTTCCTTTCCAATCTCCTTTCCTAACTTTTCGGCAAAAATTTTTAAAAAAGCATTTTTTACAGGTGCGTTAAAAAATGGATCGGCGCACACCCAAAACCCGTGCCTACACTACTGCAAGCCATTTTTCAGTGCACCTTTGTAAAAGGACCCCTTAATTCTCCCAGGACTCTCCAAATCCTAAGAGACTCCTCTTTCTCTTGTACGCTTTCAGAGCTGGATTGAACTCCGGCATGGTCCCAGATTCAGTTCTCTTTAGCTGCCTTAAGATTATTTCACTTAAGATAAAGGACTCGTGTCTCACCATGCGTTAATTCAGCTCTCCTCGAAGCACAGGTACCTGAGATATAAGCCTGTTTACTTTTTCTTCAATCCAGTTAAGCACGTTTCTTATGTTTAAGAACAGCATACATTCATCCTGTTCAAAAAATGATTTCATGTGACTTTTGAGTTTATCAGAAGCTTCAAAATTTGAAATTGGAAGTTTTTGGAGCGAAATTACAGTTTCAGTTTGGAATGACACTTGTTTCTGTAGACTGACAAGAAGTGCCTTAATAAATTGGGAAGCAAAAATGTTAGAATTATAGGGCTGTCCACTCTTCTGCAGGAAAACTATCCTTTTGTCTGAAGACAATGTTGAGGAACCTTCTCTAGTTCAAGGGCTCAGTGTCTCTTCAGAGACACCTTCTTGGTGTCAGTTGGTCATCAGGGTCTACCATGGTAGCAACGACCATCCCCATGGTAGCAACTTTTCAACATAAAATACCCCTCTTTGGACACAGTGAAAGAGTTTGCTCAATCAAGCACCCACAAGGGTGGTCCCTATGGTCATTCCTTGACTTGAAGGCACCACCTTCTACCAGCCCAAACTCTGTTTTGGGTTACGAAGGGCCTTAAAAAGAGGGACACAGTTCTTTAATTATAAACTTTGATAAAAACAGTCATTGGAGAAAGACCCGACACGGGCTGTGTTTCGGTGCTCCGCACCTGCCTCAGGGGTCTACATAAAATTCAAAACAATTGAGAAAATAACATAATATAATAAAATTAAATATGCACTACAGTCAAACATGAATAAAAATTATATTCAAATAGGAACCTGTAATAAATAATGTAAAATAATAATAATAAATATGCACTCATCAAAACAATATCATTTCAAAAAGAACTTCACATTGGTGAAGCATTCCTGCTCAGTGCTCTCTGTTAGGCTCCATCTACAGGACTGATGTCACAACATTCCGGGTACGTCACCCGCAGCACTGACAAACCGAAAGATAGCAGCACGAGGCCCCGCCCCTGCCGCCCTCGCCGCAATGCCACGCCCCCCAGGTCGCCGCCCCAGGCGTGCAGGCTCGGCCCTTCTCTCTCTGTTAGCTCTGGTCCCGCCCTCATTTCCTGCTTTCACAATGAGGAAGGGACCAGAGCTAACAGAGAGAGAAGGCCCGAGGCTGCACGCCTTTTAACGCTGCTTTCGTCCGGAGAATCGCTGGGTGGCTGGAGGGGGGCCAGGGAGAGAGAGGAATCACTGGGTGGCTGGAGGGGGAGCAGGGGACAGAGGAGACTTGCTAGGTGGTGGGAGGGGGGGGGGCAGGGGAGAGAAGAGCATCCCTGGGTGGACACAGGGGGGGACCAAGGAAAAAGGATAATCGCTGGGTGGCTGCAGGGGGAGCCTCACTTGGATTCCAGGGCTCTGTCCTTTCCTGGTTCTCTTCCTACCTCTCCCTCCGCACCTTTAGTGTTCACTCTGGTGGATCCTCTTCTACTTCTATCCCTCTGCCTGTCGGCGTACCTCAGGGTTCTGTTCTTGGTCCCCTCCTCTTTTCTATCTACACTTCTTCCCTTGGTTCATTAATCTCATCCCATGGCTTTTCCTACCATCTCTATGCTGATGACTCCCAAATCTATCTTTCTACCCCTGATATTTCACCTTGCATCCAAACCAAAGTTTCAGCGTGCTTGTCTGACATTGCTGTCTGGATGTCTCAACGCCACCTGAAATTAAATATGACCAAAACCGAGCTTCTCATTTTCCCCCCAAAACCCACCTCCCCGCTCCCCCCGTTCTCTATTTCTGTTGATGGCTCTCTCATTCTCCCTGTCTCCTCAGCTCGAAACCTTGGGGTCTTGACTCTTCTCTCTCCTTCTCTGCTCATATCCAGCAGATTGCCAAGACCTGTCGTTTCTTTCTTTACAACATCCATAAAATCCGCCCCTTTCTTTCCGAGCACTCTACCAAAACCCTCATCCACACCCTTGTCAACTCTCGTTTAGACTACTGCAATCTGCTTTTTGCTGGCCTCCCACTTAGTCACCTCTCCCCTCTCCAGTCGGTTCAAAACTCTGCTGCCCGTCTCATCTTCCGCCAGGGTCGCTTTACTCATACTATCCCTCTCCTCAAGACCCTTCACTGGCTCCCTATCCGTTTTCGCATCCTGTTCAAACTTCTTCTACTAACCTATAAATGTACTCACTCTGCTGCTCCCCAGTATCTCTCCACATTCGTCCTTCCCTACACCCCTTCCCGTGCACTCCGCTCCATGGATAAATCCTTCTTATCTGTTCCCTTCTCCACTACTGCCAACTCCAGACTTCGCGCCTTCTGTCTCGCTGCACCCTACGCCTGGAATAAACTTCCCGAGCCCCTACGTCTTGCCCCTTCCTTGGCCACCTTTAAATCTAGACTGAAAGCCCACCTCTTTAACATTGCTTTTGACTCGTAACCACCTGCCTCCACCTACCCTCCTCCTTCCTGTACACAATAATTGATTTGATTACTTTATTTTTTGTCTATTAGATTGTAAGCTCTTTGAGCAGGGACTGTCTTTCTTCTATGTTTGTGCAGCGCTGCGTATGCCTTGTAGCGCTATAGAAATGCTAAATAGTAGTAGTAGTAGTAGTAGAGAATCACTGGGTGGCTGGAGGGGGGGCCGGGGAGAGAGGGGAATCACTGGGTGACTGGAGGGGGAGCAGGGGACAGAGGAGACTTGCTGGGTGGCGAGAGGGGGTCAGAGGAGAGAACAGTATGCCTGGGTGGATACGGGGGGGGGGGGGCAAGGAAAAAGGATAATTGCTGGGTGGCTGGAGGGGGGCCAGGGGACAGAGCAGACACACTTGCACCCAGCAGTCTCACACTCTCTCTGTCACACACACACACACTCGCACATTCACTCTCTCACACACACAGTCAATCTCACACATACTCTCTCAAACATACATACTCCAACAAAAACCTTGCTAGCGCCCATTTCATTTGTGTCTGAAACGGGCCTGTTTTAGTAGTAGAAAATAATGCAACCCGTGTCGGGTCTTTCTCCAGTGCCTGTTTTTTTATCAAAGTTTATAATTAAAGAGCTGTGTCCCTCTTTTTAAGGCCCTTGGTGCTGTTTTCTTTGTTTGGACTTTTGCTTGTACTTTCTTCCCTCTCTTTGCTATACCATAGTCACTAGTGAGGGATGGCCTTTAAAAATTGGGACAATGTACTTAGTTACTCTGAGGATCGACTACATAACTTATTTCAGGAACCACCTGTTTTTGATGAAAATGAAGAAGAAATACTAACAGATAAATGGCATGAAATTATAAATCATAAACAAGACTTGGTTAGAAATGAATTACATTATGCAACCCTAATACAATATTGTAGGGTACAATGCATTGAAGATTAAGAAAGAGCCACAAATGTTCAGGGACAAAGATTTCCATGAAAACTGGTGTGCCATTCTGAACAAATGTTCACTTGATTTGATGATTTTATTTATAAGTTGAGTGCCACATTCGGCATCCAAAGTTCAGCAGTGAAATCGGTGCCCAATGTTAAGCGCTGAGTGGAGGGGGGAGGGGCCACACGCAGGACAAACAGCCCTAACTGCAGTGACATTTTGCTCAGCAAAGCCTGTCCCTGTGGTAGCCAAGGTTTGCAGTACTGGGCACTGGGATTTGTTATGTTATGTTATATGGCACTTGTAGCCCACTGAGGGGTCCTTTTACTAAGGCATGCCGAAAAATGGCCTGTGCGGGAAGAAGAGGACCTCCTCGGCTGGTGGGGATTGGGGTCCCCCGCCAGCAAAGGTAGCCCACGGCGACGGAGGGGGGGGGGTCGAGAGGGTTGTTGGCAGAGGTCGTTAAAGTTGGCAGCGGGGGGGGGGGGGTTGGCAATGGTGGGGAGGGGGGTCGGTGGTGCCGGGGGGGGGGGCTAAAATGTGCCCCCTCACATTGGGCTCTGGACCCCCCTCCCACCGGTCTGGCTATGCCCCTGGTAATAGCACACATACAATGCCAATTACTGCCCATTAGCACCACACACTGGAAAATTTTCCAGCACGCATAGTGGATGCGCGTAAAAAATGAAATTACCGCCCGGACCACGCAGTAGCCAGGCGGTAGTTCAAAATTGATGCTCATAGGATGCGCCTACTTCGCTTAGTGAAAGGGCCTCTTAATCTTCATTACTGAATTCAAGATGCAAATTACCAGGATGTTACAATACACGTTAAAAAAAAACCCTAACACTAGTAAAAACACAACTAATTATTGTTAGGAAACAAATATTCGATAGAGAACGCAGCTCTGAGGGTAAAAACAGTCCACAAATGAACTGCAGAACAGTGGCGTAGCTACAGGGGGCCACGGGGCTTGATGGACCTTCGGTCTGTCCTAGTATGGCAGTACTTATGATCCTAAAATGTTCACAAGAAAAATAAGAGCATATTAAGTGAAGTTGTTTAAGCTTATAATAGACTTTGCCTATAATATTCTTTACCTGAGAGTCCATAGACAGTGCATGATCAAGTACAACATCCAACACCTTTGATTCTCGATCAACTCGAATTGAAAGTTCATCATTAATATATTGATTTGATTTGCTCCAGTGATTATTTATGGAAAATATCCATGTTATAGCTACCTGTATCTGTATCTGTGCTACCAGAATTCCCCAAACCTGCTGCCTCCTCTGATTTTAACTGTAGGTTGTCTCTGCATCCCATCATCAAAGCTATTTATTTATTAATTTGCTGCATTTGTACCCCACATTTCCCCACCTATTTGCAGGCTCAATGTGGCTTACACTATGTAGCAAAAGGTATAATCATAAACAGAGTAAGAGGTATGGTCTAATTTAACATATTACTGTGTAAGAAATTAGGTAGATAGGTCAGTAGAATTATTTACATAACACAAAATAAAACAGGTAAGATATAATTACCAATAGTGATAATGTGATTAACATAATCAAATTATTTATTTATTGTTACATTTCTACCCCCCCCCCCCCCCACTTTCCCACTCATGGCAGGCTCAATGCGGCTTACATGGGGCAATGGAGGGTTAAGTGACTTGCCCAGAGTCACAAGGAGCTGCCTGTGCCTGAAGTGGGAATTGAACTCAGTTCCTCGGGAACAAAGTCCACTGCCCTAACCACTAGGCCACTCCTCCACTGTTGCTACTATTTGAGATTCTACATGGAATGTTGCTATTCCACTAGCAACATTCCATGTAGAAGTCGGCCCTTGCGGATCACCAATGTGGCCACCCAGGCTTCTGCTTCTGTGAGTCTGACGTCCTGCACGTATGTGCAGGACGTCAGACTCACAGAAACAGAAGCCTGCGTAGCCTTCTACATGGAATGTTGCTAGTGGAATAGCAACATTCCATGTAGAATCTCCAATAGTAGTAACATTCCATGTAGAATCTCCAATAGTATCTATTTTATTTTTGTTACATTTGTACCCCGCGCTTTCCCACTCATGGCAGGCTCAATGCGGCTTACATGGGGCAATGGAGGGTTAAGTGACTTGCCCAGAGTCACAAGGAGCTGCCTGTGCCTGAAGTGGGAATTGAACTCAGTTCCTCAGGCCCAAAGTCCACCACCCTAACCATTAGGCCACTCCTCATCAGTATTAGTTGGTTTAGATATAGAATGGAATCAAGTCATTAAGGAGGATTTTTATTGTAAGTCTCTTCGAACAGGTGTGTCTTCAATAACTTCAGGAAGGTTGTCAAGTCATGCGTTGTTTTTATAGCATTCGGTAGTTTATTCCATGTCTTTGTGCAGAGGTATGTGTAGTGATTTGTATCTGAGTCCTCTACAATTGGGGTAGTGGAGGTTTAAGAAAGTACGTGATGAACTTTTGATGTTTCGTGCAGGTAAGCTATTGAAGTCAGCACAAAATAACCGAGGCTAGTTGCCACTGCATCCCCGTGTGAAAAACATAGAACTGTTGTGTCTTACGTTGCCAGAAGTCCGGAGATAGGCAACATATATGATCTTACTGTCATCATGTTGTGTTTTGTTATCGAAAATTTTATCGAACATTTATCTCTCGCTGACTCTCAATATAATAGATTCAAGGCGAGTTACGATCAATGCAAGCCAAAAAAACTGACAACAAAACATCAGGAAGTTAAAAAGAATCAGAAAAGAGAACATATTCAGAATATATAGCAGAATTACTTACATGTATGACCTGATCAGCCTTTTCATAAAACATTGTACTTCAGTGTTCAAAGGAAGAGTGGGACTTGGGGGTGATTGTGTCTGATGACCTTAAAGCTTCCAAACAGGTAGAAAAAGTGACGGTCAAAGTCAGAAGGATATTTGGGTGCATAAAGAGAGGGATGACCAGCAGGAAAAAAAGAGGTGATAGTGCCCTCGAATAAGTCTCTGGCGAGGCCCCATTTGGAGTACTGTGTGCAGTTCTGGAGACCGCACCTACGGAAAGATATAAACAGGATGGAGTCGGTCAAGAGGGCGGCTACAAAATTAGTAAGCGGTCTTGAACACAAAAAATATAGGGACAGGCTTATGAACCTCAATATGTATACAGTGGAAGAGAGGAGACATGAAAGAGATGTTTAAATATCTCAAGGGCATTAATGTACAGGAAGTGAGCCTTTTTCAACGGAAGGAAGACTCTGGAACAAGGGGACATACGATGAACTTAAGAGGGAATAGGCTTAGGAGTAATCTAAGAAAGTATTATTTCACAGAAAGGGTGGTGGAAGCGTGGAATAGCCTCCCGGTGGAGGTTGTGGAGACGAGGACTATGTCAGAATTTAAGAAGGCATGGGATAAGCATGTGGGATCGCTTAGGAAAAGGAAGAGTTAGGGGTTACAGAGGATGGGCAGACTGGATGGGCCATTTGGCCTTTATCTGCCGTCATGTTTCTATTGTTAAATATCCACTTTACATAAATTTGTTAATCACATTGAAAGACATATTCTAGATGGTTGAAGAAATACTTTGGAGAACTGCAAATTGTTCAGTTTGTTCAGCTGATGCTATATTTAAAATGCACAGATTAAATTCAAGTGAATGGCAGCCCTGTCTGGAAAATCATGCAGAGCCAGAGCGAGTCAAAGCGTTCTGTTAACAGAATGTGTATCAATAACTTCATTGTCCTAAAGGATGGCCGATCCCCAAGACCTGCTGCCACCACATTTATTCTAAAAATAGAAACAGGCGCTCTTTATTAGCATTAGAAGAAAAGCAGGCCATAGCCAGCTGCACAATCCGTCTATCCACAGGATATATCTATGCCTGTGGCAGATGGTGTGATGGCAACTCTTGCTACACAGTGGATGCTAAACTGTGAGGCCCAGAGGTCGTGAAAAAGATAAAGCACAATGGCCGGTGTTCCATAGTTTTGCTCCATGTCATCTACGAGGGACTGATCCAGTTCTGGTTTTGCCTGGCATTGCTCAAGAAAATTCAGTTTTTGTTTTTCAAGGGTGGGGGAGGGAGGGTTGGGGGAACAACATAAGTATATAGGTATTGCCATATTGGGACAGACCAAAGGTCCATCAAGCCCAGCATCCTGATTCCAACAGTGGCCAATCCAGGTCACAAGTAACCGGCAAGATCCCAAAACAGTACAATACATTTTATACTGCTTATCCTAGAAATAAGCAGTGGATTTTCTCCAAGTCCATTTTAATAATGGCTTATGGACTTTTCCTTTAGGAAGCCATCCAAACCTTTTTCAAACCCCGCTAAGCTAACCGCTTTTACTACATTCTCTGGCAACAAATTCCAGAGTTTAATTACACGTTGAGTGAAGAAATATTTTCTCCGATTCATTTTAAATTTACTACTTTGTATCTTCATTGCGTGCCTCCTAATCCTAGTATTTTTGGAAAGAGTAAACAAACAATTCATATTTACCTATTCCTGTTGGTTCCTGCGTAGGCAAGAAGATGTACAGAGAAGAGCTTCCGGGGCAGGCTGAAGGCAGTGAGTTTTCACTGCTGAGATACAATGCTGACACGGTGGCTGAAAGATTAGAGAACTGCAGGCGGGGCGAGGGGTGTGGAGAACCATACCGGAACTCACAGAAGTGCAAGGAGAGAGAAAGATGCCACACCCGCAGGTAGGGTAAAAAACCCCATGTTGCATCATGGTGGGGGGGACAGGGAAAAGAGATGCCAGACCCAGGGGGAGGTAGAGAGGGAAGCAAGAAAAGCTGGATGGGGGAGTAGAGTGACAGATTCTGTGATGGGAGGGTTGGGGAGATTGGGAAAGACACTGGATCCATGGAGGGGGAGAGATAGATAGTGTGTGTGTAAAATCACAATGAATATGTATGTATGCAAATGAATATGCTAATGTGCCAAGCCCCACCCTTTGACCCCCCCCCCCCAAAAAAATGAAACAGGCAATCTACGCCCATGAGCACTTAAGCAGCTCATTGGTTATTGCATAAAAATAGGACACATTTTAATGTTGTTCCATATCTATGGTAAACCTGGCCGTTTAAGGGCTGAATATTGGTGCTTAAGTGGCCAAGAGCTGACTCTGTCCCCAACATAGCCGGCTTTGAGTTCAGCGCTAACAGCGATATTCAGTGGCGCTCACCCAGTTAGGAGTCCTTTTACTAAAGCGCACCAAAGAGCGGCCTGCGCTGGTGTAGGCACGTGCTTTGGACAGGCGCAGGTCAAATTTTCAGTGTGCCTGGAAAAAAGGCATTTTTTATGTGGTCGAAAGTGGACATGCGGCAAAATAGAAACCAGCGCGCGTCCATTTTTTACCTGAGACCTTAGTGCCACCCATTGATGTAGCGGTAAGGTCTCACACGCTAACCTGACGGTAAGTGGCCAGCGCACGTAAACTGCTGATTACCACCGAGTAAGCCCCATGTGTTAGGAAATAAAAAATATTTTCTGCCACATGTTTTGGGCGTGCGTCAAAAATGGAATTACCGCCCGGGGCACATGGTAGCCGGATGGTAGTTCCAATTTAGCCCATGTTGGACGTGCGTAGGTGCCTAAGCCCCTTAGTAAAAGGGCTTATAAGTCAGCTAGCCCCGACCAAGTGATTTAACTGGTCAGCGGCTGGCTAAATCGTATAAAATATTGGGTCCTATATAAGTTGCCTCGGTTGTACCACAGAAAGACAGTATATCAATTCCATGACCCTTGCCTTGACCCTAATTGTGTGTTTGCCCCAGAAGCTCTTCTCTGTGCATCTTCTCGCCTACCCAGGAACCAACAGGAACAGGTAGCCAAACAATTTACAGATTATATAAACAAATTCTCAGTATTACACGAATCACAGTCAGGTTTTCACCCCCTCCACAGCACAGAAATAGTAGTACTCACTCTCCTAGCCAAATTCAAGCAGGAAATAGCAATAGGCAAAAACATCCTCTTCCTCCAATTCGACATGTCTAGTGCATTCGACATGGTAAACCATAATATATTAATAAGATTACTAGATAAGTTCGGGATTGGTGGAAACATACTTAGCTAGATCAAGGGTTTCCTAACCACAAGAACATATCAAGTAAAATCAAACTCAAACATATCATCACCGTGGAAAGCAGACTGCGGAGTACCACAAGGATCACCGCTATCACCAATCCTCTTCAACCTAATGATGACCCCACTAGCCAAGTCCTTATCCAACCAAGGCCTTAACCCTTTCATCTATGCAGACGATGTCACAATGTTCATTCCTTACAAATCTAAACTGACAGAAATCACCAACGAAATCAAGATCAGCTTGAACATCATGGACTCTTGGGCAAATGCATTTCAACTAAAACTAAACAAAGAAAAAACACAGTCTCATCCTCTCATCCCCACACAGCGCGGATAACCCCACTATTATCAACACCCCAGACACTATTATCAACACCCTAGATTACATCCTCCCTATCTCAGACAGCCTGAAAATCCTCGGCGTTACAATGGACCGCAACTTAACACTAGAGAGCCAAGTGACATCCACAACAAAGAAAATATTCCACTCAATGTGGAAACTCAAACGCTTGAAACAATTCTTCCCGAGGGGAACATTTCGCAACCTGATACAATCAATGGTACTAAGCCATGTAGACTACTGCAATGGAATTTATGCGGGATGCAAAGAACAAACCTTAAAGAAACTTCAGACCGCTCAAAACACGGCAGCTAGGCTTATCTTTGGAAAAACACGATTTAAAAGTGCAAAACCCCTTCGTGAAAAACTACACTGGCTCCCAATCAAAGAACGCATTGCTTTCAAAATCTGCACTCTGGTTCACAATATTATCTACGGTGAAGCTCCGGGATACATGACAGACTTGATCGACCTACCAACTAGAAACACATCCGAATCAACACGAACATACCTAAATCTGCACTACCCAAGCTGCAAAGGACTCAAATACAAATCAACTTACGCATCCAGGTTTTCCTACATAAGCACACAACTGTGGAACGCATTACCAAAAGCCTTGAAAACTACGAACGACAACCTAAACTTCTGGAAAACACTAAAAACTAACCTGTTTAAAAAGGCATACCCTACCAATCCAACATTCAATGCCTGATCTCTGCAACACAACAAAACTAAAGAATGTAATGGACATAACACAACTCTTCCGTTGTACGATTCCCTAGTGTGGCTGTGCCACATGAACTTTATCTTACCACAACATCACTTTGGAGTCTGTAGTGCCTCTCCGGTACTATGTACGCCACATTGAGCCTACAAATAGGTGGGAAAATGTGGGATATAAATGTAACAAGCTGCGTACTTGGTATTATGAGGACATTATAATGTCTTTGTATCGCTCCATGGTGCGACTGCACCTCAAATATTGTGTTCAATTCTGGTTGCCGCATCTCCAAAAAGATATAATGGAATTAGAAAAGGTACAGAAAAGGGAGACAAAAATGATCAAGGGGATGGGACGACTTTCCTATGAGGAAAGAATAAAGTGGATAGGGCTCTTCTACTTGGAGAAGAGATGGCTGAGGGGAGATATGATAGAGGTCTATATAAAATAATGAGTGGAGTGGAACGGGTAGTCGTGAATAATTTGTTTACTCTTTCCAAAAATACTAGGGGGCATGCGATGAAGCTACAAAGTATACAAATATTTAAAACGAATTGAAGAAAATGTAGTAAAAGCAGTTAACTTAGCGGGGTTTAAAAAAGGTTTGGCTGGCTTCCTAAAGGAAAAGTCCATAGACCATTATTAAAATGGACTTGGGGAAACTCCACTGCTTATTTCTAGGATAAGCAGCATAAAATGTTTTGTACTGTTTTGGGATCTGGACAGGTATTTGTGACCTGGATTGGCCACTGTTGGAAACAGGATGCTGGGCTTGATGGACCTTCGGTCTGTCCCAGTATGGCAATACTTATGTACTTATATACATGGGTAAATGCTGCTATTCCAGAACTTATGTGCATATATGGAGCCTTGTTTTATAGAATTTCTCCTAATGTGTTAATCCAGGGAAAGGCAAAATATGGGAGTAAGTCAACTGCCCCCAAATTGGCTTAAAATGCTTAGGAGAGCATCAGTAAAAATTGCCATTGGCTTGAACATATAATGACATCTGACCAATTCCTTAACTTAGGAATTTAGGAAACTCCTATTAAAAAAACATCACGTGATATGTCACTGTCCACCCTGAGCTGAGTAAATAAATGATTATTATGGAAGAAAAAAATATAGTTTCCATTCCCCAATGTTGCTTTTGTTTTTGTTCAAGAAGGCATACCATAACCATCCACCCTAAATACTAAATAATAAGACAGTACATGAACTAGACAAAACCGAACTCTCATCACTTGAATGATTAACCTCATTGCTATTAATGAACACACACTACCACTTTAATCCTATGTCGAAAATGGTCTCTCTATAGTCGATGACCTAACTTATGTTACAATTCAATCTATTACTCAGGAACCTCTATGCAATCCCATAATGGATTCTTCTTTACCATGTATGTATGCACCTTAATGCTACCCGGAAATGGCAATCGCCATTACGGCATAATGTAAGCCACATTGAGCCTGCAAATAGGTGGGAAAATGTGGGATACAAATGCTACAAATAAATAAAATGTGTTAGAGAAGATGAGGAATCGGAGAGAGATGAAGTTCATAAAGGAACATGATATACAGAATACAGAAGATGGAAACCAAGCTTAGCGCCCCTTCAGCTCAAAACAGCTGTGAACTCAAGGCAGAGGGATTGGAAATCTGCGCAGCGTGACAATTACAATTGTAAAGGAAGGCATGGGGGGTAACCTGCATAGAACGGCAGTTAACCTCTTTACTGACAAGCCATTTTTGTCTGCATTTGTTTATTTGAATGTGGTTCACTCCTTTTTCCGTTATAACTCAAGGCTAGGGGTGCCAATTGGAAGCCAGCACTGGACTGGGCAGGAGCAACTGGACATCGCTTCTGCCCGAAGACACCCCTGAAGGCCCCCCCCCAGACCTCCCGGACCACCAGTGATAGCAAGGGAAAGAGGGCTAGCGTAGAGGTGGGGGAGGGGAGAGGGAGTGGGGCTCGCACTTGTGGGGGGGAGGGTGGGTCTTGTGTTGGGGGGGTACCAGACACTGAGAGCGGGAACACTGCTATGCCTATGAGCTTTATACTTGTGGGCTTCCTAGCATTTAGGGTGCATTAAGGGGCCGTTTTACTAAAGGGTTGGCACGCAGCAATAGAGAGTGGAGGAGTAGCCTAGTGGTTAGTGCAACAGACTTTGATCCTGGGGAACTGGGTTCAATTCCCACTGCAGCTCCTTGTGACTCTGGGCAAGTCACTTAACCCTCCATTGTCCCAGGTACAAATAAGTACCTGAATATATGTAAACCACTTTGAATGTAGTTGGAAAAACCACAGAAAGGCAGTATATAAGTCCCATTCCCTTTTCCCTTTCTGTGTGCCAGCCTGGAACTACCACAGAAGCCCCACGATAGTTCCCAACCCCATCACCCACCATTCCAGAGGCCTGATCCTACAAGATGTCAAAGAGATGGAACCACATTTGAAGTATTCCTTTAACAACTTAACTAGAACACAGATATGGGCATTGAAGGAGCTCCAGCAAGATACCTCTATTATAGTACATAAAGCAGACAAGGGAGGGTGGACAGTGATCCAGGACATGATTAAATACAGGAAGGAAGCATACGGACAACTAGGAGATACTAACTTCTACACTGTCCTTGATTAGGACCCCACAACTCAGTACCAAATAGAAAAAAAACACATTTTGCAATCAGCGGGGATCATTTCTACGAGAGAATTTCAGTATTTATATATGGCACATCCCAAAATACCACAAATACGATTTGTCCACCTGGGAGACCCATAGTGGCCAGCAAAGGTGCCCTGAACGAACCTTTGTCCCAATACCTGAATTTCCATTTGCAACCTTCACTATTAACTATTCCTTCATATGTTAGGGATTCAACGCATTTAATCACACTTTTACAGGACTTACCTATGGAGAATACACCCATTATTTTGGCCACCATGGACGTGCGATCTCTGTACACTATGATACCTCAACAACAAGCGCTACTATTAATTGACACTCAGCTGCAATTAATTGAGAATTCGAGTGAAAATAATCACACTGCTGAATCAAATGGCCCAGAGGGGTAATCCTTAAAAACTATTTCCAATTTGAAGAACATTGCTATCTTCAGATATGTGGGGTGGCGATGGGGGCCACGGTAGCTCCTACCGTGGCATGCCTTTATATGGCACAATTTGAACGAGAATTTGTGTACCCGTCTGCTTTTAATGCTCACATATTCCAGGAGGGAGACTTTATGGCCAGTCCTGGTTTTAAACTTACATCTTACAGCAGTGTAGTATAGACTACCAGAGCCTGTACGTCTAGCCCCATCTTTCACCGTTTTCAAGTCCAAACTTAAAGTCCATCTCTTTACCACTGCTTTTGACTCCTAACCACCACTCACCTGCCCTGTCCTTTTATCCTCACCTCTTTATTCCCCTACCCTTATTGTTCTGTCTGTTTACCTGTCTTATCTAGATTGTAAGCTCTTTGAGCAGGGACTGTCTTTTTGTGTATGGTGTACAGCGCTGCGTATGCCTTGCAGCGCTATAGAAATGATAAGTAGTAGTAGTACATACTTCTTTGGAAAAGATACATCGATGACGTCTCCCCCTCCAGTGCCGCCACCACCACCACCACCACCAACAACTTTGACCCTCCCCCTGCTGACGACCCTCTCGACTCCCCCTCCCGCCGCCAACCCCCGCCAGCCAAGGTCTTCTTCTTCTGGCGCGAGGCTTTGTTCTGTTTCTGTGAGTCTGACGTCCTGCACGTACAGTCAAACGTCAGACTCACAGAAACAGAACGAAGCCTTGCGCCAGAAGAAGAGGACCTCGGCTGGCGGGGGTTGGGGTCCCCCGCCAGCAAAGGTAGCGGACGGCGATGGCAGCGGCGGGGGAGGGTTGGTGGCGGGAGGGGGGATTGAGAGGGTCGTCGGCAGGTGGGTCCAGGGCCAAATCTACGGGGGCCCAGGCCCCCGTGGCCCCACGTAGCTACACCACCCCAATGTGTCCTTAAGGCAGACCTGTGCTTTAGGCTCCTCCAGCAGCTCGGTAGCAGCTTCCCTGCTGGCTGTGACCTGAATTCCTCTACATCTTCCAGTTCCAGCTACAGGAGATTCTTGCAGGGTGAGAGAAATTTGACCAGAGGTATTCATGTCTCGTCTGAATGCAAAGGGTGCACCAGGCTACAATGCAGCTTTGCACAGATGATGTAACCTGCTCTTTTCTTCTCCTCATAGATGACATCATGGCTGAGCCCTGGCTAAGAAAAAAAAACAGCTGTTCCCCCCTCCCCCCCCCCCCCCAAATAAAAGCCCGGTGGTGCAGCATTTGGCTGCTTTGCTTTAGAAAAGAGGTGCCCTGAAAAGGACAACCCCTGGGTTAGTCTCCATAATAGCCCCATTTCCATTTCAATGCACCCTGCTGGAATTACAGAGAGAGGCTCCATCAGAGCACTTCTGTCTGCCAAAGCTTTCAGTAGCATTGGGGACCAGATTTATAGTGGGGGAGAGGGAAGGCAGGGGAGGGGTAGCTGCGCCTGTCTTCCCAGGGCTTGTAGGGGGCCAGGTGGGGAAGAGAAGTCCATAACTCTGAGACACGGGTTCAAAGGCTGAGAAATGAGTGAGGCCACAGGAATTCTATGGACATCTGCTAACTAAGTGCTGGGATGTCTTCTCTCCTGCCTGTGGAAAACAGAGGAATGGGGAGGGGGGGGGAGCTTCCTGGTTTCTGTGGCAGAGGTTTGTATACATTTGTCACAGAAGCAGCTCTGGCATTTGCACTTAATGAGTCAGGACAAATGACGGGCCTTGTCTGAACAGGGCAGCAGTAGAGAAAGGACTTTAGTGAGGAAGGGCCAGTAGAAGGGTATGGGGTAGCTTTGTGCCCATCCTGTCCTGCTGACTTTGCCCCTCTTCAAGGTCAACAGCACCACAAGCAGGTTCCAGAGCCTGCACGTACCACTGCAAGATCAGCTCAGGAAATTCAGCCCCAGGTTTGTGTTTTGAATGTGTCTGTTTACCCTTTCCAAAAATACTAGGACTAGGGGGCATGCAATGAAGCTACAAAGTAGTAAATTTAAAACAAATAGTAGAAAATATGTCTTCACTCAAAGTGCAATTAAACTCTGGAATTCGTTGCTAGAGAATGTGCTAAAGGCGGTTAGCTTAGCGGGGTTTTAAAAAGGCCTGGATGGCTTCCTAAAGGAAAAGTCCATAGACCATTATTAAATTGACTTGGGAAAATCCAGTGCTTTTTTCTGGGATATGCAGCATAAAATATATTGAACTTTTTGGGGGATCTTGCCAGGTATTTGTGACCTGGATTGGCCACTGTTGGAAATAGGATGCTGGGCTTGATGGACCTTTGGTCTGTCCCAGTGTGGCAACACTTATATACTTAAGTAGCCTTAAGGAACAGGAGGAGGAGCAGTGGCGAATTGTGGCACAGGCTCCCACTGCTCCACCCAGCTGGATCTAGTGGTTGTTTTGCTGCCTTCCAAAATCATGGCAACCTAAGTGACTGCCTAGGTGTACTGAGTGGTAAGGCCAGCCCTGGGGAGAGGGCAGGTATGGTCTGAGTTTAGAGCAGAAGACTAGAAATTGGATACAGTGTGGAGCAATGTTTGGGATCCTGGCACAGACTTTGGTGCAGTGTGTCATGTCCTGGACTACACCACAGCATATGGAGGTCTTGGCACAATGCCTGAGGGACTTGTCCTATAGCAAACAAACAAGTGAGGTATGGACAAATATCCAAGGACGTTGAATTCTTTGAAAATAGTTCTGGTTATTTCAACTTTAGTGCAAGGGGAAGTGCGACTCGACACGGGCCTGTGTTTCAGCAATACAGTCTGCGTCAGGAGTCTAATCCACTCTAGCGCTGTTTCATCCAACGCAAAAATTCAAAACACACAGGGAATGATGTGAATATAAAAAGCCATCGGTCAAATGACATGCGGGTAACAAACTCGCTCGGCTTAATGGTAACTAGGTCTCATTGCAGAAAATGGGATCTGTGTTTAAAGTAGCACAAGTTAGTGATATAGCCACATTATGACCCATAGTTGCTACCCTCAGGGATAGACAAGTGAATTCATGGGTTCATCTGATTCACAGTCCTGACCATCAGTCATAACACAATACACCACATTTCAAAAAGCCACATTTTAGATATAGTGAGCTTTTCTTCTCCCTTCACTCTCCACAGCTAATTCACTACTTTATACAGTGAATCCTAACAAGCAATAAAATATCCTCCCCTCCCCCGCCCCATCCTCCATCTGCCTGTCCTGGCTGCTGACACAGTTCACAATTCCTGTCCCCCGGCACGTGTGTGGCTACTGGTTACGTTCTTTCCAGCATGGGAACCCATTGCTCTTACCAGAGTCTACTAAGCTGTAGCACCCCCTCCTCCTTCTCCCCCTACCGTGAGAAACCATAAACCATATGAGAAGACGGTATGACATCATCGCAGCATGTGCGGTCTCCCCCTATTCATGCTCCCCATTGTGTCCTCTTCCCTTTTTCAGTTAATTAGGAGAGGGAGACGACAGTGGGAGGGGTAAGCCTCAGTCCTTAGCCTGATCTCAGCACACATTCATGTCCCCTGCATTGCTCTCTGGCACCCACAAACTCTCCCTTACCCTCTTGCTGTTTCCTCATTCCTAAAGGAAGGCAAATCAGAGTATTGTATTGTAACATTTATAACCCGCGCTTTCCCACTTGTCAGCAGGCTCAATGCGGCTTACATAATATAGCAAATTTACAAGATAAAGCAAAATGAATAAAACATCTACACATAGTATATAAACAATAAAAAGGATAAGGGAGGAAGATGGTAGAAGTAGGAACAGGGAGAGGGTAATGTGTTGTGAATGAGGAAGAATGTATACCAATGGTTCGAAGAGGGATGAATTTAAGAGGGATAAAAAACATATTTTAAGTTCTGTCAAGTAGTCAGATCCAGGTATCTCAGATGGATATCTAATTTAAGTCTCGTCATGTGTGTAGGCTTGCTTAAAAAGGTGAGTTTTCAGCAGCTTCCGGAAGGGTAAATGGCCATTGACTGTTCGAATCCATCTTGGTAAGGTGTTCCAGAGCTTGCTGCCTATAACGGGGAAATAAGAGTAGCCTTACTGGGTCGGACCAATGGTTCATCTAGCCCAGTATCCTGTTTTCCAAACAGTGGCCAGAGACTTTCGACACGCTGGCTATACTCTTCCAGGATAAGAGAGAAGCAGTAGTTGGTGCCCAAGAGGAGGGCCTCTTCAGCCTATAGTCAGGGTGCACAGGGACTTATCACCTCCTCCCCCAGCAAAACTAGAAGAATTGATTTCTTTATATATCAACTCATGATCTTACTTCATTGTTGATCTCAGTTATAAGACTCCTGATGTAGGCCATCCGGCCGAAACACAACGTTGTGTCGAGTCATTTTTAATATGGAATTGTTTTATTATCATTAATTTGAAAGTTATTAAACACGGTTTATCTTAAATTTCAGTTTGGTTCCAGTTTTTGGATAGCCTGCTTCATATTCCCACCTTTTTTATTTTCATTTCAAGCTCCGTGGGATCTATTGAGTTCTCCACGTACGTGGATTCTCTTTAGACCCGTAATTAACCCTGCATGCCTAGATTCTAAAAATGGCACCTAAAAATTTAGCACCAAAAAAAAAATTGCACTTGGCATCAAGAACTGTGACTATATTTAGGTGTGCCATTTACAGTGATGAAAACCTGGTATAAATCCCCACATTAGATCAGGTGCGTTTCCACTAATTCTATAACGATGAGCATAAATTGCAGGAACACCCCCAACCTGCCCATGTTCCTCACCCCCTATCTGGGTCTGCGAACTGGAATTTATGCGCACCTCTTCATAGAATATTTTTTATTTTGTTATTTTTGTTACATTTGTACCCTGCACTTTCCCACTCAAGGCAGGCTCAATGCAGCTTACATGGGGCAATGGAGGGTTAAGTGACTTGCCCAGAGTCACAAGGAGCTGCCTGTGCCTGAAGTGGGAATCGAACTCAGTTCCTCAGGACCAAAGTCCACCACCCTAACCACTAGGCCACTCCTCCACTGTTGCTACTATTTGAGATTCTAAATGGAATGTTGCTATTCCACTAGCAACATTCCATGTAGAAGTCGGCCCTTGCAGATCACCAATGTGTCCGCGCAGGCTTCTACATGGAATGTTGCTAGTGGAATAGCAACATTCCATGTAGAATCTCCAATAGTAGCAACATTCCATGTAGAATCTCAGAGTAGCAACATTCCATGTGGAATCTCCAATAGTATCTATTTTCATTTTGTTACATTTGTACCCTGCACTTTCCCACTCATGGCAGGCTCAATGCGGCTTACATGGGGCAATGGAGGGTTAAGTGACTTGCCCAGAGTCACAAGGAGCTGCCTGTGCCTGAAGTGGGAATCAAACTCAGTTCCTCAGTTCCCCAGGACCAAAGTCCACCACCCTAACCACTAGGCCACTCCTCCACTGTTGCTACTATTTGAGATTCTACATGGAATGTTGCTATTCCACTAGCAACATTCCATGTAGAAGTCGGTCCTTGCAGATCACCAAGGTGGCCGCGCAGGCTTCTGCTTCTGTGAGTCTGACGTCCTGCACGTATGGCGGGGAGACAATAGGGGGAGACCGCACATGCTGCGATGATGTCATACCGTCTTCTCATATGGTTTATGGTTTCTCACGGTAGGGGGAGAAGGAGGAGGGGGTGCTACAGCTTAGTAGACTCTGGTAAGAGCAATGGGTTCCCATGCTGGAAAGAGCGTAACCAGTAGCCACACACGTACGTGCAGGACATCAGACTCACAGAAACAGAAGCCTGCGCAGCCTTCTACATGGAATGTTGCTAGTGGAATAGCAACATTCCATGTAGAATCTCCAATGGTAGCAACATTCCATGTAGAATCTCCAATAGTATCTATTTTATTTTTGTTACATTTGTACCCTGCGCTTTCCCACTCATGGCAGGCTCAATGCGGCTTACATGGGGCAATGGAGGGTTAAGTGACTTGCCCAGAGTCACAAGGAGCTGCCTGTGCCTGAAGTGGGAATCGAACTCAGTTCCTCAGGACCAGAGTCCACCACCCTAACCACTAGGCCACTCCTCCACTGTTGCTACTATTTGAGATTCTACATGGAAGGGCCGCGCAGGCTTCTGCTTCTGTGAGTCTGACGTCCTGCACGTACGTGCAGGACGTCAGACTCACAGAAACAGAAGCCTGCGCAGCCTTCTACATGGAAAGTTGCTAGTGGAATAGCAACATTCCATGTAGAATCTCCAATAGTAGCAACATTCCATGTAGAATCTCCAATGGTAGCAACATTCCATGTAGAATCTCCAATAGTATCTATTTTATTTTTGTTACATTTGTACCCTGCGCTTTCCCACTCATGGCAGGCTCAATGCGGCTTACATGGGGCAATGGAGGGTTAAGTGATTTGCCCAGAGTCACAAGGAGCTGCCTGTGCCTGAAGTGGGAATTGAACTCAGTTCCTCAGTTCCCCAGGACCAAAGTCCTCCACCACCCTAACCACTAGGCCACTGCCTAAAAAGATGCGTGTGTAAATTTTAATTGTTGCCAATTAGTGCCGATAATTGCTTGCTACTGCCCGATTATGAGTGCTGATTGGCTCATTATTTGATTAAGTTGCGCGCACATCCAAATTTAAGTGTGCAGCTCAAAGCACCATATATAGAATCCGGGGGACAGTTCTCAACTCGGGGGTTGAGGACTTATGCCAGATGAAACCTGATGTAAATCCTGGTGTGAAAATTGGGAGCAGATCTAACGCTACATGTCTTTTGTGACTGCCCCTCCCATGGTCACACCCCCTTTTGAGCTTTGCACGATCCAATTTAGGTGTCCATTGTTACAAAATAGCACCTTCCCAGATCAGCACTCAGAATCATAATTGGTGCCAATTAAGTGCTTGTTAGTTCCAGTAATAAATCATTGGAGCCCATTAACTAATTATTTTGAGTGCCCAAATTTGGGCAACCTTTATAGAATCCAGGGGTACCTGCTTAGCCCATTAGGCTCATAACTTTGGCTGAAAATAGGGCAGAAATGTAGGAGTGTTAACTTAGCAGCCTACTTTTTCTTTAATATCAAGCCCAGAACGTTTATGTCAAAGATATGCAGCTCCTTTGAATTGTTATCCTGCTCCTCTTCTTTAACAGCAGCATGTAGTGCTTGTGTTCTGGTGCCTAGATTGGTTGTCTGTTAAAATATATTGTACCTGCCAAACTGGGACAAACCGAAGGTCCATCGAGCCCAGCATCCTTTTTCCAACAGTGGTCAATCCAGGTTACAAGTACCTGGCAAGATCCCAAAACAGTACAATACATTTTATGCTGCTTATCCTAGAAATAAACAGTGGATGACTTGTCTTTTAGAAAGCTATGCAAACCTTTTTTAAACCCCGCTAAGCTAACTGCTTTTACCACGTTCTCTGTCAACGAATTTAATTACACATCGAGTTAAGAAATATTTTCTTTGTTTCGTTTTAAATTTACTACTTTATAGCTTCATTGCGTGCCCCCTAGTCCTAGTATTTTTGGAAAGAGTAAACAAGTGATTCACGTCTACCCGTTCACTTATTTCACAGACCTCTATCATATCTCCCCTGAGCCATCTTTTCTCCAAGCTGAAGAGCCCTAGCCACTTTAGCCTTTCCTCATATGGAAGTCGTCTCAACCCCTTTATCATTTTCGTCGCCCTTCTCTGTACCTTTTTTTGAGATGGATTGACCAGAATTGCATGTTTGGATGCTTGAACGCTAACACACTGATGGGTTCTTATATCCTTGTATGGTGATATCACTGACCACAGAAAAACACGGCCTCATTGGAGATGCATAGGCTTGAATAAAAGGGTCACAGCTACAGTGCTTGGCATTGAATCACATTCCACTTTGAAGTCTGGCTTATAAAGCCAAAATGCAGATGAGTCTTGACTTAAAATAATCAAGACATTCTTCCTACAATCTTATTCCTAAAGGCTGTTTCCCAAAGGCTTCCATGAAGGCTGTATTCTCCCCCTGGCTCCCACACATTACCATGCCAACCCTCACGTGGCACTCTAAGATGCTGTAGGACAATCGGGCAGTCACAACTGGCTTTTGAGAGACTTATTGACGACTAGACTGACACAAAATGACGCTGGTGTGGTTTCTGCGCAAGGATTTCAAAACCTGAAAAAAATCTTGTGTTCCCAACAAACAGAAAGAAGACAGAGATTGCCAATAAATTACCCCATGAAGCCAGACTGACAAAAGCACATTCATAGCAAGGGCTTGCATCTAGATAACATATAAATTATTACAGACAGAAAATGCTGAATATTCTCCATTCAATTCAGACTGTACATGCAAAACCTGCTGCTACTGGAAAGGGTAAGGGGCTTGATACACAATGAGAAACTAGAGTAACCCAGGGAGATCTGATATGAGAAAGGACTTTAGTTCCAAAGGGTTTTTCCTAATTTTGGGTCTATGGAAAACTTTATAGAGCAGATTCAACTTTAGGGAAAAACAGAGCTAGTCGATGCCCCAGACTTTGATTCCCAGGGATGGGGAAAACATATCCGTACCTTGAGTATTGTGTTCAGTTCTGGTCACTGTATCTCAAAAAAAGATATAGCGGAATTAGAAAAGGTTGAAAAAAGAGCGACCAGAATGATAAAGGGGATGGAACTCCTCTCGTATGAGGAAAGGCTAAAGAGGTTAGGGCTCTTCAGCTTGGAAAAGAGACGGATGAGGGGAGATATGATTGAGGTCTGCAAAATCCTGAGTGGTGTAGAACGAGTAGAAGTAAATCGATTTTTTACTCATTCCAAAAGTACAAAGACTAGGGGACACTCAAGGAAGTTGCATGGAAATATTTTAAAACAAATAGGAGGAAATATTTTTCATTCAATGAATAGTTAAGCTCTTGGACTCTTTGCCGGAGGATGTGGTAACAGCAGTTAGTGTATCTGGGTTTAAAAAAGATTTGGACAAATTCCTGGAGGAAAAGTCCATAGTCTGCTATTGAGGCAGACATGGGAAGCAACTGCCTGCCCTGGGATTTGTAGTATGGGGTGTTGCCACGATTTAGGTTTCTGCCAGTTACTTGTGACCTGGCTTGGCCACTGTTCGGGAAAACAGGATACTGGGCTAGATGGACCACTGGTCTGACCCAGTGTGGCTACTCTTATGTTCTCATATCTTGTCAAAATAATACAGGCAAAAACATATGCAAATAGTGCTGTGAGACTTTTGTTTGAAAGGGCTAAATTTAAGGGTTTGGCAAATATCCAACAGTTTTTGCTTGCAGTCTCTGTGAATTTTTTCCCCACTCCAGAAGATACAGGGAATGTATTCTGAGGACATAAGAGATACCGATTCAAAACTCTGGAAGAAAGGGACATACAAGCCGTCTTCTTCCTTCCCCCCAACACAATCTTGTCTAAAACCCCTGAATCCTGATGAAGAAATTTAAGTAGCTGTACCAGGTAGAGTCCATGTGATATCTGAGACATCCGTACCAAACCTTTGGGGTCCTTAGCCTCACCCTTTCCCCATCACTGTTGATTTTGGCTGGAATTCTTTCTAGCAGCTCAGTTCCAGTTTTTCCAATGCCTCACCTCCTAGAGACTCCATCTGATATGTCTGAATTCTCCAGAGCTGTCAATTCAGCATAACAGGCATCAAATACTTTATGGGGAAAAGGTACACCTAGACTCAAGGGGTATTAGAAATTCATCCGTACATTAAAAAAATGAAGTTTTAGGCCTCTGGAGAAGTCTAAATATGCTGTTACATTAATCCAAAGTGGATGTCAAGATACTGGTTGGCTTATTAACTTCTTGGTTATCTGTCATATTCAAAGGTGCCAAGTCTCACTCAGTAGAAATGTGTCTCACTTCTTTGAAGGCGATCATGCTCTCTAACGCATAGAAACAGAGAAAATGATGGCAGGTGAAAATTGTATGGCCCATCAAGTCTATCTATACTGTTCACTATTCCTTAGAGATCCCATATGTCCCACACTTTCTTGAATTCAGAAATAAACTCCACCACCTCCACCAGGAAGCTGTTCCATGTATCCACCACCCTAGCATTTCCTTAGATTACTCCTGAGCCTATAACCTAACTTCATCTGATGCCCTCTCCTTACAGACTCTTCTCTCACTTATTAGGAGCATGTCTTGCTCATTTGGAGGTTCTCTCACACTCTGAGCCCCTTCTCTGACTCATTAAGAGTGTGTCTCGCTCATTTGGAGGTTCTCACTCTCGCACTCTGAGCCTCTTCTCTGACTCATTAGGAGTGTGTCTTGCTCATTTGGAGGTTCTCTCACTCTCGCACTCTTGAGTCCCTTCTCTCACTCATTAGAGCCTTAGTGCCAGTGCACTGATTCTAATCACTGTTTCCATGAGAAGAAAGAGCAAGAGAAGACAACCCAAGGGGTCCTTTTCCTAAGGTGTGCCAAAAAGTGGTCTGCGCATGCAGGTCCATTTTTTCAGCGCACCTGCAAAAAGGCCCTTTTTTGGGGGACGAAAATGGAGGTGCAGCCAAATGAAAATTGGCGCGCATCCATTTTGGGCCTTGCTGCAACCCATTCACTTAGCGGTAAGGTCTCGCGTGTTGATCGGGTGGTAATCGTCCGCGCGCAGACAATGCCGATTACCGCCCAGTTAGCACTGCATGCCAGAAATTTTCCAGCGTGTGTAGTGGGTGTGCGTAAAAAAATGAAATTACCACCCAGGCCATGCGGTAGCCAGGTGGCAGTTCTGAATTGGCGTGCGTTGGGCGCAAGTAGGCACTTATGCGGCTTAGTTAAAGGGCCTCTAAATGGCCCAACAAATGGGAAGAAATCAGAGCTCCTCCCCCCATACCTTGTAATGCCTACCTTGAATTGAGTACGATTAGACCTGACTAGAAGAGGAACTTTTTCAATAATAGGACCATCTATATGGAGTAAGCTACCTAATCATCTTAAAAATGAACACCTTGTACATTTAAATGCCAGCTGAAAGTACACTTGTTATGTATGGCATATTTGTCCCACCTCCACTGACACAACTTCCTGTGTCCACGCAGTCGGGACTCGGGACACAGCAGAGAAAATACTCCAGAGACCAACCAGAAACAAGTTGCTTCTTTTTTCATGCTGCTGGCGGCCCACAGGAACACTGCCGAGGGGAGGAGGGAAAGAAGAGAGAGATATTGAACTGGGTGAGGGGGCAGCGCTGGTGGCAGGCAGCCAGGGATGCTGTGGCAGCGGCAGTGGGCAGGCAGGGGGGTGGTGGCAGTGGGCAGGCAGGGGTTGGCGGCAGCAGTGGGTGGACAGGTAGAGGCAGAGTGGGCAGGCGGGGGGGGGGGGGGGGGGGAATACATTGTTTGCTCTGGGCCTTGCTTTGTTTCCCGGCAGCCCTGAGGATAGGAGGGAAGGGTTCAAGTTAAAAAAAAAATTTACTGCAAGAGTGTTTATGTTTTGAATGCGTGTGCTGTAGTTACACACACGTGTCAATGTTGAGGCATTTTTAAATTCTGACTGCCACTGGCTAATTTAGAGCCAGATATTTAGTCCTAGGTCATATCTAGTCTTCAGCACTGAATAGCCAGGTCAGTGGCCATATCTGGAAGATATGTGGATGCTGGTATTCAGTGCCATACTTGCATAGCTAACCAGGGAAAGGTAGGGCTTTGCCCACTTAGCTGTGTTGACTCTGGCAATGAACATCGCTGGTGCCCATATAACTCCTGGACAGTGCTGTGAGCTTCAAAGGGGTTATTCAGTGGCATTGCCCAGTTAAGTGTCACTGAATATCCCCTCCTCACCCACTCAGCGTAATTTAACCAGGCAGGAGCCTCTTTGCCTGGCTGAATCATTTTGAAAATCATGGGCCCAAAGGAGACGGCGAAGGTTACTCAATAAAATGATGATGTATGTGGTGTAGAAGATTTATTGGTCAGCAACAATGACTCGACACGGACGTGTTTCGGCCCACTGGCCTGCCTCAGGAGTCTTCCTATGTTGTATGGATGAGTAGGTCGATGTGACTTGCTGTAAAAATGTCAAGCTTAATTTGCTGTTGTGGTAAACAATAGCGGGAAGCACTGCACCCCACGCTCTGGAAACAAAGTGCTCGAAATATACTCCAGATTCCTAACAGCTGGTTCAAAGTTTGAACAGTAGCCCACCGTGTATATTCAGAAGGCAAATGTGATCTTTTTTTCTGCTTTCCCTTCTTTTCCTCCTTTCCACCTTCTCCCTTTCTCTCCCTCTCCCCTTTTTTTCTTTTTCTCATATTTTGCTTTCTGCTCTGGTTTACCCTCTCTCCCCTATTCTCTTCTTCCTTTCCTTTCTCATCTCCTCTCACAGCTCACTTTGGGGTCCTTTTATAAAGCCGCACTGAAAAATGGCTTGTTGTAGTGTAGGCACGGGTTTTCTGTGCTCGCCGATCCATTTTTTAGCGCGCCTGTAAAAAAGGCCTTTTTCATTTTTTGCCAAAAATGGACATGCGGCAAAATGAAAATTGCAGCGGGTCCATTTTGGGTCTGAGACCTTACCGCCAGCCATCAACCTAGCGGTAAAGACTCGCGCAGTAACCAGGTGTTAATGACCTATACGCACCAAATGACATTTTGCGTGCATCCTTTATGCACGCCCGAAAATAAAAAACATTAACAGATGCATGTCAAAAATGAAATTACCGCAACAGCCACGCGGTAGTCGGGCGGTAACTCCATTTTGGCACCCATAGACGCTTACGCGGCTTAGTAAAAGGGCCCCTTTATCTTTTCTCCTTGCTTTCCATATTTCTCTTTTCTTCCTCTCTCTCTCTCTTTCCCCTCTCTCCCTGTCTTTCTATTATATTCTGTCTGAGTCTTGTGTACGACCGTTGTTCCTAACAGGATTCACAGTGGTTTACAAAGCAAGAGGTCTTGGCAAGAAAGAGAGCATCACAAAGTCACAGACTAAAATGATATATCTCACTAAAACAAACTCGTGAAATGAAATATTCATATAAATACTAGATAAGCAGGCAGAGCTTTCATGTAAAGAGGTAGCATGTTCCAAAAATGAGCCCCTTGAAAAGAAAAAGAATTCTCAAGTATTGACTTCAACCTAACATTTTTCACTGTAGTGTTAGAGTCTGTTGAAAGCAAAGATTTCTAGAAGACAGAATTACTAGAAAATCCACTAACACCTCTCCATTTAATCCAGAAAGTGATTTAAAAACTAAACGTGACATCTTAAATCTAATATGTTGACATATTATATTGGCAACCAGTGAAGTTCATTAAGAAGTGGACTTGAAATCCATTGGGGTCTCCCTGCACAGGTTCAAATCCTGTTGACTACGGGGCAGCAAGGTTGTCTTACTAGTAGAGTTTTTGGGACGACTCCAACTAACAGGAAAGGATGAAGCTGCTAGGGCTCTTCAGCTTGGAGAAAAAAACGACTGAGGGGAGATATGATAGAGGTCTATCAAATAGCGAGTGAAGTGGAACGGGTAGACGTGAATCGTTTGTTTACTCTTTCAAAAAATACTAGGACTATGGGGCATGCGATGAAGCAAATTTAATACGAATCGGAGAAAATGTTTCTTCACTCAATGTGTAATTAAACTCTGGAATTCGTTGCCAGAGAATGTGGTGAAGGTAGTTAGCTTAGCGGGGTTTAAAAAAAGCTCTGGACAGCTTCCTAAAGGAAAAGTCCGTAGGCCATTATTAAAGTGACTTGGGGAAAATCCACTGCTTATTTCTGGGATAAGTACCATAAAATGCTTTGTACTTTTCGGGATCTTGCCAGGTATTTGTGACCTGGATTGGCCACTTGCTGGAAACAGGATGCTGGGCTTGATAGACCTTTGGTCTGTCCTAGTGTGGCTATGCTTATGTACTTACATGTACACTATCAAACCTGTTCCTTCAGTTTCCCCCCATCTTTCTGTGCCCCAGTTTCCTCCTCCATTCCTTTTTCCTTTCCATCATTCTGCCTCATCCTCTTCCATTTACTATTTCATCTTTCTTTCCATATCTTATTCTCCCTTACTCTCTTTCTCTGTTTTAATATTTCTCCTTCTCTTTCCTTCCATCTCTTTTCTATTTGTCTTCCGTTGCATATCACAGTAACAGGATGTAGCGTGACCCTTTCTGATCTACGCTTTGGGCCTAAGCCACATTGTTGTTATTATAAGCAGGAAGCTCTAATCTCCTCAAAACTAATTCAACTCTTATTTAATCCACGAGAAATATTTGAAGTATGTGTGATAGGTTTGACCAAGCAAAATGACTTACAGACAGTGATCTCCTGAACAGGGCTCTCAGGAGGCCCTTATTAAATTATGTTATGAATTTGTAAAAACCACTCCAACAGTCAAGCATGGCCTTTGTTTAAGTAAAAAAAGCACAATTTGCAAGACTAGAAGGATAGTATTTTCTCCGTGGACGGCAGGATCCTACAGCCGCACAAGTATTGATGTCACTGGATGGAGTGGAGTCGAGGGTGAGCGCACAGAAAACTCTGGAAGTCTTCTGAGCCTGCACAGGCATTCCTGTGCTATATCGAATGACAGTCCAGTCACTTTTTTAAGCTAGCCTCCACCTTGGTTGGAAGAGAGGGATTGTGGGGCTGTAGGACCTGCAGTTCACTGAAAGCACCTGTCATAGGTATGCAATTATGCTTTCTCCATGGACAGCCAGGATCGCTACAGCCACACAAGTGGTGACTTCCAAGCTGAGTTTTACAGATATAAAAATTGTTGCTTCTCATATTATGCAATCTGTGTGATCAGCACAGCAAAGGAGGCAGGTTGAAGAGTGAGCGGCAAAGATTTTGAAGAACTGCTCGACCAAAGACTCTGCCTTTTCAGAAGCTGGGTCAAGTCAATCATGCTTGATGAAGGAATCCACAGAGGACCACGTTCTACCTTGCAAATGTCTTCTGTTGATGGCAAGTGCAACTGCGCTATTGATATTGCTGTAGCTCTCAGATGGTGAACAGTGATTTTAACGAGAAATTGGAATTAGCCTGCTGATGTCCAGACAAAGTCCTTTTCTTTACTGGAATGCCTGTTTTCTTCGGTTGAAAGACACAAAATAGTTGTTAGGGTCTGTCTAGTCATTGACTTAGTTCTTTGCAAGCCAATCTGGATTGCTTATTGACAGTCCAGCGTGCAGAGATTTTCTTTTTGTGTATTTGTGTGAGATGAATGGAAGAACACAAGCAATACCATTGGTTGACTGATATGAAAATCAGAAAATATCTTAGGTAGAACTTTAGGGTGAGTCCTTAAAACGCAAGAGGACTGTGAAAAATTGCAAGAGGACCTTACGAGACTGGGAGACTGGGCATCCAAATGGCAGATGATGTTTAACGTGAGCAAGTGCAAAGTGATGCATGTGGGAAAGAGGAACCTGAACTATAGTTATGTGATGCAAGGTTCCACGTTAGAGTCGCCGACCAGGAAAAGGATCTAGGAGTCATCGCTGACGATACTTTGAGACTCTTTGCTCAGTGTGCTGTGGCAGCAAAGAAAACAAATAGAATGTTAGGTATTATTAGGAAAGGAATGGAAAACAAAAATGAGGACTTTATAATGCCTTTGTATCGCTCCATGGTGTGCCCGCACCTTGAATACTTTGTGCAGTTCTGGTCACCGCATCTCAAAAAAGATATCGTGGAATTGGAAAGGGTACAGAGAGGGGCATGGGAATGGGACGACTTACATACATACTGTAGTAACATACATAGTAGATGACGGCAGAAAAAGACCTGCACGGTCCATCTAGTCTGCCCAACAAGATAAACTCATATGTGCTACTTCTTGTGTACTGAGGAAGTGTTTGACAGCACAGTGCAATGTTGGGGGTGTCCAATCATGAATCTCATGGCCTTCTAGAACTCAAAAGTGCCCAGGTTTTTCAACTGCAGGAGGAAGTGGCATTGGAAGGGGATAGATTCACTGGTTCAACCGTGGCCCATGCTAGATCTCCTATATTTCTTCCTCCCATGGCCCTTGTTGGGCAGGGTTAGTCAGAAACTAGAGAGTTATCAGCTTTTAGTGGTGCTTGGTAGCTCTAGAGAGGCCAAAGAGACCATGGTGTGGAGATCTTGGGAGACTGTTGGTAGAGTGTTCTTTTCTGCTTTTAGTTTGAGGCTTGATTCTGATGCAGGGTGCAACTCAATTTGCCTTTCAGCATGGCTATTGAAAGGGCAAGGTTGTGCAAGAGAGATTATTCTTAACTCTTCACTTCCCAAGTAGTAAAAACCTGAAGTATAAATCAACATACGCGTCAAGTTTCTCTTACATATGCACATCTCTGGAATGCTCTACCAAAACACCTGAAATCTATGAATAATCATCTAGAATTCCAAAAAACCCTAAAAACTCACCTGTTCAAGAAGGCATACCCCACAGTATCTGACATAAACACCGAATAATGAAATATGGCATTTTAATCAGGAAACAGACAGTTTTCAACCCCAACGCATGATCACACCCTAACATTTTGTTTGAATCACCCCAATCTATTTACCGATACTACTTTACTGTACTTGTCACTGTAATAGTACCCCTATACTGTATTTATTCACACTGGAGTCTGTAACCACCTCTCCGGAACTATGTAAGCCACTTTGAGCCTACTAATAAGTGGGAAAAGGTGGGATACAAATGTAGCAAATAAAATAAATAAAATAAAAATACCTTTCCTTGATTTGTATCTGCCATTTTCAGGACACAGACCGTAGAAGTCTTGCCCAGAACTAGCCCCACCACCCAAACACCAGCCCCGCCTCCCAATCTCAGCTAAGCTTCTGAGGATCCATTCCTTCTGCGCAGGATTCCTTTATGTTTATCCCACGCATGGTTGAATTCCGCTACCGTTTTCATCTCCACCACTTCCCGCGGGAGGGCATTCCAAGTATCTACCACTCTCTCCATGAAAAAATACTTCCTGACATTTTTCTTGAGTCTGTCCCCCTTCAATCTCATTTCATGTCCTCTCGTTCTACCGCCTTCCCCTCTCCAGAAAAGGTTCATTTGTGGATTAATACCTTTCAAATACTTGAACGTCTGTATCATATCACCCCTGTTTCTCCTTTCCTCCAGGGTAGTCATGTTCAGGTCCGCAAGTCTCTCCTCATACGTCTTGTAACGCAAATTCCATACCATTCTCGTAGCTTTTCTTTGCACCGCTTCCATTTTTTTTACATCCTTAGCAAGGTACAGCCTCCAGAACTGAACACAATACTCCAGGTGGGGCCTCACCAACGACTTATACAGGGGCATCAACACCTGTTTTCTTCTGCTGGTCACACCTCTCTCTATACAGCCTAGCAACCTTCTGGCTATGGCCACCGCCTTGTCACACTGTTTCGTCGCCTTCAGATCCTCCGATACTATCACCCCAAGATCCCTATGAGGAAAGGCTGTAACGGTTTGGGCTCTTCAGTTTGGAGAAAAGACGGCTGAGGAGAGATATGATAGAGGTATATAAGATACTGAGTGGAGTGAAACGGGTAGACATGAATCACTTGTTTACTCTTTCCAAAAATACTAGGACGAGGGGGCACGCAATGAAGCTACAAAGTAGTAAATTTAAATTGAATTGGAGAAAATATTTCTTCACTCAACATGTAATTAAACTCTGGAATTTATTGCCAGAGAATTTGGTAAAAGCAGTTAGCTTAGTGGGGTTTAAAAAAGGTTCAGATATTTTCCTAAAAGAAAAGTCCATAAGCCATTATTAAAATGGACTTGGGAAAATCCACAGCTTATTTCTGAACTGTTTTGGGATCTTGCCAGGTACTTGTGACCTGGATTGGCCACTGTTGGAAACATGATGCTGGACTTGATGGACCTTCAGTCTGTCCCAGTATGGCAACACTTATGTACTTATCTCTAATGTGAGGTTATCAGCAAAAATGGGCTACCATGAAATGCGTTAAAGTGTTAGGTGGCATTTTGCCTGTTATCGCACACTACCTCACATGTTAGGTCTTTTTTCTAAAATATGTTTTTGAGGAGAAGCGCCATGGGTGGAGAATTTATTTAGTTATTTATTTCATGGAACTTGATATACTGCTGTGGCCTAACAAACAGGCACAAAGCGGTTTACAAAAACAAACAGGCATTTAAAAAAGTCTATAAAATAGAAAAACTACAAATAAAATAATATATATGCAGTAAGAGAAGGGAAAAAAAAATCATGAACTGGAGGGAAAGGACAGGGAAAACAGATGGGTCATCAGGGCTCATTTAAAAGCTGGGAGAGAGGTTGATTACGGATACTGGAGGGGAGGTTATTCCATAC
Source organism: Microcaecilia unicolor (assembly GCF_901765095.1). NCBI lineage: Eukaryota > Metazoa > Chordata > Amphibia > Gymnophiona > Siphonopidae > Microcaecilia > Microcaecilia unicolor. The sequence goes on from NC_044042.1 coordinate 97,356,121, forward strand.
TTTGGGACCAAGATATCTGAATGGGTAGATGTTAACTGGATCTGTGTAGGGGAGGGGAGGGTGGGAAGGTTGTTGTCTGCTGATCAAAGAAAGCGCAAAGGAGCGTAAAGGATAAGAGGATTAAAGAAATAGGAAGGAGCAGAGAAAAGCTTTGACTTGAATACCAGGGTTAGCATTTTGAACTGTATACCTGCTGATAATGGCAGCCAATGTTCCGCGGCAAGAAGAGGTGTCACATGATCAAATCTACATGCATTGTAGAGAGGTTTAACAGCTGTTGATTGGATTAACTGTAAATGAATGAGTGCAAAGGAAGACCGGCATAAAGAAAATTACAGTAGTCTAAATGAGAAATGACTAGCGCAAAGGTCAAGGGATGAAGAGAGGTAGCTGGGATAAAACCACAAACTGAACAAACTCAATGAAAAGCGGAAAAGCTGCATCAGTTTGAAGTTTGAATCGGAGATGAGAGTCAAAGATAACTCTGAGGATTTTAACAGTACTTTTGAAGAGAAGGGAAAGATCACCCAATGAAGGAGGGGGGGATGAGGACATCATGAAAATATGGATCAAAGGGTTAACCAGCTAGTGTGTTCACATTACTGTGTGCTAACTGGTTAACATGGAATTACCATTAGCGAATGACCTGAAAAAAAAAGTTGAAAAGCCTTAAATACTGCCAGGTTAGAAATGGGTTTAGTGTGTGGGAGAGTCCTATGTTAAAATGTACTAAGCTCTTTTCCTAACATGTTTTATTAAAAGGGCCCCATATTTAAACAATGCGGCGTGTTAGCACAGAACCAGAATTAGACAATATTAAAGTCCTCCCTAGCTAGGCCAGATGTTTTGAAGTTCCTTGAATTCCTGCTTCCTTTTATAATAGCTCCTTTCTGCTATTTCGGCCTCCCCAGCAGGGCACATTGCACAAATGTTCATTCTGGCAGTAGCTCGCTGGGTAATTCTTCATGTTTCTGTTTTTCTTCTCCGTAACATTGCTCCAGTAAGACACAATGTAACGGAACAGAACTTAAACAAAACAAAAACAAAAAAACAGATAAAAAAAATAAAAAAGTTTCTTAGGACACCCGTACGTATATCTCTGTCTGTCATCAGCAGGACCTCAGCCCAACAAATCTGGTTAGGATGTAGAGTTTTTTTAAAAACAAGGTCAGGAAATAGATCCATAAACAAAACAAAGCCAGCGGGATTTTTAGTGTGAATCTGCTACTTACTCTTGTAATACTTTTTGTGCCTCAGCGCAATATGATGTCATCATATGAGGGTAAATATTCAGGTGGCGGCGGTGAGCGTTTTGGTGACCACAGCCAGTGCTAATGCTGGATATTCAATGCCGGCCTTCAGCATTGAAAATCCGGTTTACATGGGGCCAGCTGACGCATAGCTGGTTAAGTTGATATTCAGAATGTAAGTGGCTATGGGTTTACCACATAAAGATAGGACTGTGTTTTACGTGGTCCCATTTATGCGGTTACCCTGGCCAGTTAAGTGCTGAATATCGCCATTTAACCGGCCAACTGTTGACTCCACCCTGGAACGTCCCCAAAATAGCTGGTTTTCACTTCGACGCTAACCGCTAATTTTCACCCACAATAACCTGTTAACTGCTACTGAAAATTTAGTGGTTAGCCCCGATTGAGCGATGAAACTGGTCAGCGGCCTTTTCTGGCCAGTTAAATCGCTTTAAATATCGACCAGTTGGTGTTTATCTCTCTGTTGAACCCAGCAGGATCGTAGAGGATTAAACTGGCACCAAGTAGGTGCCAAAGAGCTGGGGCTGCTCTTTAGGGAAGGGACAATTCAAGGCTATATGACGTAGGATTGGAGTTTGGGATGTGTTTTTACAATAGCGTGCCACAAATCGTAAATGGTAGAACCAAAAGCCATGTGTCATTTGTAAACATTGCGTGCTTATTTTCTCAAATTAAGGCTGCCCACCGGTTCCACATTACATAGGCCAGTCCTGGGTTTCAGGTGTACTGCATCCCTGGCCTTTGTTTTTCTAGTTTCTTTAAGAAGCAGTGACTACCTGTCCATACACGCAGTGGTGGGGAAGTTGTAAAGTCAAAGTTCTCTCATCCCAGTTTTCATGATGCATGAAAATATAGAAATGTGAATTCAAACATAGCTGTGTCTTAGAAAGCCCACTATAAAGAAAATCAGCTGTATGGAGGAGTGGCCTAGTGGTTAGGGTGGTGGACTTTGGTCCTGAGGAACTGAGTTCGATTCTCACTTCAGGCACAGGCAACTCCTTGCGACTCTGGGCAAGTCATTTAACCCTCCATTGCCCCATGTAAGCCGTATTGAGCCTGCCATGAGTGGGAAAGCGCGGGGTACAAATGTAACAAAAATAAAAAAAATAACCAAACAGAATGGAATATGGGGTAAAAATAAAAAGCCATCAGTACACTGAGGTGCAGATGATCAAAAGCCTCGCGCTGTTCCAAACAGTGCTCTAAAAATAGCGCTGGAACAGGGCAGGGCTTTACCTCCCCTATGATCAAATTTATGCACGCTTTTATCTCTGATCATGAGTGAAAGTGCGGGAGGATTGTGCCTGAGCGTAATCCTCCCGCACTTGTTTGACAGGTCCGAGCTGTCAAACAGGGGCTAGGGGTCCGTGGGACCCCCCTGCAATACAAGGCCCTGGTGGCCTAGTGACCTCCCCGAATATACTCCCACCCCAAGCCAGCAACACAGGGTTCCATTGGGGAGAAGGGGGGCCTGCTAGCATGCTGGACAGGGCTCACCATTCCTCCCCAATGTTCTGCAAACCCTAACGCCAGCTCTGATCGTGGGGTGGTAGCATGGTGCTAATACCCTCTAATGCCCGCGTTTGCATCTGATCATTGGCCCATGAGATAGCAGAGGTGTCAAATTACCAAGTTCCAGGCTGGAGACTTTTTTGGCCAGTCTGGTTTTGAACTTACATCCCAAAGCGATGTGGGATTTGTAGTGCCTGATCCTGCCCATTGAAATCAGTGCTGCAAGACCCATAATGCACCAGAATGGGGTGGTCAGAAATGCAGGACTGACCTAAAATCTCCAGTCTGGAACAGCATAGCTTGACATCTCTGAGACGGCATTTATCCTGCATTTCAACCGTCTCATGGAGATCTGTGTCAGCGTCATGCAGCTGAGCCTATAATTGAACTCTGAAATGAAATCTATTGGGCATTTTAATTTTTTTAGGAAGCGAGGAATACGTGGATGGAGTCTGATAAGTTGAAAAAGGTCAGACACATGTCCTTGATAAGATGGGAGCTTTTGGAAAAGCTGCAAATTCTTTCAACTATGCACACCTTTCTGTATTTTACATGGAGGTTTTTTAGAGGAGATCTTTCATAGTGAAGATATCGAGGGGCATAATCGAACGCGACCGCCTATCTCCATGGGCGTCTATGTCCGAAAACGGGTACGTGAAGAGGCGGGACAGACCGTATTTTCAAAAAAATGGACGTTTTTCAGCTGGGCGTTTGTTTTTTTAGCGATAATGGAAACTAAAAACGCCCAGCTCAAAAACGTCCTAATCCGAGCCATTTGGTCGTAGGAGGGGCCACGATTCGTAGTACACTTACCCCCCTGACATGCCAGGACACCAACTGGGCACCCTAGAGGTCAGTGCAGTGGACTTCAGACAACGCTCCCACATGCATAGCTCCCTTACCACGGGTGCTGAGCCCCCAACCCCCTCCCCCAAAACCCACTACCCACAAATGTACAACACTACCATAGCTCTTAGGGGTGAAGGGGGCACCTACATGTGGGTACAGTGGGTTTTGGAGGCCTCCCATTTACCAGTACAAGTGTTACAGGTAGGGGGGGATGGGCCTGGGTCCGCCTGGCTGAAGTGCACTGCGGTACCCACTAAAAGTGCTCCAGGGACCTGCATACACGCAGGTCTCTAGGACTTGTTGCTGCTATATAACATTGGCACAGCAGTTGACACCTGAAGACTAATCTCTCCGAAAACGTCCTTTATTGGAATAAGCACGCTTACTCACAGTTAACTGCAGATCAGAGGTTGTGCCCCACTGGCAACGAGTCTCCCTGGTACTGAGATGAGCAGTAGGTCAGAGCTGGCAGAATGCTGTACAATGCCCTCTTTCAGCCACATTCAAGGGAAGAACTAAGTTCTGTAACGTGGCTAACACGTGAAAGGGATCTAAAACTGGCTTACAAAAATGGCCACTACCTCATGGACTACCGGAAACAAAACAGGGCACACTCTGACCCAGTAAGCAGGGGGAAAAGCACCATGGGAGTAGAGCCTACCAACTAGTGCCACAAGCTAGTGGAATCACGGAGCCCAATGCCCTACACCCACCACAATGCATTGCTGATGTGACTTTGCAGTGCCCTTAACAGAAAAGGTGTCACACTCACCCGAGAGCCACATCAGAACCATGGAAAGGCTGTCACAGGATAGAACACATTCTACTGTCATAGAGTACAGCATTTGAGGCTGGCATAGAGGCTGGAAAAAAAGTTTGTAAAGTGGGGTTTATTTGGTGGGAGGGGGTTAGTGACCACTGGGGGAGTCCGGGGAGGTCATCCCCGATTCCCTCCAGTGGTCATCTGGTCAGTTGGGGCACTTTTTTGGGACCTGTTCGTGAAAAAAAAGGGTCCAAAAAAAGTGACCCAAAATTGCGGTAAAAACGCCTTTTTATTCGATTATCAGCTAAAGATGCCCATCTCTCCTCGGCCGGTAACCACGCCCCAGTTCCGCCTTCACCACGCCTCTAACACGCCCCCATCAACTTTACCCGTTTCCGCGACGGATTGCAGTTGGAAACGCCCAAAATCGGCTTTCGATTATACCGATTTGGGCACCCACGGGAGAAAGACGCCCATCTCCCGATTTGGGTCGCAATATAGGTGTTTTTCTCTTTCGATTATAAGCTGGATCATGTCATAAGCACGCAAATTAAGCATTGATACAGGGACTACAGCAAATGAGTGCAAAAGATTCATGGCAAGAACTACTTTATTAATGGAAGAGTTGCCCTACCAGACCATCTCCTTATCTAAAATGGTGATAGTTCTCATCCTATATAAGTACATTAGAAGTATGGCTGATCTTCCATCAGCCCTGGTTTAAGTCAATTGGGATCTGGATTCCAATATAAGATAATGTGTTTACAATTGTTGGGGGTGGAGGGGATGTTCAGTCTTCTAGACCAACTGTCAGTGTAGCACAGGATTGACTTCTGAATGACTTTTGTTATGTTTATTTATTTATTTGTGACATTTGTATCCCGCATTATCCCAAACAAGTTTGAGTTCAATGTGGCTTACAATAAACAGTATAGGATACGTAACAAAGAATAATGCATAAGAAAGTAATTTGTTGTAAGAATCCAATTTTATAATACAGTATCATAAACATACTGGGATAACTATGGATGTTTAACATTTAGAAAATCTATTATGAGTGAGAAATTGTACATGAAGCAAAGAGAAAGTTAATGGTAAATAGAGTAATAACCAATTCAGGTAATAATTAATTGTTTGAGATGTGGTTGTTCTTTGTGAGGGTTTGTTTGAATAGGAACGATTTGAGGATTTTGTGGAATCTAGTATATTCCTGTTTATTTCTTATTTTGGTTCCTAGGAAAGAGAAGTCTGCAGAGTGGACAATTTTGTAGATCACTTTTTTGCAATTTGGGAGGTGTAGTCTGAGATAGTTTCTTGCCTCATATTTAGTGTTTCTTTGAGGTACGTCTATTAATGGTACCATATAGTCTGGAGCTGTGCCACTTAGGATTTGAAATATAAAGGTACATAATTTGAAGGTTCAATAATCTACCACACTTCTGGAGTTCTGTGAGTACCTTCTAGAAGTTTAGGGCTCTGGCATCCTTGTATCCATCTGATGGAGGTCAAAGGTTATTCCTTCCTAGACTGGGTGCACTGTGTGGGGCAAGAGCTTGAAATACTGATCTCTCTCACATCACCTCTGATTTATTAGTATTTACGCTTCGAATATCTACTCTTAAGACAAACTTAAGAAGTAGAAAGTGAAGAAATGGTTACACGTTTGGCCTAACAAGAGGGATTCTTCCTCTTAAAAGAGGAAATGATTGTAAGTGTCCCAAGTTTCAGAAGCTTAGGAGGGAAGCTAGAACATATCAGGGGTGCCGTTTTTGTGACTCATTATTGACTTGACTTTTGAAAAAAAAAACAAAACCCACACAGCTATGTAGGCTAGGGATCCTTCCTTTTCTTTGTTTTTATTTGTTGATCTGTAGGTCAGCTTCTTTGGATGTCCAGCTGACTTGGAACTAAAGATGGGGTCTGGCACCCTGAGCCTTCATTTGCAATTGTCTGCGGGGTTTCCCCTATTTTCTACCCAGCTCCCACCATACCTAATCTGGTCATTGTAGCGACATTCCTGGTCCAGGGGCCATGCATCAGAGCTCCTTCTGGAATCCTGCAGTCATGGGTTCTCAATCCAGACATGAGCAATAGCTGTGACACCTTCCCCTCCCCCAAGGACTATGCTGCCTCCACAGTACCCCCCAGCCAACCAGGCAGGGCCATCATCAGCAAAAGGATGACAAAGGTGATATGGCCAAATGGTGTCTGTCCAATGATGCAGCTGTGGCAACACTAAAGTGTACTGAAGCCCGTCTGGTCCAGTGCACTAGAAGCATTACTACTAATGTATTCAGTTACAGTAAGGGCTTTGTAGGCCAATCCTAGATTTCTGACAACCCCATCCTGATGGATTTTGAGGCTGGCATCACTAATTTCAATGGGTAGAATCAGGACAGATTCCTGAGGGAAACATCCATTGAACGTTTTTTTTTGAGGGGGAGGGAGGGGGGGGGTTGCCGGGTTCTTGAAGCCTGGATTGGCCGCTGTCAAAGACAGGATGCTGGGCTTGATGGAACCTTGGTCTTTTCCCAGTATGGCGGTACTTATGTACTTATGTATATAAGTGAAAACCAGGACTGGGCTAAAATGTCCCTACTGGAACTGGATATACTGGCAGCTATGTAGATGCAAGTCTGCCTCACACACCCCTTCCTACAGCCCTGAACTCTGGAATCAAACTGCCAAGGAGTCAGCCCTGCCAAGGAACCTTCCTTTTGCCGTCCATTTCCATTTGTGCAAAATATTGCCATGGAGCTACCGGACTGGCCCAGCCAAGGCTCCTTCCTTTTGTCATTCATTTAAGACAAATCTGGGCAAAGACTAAGCAGGCTTCTGAGTCAAAATCAAAAGAAGCAGGAAAATCCTGAATGCATTAAAGAAGAGAAGGACTTGCCATTTGTTATTAAACAAGAATGGACATTAGATCTCTCTCTCCCCTCCCCCTGCTCCCTCGAAGCTGAGTATGGGTTTGGACAGCACAATAATTTCTGTTTTCCTCCTCATCAGCCCTCACTAATGCAAAACCCATCGGAGCTTGACCCGTTCCAATACCACGTGAAAGATTTCAGAATGACGGATGTGTTTCGACAGCTGAGTTCTCATCCAAGAAAGTTTGGAAGGGCTTCAAGTGAGAAAATGGTCTTGACCAACTCCCCCCCCCTCAAGAACACATTGTCCATTTCCAGATGGAGCGAGGGAATATAAAAATAGTCTAAAAAATTCCCCTGACGATGCTCAGGCATTTCCTGAGCAGCATACTTTTGAAAAGAAAAAAAAAACAAAACAAATTGAAATTGCTTGGAATGTAATTCTTTCATGTTTCAGCAAAGATATGCTTGTAGGGGGATTGTGAAGGGAACAAGCTGTGTGTGTGGGACGAAGGAGCTGTCATGCGCAATGAAAGTCTTCAAATGATATGTACAGTTATTTTCTAGCACCTTTATTCTCTCGTTGGGGCCAAGACGTAGCTTCCTGGTCAAAGACCTTTCCTCATGGGTGCTATATCTCACTTTTGATACTGTGCTGCATAGGTGCTCGTGAATAAACTGAGCAACTAGGGGTGAGGGGGTCCCAAGGTGGTGGTTTGTGTTAGAAACTGGATGGGTGATAGATGACAGAGCGCACTGGTAATTGGAACTTACTCCGACGACAGAAATGTGAGTAGTGGAGACCTCAGGGCTTACTCCTGGGAGTTTTCTGATCAGTATTGTTGAGGGGTTAGAACTTGGAGAGGTTTAGCGTTTTGTGATGGCTCAAAGATCTTCTACAGAGTGGACACTTTTAAAGGAACAGACAAAATGAGAAGTGACCTAGGAAAGCTTACAGTGTGACTGAACACGCAGAAGTTAAGGTTTAATGGCAAAAAGTGCAGAATCATGCATCTGGGGTATAGAAATTCAAAAACGCCACATATGGAGAGTGAGAGACTGATATGAACAGACCAGTAGAAAGACCTTGTGGTGATAGTGTCCTAATGATCTCAAGATAGTGAAATATAGAAACAGAACTATGTAGGCAGGTAAAGACCATATGGCCTATGCCATCTGCTCTCTCTATATCAGTCCCTTAGAGATCCTGTGTAATTTTCCCAAGCACTGTTCTCTCTAAGCTTAGTGGGAGTCCTTCACCTACAGCAGGGGCGTAACTACAGGGGGCCACGGGGCACTGGGCCTCCGCAAATTTCATCTGGGCCTAGCATCAGTGTGCACAGGAGAAGCAAGAAGAAAGAAGAGCAGGGCAGCGAACGCAGCTGCGCCAGAGACCGGCACTGAAGAAGGCTTTGGCTGGCGGGGGATGGGGATCCCTGCCAGCAAAGGTATTTGTTTTTGCAGGGGGAGCAATGAGGTGGTGAGGGGAAGCGGCAAGGAGGCAAGGCGGTGGGAGGGCGAGGAGGCGATGCATGGTGGTGAGGCAGCACTCAAAATGTGTCCCCAACCTCGGGCTCTGGCCCCTCCCACCTTGAGGTCTGGCTATGCCCCTGACAGTCTTGCCAGTGGGGAGCGCTGTTTCAATATTACATTTTCAATAATGAGGTACAGGCAAGTTCTTCAGGATTCCAGGGAACCTGACTGTCTCTAGCCATTGAAAGCACAATACTGAAGCACCAACCCCCACTGGCAGCAATGCAGTGGAAGACTCCCACTCAGTTTAGAGGGACAGTGATCCCAAGCTAGGGTTACCATACAACCGGTTTTAACCAGAAATGTCCTCACGACCGGGCTTCCGGGTGGGTTTTGCCAGCCTGCCTATTTGTCTGGATTTGTGGACGAGTGGGCAGGCGGGCCTCAGGGTGTCCTATCTTCCCCTTCCCTCCTTTACCTTATTGTAATGCCCTGATGGTCTAGTGACCTCTTTGAGGCAGGAAAGAGCCCCCTCTTTCCTGCCTGGCATGGCTGCAGATTGTCTAGCTCCCGGAGTCGCTTCAAAATGGCCGCTGAGAGGTCAAGCGGCGGCCTCGCAAGACTTCCACAGAAGTTTGCAACTGGGAGCCATGCTCAAATCTGGGGGACCTACATAGAATCTAGGAGTTAATGCACGTTAACAGCCAAAACCAACACGCTTCAAGTGAAAAAGGCCCTGCAGTTGGAGGCGTGCACTGGGGGTGGGAAGTACTGCCGGGCTGCTGCAGTAGCCTAGCGGTACTTCCCTTTTTGTGAGCGGTAAACCTGCGTTGGGCTTACCGCCGCTTTGTAAAAGGTCCCCTTAGTCAAGTAACTTTCCTTCCCTTCACTAGCTGTTTTCAGAGGGTGGTGGCCCAGCCTAAGAACTTGTGAGATTTGGACAGGTGAGGTTCTGGCTCAAAATGTTTCCCAGAAGACTAAAAACATTGAAAATTTCCAGGGACTAATGTGCCAAGGAGGAGTGTAATATTATGAGTGAACACAATTAGGAGTTTGCAAAACTCAATGCAAAACACAGCAAGCGAGACAAAAACCTATTTACACTGCAGCCCTGGCGCATGGCAATCCTGCCGTCACTCCTGGTACCCCACGACCAGCCTGAGGCATCCGGCACCAGCCCGGCACAGTTCCACACCACAAGGAACAAGCTAATCCAGTGCCAGCTTTATACTGAAGTACCAGCATGAGGGAAGTAACACTGAGGCAAAGAATTCTCTGCAAATCCATAGCTACTAATCCAATCTAATCTGATCTGGACTTTTATGCACTGCTTATTCCCAAAAAGGGTCCAAAGCAGTGGGGTAGCTACGTGGGGCCATGGGGGCCTGGGCCCCCCAAATTTCCTGTCTGTCCCTGGTTGTGCTGGCGGGGGGTCCCCAACCCCCGCCAGCTCAAGCGTTGTCCAGTGCCGGTCTCCGGAGCCATCACGTTGCCTGCCCTGCTCTGTCTTCCCCTCACGTCCGGCACGCTCTTTTTAGTGAAACTAAGCATGCTCAAATTCACTAAAAGGAGTGTGCAGGATATGAGGGGAAGACAGAGCAGGGCAGGCAACGCGGCGGCGCTGGAGTCCAGCGCTGAACAATGCTTCAGCTGGCTGGAGTTGGGGACCCCCGCCAGCCAAGGTATTTGCTGTGGCAGTGGGTGGGGAGTGGCAGGGCGGCGGCAGGATGGCAGACCAAAATGTGCCCCCACCTCAGGCTGTGGCCCCCTCCCACCGTGAGGTCTGGCTACGCCCCTGGTCCAAAGCAGTATACAGCAAGACAAGCCAGTACAATTCCTGTTCAGTTAAATCACCTGTTGGGGACTAGACACTAATTTACTGTTGAAAATAACCAGTTGGCACCAAACTGAAAACTGGCTATTTTGGGGGCATTCTGGGGGCGGAGGCCGGTTAAGTGCCAAAATTAGGAACAGAGGGTCTTTCACTAAGCGTGCTAGCGTTTTTAGCCTTCGTTAAATATGGGCACGTGCTAAATGCTAGAGATGCGAATGTATTCCTATGTCACTTTCAGTATACTCAACTTCACATAAAGTATCTCTCTCTGTGTGTTTCTTTTTACCATAAAACATTCAAAGGCGTTTTTTTTAGTATTTATTTTTAAAATTTTAAAGGGATCATCAGATACGCGTACCTATTTCTATAATGGCTGCGAGTTATTATGAGCCAAGCATTTGTTTGAAAAGAGACGGTATCGCAATCCTCATCAATCCCAATTTTTTACTTATTATTTCGTTAAAGCTTTCATCTGCATCCTTTCGCGTAATGCTGTTTCAAGGTAGTCTCCTATTTTCACATTAGCGGTTTCTAAAATGCAGAGGATACTTTATGTGAAGTTGAGTATACTGAAAGTGGCTAACTATAAACTCCCTTCACCACTTTAATTGATTGTATGCCTAACTACAACTGAGAATGTATTCCTCTGGGCATCTCTAGCGTTTAGCGTGTGCCTATTTTTAACGCGTGCTAAAAACACTAGCGCGCCTTAGTAAAAGATCCTCACGACTGGCCAACAGTGTTGTTCAAAGTCAAAGTACTTAAGTAAAAGTAAAAATAAATGTATATTTTAATATTTAAGTAAATGTACATTGAAAAACACACTAAAAAATTACTTAAGTGAAAACAAAAAAGTTTTTGCCTAATGCAATACTTTTTGAGTAAAAAGTAAAAGTACCACGACTACAATGAATGCAACTGTTGTGAACGTTTTTATCCCAACAACTTTATTGCTCTAGTCATTTCCGATCTGACGAAGAAGGGCAACCTTCGAAAGCTAATCAAGAAATGTATTAAGTTATGTCCAATAAAAAAGGTATCATCTTATTTTCTTTTCCATGTTTTATTTTGTTTGATTTCTATTGATAACCTTAAGAGTGGACTAACACGGCTACCACACTCCTTTGCTCTACAATTAAATCCACTTTGCTTTTAGTAAAATTAAATTTTTGAAAATGATTGTCACTCATGCGAGTGCACTTGTGAGTCATTAGTACATATAAGTACATAAGTATTGCCACATTGGGACAGACCGAAGGTCCATCAAGCCTAGCATCCTGTTTCCAACAGCGGTCAGTCCAGGTCATAAATACCTGGCAAGATCCCAAAAAAGTTCAATACATTTTGTGCTGCTTATCCCAGAAATAAGCAGTGGATTTTCCCCAAGTCATTTTAATAATGGTCTATGGACTTTTTTTAAACCCTGCTAGGCTTACCGCCTTTACCACATTCTCTGGCAACAAATTCCAGAGTTTAATTACACGTTGAGTGAAGAAACATTTTCTCTGATTTGTTTTAAATTTACTATTTTGTAGCTTCATCGCATGCTCCCTAGTCCTAGTATTTTTGGAAAGAGTAAACAAACGATTCACTTCTACCCGTTCCACTCCATCATTAGTCCAGAACAGCTAAAAAGATGTTCAAGAACTGCACTGGCTCCAGGGATCTTCAGCTTTTGATCAAAGGAATCTCTGAAACACTTGACTTCAGTATAGCAAAGAATATTCTATCATCGTTATTGTCATTATCACCTGCATTCGTAGTGCTTTCTAATTCATCACTTGCATTTTCATCTTCGCTATCGTCGTCATGCTGTCCAATTACAAAGACGGCTTTCACAAAGTTGGAATTGTTGTCTGCTGCCATTCTAACAATTTTTCGTCTGATGGCAAACTCTGTTTGAATATCTTCGAGAAGTGATCAAGAATATCAAATACATGGGCACCCTTCAGTGTTAAGGCCAGACTAACAGACTTCCTCTCTAAAGACTCCATCAAACCATTGGACAGTCTGTTGTGGTAGAGCCATATGTTTTATTTACTAAAAGTTGCTAAAAGCTTCAACTTCATCTCCACTTTAAGAAAAATTTAAGATGAGATAATCCACTGTGTGACGAGGTTTGCAATAGCAAAATCCTGTTCCTGGTTTTGCTGTTTCATTCGGTTTACTATGGAATAGTCATTTATGTCTTGCTTCTGCCTTTACTTTTAACTGCAAGTATCAGATGTCACTGATTAAAAGTAGTAAAAATTGGCAAAATTGTTACTTCAGTAAAAGTAACAAATGCTATCTTGTACTTCTTTACAAGTAAAAGTAACAAAACTTTTACTGCAGAAAAGTCTGTGCTATATGTGGTAACTCATGAGTATCGCACTTAACTGGCCATGCGTTAGTCGACTCCACAAACCCGGAAATTCAATCCCGATGCTCAAACATGGCCCTGCATTGAAATTCCAGGTTTAATGCCAGTGATGGTCAGCAAATGCTGAATATCAAGCCCTAACTTATTATCTTCAGTTAAACAATTTACATAACCAAGAATTTATGAAAATAAAAAAGGTTTTAAAAGTTTGTAAGAGAAAATATGAGACCTTTTCTGTTTAATAGCCAGAGGGAAGCTGTCCCCTTGGAAGAGACAGGTTTACAGATAAGAATCTGAAGCATGTAATTTTTTTTTTTTTTACTATAAATGCAAATTGGTCTGTGGAAAGTTGACAAAACAAAATAGAAATCTATCTACCCCATCTGCTAAACCAGGCAAGAAAAAGCAGAGAACTAGGGGAGAGCCGTCTTTCCTCTGTTCTCAGCCAAGGAAGTGTCAGTATGAAGCTTAATCTGTGTTTGCTGTCCAAGCTCATCTCTCAAGCAGGGGCATAGCCAGACAACAGATTTTGGGTGGGTCTAGGCAAGAAAAGGGCGGGCACCAAGTGTTCTCTCTACACCATCACCAAAAATATATCTCAGCTGGCAGGAAAATGCTTCTTTCCACCTTGGCAGTCTGCAGCAGGCAGGCGCTGAAAACTGAGCATGCACAGGTGCCGGTATCATGGACAATAGCATTTTCGTTACCATCAGGGGGAAGTCTTCAGCTGACGGAGCTTGGGATCCCCACTAGCTACCACTAAACATGTGCTACTGTTGGGTGGACCTGAGCTCTAAGTGGGTGGGCCCCAGCCCACCCAGGCCCACCTGTGGCTACGCCACTGCTCTCAAGATAAAACCCCTTATTATATGGACATTTCCCTTCATGTATTTTGGAAATGGGCTTGGGACCAATGGTACTTCTGAGATCTCTGTTTCATATACAGGCCTGAGAGAGAGAGAAGAGTGAAGATCCAATCTGGTCACTGCATCTCAAAAAAGATATAGTGGAATTAAAAAAGGTACAGAGAGGGATGATGAAAATGATAAAGGAGATGGGATGACTTCTCTATGAGGAAAGGCTAAAGCGGCTAGGGCTCTTCAGCTGGGAGAAAAGACGGCTGAGGAGAGATATGATAGCGGTCTATAAAATAATGAGTGAAATGGAATGGGTAGACGTGAATTTACTCTTTCCAAAAATGCTATGACTAGGGGGCACGCAACAAAGCTACAAAGTAGTATATTTAAAACGAATCAGAGAAAATATTTCTTCACTCAATGTGTAATTAAACTCTAGAATTCGTTGCCAGAGAAGTGGTTAGCTTAGCGGGGTTTAAAAAAGGTTTGGATAACTTCCTAAAGGAAAAGTCCCTAGACCATTATTAAAATAGACGGGGAAAATCCATTGCTTATTTCTAGGATAAGCAGTATAAAATGTTTTGTACATTTTGGGGATCTTGCCAGGTATTTGTGACCTGGATTGGCCACTGTTGGAAACAGGATGCTGGGCTTGATAGACCTTCGGTCTGTCCCAGTATGGCAATACTTAGGTACTTATCTCTGAGATTCTGGGGATTCAGTGGGGAAGCATCCTGGCAATAAATTAAGCGCTAGATAGTGTTAAAGTGGTCCTTTTACCCATCTAAGTAGCTAATAAACTGCTTGTGAAATGTGCCCTTGAAATGATGCCTTCAGGGGTTTAGGGGTAAAATAGCGGTTCCTCTTTAGAATTTCATTTTCTTCAGTCGGTATTGCTGCCCATCTTCCTTGCTAGCTTTTAATCCTTCACCTCTCTTTCCTTCAGTTTGTAGTAAATACTTCTCCTGTGTGTGAGCTACTGAGCTGGAGCAGTGGCTTCCCTGGTCGCTCACAGATGGCCAATGAGGCACTCCTGAGCTTCAAATACTAACTGAAAGTAAGAAACCCTGAGATGTAAGCAATGCTTTTCCCAGTTCTCAAAGATAAACAAGCTTCCAGTTAGCAGGGAGGCTACACCACTGCCAGGAGGCTGTAGGTCTGGAAAATAGTTGCATAAATCTATGAGACATAACAGCATTTTTGGAATGGATCTCTCAGATTATAAACACCAGTATAATGCAGTGGTTATTCAGGGCATGAGGTTTAGAAGGTCCTGGATTCAAAGGAAAAAGGGGCGCTTTGACTGACTGTATGCCAGGCAGATTTTGGCTCCCACTGCTAGGTGGTAAAGCCTGGGATTCTTCTCTCTCATGCTCTAAGTCATGACACCAGAACCCTAATTGAAAATGAGCTCCAATAAATTTAAGGTGGAACCTTGCGTTTTTTTCTTTTTAAGGTAATAAATAGAAATAAATCAAAACAGAGAAATGAAAATATGATAACTTTTTTATTGGACTGAATTAATATATCTTTTGATTAGCTTTTGAAGGTAGCCCTTCTTCTTCAGATCGGAAATAAGCAAATGTTGACAAATATCAGAATATAAAGTGAAACACAGAGGCGTTCCAATGATAGTCTCACAGGAAAAGGGAGTGGTAGGTTAGTTGAGAAACAGGCATAGCTGTGTGGATGAAAGACACAGGGAGATGTATGACAGATAAGAGAGTGACAAAGCATTAGAATTTTATGGTTTATAGTAGAGGAGTGTGGTAGCCGTGTTAGTCCACTCTTAAGGTTATCAATAGAAATCAAACAAAATAAAACATGGAAAAGAAAATAAGATGATACCTTTTTTATTGGACATAACTTAATACATTTCTTGATTAGCTTTCGAAGGTCGCCCTTCTTCCTCAGATCGGAAATGAAGAAGGGCAACCTTTGAAAGCTAATCAAGAAATGTATTAAGTTATGTCCAATAAAAAAGGTATCATCTTATTTTCTTTTCCATGTTTTATTTTGTTTGATTTCTATTGATGGTTTATAGTGGAATAGAAAGCCTAGATCTTTAAGGTCCTGTCTGGTGGGTGTCAAAATATAGGTACAAAAGTGTTGCCATACTGGGACAGACCAAAGGTCCATCAAGCCCAATATCCTGTTTCCAATGGGTTCCAACAGTGGCCAATCCAGGTCACAAGTACCTGGCAACATCCCAAAACAGCGCAATGCTTTTTTATGCTGCTTACTTATCCCAGAAATAAGCAGTGGATTTTCCCATTTTAATAATGGCTTATGGACTTTTCTTTTAGGAAGCTATCCAAACCTTTTTAAAACCCAGCTAAGCGAACTGCTTTTACCACATTCTCTGGCAATGAAATCCAGAGTTTAACTATCACTATCATATCTCTCCTCAGCTGTCTTTTCTCCAAGCTGAAAAGCCCAAGCCGTTTCAGCCTTTCCTCACAGGGAAGTCGTCACATCCCCTTTATCATTTTCGTCACCCATCTCTGTGCCTTTTCTAATTCCACTATATCTTTTTTGAGATGCGGCGACCAGAATTGAACACAATATTCAAGGTGCAGTTGCACCATGGAGTGATACAAAAGCATTATAACATCCTCGTTTTTATTTTCCATTCCTTTCCTAATAATACCTAACATTCTATTTGCTTTCATCATTTTGACTTCAAAGGTCCTACGTTCCTGGATTGTCTTTCAATTTCCTTTTAATGTTCTTACCATAAGATCATTGATGGAATGTTCTGATTTTTTTAAAGTGCTGTCCCACAGAGGTGAAATCCTGGTTGGCATTGGAGTGGTTAATATTGTATCTGTGTAAATTGAGCCGTATCTTTAGAATCTGGCTTGTTTCTCCAATACAGCATCCTTCTTCACACTTTTTACATTGAATGATGTATACCACATTGGAGGATGAACATGTGAATGATCCTCTTATTCTGAATGTTTTTTCCCATGTGAGTGACTGTAGGTTCCTATGTTGGCAGAGTTTGCAGCTGGGAATATTGTAGGGGTGTGTGCCTTTCTCTTCTTTTTGAGATTCTATTGGGAGTTTGCTTTTCAGTAATTTCTGTTTCAAACTTTGAAGTCAAAATAATGAAATATTTTGACACCCACTAGACGGGACTTAAAGATCTGGGCTTTCTATCACACTATAAGCCATGAAATTCTACTGCTCTGTCACTCTTTTATCTACCATACATCTCTCTCTCTCTCTCTCTCTCTCTCTCTCTCTCTCTCTCTCTCTGTCTCTCATCCACCCAATTCTCCCTGTTTCTCAACTAACCTACCCCTCCCTTTTCCTGTGAGACTCTCATTGGAATGCCTCTGTGTTTCACTTTATATTCTAGGTAATCCATAGAAATAGAATAAAATAAAACATAGAAAAGAAAATAAGATGATACCTTTTTTATTGGACTAACTTAATACATTTTTTGATTAGCTTTCGAAGGTAGCCCTTCTTCGTCAGATCAGAAATAAGCAAATGTTGATAGATGACAGTATATATAAGTGAAACATCAAAGCATTTCAGTGACAGTCTAACAGGCTGAGGGTGGGGTGGGTTAGGTGAGAAACAAGGAGAGCCAGGTGGATGAGGGACAGGGAGATATTCATGGTGATAAGAGAGTGACAAAGCAGGAGAATTTTATGGTTTAAAATGGGCTAGAAAACCCAGATCTTTGTTAAGTCCTGTCTAATCATTCTGACTTCAAAGGTCTTACCTTCCTGATATTTGTCAACATTTGCTTATTTCCGATCTGAAGAAGACGGGCTACCTTCAAAAGCTAATTGAAAGATGTATTAAATTAGTCCAATAAAAAAGGAATCGTTTTACTTTCTTTTCAATGTTTTGATTTATTTCTATTTGTTACCTTTAAAAGTGGACTAATATGGCCACCACACTTGTTTTTAAGGGAAACTAGACTTAATGTATGTCTGCCTATAAAGATAAGATTTAATATTCCTGGCAATAGCATTTGCAGTTATTTCATTCCAGTTTTGACTTTTTTTTCCCACAGGGTAATACATTCAATTCTTCTAGGCTTGATAACTGGAAGGAGAGGAGACCATATGTTACTGAGTTCCAGGGAGGACAATTTTTGGTGAAGCCTGGTTTTGAACTTGCATCCCAAGGCAGTACGGTATTTGTAGTTCCTTATTCTGCCCATTAAAATCAGCACTGCAAGTCCCATGATGCATCAGAAAAGGGTTTTCAGAAACCCAGGACTGGCTAAAACCTCCTTCCTGGAACTGGATAACTTGCCAACTCAGATAGTTATGTCCCTATTCACATAGCACAGCACAGCTCAGGATCACCCATTCGTGCGGCTAAAGGAGAATGCTCAAGTTATTTTAAATACTATGTAGCCAGGTACTTATTTGGATGATTGCATTTTTCAGACCCCTCCCATCCACCCCCACCCTGCAGCACACTTTAGCTTCCTTCTGTTGCACCTCTGCCACCAGGCCCATTTAATAAACCACCATAGAAGACCGCATGACCCGGCTCTCTGCAGTGCTGCTACTGCTTCCTGTGCTGGTCCCGCCTCCTCTGATGTAAACTTCTGGGACCAGATGACGTTGGAGGCGGGGTCGATGGCGTTGGAGGTGGGGTCGATGGCGTTGGAGGTGGGGTCGATGATGTTTGAGGTGGGGGGTCGATGATGTTGGAGGTGGGGGTCGATGATGATGGAGGCGGGGTTTGACTTTGGGCGGGTTTAGGGCTGATTTTGGGTGGGGAAAATTTTTCCCATCTGGCAACCCTAACCAGCATAGGAAGCACTAGTGCTGCAGAGAGACAGTCCCGGACTCTTATATAGTGGTTTATTAGCAAGGGCCCAGCAGTGGAGGCTATGGGTTGGAGAGAATGAGAGACAGCAGAGAGGGGAAAGATTGTATAGGAGGGGGGGAGTGAGAGATAGAGAGCGGCAATGCTGGATGAGGAGAAGAGAGGCAAGGGTACTGTTGAATGGTGTAGGGAGAGGAGGAGTGATAGAGAGAGGCTTTGCTGCATGCCAGAGGAAGAGAGACAGATAGACAGGCAATGCTGGATGACAGGGGGTTGGGCTGTGTGGAAAGACAAAGAGGAGATGCTGGATGAAGGGAAGGAGAGACAGAGAAGATGTTCAAAGCAGGGAGAGACACAGAGGAGATGCTGGATGGCATGAGGTGAGAGAGACAGAGGCAAAACTGCAGGGAAGGGGGGAGAGAAAGAGAGTGTGCAATGCTGGATGGAGGGAGAGACAGACAGACAGACAGGGGGCAATGCTGGATGGTGGGGATAAGGGAAAGTGATAGAGAGGAGATACTGGATGGTGGAGGGGGAGAGAGAGACAAGAAAGGGGATGCTGGGTAGCAGGGAGACACACACACACAAGAGAGGCGTTGCTGAATGGCAGGTGGGAGAAAGAGATGAGAGGAGATCTGGAGGTGGGAGAGGGAGAGACAGAGAAGATGGTGGATGGCGGGTGATAGAAACAGAAAGGGAGGAGATGCTGGATGGCAGGGGGAGAGAGGAAAGAGTCGGCGAAAAACTGTGAATAAGTGAAAAGAGAATAGGAGGGCTAGAGTGAGGGATAATATAAGTAAATCTGGATGGATAGGCAGAAAAACAAATGAAAGAGTCAAAAGGAACAGATCGGTGTTGGAGTTGATTGTAGTGGAAGAGGTGAAGATAGAAGGAGTGAAAAAAAAATGACATGAGACATAAGAACATAAGAATAGCTATACCGGGTCAGACTGATGGTCCATCTAGCCCAGTATCCTGCTTCCAACAGTGGCTGATCCAAGTCACAAGTACCTGGCAGAATCCCAAAGAGATCCTTGGAAAGAAAATTACAAGACAGAAAGCAGTAACCAGAGACTGGGACCAACACAATCAGAAAAATTAAATGGCCAGACAGCAAAGGTAGGATGAAATAATGTGGTAGCCATGTTAGTCCACTTTATAAATAAAAGAAAAAAATAAGGTGACACCTTTATATAGGACTAAATACATTTTTTCACTAACTTTCGGAGACCAAAACCAACTTCTTCAGGTCAGGAGAGTATACTGCTGTAATAATATGCTCATCCTGACTTAAGAAAACTAGTCAAAAAATGTAGTAAGTTAGTTCATTAAGAAGGTATCACTGTATTTTCTGTTTTTTGTTTTATTTGTTAATTGGAATATATCAGGTTTTGAAATTTACATCAGCGTTTCTATTTCTTTAGTTTTGCTCTGTATGCAGAGTATGGCTTCTTAGGGTTCAGTTTAATTTCAATTTGTAGTTTGTGTGGAAAAGGCCGGGTATTCTGTTAGCATCGAGTGGTTTTTCAGTGGGTTTCCTGATGTGCTTCTGCCCACTGCAATGTGTATGGTGTGTGTTTTTTTCTAGGAAGGACCTTGTGTAACCTCAGGAAGTTAGTGTTGCTTTATTGGTCCTGAGTGATTGTGTAGGATTTTACAGTGGTGTGCTGGAGCAGGCTCTCACAGACTCTCGAGAGCCGTTTGTTAAGTTTTTAAGAATTTTGGGAGCCGGTTCTCCATGGCTACTTTAACAAATGGATCCCAAAATGTGGGCTTGGGCCCCTCCTGAATTCTCTTTTACTTTGCTGGCGAGAGAGAGCCCCCTGTTAACAATTTACCAGCACACCCCTGGCTTTTATATTACTTCACAGTATGCCTGGTCCTGGATTTTGGATTTAGATTTGGATTCAGTTCAAGCCTTTTTCAATTGTAGCTCAGTGAGAGTTATATTAAGATACAGTTGGTATTTTATTTATTTATTTGTTACATTTATATCCCACATTTTCCCACCTGTTTGCAGGCTCAATGTGGCTTACAAAGTACCGTAATGGCGTTTGCCATTTTGTTGATAACAAATACAAGATTGTGTTGAGGTCAGATGAGGTAGAAGTGAATCAGGCGTCATGGGGTTGAGGGGAAAGAGGAAAGTAAATTGACCTCCTGTCTCTGGAGGCCTTACAAATCTGTGTTAACGTACTTGTATATATTTCCAGGATACTGCAAATAGTGTTCTGTTTAATTATTTTGGTGTACTAGTTTCTTTCTTAGCACATAATTCCTGGAGTGTATTCAGGGTGCATTTTACAGAGATACTGGAGAGACAGCTGATAACAGCTGCACCACAGCCATACAGTGAAGGACTCATTCTTAGCAGTGTCCCCCCCCCCCCCCCCAAAGATTTTAACTTGCTCTATTCTGTTCCACACTGTCTTATACCCTGACCCTAGCCCCGCCCTAAAACCTCACCTAACCCCACCCACTTTAGCCTCCCCATGATCCTAAAAAGTAGCTTTCCTGATATGCGAAGAGTGGTAGGGTGTAGGGGAGGTTAAAGAGGACTGGTATCACAGAGCTGCAGAGTGAAGTAGAAAGGAAACCAATATAGATCTATTAAATTACAGAGACGCCAAGGGTGGCCCATCCCAGTGCTGGAGATTGAAGGCCAAATGAGTGAGAGTTTTCTCGCATGCCTCGGCCATGTGTGCGACTACTTCTGGCAGATGCACATTCCAAATACTGACATATTCCAATCAATAAATAGAAAATAAAATTATTTTTTCTACCTTTGTTGTCTGCTCGTTTAATTTTCCTCATCATAGTGGTCCCAGTCTCTGGTTTCTGCTTTCCTCTGTCTTCTCTTAAGTCTCTTGCCAGGGCCTCTTGGTCCATTTGGCATTTCTTCTCTCTACATGTCCACTATCCATCTTCCCTCTGTGTCACCATCAATTTGTTTAGTACTTCCTGTGTCCCTGCTCCTTTTCTCTGTTTCTGTGTTCTCATCCTTCTATGTCCCCATCCCCCCTCATATGTAATCATCCCTGTGTGTCTCTATCCTTCACCCAGCTGTCCAGCATCTCTTCCCCCTTCCTTGTGCCTTCTTCCTCAGGATTTCAGGAAAGGTCCCTCTCTTTCCTGCCCCGACCCCACTTCTCATGAGTCCACTATCTATTTCTCTTCCCTCACAGAACTCAGCCATATTTCATTTCCTTCTCTCTCTCTTCTACCCCCCTTCCTGTATTTCCCTCCCTTTCCCTGCAGGTCCTGTATCCTCTAGCTCTCCCCCTCTTTCGTGGTACGGTATGTCTCACTCCCTTCCCTCCTTCCTCCTCCCACCCCCTTCCCATGCTCTGGCATCTCTCTTTTTTCCTCCACCCACCCCACCCCACAGGCAGTCTAGCATCTTCCCATCCCTCCCCTTCCCCTGTTTTGCTAAGCTAATCTCAACATTAAGATGTTTCCCCCTCCCCTTTGAGATGCACAGCAACTTCACTCATAGCATATGTTGATAAAATGATTATACTGTCAGGGTATGTGTAAAAGTAATCCATATGGAGACGCTATTCAAGTAAGGAACATTGGGATCCTTTTACTAAGCTGTGGGAAAAAGGGGCTGTTTTTCCCCGCGCACTAGGACTCTTTTCCCACAGCGGGTAAAAAGCCCCCAGATTCACATGGCCATGTGATAAGGGAACTCTTACCGTATGGCCATGCAGCGGGGAGGTGGCGATAAGGGCTCTCGCACTAACCGGGCAGAAACCGGGCAGCGTACGGCGATGCCCAATTATCGCCGGGTTACCGCCACGCAAGCCATTTCCGGGGGTTTTCTTTTTACCCCAGAAATGGCAAATGCTTGAGGCAGGACTACAGCCAGTGGCCGAGTTGGGCAGGAGGTAGTCCCCTCTATAAAGGGGCTCATTATGATGTCACAGAACATCGTTAGCCAATTCTTTCTACATGTCTTACAATTCTATACCCAGTTCCTGGTGGCTGGGGCAGCTCTACCAAGACAAGGCCATTGACAAATTGCCAACAGACTAGAAGAATGCATAAGGTTATGGGCACAGCAAAAGCTGCAAACATCATTCCCCTTCTTTTTTGTTTCCATTTCTTGGTTGTATCTCTTCACAGTGTTTTGTCGCTGAGCAGGACTTTAGAAGATCTGTCTCTAGATAGCTTTTGAGACTAACAGCCTTATTTTCGAAAGAGAAAGACGCCCATATTTCGACCCAAATCGGGAGATGGGCGACTTTCTCCTGTGGGCGCCCAAATCGGTATAATCGAAAGCTAATTTTGGGCGTCTTCAACTGCAATCTGTCGCGGAAACGGGCAAAGTTGATGGGGGCGTGTCGGAGGCGTGGTGAAGGCGGGGCTGGGGCGTGTTTATCGGCCGAGCAGAGATGGGCTCCCTTGGCCGATAATCGAAAAAAGAAAGGCGTTTTTAGTGCGAATTTGGGTCACTTTTTTGGACCCTTTTTTTTCATGAACAAGTCCCCAAAAAGTGCCCCAACTGCCCAGATGACCACCGGAGGGAATCGGGGATGATCTCCCCGGACTCCCCCAGTGGTCACTAACCCCCTCCCACCCAAAAAAAAAAGAACTTAAATTTTTTTTTCTAGCCTGTATGCCAGCCTCAAATGTCATACCCAGTTCCATCACAGCAGTATGCAGGTCCCTGGAGCAGTTGTTAGTGGGTGCAGTGGACTTCACCCAGATGGACCCAGGCCCATCCCCCCCTACCTGTTACACTTGTGGTGGGAAATGGGAACCCTCCAAACCGTCCCCAAAACCCACTGTACCCACATGTAGGTGCCCCCTGCACACCTTAGGGCTATAGTAATGGTGTAGAGTTGTGGCAGTGGGTTTTGGGGGGGATTTGAGGGGCTCAGCACCCAAAGGAAGGGAGCTATGGACTTGGGAGGTATTTAACTTTTTTTTTAATTGTTACAAGTGCCCCCTAGGGTGCCCGGTTGGTGTCCTGGCATGTGAGGGGGACCAGTGCACTATGAATCCTGGCCCCTCCCACGACCCAATGCCTTGGATTTGTTCGTTTTTGAGCTGGGCACCTTTGGTTTCCATTATCGCTGAAAAACGAAACCGCCCAGCTCAAATCCGCAGAAATCCGATGCATTTGCCTGGCACAAACCATATTATCAAAAAAAGATGGACGCCCATTTTTTTCGAAAATAGGGTCTGTCCCGCCCCTTCACGTACCCGCTCTCGGAGAAAGACGCCCATGGAGATGGGCGTTCGCATTCGATTATGCCCCTCTAAGCCTCCATTAAGAAGAAAGATGCCTCGGTGACACAGAGTGTTTTCTCTTGCCCTTACATTTCCACACCTTCTCTAGCTTGAACAGCTCTGCACTGGGTAACAACAGGTTGCAATTAAAAAACTTAGGGGTCCTTTTACTAAGGTGCACTGAAAAATGGCCTGCGCTGTTGTATTTGCCTGTATTGGATGCGCTCAGGTCCATTTTTCAGCGCGCCTGCAAATAAGGCCTTTTGTTTTGGGCCGAAAATGGACGTGCGGCAAAATAAAAATTGGTGCACGTCCATTTTGGGCCTGAGACCTTACCACTCCCATTGACTTAGCGGTAAAGTCTTGCGCGTTAACCGGGCAGTAATCGTCAGCACGTGTACACTGCTGATTACCGTCCAATTAGCACCACACGGTATTAAAAAAATATTTTCTTCTGCGCATATTAGATGCACATATAAAAATGGAATTACCATCCGGGGCACGTGGTAGTCGGGCGGTAGTTCATAAGTACATAAGTATTGCCACACTGGGACAGACCAAAGGTTCATCAAGCCCAGCATCCTGTTTCCAACAGTGGCCAATCCAGGTCACAAATACTTGGCAAGATCCTGAAAAAGTTCAATACGTTTTATGCTGCTTATCTCAGAAATAAGCAGTGCATTTTCCCCAAGTCAATTTAATAATGGTCTATGGACTTTTCCTTTAAGAAGCTGTCCAGACCTTTCTTAAACCCCGCTAAGCTAACCACCTTTACCACATTCTCTGGCAATGAATTCCACAGTTTAATTACACGTTGAGTGAAGAAACATTTTCTCAGATTTGTATTAAATTTACTAATTTGTAGCTTCATCGCATGTCCCCTAGCCCTAGTATTTT
This sequence comes from Microcaecilia unicolor, assembly GCF_901765095.1. Taxonomy (NCBI): domain Eukaryota; kingdom Metazoa; phylum Chordata; class Amphibia; order Gymnophiona; family Siphonopidae; genus Microcaecilia; species Microcaecilia unicolor. Next base: position 97,380,850 of record NC_044042.1, read on the forward strand.
TGGAAAGAGTAAACAAACGATTCATGTCTACCCGTTCCACTCCACTCATTATTTTATAGACCTCTATCATATCTCCTCTCAGCCATCTTTTCTCCAAGCTGAAGAGCCCTAGATGCTTCATCCTTTCCTCATAGGGAAGTCGTCCCATTCCCTTTATCATTTTCTTTTTATTTATTTATTTATTAATTAATTCTTTTAAGTAATATATCCCACAACAAATGAGATAAAATAGAAATTGGCAATATATACAATGCAATTTACATGTGGAGGGGCATTTTCGAAAGGTTGTCCAAGTATGAATTAGGACGCCCTCGCGAAGTCGTCCAAAATCAGGTAGGTATAATCGAAAAATAGTATGGATGTCCTTAGACATTCCATTATCGCAGTGCAAAACGCCCAAATCAGGGACGCCCAAAGCATAGTAAAAATGAAGCCTATCTTCCAGAACTGCGAAAGGACATCCCTAAAACATTCACTGTACTTGCCAATTTCTCATATCAACGTCCTTCGCTGGTTCTACGAGAAAGACGTCCTTATTACTATACTTTGGACTTCTCTGATGTACCTGGTTGCTCCACAAGTACAGTGCTTGTAGTTGCGGACATCCAGGTATGGGAAATATAAGGAATATTCATAAGTGCAAAGTACAATAACAAGGACGTGTTTCTTGCAGAACTGCCGAAGGGCGTCCATCTTACTAGGCCCGCCGAAGGACGTCGGGCCTATAAGAGGGACATCCTTCGGCAGTTCTATGAGAAACACGTCCTTGTTATTGTACTTTGCACTTATGAATATTCCTTATATTTCCTGTACCTGGATGTCCGCAACTATATGCACTGTACTTGCGGAACATGCAGCTATGGGAAATATAAGGAAATACATATTTTATTGTGTATATATGAAGAGGTTCGCACACTTGATAATGATCCATATAAGGAAGGCTCTGCACGTGTAAACACGTACTCATCCAAAAAAGGCCCCGCACATGTGACGACGGTCCATGCGTCATGGTTGTCCACTTGCGGAACCATCATATATGGGGCTAGGACATCCACATGCTGACCCGTCCATATATGGGATGGTCGTCCATATATGGACCCTTTGCATTTAAGGACGTCCATCACGCATATGAATCCATATAAGGCGATGCACGTTTTCCAACGGTTATTCACTGAGAAACATGGCTCTCAGATGCGAGCCAAACTTCTGCAACGCTGAAAGCTTGTGCCTGGTGCACCTTTGCCTAAAGCACTGGTGCATTCTTTTTATGCACCACCACCACCTGACCCCCAGGACTGTCTCTATTCAAGCCTGGTGTCAAATAAGAGACAGGTTGGAAAGGTAAGTGTTTGCTTCCCCCCCTCCTTCTGGGCTATCAAGTCCCCCTCCTGTAGCTACACATATAAGAGCTCCCTCAGCAATGTAAGCACTAACTGTAGTCTGCATTCAAGTGTAATCAGTGATATGTGCACATGCACATTCATTAATAGAATCTAAGTACTAGAAAGGAAATCCATTCCCACTTCCCTACAATACTGCACAGAAATGGTACTCTCTGTCCTCATGTCCAACTCAATGACATCACTTGTACCAATGTAATGTGCCACCCCCCCCCCCCCATCATCAGTGTTGTGTGTCTTTCCAATTTGGCTGCCAAAGGAATTTGTGTTGTGAAGGCAAGAAGGGCCATCCCCTGACTCCTGGTGTACAAACTTGTATCTTGCAGACATTTTGGGATACGCAGGGATTTTGAGTCCCTGAGGTGGAGGTTCAGGAGAATCAGGAGGGAGAGCCCTGAACACATAAGGACAGTGCGACAGCGCCTCAGGGCTCGGCGTAAGTATTATAAACAGGGCACCTGTAGTCCTTTGTAAATGTATTTATTTAATAATGCAAATTTGATGTACAATATCAGTTTCCATGTGGCTTATAGGCAACTAGTAAGTCATAACACTTCTGTCCCACATCAAGGCCTGAGGTTGCAGCTACCCTCCCATGAGTGTGGCTGCAACTTCAAACTAACCTCCTATGAGATAATAAGATGACATGCAAAGGAATGGCTAACATTGCAACAGCTACGGCAGGGAAGGGTACCTCACTTCTGTATCCCCCTTACTGGGGTGGATACTGTTTCATGGTATTCCTGCCTGAGGTCCTGCAATTAGTGGATATCATAGCATAATTTTAAAGTAACGTAAAGAAATAGTGCTTCCACCCACTCCTCCCCCCCAAAAAAAACAACAACAAAAAAAAACCTGGTCATCCAACCATAGTCACAACCATAGGAGCCAACTTTTCAAAATTGTCTTGGAACGCAAATCCCATACCATTCTCGTAGCTTTTCTTTGCACCGCTTCCATTTTTTTAACATCCTTCGCAAGGTACGGCCTCCAAAACTGAACACAATACTCCAGGTGGGGCCTCACCAACGACTTGTAAAGGGGCATCAACACTTCCTTTCTTCTGCTGATCACACCTCTCTCTATACAGCCTAGCAACCTTCTCGCTACGGCCACCGCCCTGTCACACTGTTTCATCGCCTTCAGATCCTCGGATACTATCACCCCAAGATCCCTCTCCCCCTCAGTACCTATCAGACTCTCCCCGCCTAACACATACGTCTCTCGTGGGTTTCTACTCCCTAAATGCATCACTTTGCATTTCTTCGCATTGAATTTTAATTGCCAAACCTCAGACCATTCTTCTAGCTTCCTCAGATCCCTTTTCATGCTTTCCACTCCCGGGCGTCCACTCTGTTGCAAATCTTAGTATCATCCGCAAATAGGCAAACTTTACCTTCTAACCCTTCGGCAATGTCACTCACAAATATATTGAACAGAATCGGCCCCAGCACCGATCCCTGAGGCACTCCTCTACTCACCTTTCCCTCCTCCGAGCGAACTCCATTTACCACCACCCTCTGTCGTCTGTCCATCAACCAGTTCCTAATCCAGTTCACCATTCGGGACCTATCTTCAGCCCATCTAGTTTATTTAAGAGCCTCCTGTGAGGAACTGTGTCAAAAGCTTTGCTAAAATCTAAGTAGATTACGTCTATAGCACGTCGATGATTCAATTCTCCAGTTACCCAATCAAAGAATTCAATGAGATTCGTTTGGCACGATTTCCCTCTGGTAAAACCATGTTGTCTCGGATCTTGCAGCTTGTTGGCTTCTAGGAAATTCACTATCCTTTCCTTCAGCATGGCTTCCATTACTTTTCCAATAACCGAAGTGAGGCTTACCGACCTGTAGTTTCCAGCTTCTTCCCTATCACCACTTTTGTGAAGAGGTACCACCTCCGCCGTTCTCCAGTCCCTCGGAACCTCTCCAGTCTCCAAGGATTTATTAAACAAATCTTTAAGAGGACCCGCCAGGACCTCTCTGAGCTCCCTCAATATTCTGGGGTGGATCCCGTCCGGTCCCATGGCTTTGTCCACCTTTAGCTTTCCAAGTTGTTGATACACACTCTCTTCCGTGAACGGTGCTATATCCATTCCATTCTCAGGTGTACTTTTGCCAGTCCCTCGCGGTCCTTCTCCAGGATTTTCTTCAGTGAAAACCGAACAAAAGTATCTATTTAGCTGTGTGCTGTGTTCCGGTGGTTTGAATACTGAAGCCAGGTACCCGGCCCGGGTGGAGGGGTGGCGGAGGGGACTCCAGGGGGGGGGGGCCCTTTCAACCCCCCCCCTTCCTTTACTAGCCCGTTTTTACGGGCTCAACGGCTAGTCTTTTAAGAATTAGCCAAAAGGTGTCTCCCCCCCAAAACATAAAAGAAAATGAAAAAAAGCAAACAGGTGTACAAAAGCATACAGTGACAAAAACAAGGTTTACTATAACTGGAGGTAGAACGCTTAGAAATACCACCCCATAATCTAAAGAAAAACCTCTAAAGTGCGAGTACAGAGAAAGCCGTTTTAAAGAGGCGCCAATAAAGGGAATGCAAACTTCCAAACCGGAAAAGCAGCTAGGGACGTTTATCGTTTTCACCCATAATCGAAATTAGGGCGTCCAAAACACAGAGCAGCTGGGGACGTCCATACTTTCCACCCATAATGGAAATGAGGATGACCAAATTGGAGGAAGCAGCTGGGGACGTTTAGAGATTTTGCCCATAATCAAAATTAGGACAACCATCTTGGGGATGCCCATGCCGCTCTTACATGGGTGTCCTTGGGACGTCCTCAGTATTTTCGAAGTTTTGCATCCCATTGTCAGAATGGTACCAAAACAGGCACCCACCCGCAAAGGTCATTTCACTGTGTCCTCTGCACTCCTTCCACAGTTCTGTGTGTACTCACCTGCCTGTGTGGTTCTCTTGCACATCACTCTCTAAAATGCACTGTACTCCTCTTCTCCAGCTCTGTACCATCTACAATAAGATCTGGGTGATTACCTGCTAATGCCATTCTTCACCATGTGGGCCTATGTATATGAATGCTGCAAAACAAAACTGGGTTATTTTGACCAACACACTTCCGCCCCTTTTGCTATGCAGGTGATGACACCAGTCAGACACAGAAGCTGGTCTTAGTGGGCACCAGCCCCAGTATACTGAAGGGCAGATAGAGTAGCAAACCAGGGACACAGACAAAGGTAACAGGGCACTGAACAACTCTCAACTTCCTCTCCCACCAACGATCTCACCACTCTCCAACTCCACAAAATCGCTAATGGGTCTAAAGACGACTTCCCCCTTAGCCTGGTCGCTATTATTTCAGGTCTAACTAAGGACGCCCATGTTCCCGCCCATGCGAACCCATTTCGCTAGCCGTTATACGTTGGAGGCGCCCATCTCCTAATGCCACCCAGAACACGCCTCTAACACGCCCCCTGTGGGAAAGACCATAGATGGACGTCCTCGCGCTGAGGACGTCTTTACGGCCCTGTTTCGATTATTGGATTTGGATGACCTTCTTTCACAGGGACGCCCATGTGCTTTTTGTGTCGCTTTTTGGACGCCCTTCTCTTTCGAAAATGAGCCTGATAGTAATATAAACAGGAAAAAGAAAAACACTGTCGTCCACAATACCCTTTATCATTTTCATTGCCCTTCTCTGCACCTTTTCTAATTCCACTATATCTTTTTTGAGATGCGGCGACCAGAATTGAACACAGTATTCGAGGTGCGCTCGCACCATGGACCGATACAAAGGCATTATAATGACCTCACTTTTGTTTTCCATTCCTTTCCTAATAATACCTAACATTCTATTTGCTTTCTTAGCCGCCGCAGCACACTGAGCAGAGAGTTTCAACGTATTATCAATAATGACGACAGGATCCCCTTCTTGGTCGGTGGCATACGTAGGCACCTATGCGCTTTAGTAAAAAGGCCCCTTAATCGAAAATATATCCACTTCTGGGCTGAGCTGTACCAGTGCTTTTCAGATTTGCTCAAGAGCCCCCCCCCCCCCCCCCCCCCCCCAAAAAAAAGTGCAAGTTACCCTAGTTCTGAGGCTGGATCAGCTTTAACCGGCTCATAAAATGGAAAGATGAGCTCAAGTGCAGAGAATCTGGAGATATTATAAATGTTCTTTTTCCAGGCAAGCTTTAAAAAATATAGCTTTGCAGTGAAAGCCAAACTGTCAGTAGTTACAGGAAAAGGCCCAAGGGAAAATACAGTTTAAAATTCCTATATTTATGTGACATATGGCTAAGGCAAGAACCTCTAAATTAGGCTCGAGTCTGGACAACTGGAGTCTGTTTCATGTTAGCTGTTAAAAGGAAATAAAAAGTTATTACAGCAGCTGTCCTGTCTAGCTCAGGCTGTCAAGGTACAGGTCTTCAAATGCTGTACATAAGTCTGATTTTCAGGATAATCAAAATGTGCCCGTTAAATGGGTTCTTAGTCCAATATCTTTTAGAAAAGGTTCAAAGAAGGGCGATTAAAATAACGGGGATGGAACTCCTCTCATATGAGGAAAGGCTAACAAGGTTAGGGCTCTTCGGCTTGGAAAAGAGACGGCTGAGGGGGGGATATGATTGAGGTCTACAAAATCCTGAGGGGTGCAGAACGCTAAGCAGAAATGAATCTGTTTTTTACTCTTTCAAAAAGTACAAAGACTAGTAAAGGCAGCATTAAACACATTTTAGGGCCACACTATAAACTAGTGTAAGGCTGTTGTGGGACAGAACAGTAGACACCTCTGGTGTGGATAACTTGAGGAAGGACTTAGCAATACAAATGGTCCAGAATTTGACAGCTAAAATTTAAAGCTATGCAATTGGGCTGCAAAAACCTGAGGGAACGGTAGTATTTAGGGAGTGGAGCGGGACTTGGATGGCCAAACAGGTAGAAAAGGAGACGATGAAGGCTAGAAGGATGCTTGGGTGCAGAGGGATTGGAATGGCCAGTAGGAAAAAAGAGGTGATGATGTGCCTGTATAAGACTCTAGTGAGAGGTTACAAAGTACGAGACTACTTACCATTTTAGTACTGACCACATCCCGTTTATATTTTTTTTGAAGGTGCCATCAATAGAATTGCACACAGTATTCTAAATGAGGTCTCACTAGAGTCTTAAATACAGCAAAAGCACCAAAAGCCTTCAAAAACGGGACAGAATTCCTTTAATTATCAATGTTTCAATAAAGATCCTACACAGCCTGTGTTTCGGCGCACAGTGCCTGCGTCAGGGGTCTCAACTGTGGCTTTTATACTTGGCTTTGAACTTCGAGGGATGCCACAGTAAAAAGGGTTAGTCTAAAGAGACTTTATAAAATGCACTTCATTTTAACACATGGATTCACAAGTCCCGTTTTTACTTGTGAACAATACGTCTATTTATTCATGGTACAGGGCAATTCTGAAGCAAGACCAAAATCTTAACCATCACAAGTTTGCCGAAAGGTTCAAAAGGTCCAGAAAGAGCATTCAGAATTCACAAATCAGGCTGCCACATTTTGAAGGACCCGTGTAGAATCCCGCTGGAAACGGTTTCTCGGTGCAAAATAAGGTGTTTGTTTGTGTTTCTTTTCCCTTAATGAACAGAGGCACATGCGAGCTTGTGTGGCATATGGGGACAGACTGTAATTCCTGCTCACATTCTGGACCCAATATTCAGACCTTGGGAGATAACAAGGCTGACTTCTGCGGTCAGTGCTAAGCCTGGATAGTTAATGCCAGAGCAACAACCAACAGGTCAAGGTAAAGAAACCTCCACGTGTGTACCAACAGTCAAAGCCCAGAAGCAGGAGTGGAACAAGAAATCTCGACAGTCAATGGCTGACCTTAATCCATACATTTACGCAGATGACGTAACGATCTACATCCCATTCAAACAAGACCTAAAAGAAATTTCCAATGACATCAACCAAAGTCTCAATATCATGCACTCTTGGGCGGACGCATTTCGGCTAAAACTCAATGCAGATAAAACCCAGTGCCTAATACTCACCTCACAACACAACAAGAAAGAATTCACCGCCATTAACACACCAACTCTAAACCTTCCTATTTCAGAAACCCTAAAAATTCTTGGAGTCACTATTGATCGACACCTAACACTAGAGAACCACGCAAAAAACACAACCAAGAAGATGTTCCACTCAATGTGGAAATTAAAAAGAATAAGACCTTTCTTCCCAAGGAGTGTTTTCTGCCACCTGGTACAATCAATGGTGCTCAGTCATCTAGACTATTGCAACGCACTATATGCCGGCTGCAAAGAACAAATAATCAAGAAACTCCAGACAGCCCAGAACACTGCAGCTAGACTCATATTTGGCAAACCAAAGTTTGAAAGTGCCAAGCCCCTACGAGAAAAATTACACTGGCTCTCACTTAAGGAACGCATCATGTTCAAAATATGCCTTCTAGTTCATAAAATTATCCATGGAGACGCACCAGCTTACATGTCAGACCTGATAGACCTACCACCTAGGAATGCCAAAAGATCATCCCGCACATTCCTTGATCTGCACTTCCCCAGCTGTAAAGAAATGAAATACAAAATAATGCATGCGTCAAACTTTACCTACCTGAGCACACAGTTATGGAACGCACTGCCGCGCAGCTTGAAATCGATATACGAAAGAACGAACTTCCGCATATTACTGAAGACACATCTCTTTAATAAAGCGTACCACAAAGATCAACAAATGTGAATATGCACAATGCGCACATCTATATTCAGAACTGTTTCATAATATCTGCTTGCATACTATGACTTCGTTTATTTTGTTTGTTTTATTAACATCATGCTGACCAAGATCCTGCAATACCAAATATTTATCTACTAACATTCTTCCACTACTCATGATGTATTGTAAGCCACTTTGAGCCTGCAAATAGGTGGGATAAGGTGGGATACAAATGCAACAAATAAATAAATAAATATGTATGCGACCCGACACGGGACCGTGTTTCGACAGTTCTTCCGTCTGCCTCAGGGGTCAAATACTACATACAAAATAAATGCATAAAATAATGTTAAAAACAAGAATAAAAACATATAAATAATGAATATAATACCCATAGTAATAATAATAATTGTAGCAATAAATGATTAATAATAATAATAGCAAACCTAAGATAAAAATGTAATGGAAAATAAACTAGGATGGCAAATAAGAATCAATGTGAGGACGAAAACACAATAAAAATTAGAAATTTACATGAGTAATGGTAATAATAAATAATAATAACAGAACTGACCTTCTGAGAAGTATCACAATGAACAGATGCATAAATGAAAGAAATAGAAATAATATCAAAAGAAAAAAAGGGAACACATTATAAAATCCCAAAAAGGAAGAACACTGGAACACATGGATCTAGTCAAAATATATAAATATGTAATACTCAAAGGTGGGTAATATAGTTAAGAATACATATTTGGTGCCAATAAAGTCACTTCAATCAACCTTTGGCTGTTGAGATTTCTTGGTCCACCCCTACTTCTTGGCTTTGACTACTTAATGCCAAGCCATTTCTGGTGACCAGCATTGAATATCTGGGTATTTTTTGGCCAGTTTCAACTTAACCAGCCAAGCTGATATTCAGTGCTGGCCGGTTAAGTTGAAACTGGTCAAAGATAGGCCGGTGATGCGCTGAAGATTTTCAGATAGCCGGTTATATCGCTATCTGCCGAGCACTAATCGGCAATATTCAGCGGGAGATAACTGGTGATCTCCCACTGAATATTGCCAGATAACCAGTTAAGTGCCATTTAACTGGCCAGGAGCCATTCCTGGCCACTTAAATGGTTTTTACATATTGGGCAGTGTGCGTTCACTTTCAGGGGCATAATCGAAAGAGAAGGGCGCCCATCTTTCGACACAAATCAGGAGATGGGCGTCCTTCTCTCGAGGTCGCCCAAATCGGCATAATCGAAAGCCGATTTTGGGCGTCCTCAACTGCTTTCTGTCGCAGGGACGACCAAAGTTCCCGGGGGCGTGTCGGCAGCGTACTGAAGGCGGAACGGGGGCTTGCTTTAAGCGGTGGGCATCCTCGGCCGATAATGGAAAAAAGAAGGGCGTCCCTGACGAGCATTTTGTCCCTTTTTTTTCACGACCAAGCCTCGAAAAGGTGCCGGAAACTGACGAGATGACCACCGGAAGGAATCGGGGATGACCTCCCCTTACTCCCCCAGTGGTCACCAACCCCCTCCTACCCAAAACAAAAATTAAAAAACATTTTTTCCAGCCTCTATGCCAGCCTCAAATGTCATACCCAGCTCCATCACAGCAGTATGCAGGTCCCTGGAGCAGTTTTTAGTGGGTGCAGTGCACTTCAGGCAGGCGGACCCAGGCCCATCCCCCCCTCCCCCCACCTGTCACACTTGTGGTGGTAAATGTGAGCCCTCCAAAACCCACCCGAAACCTACTATACCCACATGTAGGTGCCCCCCTTCATCCCTAAGGGCTATGGTAGAGGTGTACAGTTGTGGGGAGTGGGTTTTGGGGGGCTCAGCACACAAGGTAAGGGAGCTATGCACCTGGGAGCAATTTGTGAAGTCCACTGCAGTGCCCCCTAGGGTGCCCGGTTGGTGTCCTGGCATGTGAGGGGCACCAGTGCACTATGAATGCTGGCTCCTCCCATGACCAAATGCCTTGGATTTGATCGTTTTTGAGATGGGCGTCCTCGGTTTCCATTATCGGCGAAAACCGAGGTCGCCCATCTCTAAGGTCGACCATCTCAGCATTTAGGTTGACCATCTCTAAGGTCTACCTAAATGTTGAGATTTGGGCATCCCCGACCGTATTATCAAAACGAAAGATGGACGCCCATCTTGTTTTGATAGTACGGGATGCACCGCCCATTCACGGGGAAGTCCTCAGAGATGGGCGTCCTTAGAGATGGTCATCCCCGTTCGATTATGCCCCTCTTTGTGTTCCTCATAAATGTAATTTAAATGTTAATTCTTGTTCCAAACGTTTCTAATCATATAAACATATAAAACAGTAGCCTCATTCCGCCCGATATTTAGCGCTATTTAAACGGTCAGAACAGATGCTGTCCAGTTAGATAGTGCTTGGCCGGCTATCTGCCAATATTCAGCGGGGAATAACCGGCTAGCCTCTGCTGAATATCCGTGGTTAGTGGCTGGCGGATACCCGGTTATATCATGCGATATTACCAGCGATTCACCAATTTTTAAACTGGGTTTGGTGGTCATACTTGGCCACGTCAAACTCTGGTGCATCTTTAGCTGGTTTAAAGATAACCGGCTATGTCTGAGTATTGACGTAGCCAGTTATCTTCAAACCAGCTGAAAAAACCCCGGATATCCAATGCCGGTCAGCGGAAATGGCGCGGACCGTGACAGACTGCCCAGCTGTCTCCCACGGTCTGAATACTGGTCCAAAGTTTTCCTAGCTCCATGTTAACAGTATTGATTATATAATTAGAAAAGCTTTGAGCTGGAAACTGTTTGTAGCAAAACGTCCAAATTTGGATTTAGACGTCATATCGAAAATGCCCTTCACAGTCTCAAAGAGCCTTACAGAGAAACTCGAGGCCAGAATTATGAAAGCTTTGGTTACTACTACTACTACTACTATTTAGCATTTCTAAAGCGCTACAAGGCATACGCAGCGCTGCACAAACATAGAAGAAAGACAGTCCCTGCTCAAAGAGCTTACAATCTAATAGACAAAAAATAAATAAAGTAAGCAAATCAAATCAATTAATGTGAACGGGAAGGAAGAGAGGAGGGTAGGTGGAGGCGAGTGGTTACAAGTGGTTACGAGTCAAAAGCAATGTTAAAGAGGTGGGCTTTCAGTCTAGATTTAAAGGTGGCCAAGGATGGGGCAAGACGTAGGGGCTCAGGAAGTTTATTCCAGGCGTAGGGTGCAGCGAGACAGAAGGCGCGAAGTCTGGAGTTGGCAGTAGTGGAGAAGGGAACAGATAAGAAGGATTTATCCATGGAGCGGAGTGCACGGGAAGGGGTGTAGGGAAGGACGAGTGTGGAGAGATACTGGGGAGCAGCAGAGTGAGTACATTTATAGGTTAGTAGAAGAAGTTTGAACAGGATGCGAAAACGGATAGGGAGCCAGTGAAGGGTCTTGTAAAGCCAGACGTATCTCTTTGACTCCCTGTAGTAGGTTAAACAGAATATTTAACTGATTTGTTGTACTATTTAATACCTAATTAATTTATGTGCTCCGCTTAGGTATAAGCAGAATATAAGCAAGTAAACTAAACTAAATAAAACTCTTTTTACAGGTGATTTTGTCAGGTGCAGGAGTAGTTTTATTAATTCCTGCATTGAATCAGAAATGTGATCTACTCTCTTTCTTTCCCTCACATATCCATTCCATGTTTTATTATGTATTTAGAAAATTGATATAGAATAATCGGTCACGGAGGTTTGCAATAGATTTCTTCTGACTTGAGGATTTAATGTTGTGACTAATTTACCTAATACCTAAACTGCTTCCTACAGCTTTACCCAATTAAAGCTTTAGTTTTTCATTTAATGCCACACATAAGCCTCTTGGCAAACTTTCATTCCCCTGCTGGGTGAGTTGCTTGGGTATCAAGAAGTGAATTAGTTAGCATAGCTCCCTTGAAATAATTGTGATCTTTTCCTAACTAGAAAAAAGTTTGGAGGTGTAGCTGCTTTTCCAGTGGGGACTGTAGAGTTCAAAAGTGATCATAAGTAGGATTTCTGATCCTAGGGATTTCCCATTTGAAAATTTAAGAGTTTATTTTTCAGGCAATTTGCTGCTTTGGCAGTCTGTGAAAAAGAGGGGTTTCTTGGCGCATCTGCATCCAGAAATGTAGAGCCCTGTTTACTAAGGTGTGTTAGCATTTTTAACACACCTACAATTAGCATGCGCGCTAACCGTGTAGGCACCTACAGGGATATTGTAGGCGCATTCACGGTTAACGCGCGTACTGTGAGAAAGGGGGTGGCAAACCGGAGGGGTGGTGGAGGAAAGGGCTATCTGTGCCCGCCAGGGATCAAAAGAAGAAAGAGTGGGACTATAAGAACTACAAGTCCCAGAAGCCCGAGCTGAGCAGGAAGCAGGAGTGGGAGGAGCAGTCCTCTCAGAGGGGGAAGGGGGAGGAGGTTGATTGGGAGATGAAGTCAGAGGGAGGGGATGAGGAACACCTGTGGGAGAAGGGAGTGGTGGAACAGATGGATTGGCAAGGGGGGGAAGGGGGAGGGGAAACAGAAGAAATGGATATCTCAGCATTTGCTCAGGGCCATGAGGAGAGGAGAAAGAGGGCTGTGTGTACTGGATCACAAAAGGTATGAATTCTTTAACCCGGTGGGTGGTTGTCAGGAGTTAGTGCTGACAAATGAGGGAGGTGGGTCTCTAGGTGTAGCCAGTATGCAGTGCTAAACCTAGAGGAATTCATACCGTAGGGGAAACTTTGGAACTTTATAGTGTTGCTTGAGAAAAGCTGAACTGTGTGATAAGCATTTGATTCTGAATAGAGACTCTAAAGAAAGGGGCCTGTGCCAGGAACAGGTCCCGGTCCCGAGGCCTGGTCGGGGACTTAATAGCCGGACTGGAAAGAACCTAGGCGGCTAGTCTATGAGGAGTGGGACTTCACCAGGAGACAGATACTTGCCAGTAGCCGGTAGGGGTTGAACTAGGGGGTGGGCTACTGGCTGGAGAGAACACAACGGTGTAAGCCTGAGGGAGGTTTGCATAACTTGCAAGGATTGCAGACAGCACGGAGAGGTGCGGCTGGATGGTAGACAGCACGGAGAGGTGCAACTAGAGAGCAGACAGCCCGGAGAGGAGCAGGAGTCTGACAGTGGTGCGGCTGGAGTACAGACAGCACGGAGAGGTGCGGCTGGATTGTAGACAGCACGGAGAGGTGCAACTAGAGCGCAGACAGCCCGGAGAGGAGCAGGAGTCTGACAGTACATAGTTAACGTGTAGGGGAGATTGTGAAATGCTTGCTACAGACACCAAAAAATAACTGTTTCCCACCTCAGGGGTCACACTTAGCCCTGATAATTGGAGATATATTGCATGAACTACCTTGGTTATATGCAAATCTAGGTCCTGCACATTCATCATGGACATCCTGAAAATATGGCTGCTTGGGGGGAGGGGTCCATGGGGGAAGGTTTGAGAACTATCAAATTGTTGAGTGAGGTGATCATATTTCGTAATAGAAATTAGGTTTTCATCAAGAGTCCTGGCACATGTGGACCAGTTTCCCCACAGCGTTATCACCATAGGTCACTTCTGAAAATTTGGGGTTGGTAGCATGGAATCTTATTACTCTTTGGGATTCCGGATTCTTGCTACTATTTTGGTTTCTGCCAGGTACTTGTGACCTGAATTGGCCACTGTTGGAAGCAGGTTACTGGGCTAGATGGACCATTGGTTTGACCCAGTATGGTTAGTCTTATGTTCATGTGTACTGTATGATAGTTCATTATTTTCCTTACCACTAGTCATGGTCACACTGCCTCGTGGACGTAGATTTGGCAAAGCACAAAGATACTCATTACTAAAAGCAAAAACTTTAGCATGTGCTGTGTAGATCAGTTTTATCAGTACCTAAGTGCCTCTTGTTTTAATTTTGATGCCTTTTTATTGTTCACATTATGCTGGGCTTTTTTTGAAGGGGTACTGAGTACTGGCACCTTTTCCATTGTCTGCTAAAATTGACCCATGGACCCCAAGTTTTAATGAAAGAGCTCAGGCTCTACATACCAATTCTACCTTGTCATACGCCAGGCCCCCTCCCTGCCCATCTTCAAATCCTTGTTCAAAGCCCACCTCTTCAATATCGCCTTCGGCACCTAACCACTACACCTCTATTCAGGAAATCTTGACTGCCCCAACTTGACATTTCGTCCTTTAGATTGTAAGCTCCTTCGAGCAGGGACTGTCCTTCTTTGTTAAACTGTACAGCGCTGCATAACCCTAGTAGCGCTCTAGAAATGTTAAGTAGTAGTAGTAGGGGGCCTGGCTATTGTGGGGTGGGTCCCGCAGTGATCACCCCACCCCTGAAGGGTGGCCTGGAATTTGAGTACCGGCACCTTTTTCGCTAGGAAAAAATGCACCGACATTATGACTGAAAATGCAAGACAGGTTTGGCCAACCAATACTGAACAATAGCATGACGTTTTGAATTCTCTTGCAGAGACAGCCATGATTTTGCAGATAATATCGACTAACCCCTTTTTAAACTCTGCCAAGCTAACTGCCTTCACCACGGAATTCATTGCCGGAGAACGTGGTGAAGGCGGTTAGCTTGGCAGAGTTTAAAAAGGGGTTAGACGGTTTCCTAAAGGACAAGTCCATAAACCGCTACTAAACGGACTTGGAAAAATCCAAAATTCCAGGAATAACATGTATAGAATGTTAGTACGTTTGGGAAGCTTGCCAGGTGCTCTTGGCCTGGATTGGCCGCTGTCGTGGACAGGATGCTGGGCTCGATGGACCCTTGGTCTTTTCTCAGTGTGGCATTACTTATGTACTTATGATGTCTATTTTTTTCATTGCCATACAGAAAGTTCAGTCTTTATTTTGGATGCATACCAATTTCTTGTTTTGCTGGAAATGGCATCCCCAGCACTGCTGTCTCCACTCTTGAATTTCCCCTGTTGTGTTTTATCCTATTCTATAGACAGGACAAACTGTGCTGTTCCTTCTGTTACCCAATCAAGTATAGAATAGTTATACAACCAGACCGTGCAAACATGAGCCAGGTATGACTTATGTAAACCTGCATGGGCAAGCACAGCTAGAATGTACTGCGGTCTGTCCAAGCATGATTCCGCATGCCTAAGAATAGCTGAAGGTAAGGATGACAGACGGATGATATAACAAGGATTAACTCGGGAACATCAAGATTGGAAATGAAGAAGGGTAGTTAAATAGGATTTACTGAACCACAAAATTTGGGGGGTTGCAGGACTGAAGGTATTATGAAACCTAAGTCTGCCTTTAAAAAACAAATTCTTATAGAAGAGTCTCAAGTATCTCACCCCCCTTCCCCCATATTTAAAACTATTTAACAGGCCAAGAATGGCTCCTGGCCGGTTATCCGGCAATATTCAATGAGATATATCCGATTATCTCCCACTGAATATTGCTGGCTAGCACTTAGCAGATAAGCGGTTATATCGCACAATATAACCAGCTATTCGCCAATATTCAGCGCATTGCTGGCTAAGTTTGGCAGCCGAATTAGGCCGCCAAAATACAATATATCATTGGCCAGTTTCAACTTAACCGGCCAGCGCTGCATAAACTGGATATTCAATGCCGGTTACTGGAAATGGCCCGGCATTGATTATCCGGGCTCAGCGCTGACCGCATGAATCAGCCCGGCTAAGTCCTGCAGTCTGAATATCGGGCCCTCAGAGTTCATAAATCCCTTATGAGCGGGGCCACATTAGAGCAAAGATTGCTACAGTGTATGGAACTACATCAGGGGCGTAGCTAGATGGACGATTTTGGGTGGGCCCAAGCCCTAAGTGAATGGGCACGGAATTCATCCCCCAGCCCGGCTCTCTGCTCCTCTCCCAATCCAAAATATTAAATATCTGACCTGGTGGGGATCCCCAAGGACCACAAGATAAAGACCTCTTCCTCCTCGGACAGCCAACACTCTTTCAAGTGGTAGTCAGTCGCACTGTACTCAGGTGGTTGTTGCCGCTGGCAGGCCGTGAATGCTTACTGCTCGAGTTTGTGTGAAAACTGAGCATGTGCAGAGGGGACCAGTGTCGGCATCAGTTTGAGGCAACAGTGCCGGCTGCCCAAGGAGGAGGAATGAGGAAGTTTTCAGCTGGCGGGGTTTAGGGATCCCTGGCAGCCACAGCAAGAGAATGCCACAATTTTAGGTGGGCCTCAGTCCAAATTGGGTGGGCCCTGGCTACGGCACTATTTACACGCATGTGTTGGTCAAAATTCCTGCAAAATCCTCACATGAAAAGTACCTGTGGACTTTGCTATTACATAGGCAATATGGGAGCGATTTGTTTTCCACACATATTGCATCCAGGGACTTTGCAGGAATTTTCAGAGTGGAAGTCTGTACGTTTATTTATTTCCACAAATTTTGATATCCTTCTATTTCAAAAACATATTTATCCAAAGCAGGTGAGAACCACGAAGTAAACAACAGAACAAAACCAGTTACTGCCTAAACCGTGGCCCCAGAGACACCTCTCCTAAACACAAGATAAGAGTGTGGAACTACGCACCAACTTGAACCTGCATGTGGAGGGAACATATTTAGACATAATGGGCCAGAATCTACATGAGGCGCCTAAAACAATCCAAGTGGTAAACATTTCCGCATAAACCTATTCTATAAGCGGTGCATGGAGGGTCCCTTTTACTAAGACATTCCCCCAAATGCCCTGCATTGGTGTAGGCACGTGTTTTGGACATGCGCTGGTCCACTTTTGACCTGAAACCTTAACATCACCCATTGACTTAGCGGTAAGGCCTCGTGTGCTAATTTGGCGGTAAGTGTCCAGTGTGTGTCAACTGCCGATTACTGCTGGGCAAGCACCCAGCTGTAGAAAATAGAAAATATTTTCTACCGCGTGTTTTGGGCGCGTGCCAAAAATGGAATTACTGCCCGGGCCACGCGGTAACCAGGCGGTAGTGCCAATTTGATGCACATTGGACACACGTAGGCGCCTACACACCTTAGTAAAAGGGCCCCATAGTTAGGTGCCCTTTTAGAATATGCTTAGTTGATGTCCCAGCGTCTAAAACTACATGCCTCCATTTACACCAGTGTAGGGTTACCATATGGCTCCAGACCAGTGAAAATATGGCTCAGCAGGCAAGATAAGGGAGCAACGGTGAGATGTGTACTTTGGAGCATTTATATGCTGTCCACTGCAGCGCCCCCTAGTGTGCTCTCCTGGGATGTCTGTGTGGCCAGTCTACTAAGAATGCTGGCTCTTCCTACATCCCAATGGCTTGATTTTGTGTGTGTTTCACTTGGACTTCCCCCCCCCCCCCCGAAAATAGACCAAAAAGATAAATGCACAGAACACAAAAACATCTACCAAACAGGCATTTTTAGGGGGGGGGGGGGGGGGGGGGGAAGATAGGTGTTTTTCTGTTTTGAAAATGGCTATATTCCCCACTTGAATTTTCGATGTTTTTAGCAAAACGTCTGAAGTTGGACTTCACCGTCATATCGAAAATGCCCCTCTAAGTGCTTTGAAAATACACCTCTATGTGTCCTTGATTTATCCCAAGGTGAGCTCTCAAGGCCACAAAGCTCAGTTAATTCAATATCCCACTAATTCTAGAAAGTTGTACACCCAAATTTGCGACTAGCATGCTAATTTGCACACACATGTTATAAAACAAGGTCAGTTGCGTGCATAACAATTTAATAATGAGCTGATAATTGGTGTTAATGAGCAATAATGGACTATAACTGGCCTTAATTGGCCTTACTACCTAATTTTATAAAACTCGCCAAAAATGAGTCAGCATCAATCAGGAGCATAGCCAGACCTGTTATTTTGGATGGGCCTACAGTTAAGTTGGGTGGGCCTTCCCAAACTAGCCCCCCCCCCTTTATCCTACATCTTGCTCCCTCACCTCCGCCCCAGATCTGGCATTTGCTGTGACAGCCACACACTCGTACCTCAGCTACTTCATGGGAGTGGCGACACACATCCACTACCTGCACCGGCTCCACTGGCTTCGTTCTGCTGCATTCCACCCTCACTGATGTTGCTTCCTGTTTCTCTCTGGTGGGAGGTGGCAGAGGGAAGCCTACAGGGCATGCACAGGTAGCGGATATGCATCGTTGCCCCTGCCTGTGAAGTTGGTGAAGTATACCAGGAAGGGGGAGGTTTAGAAGGGGGCAAGGGTAAATGCTGGATTCAGATGAGGGAGAGAGGGGAGCAAGGCTGAATTGTCTTGGGTGGGCCTGAGCCAAGAATGGGTGGGCCGGAGCCCACCCAGGCCCACCTGTAGCTACGCCACTGGCACCAATAATTGATTTTTTAACAAGCAATTATTGGCATTAATTAGATTTAATTGGCATTTACGCGTGATCGGAAAAAGGGGGTGCAGAAGTAGGAGGGGTATGGGCATAACAGGGGCGTTCCTAAAATTAATGAGTACTGTTATAGAATAGCGGGGCTATGCACCTAATGTAGGCGCATCCATTTGCACCATCAGTTGTTACAAATAGCCACGTCTAAAGTTAGGCGCGATTCCCGGGGGTAAGCACTGTTCTTTAATCCGCACCTAATTTTAGGCGTGGCTTATAGAATAGCGCTATTTTCAGCGTTGATTTTTTGGTGCCATATATAGAATCTAGCTCTTAGTGGGTGTCCTATAAGTTGGTATTCAGATTTCAAAGGGGGCGTAGACCTGAGAGGGGCACAGGTGGGTCACAGGTGTGTCAGGCACTTATGTGCATGGGTTATAGAATACTGTATTTTCGCATATATAACCCACACACATGTAATATTCCACTGAAAAAGCTAATTTCGTAAAATCATATATACCCTGCACCCGTGTGTACCCCGCATTTAGGGGCCCTTTTACTAAGCAGTGGTAGGGCTAACGCAAGGGTGGCATGCGCCAAATTGACACTACTACTGGGCTTGGATGGGCATTTATGGTAATTTCAAATTTGACACATTCCATTTCCCACGGTAGAAAATATTTTTCTATTTTCTACTGCAGGGGCGTTCCTGGCGGCAGTCAGCAGCGCAGTCACATTGGTGCACATGGCATGCTCACCGGAAGAACACAGGAGTCCCACAGGGAACACGGAAAGGATCAAAATAGTGGGAGCTGGACTTTGGCTTCCGCAGAACAAATGACGAGAACTCCAAAATGTATGAATAGAGAATTTATTGATTTTTTTTATTTTTGTTACATTTATACCCTGTGCTTTCCCACTCATGGCAGACTCAATGCAGCTTACATATTGTATACAGGTACTTATTTGTACCTGGGGCAATGGAGGGTTAAGTGACTTGCCCAGAGTCACAAGGAGCTGCCTGTGCCTGAAGTGGGAATTGACCTCAGTTCCTCAGGACCAAAGTCCACCACCCTAACCACTAGGCCACTCCTCCTCGACACAGTACTGTGTTTCGGCTGTAAGGCCTGCCTCAGGAGCCTGAGCACTGTATCTGGTATGAAGTTATCCACTGATTCAGCTGAAGTATTGGTCTACAAACACAGATTTGAAGAATGGTCTTAAAATAGACCTTTGGGGGATCTACTGATAAAATTTTCTTATGGCAGAGTAGCGCATGAGCCTTTATCACTAGGTCAATGGGTGGGAGTAAATAGCCACATGCTATTTACTGAATTGAATCAGAAATTGAATCAGGAATATGCTATAGACGTAATCTACTTAGATTTCAGCAAAGCTTTTGACCCGGTTCCCCACAGGAGGCTCTTAAATAAACTTGACAGGCTGAAGATAGGACTCGATGTGGTGAACTGGATTAGGAACTGGTTGACGGACAGACGCCAGAGGGTGGTGGTAAATGGAATTCACTCGGCTGAGGGAAAGGTGAGTAGTGGAGTGCCTCAGGGATCGGTGCTGGGGCCAATTCTGTTCAATATATTTGTGAGTGACATTGTCAAAGGGTTAGAAGGTAAAGGTTGCCTTTTTGTGGATGACACCAAGATGTGTAACAGAGTGGACACCCCGGAGGGAGTGGAAAACATCAAAAAAGATCTGCAGAAGTTAGAAGAATGGTCTAATGTTTGGCAATTAAAATTCAATGCGAAGAAATGCAAAGTAATGCACTTAGGGAGTAGAAATCCACGGGAGACGTACGTGTTAGGCGGTGAGAATCTGATATGTACAGACGGCGAGAGGGATCTTGGGGTGATAGTATCCGAGGATCTGAAGGCGACGAAACAGTATGACAAGGCGGTGGCCGTAGGCTGTATAGAGAGAGGTGTGAGCAGCAGAAGAAAGGAGGTGTTGATGCCACTGTACAAGTCGTTGGTGAGGCCCCACCTGGAGTATTGTGTTCAGTTTTGGAGGCCATATCTTGCTAAGGATGTAAAAGAAATTGAAGCAATGCAAAGAAAAGCTACAAAAATGGTATGGGATTTGCGTTACAAAACGTATGAGGAGAGACTTGCTGACCTGAACATGTATACCCTGAAGGAAAGGAGAAATAGGGGTGATATGATACAGACGTTCAAATATTTCAAAGGTATTAATCCGCAAACGAACCTGTTCTGGAGATGGGAAAGCAGTAGAACTAGAGGACATGAAATGAGATTGAAGCGGGGCAGAGTCAAGAAAAATGTCAGGAAGTATTTTTTCACGGAAAGAGTGGTGGATACTTGGAATGCACTCCCACGGGAGGTGGTGGAGATGAAAACAGTAACGGAATTCAAAAATACGTGGGATAAACATAAAGAAATCCTGTTCAGAAGGAATGGATCCTCAGAAGCTTAGTGGAGATTGGGTGGCAACACCGGTGGTTGGGAGGCGGGGCTAGTGGTTGGGAGGCGGGGCTAGTGCTGGGCTGACTTCTACGGTCTGTGCCCTGAAAATGGTAGATACAAATCAAGGTCAGGTATACATATAAAGTAGCACATATGAGTTTATCTTGTTGGGCAGACTGGATGGACCATACAGGTCTTTTCTGCCGTCACCTACTATGTTACTACATTACTTTCAAATTTAGTGCATGGCCGTTTACTGCCCCATTAAAAAAAAAAAACCTTTTCCCCAGCCTCGGTAAAAAAATGGCTCAGTGTGTGCCAATTTCACACATCCAGACTATCACAGACCACTTTTTACTGCAGCTTAGTAAAAGAGACCCTTATTGCAATAAAACATTAAATTGCATATTGCTTCCTTTGAAAAGCACTGGTAAAATAAAATTGTGTATAATCCGCACTTGTGTATACCCTACACCTCTTGCATAAAAATGTTAAACCATGTATAAACCACGGCAGGGGTATAGCTAGACCTTGATGGGAGGGGGGGCCAGAGCCCAAGGTGGGGGGGCACATTTTGGCCTGCCTCCCCACTGCCACCCTCCTGCCGCCACCTCCGCCCCCCCTCCGTGGCAGCTACCGCCTCCCCTCCGCTGCTTCCCCCCCCCCCCACTGCCATTGCGAAAGTACCTTGGCCGGCGGGGATCCCCAACCCCCGCCAGCTAAAGCATTTGTCACGCGCTGGTCTTACATTGCCCGGCACCCTGTTCTGTTTTCAGTTGCTGTGAACGCTTATTTTAAAATGAGCGTGCATTGCGACTGAAAACAGAATAGGGCGCCAGGCAATGTGAGACCAGTGCAGGACAAATGCTTTAGCTGGCGGAGTTGGAGACCCCCGCCAGCCAAACCGGGGGCCCCAGAGCCAATTTTTGGGGGGCCCAGGCCCCCGTCCCCCCCCCTAGCTACGCCACTGAACCATGGGTTATATACGTGAAAATATGATACTGGCATTTACCTACTTAACTGCCTACAGTTAAGTGCGAGCACTTAAACCAGCCATTGAGGTATCATAAGAGGTCATGTCTAAAGTTAGGTACATGAATGTGAACTTAGACTAGCATTCTGTAACAGCAGCTGAGCGCAAAACTTTGGGCAATTTATACAGAATCACCCCTTATATCACTGGTCTTCACTAATTCTTAAGTCGAAGCCACTTTGCATGCAAATATGCTGAAGGAGAGCCGTCAAATATCTTTCCAGGTGGGGTCGTGACACACTTGACCAATGGCATCCATTCCTTCTAGCCCACCTTCACACTTATCATTGAAGGTATCTTCAAGGAAGTGGATATTTCCAAGTGCATTCTCTTCTTCTATTGAGAAATGCCTTGTCCTTCAAGCATGCGGCTCTTTCCCCAATCCACTTCCCCCTTTCTGTCACAAGCTGCTACTACTACTCCTACTACTTATCATTTCTATAGCGCTACTAGACAGACACAGCATTGTACGCTTGAAGATGTAATAGTCTCTGCTCGACAGAGCTTACAATCTATTCAGGACAGACACACAGGACAAATAGGGATAAGGAAATTACTTAAGGTGGGAATGATAAAACAGACATGAGTACTGAACAAGCAAATAGGGGTTAGGAGTTAAAAGCAGCATCAAAAAAGGAGGGCTTTTAGCCTAGCTTTGAAGACAGCCAGAGATGGAGCTTGGTATACTGGCTCAGGAAGTCTATTTCAGTCTTATGGTGCAGCAAGATAAAAGGAACGGAGTCTGGAGTTAGCGGTGGAGGAGAAGGATGCAAATAAGAGATTTACCCAATGAACATAGTTCCTGGGAAGGAGTATAGGGAGAGATAAAAGTGGAGAGGTACTGAGGAGCTGCAGAGTGAATGCACTTGTAAGTCAAATAAAATAATGAGTGGAGTGTCTATAAAATAATCAGTGGAGTTGAACAGGTGGATGTGAAGCGTCTGTTCACGTTTTCCAAAAATACTAGGACTAGGGGACATGCGATGAAGCTACAATGTAGTAAATTTAAAACGAATCGGAGAAAATGTTTCTTCACTCAACGTGTAATTAAACTCTGGAATTCGTTGCCAGAGAATGTGGTAAAGGCGGTTAGCTTAGAAGAGTTTAAAAAAGGTTTGGACGGCTTCCTAAAGGAAAAGTCCATAGACCGTTATTAAATGGACTGAGGAAAATCCACTATTTCTGGGATAAGCAGTATAAAATGTTTTGTACATTTTTGGGATCTTGCCAGGTATTTGTGACCTGGATTGGCCACTGTTGGAAACAGGATGCTGGGCTCGATGGACCTTTGGTCTTTCCCAGTATGGCAATACTTATGTACTTATGTAAGAGCAGTTTGAACTGTATGCGGAAACGTATAGGGAGCCAATGAAGTGACTTGAGGAGAGGGCTAATGTAAGCATAGCGACACTGGGGGAATATAAGTCATGCAGCAGAATTTTGAACAGATTCAAGGGAAGAGAGATGACTTAGTGGGAGACCTGTGAGAAGCAAGGTGCAGTATGATGATGGAGGCTATCCCAGAGGTCTCCTGGCCCTTTCATTGAAGAACATTGCCCTTTATGTATGAAGTAAATCAAATACTGCATTGCTGAGGTAATCTCTCTTTTCTGTCAGGTTCCTCTTACTGCTAAGCCTTTGACAATACCAGTGCATGGTAGGGGCACAATTGATTTTTGTCTCTGAAGGATAGAGTTCCTCTTATCACTCCTGACCAAGCCTTACCAATACTATCCTGTGTAGACCAAAATCTTTGCTTGGACATTCAGCAGAATTCCAAGGTATCCTGCAACATTAGCAATTCATGCAAAGGTCTTTTTCAAGAAGGATAAAAACCTAAAAAGCAAAGCAAACCTTCTGACCTTATCTGTATTTAGCAGACCTTCTCAGAGCCCCTGAAAGAGAGAGGATTTCTCCTGGATCCTGCTTGTGTTTTCACACGGAAAGAGAACACTGTCTAGGAAAGTGGTATTTTCCTGGTGCTCAGCAGACAAGGTTTCCAACGGCCCCTCTTGGCTCTCATCCCAGTCTCTTTTCTGGTTCTCATGCTATTTTGGAAAATGGCAGGAAATTCCATACGGGATGCTGTCCCTGATTAATTTCTTCTTCTGACTACTGTACCTCCTGGTGGGATCCTGGCATGTCTCTGCAGCCGGCTGGGAATCCTCACTGTTCACTACAGTGGCAAAGCAAAGAATGCTAATTTAAAGCAATAATGCTGAATGTTTAAAAGGGACAGTCTCTGATGTGCATCTCATGAATTCTCTATAGTGCTATAGAAATGATCAGTAGCAGGTCCTTCAAGCTTCCTAGATAGTTACAAGAGCCAGTGTTAAATACAGGGGGATGGGATTTGATATGCTGCCTTTCTGTGGGTACAACCAAAGCAGTTTACAGGCACTTAGGGTCCCTTTTACTAAGCCGCGTAAGCGTCAACGCGCACCCAGCATGCACCAAAATGGAGTTACAGCCCGGCTACCGCGTAGCTCTTGTGGTAATTTTCATTTTTGGCATGTATCCGAAAAATAATTTTTATTTTCAGACCCGTGTATCGGACGCACCTAGGTCATTACCGCCTGGTTACTGCGTGAGTCTTTACCGCTTGGTCAATGGCTGGCAGTAAGGTCGCAGACCCAAAATGGACAGATGACAATTTTGATTTTGCCGCACGTCCATTTTCGGCAAAAATGTTAAAAAGGCCTTTTTTTACAGGCGCGCTGAGAAATGGATCGGCACATGCCCAAAACCCACGCCAACAGTACCGCAAGCCATTTTTCAGCGCATCTTAGTAAAATGACCCGTTATTTTGTACCTGGGGCAATAGAGGGTTAAGTGACTTTTCATATGAGTACTTCCTTTGCTTTACTGTTAGCTGCCTCTTTTCCTCCTTTTTTCACGTATTTTTCATATTTTTCACATTTTCTCCGTTTCACGCTGTCTTTATTTCATCGTTCATTTATGTTATGAACTTTTATTTATTTGCAACACTTATACCCCGCGCTTTCCCACTTATTTGCAGGTTCAATGCGACTTACATAATATAACAGGTTTACAAGATAACATAGAATGGATAACAGCTGTAATATAGTGTATAAAGAGGTGGACAATTAGATGTGGGTAAGTAAGATGGGTAAGGGAGGAGGGTGGTAGAGGTAGGGAGTGCGAAGAGGGTGTATATTGGGATAGTGTGTTGTTAATTAAGGAAGAATGTATAATGAGGGTTAGAAGAGGGATGAATTCAGAAAGGATTAAGTAGGGAAGCATATTTCAGGTTCTGTCTTAAAGTCTGATCCGGGAAGCGCAGATGGACTCCTAATTTAAGTCAAGTCATTTGTATAGGCTTGCTTGAAGAGGAAAGTTTTTAGCAGCTTCCGGAAGGGTAAGTGATCTTTGACTATTCGAATAGATCTTGGTAAGGGGTTCCAGAGTTGGCTGCCTATGACGGAGAAGTTGGATGCATAATATGTTTTGTACTTAATTCCTTTACAGTTGGGAAGATATAAGTTTAGATAAGTTTGAGAAGATCTAGAGCTGTTCCTGGTTGGAAGGTCAATCAGATTATACATGTATCCTGGGGATTTACTGTTTCAATGTCATTGATAGACCCCTGAGAAAGGCTTTTATGCTGAAAAACGCCCCGTGTAGGGTCAAGACTGTTCATGCATTTAATGGGTCAAGACTGCGTGTACTTTTGGAAGACTCTTGAAAAATAAAGGTTTTTTTAGAAACTTTGAACTGTTGCCCATCAGACTGATTTCCTGGGACATGACACTTCCGCCTTTTTTGTCTCGGGTTAGCTGGAATGGGATTCGAACCCAGTGTCCTGGTTCTCAGGGCACTGCACTAACCAGGCTGTAACTTATCCAGTTTTAGTTCCACTTCTGCATAGGCTGAGTGAAATGGGGATAGGAGGTTCAATTTTAAACAGGTTTACTGCCTTTTTGAAAAATGGATCTTATTCAGTTTTGAAAAATAGAGTAATCAATAGAAATAAAACAAAATAAAACATGAAAAAGAAAATAAGATGATACCTTTTTTATTGGACATAACTTAGTACATTTCTTGATTAGCTTTCGAAGGTTGCCCTTCTTCGTCAGATTGGAAATAAGCAAATCTTGGTAGATGACAGTATATATAAGTGAGACATCAAAACATTTCAGTGACAATCTAACACAGTGACATTCTATAAACAGTGCACCTAAATCGCTTACACCTGCATTTTATAGATGTCATCCAGATTTGAGGCACACTTCCAAGATCCCCACTCAGCTTTTAATGGGCTAATGAGCTGTTAACCATCAATCACTGGATGCTAAGAGCCAATTATTAATGTTAATTGACAATAATTAGGTTTCACACATGCATCTGGCTGCGCGCTATTCCAGAACACTGGGCGTCGAAATCGCATAGCATGCAACGCAAAAGGGGGCATGGCCATAGGGGCATGGTGTTCCAAAAACTTGCATGCAGACTTATAGAATAATGGGTCTCCACGCCCAACACGGGCGCTGGAAGTTACACCAGGTGTCAGCAGGTGTACGTCTGGCGCCCATAGTTGAGCGCGGAAACCGGCGCTAAGCACGATTGTACAAACGGCATGCACCCTTTATAGAATAGCCTTTAGCAGCTATCTTTTTCGGTTTTGAGTGCACATTTATACAGCCCCCCATTCAGTGCTGATGATCAAAAGTAAACGCAGGTGAGAGGCCATTAGCGCTGTACTAGAGCCCACATTTACCAGCGCAGAATGATCAGAGGGGTCTAGCACAGATAGCATGCAACTCCAGCTCTGTGCATCGCTTTGTGGTACCTAAAATGAGACATCTGATTGCCTTGTTTTACAGCAGATATATTGTTCAGGTGCTTTTAAGGTTTTTTTCCTCAGTTATGAACTCTGTGGAGCTGACTATATATGCATTACTACGATCACTGACGAAGGCTTTGAGCCGAAATATGGCCCATTAGGGTCTGTATCAGTATTTTGTGACTAATAAACTCTTGGACGCTGTTACTCCTTGTTTGCCTTAGTCATTCAGGGCCACCAAGAGACTGAGCGGGCCCCCCCCCCAAAGGATCGTGGCTGCCATTGGGCCCCCCTCCAGAATCATCATTGTCGCTGCTGCCACCCCCTCCCCATGGCTACTGCTGTCACCACCCCAGCACCCCCTCAATCGCTCCTGCTGCTGCTGCCACTGCCACCACCCCGGCACCTCCCGAATCACTGCTGCCACCCACCCACTGTAACTGTTAAGTACCTTGGCTGGTGGGGATCCTAAGGCCCCGGCAACACAGGAGTTCGTCCTCCAGTGCTGTTATTCCTTCTGCTGCGTGGCCTTCCCCTGCGGCTGCGCTTTCTCTCAGATCGCGCATACGCAGCCTGAGGGGAAGCCAATGCGGCAGACTGTGAAGAAGAGCAACCTGCTGTGTCTGCCTCCAAGGGGGGACCTGGTACCGGAGTTTTCTCCCTCCTGATCCTGTCAGGACACGATCACCCGGGTCCCGTCAGGAGCAGGAGAGAGAGACAGACCCTGGCACTGGGCCCCCCTTGGAGGCTCCCCTGCCCCCCCCCCCCTCGGCAGCCCTGTAGTCATTTGGAATTCTCCTCACCTCCACCCTCGTTGGTGCTGCTTGACTATTTGTGAATGTTCTGAGGACACCCCCCTCCTCCTTTTTGTTTGGATCTCTGGTCTCACTTTAGCCATTCTGTGATGCTTTTGTCAGACCCCTCTTCACCCCCCATACCTGCCACCTCATAAGCTGTATCTTCGAAGCTTACTGACAACCTACTGGAAAACATCTTTGCCTTCTCCAGGCTTGTTTGAACACAACATGTTCTGGAACTGCACAGAAGGCTGCGCTGGCAAAACTCAGCGTTGAGAGAAATATTAAATTGTTTTAATTATAGAAGTCAAGTTATATAACAGTAGAGCCAAAAAGCACTTTATCTATATCTAAACGATTACTGCCAGTACTAATTAAAACAGTAAGCATAATAATTAGCATTCCAACTCAGCTTCCAGTTACAATATTGCTGAAAAGGTTATGCAGTCATCTGGGGTGTAGAAAGCCGATCATCTACAGTGTCTCTTCTGAGTGTGACAGCAGCTTCTGAGATGACATTGGGAGAGCTCGTGAGACGTTATGGAACTGACTGGGAAGGGAATACCACTGGGGACAAGGAGGACACGAGATCACATCTCTAAGGGGCTTGTAGATGGTAAGAAGGGGCAGTGTTCAGCTGGCAGCGGTCAGCAATTTTTTGGCCACTGTCAGAAAAATATGTCATGTCTGGGTAACCTGCATTAAATATCTGGACAGCCTAACAGAAATCCACAGAAGCGGAGAACTCTATGATCCCACGAGGATGCTCAAATAGCAAGAAATAGTGGGTGATGGACCTCGGGTTCCAGAGACAAGCGAGACAATCTTAAGTTGAAAAGATTTATTGATAAAAGACTTGACACAATGCTGCGTTTCGGCCACAAGGCCTGCTTCAGGAGTCTCAATTTAAAAAAAAAAATTGTCTTCAGAATTTCAAACGTTTTGTTTGTTCTTAACTCTATTTTTAACTAGACTAGAAGGCACTTTACCACCAAAGGTCTTTGTCAGGACTGTTTTTACCTGAACTATCTGGAAGTACTTCACATCTAGAATTCTGAAGTCAAAATTTTTTAAAAAATGTAAGACTCCTGAAGCAGGCCTTGTGGCTGAAACACAGCATTGTCTCTCTTGTCTCTGGAACCCGTGGCCCATCATCACCCACTCTTTCCTGTTGCTTATCTGGACAGCCGACACTTTTCCGCTATGCAGTCCTTAATCAAATAAGCTAAACTACACAAAGAGAGGACCGTTGCTTATGTAGACCTATTTGTCTGGTTAACTTATCTGATTAAGGACTAAATATCAGAACTTCACTGGATGTGCTGACTCTGCCCAAGATAGCCGGTTTCTTTTGGACCAGTTAGAGGGGATATTCACCAGCACTATCCTGGTAAATGTCATGGAATATCCCCGGATTGTCAACTGGGTGCCATTTAACTGGACAGTAGCCTTTCCTACCTGGTTAAATGGTTTGAATATTGGGCCCTTAGTAACTATCAATAGATAAATAAGAAAAGGGTCCATCCAGTTTGCCCAATTGAAATTTATCCACTTAGGATATATGGACAAGTAAATTCCCATAACCAACACCACACTGACTTCTCAACTCTTTCCCTACCACTGTCCTCCCTACCTGCCCTAAGCATCTACCACAGTAATGACCGCCATTACCTCTGACAATAGGCCATTTCATGCCTTAGCAAAACTGTAGGAATATGCCCTGTTGTGATTAAAATTAAAGCTTGAGCGATTTAAAACAGGAGGAAAGCGACCTCAGCAGCCAACAGCCAGCTGTATATATGGTCACTTAGACATTTCTTGTGACCTTTCTTGTCAGCTGCCTTTAATGACTCTTTCATTCGTAGGTCTCAAAAAACCTCCTTCGTAAACTTTTTTCTAATTTTCACATTAATGCTGAACCTTCTTAGATGTGTATTGATATGTTGTGAACCACACTAAACACCTTTTAAAAACACGAAGAGCACTTATCTTGCATTGCACTACAATCTCAACGGAGACCTGCCGTTTCGCCAAGGTTAATGAGGTTGTTGTAGTAAAACAATTGGCCTCGCCCTAATCATTGAAGATGTTTTTTTTAACCATGGTCCCTCTAGGTAGGTCACCTCAGCTTTCTTGGAAGTCCAGTCCTGTTTTAGCACATCTGTTTAGAGTTGTAACCACCACGCCATGCGTGTTACTCCAGCACCTTTTTTGGAAGCACAAATCTGTCATCCCGCTGTGGTTTTAGAAACAGAAACATGACAGCAGATAAAGGCCATATGACCCATCCAGTCTGCCCATCCTCTGTAACCCCTAATTCTTCCTGTTCCTAAGCGATCCCACATGCTTATCCCATGCCTTTTAAAACTCTGGAACAGTCCTCGACTCCACCACCTCCACCAGGAGGCCATGCCACGCCTCCACCACCCTTTCTGTGAAATAATACTTCCTTAGGTTACTCCTAAGCCTATTCCCTCTTATCTTTGTCATATGCCCCCTCATTCCAGAGCTCTCCTTCATTTGAAAAAGGCTCTCTTCCTGTACATAAATGCCCTTGAGATATTTAAACGTCTCTATCATGTCTCCTCTCTCCCTCCTCTCTTCCAGCGTATACATGTTGAGGTTCATAAGCCTGTCCCTATAATTTTTGCATTCAAGACCGCTTACTAATTTCGTAGCCGCCCTCTGGACCGACTCCATCCTGTTCATATCTTTCCGTAGGTGCGGTCTCCAGAACTGCACGCAGTACTCCAAATGAGGCCTCACCAGAGGCACTATCACCTCCTTTTTCCTGCTGGCCATGCCTCTCTTTATGCACCCAAGCATCCTTCTGGCTTTGGCCATCGCTTTTTCTACCTGTTTGAAAGCTTTAAGTCGTCCGACACAATCACCCCCAAGTCCCACTCTTCCTTCGCACACTGAAGCACTACACCCCCTATACTGTACCGTTCCCTCGGATTTTTGCGACCCAAGTGCATGACCCTGCATTTTATGGGATTAAACCTTAGTTGCCAAATATCGGTCCATTCCTCTAGCTTCGCTAGGTCCTTCCTCATGTCATTCACACCCTCCAGGGTGTCCACCCTGTTGCACAGTTTAGTATCATCCGCAAAGAGACAAACCTTACCAGACAGCCCTTCCGCAATATCGCTCACAAAGACGTTAAAAAGAGCCGGCCCCAGGGCCGATCCCTGCGGTACTCCACTGACGACATCCTTTTCTTCAGAGCAAGCTCCATTTACCACCACCCTCTGTCTCCTACTATTCAATCAATATTTTACCCAATCAGTTACTCTAGGTCCCACACCGAGGGCACTCAATCAGTCGCCTGTGCGGAACCGTGTCAAAGGCTTTGCTGAAATCCAAGTATACCACATCAATCACCCCTCCCACATCCAATTGTTTGGTCACCCATGTCAGACAATCAGATTCGTCTGACATGACCTGCCATTAGTGAAGCCATGCTGCCTTGGGTCCCACATTCCATGTATTTCAAGAAATGTCACAATCCTCTTCTTTAGAAGTGTTTCCATTAGCTTACCACCGAGGTCAGACTGACAGGTCTGTAATTCCCTACCTACTCCTTACTTCCACTCTTGTGCAAAGGAACCACATCCGCCCTTCTCCAGTCCACCGGGACCACTCCAGTTTCTAAGGAAGCATTGAAGAGGTCTGTCAGTGGAGCTGACAGAACTTCTTCGAGTTCCTTAAGCACCCTCAGGTGTATCTCATCAGACCTAATCGCTCTGTCTACTTTTAGTTTGGCAAGCCCCTCACGAACACAGTCCTCCGTAAACGGGTCTTGGTCTACCATACCTCCATCCCCTTTAGCCTTTGCTTTCTGCAGCCCTACCCCCGATTTTTCATTCATGAACACAGAGCTAAAATAAACGTTAAGCAGTTCAGCTTTATCCTTATCATCTTCCACATATTTCTCTCCCTCAGCTTTGAGCCTCACAATGCTATTATGGGCTGACCCAATCTCTCTGTGCAGGTTACCTCAGTGTAGAGGAGTGTGGTAGCCGTGTTAGTCCACTCTTAAGGTTATCAATAGAAATCAAACAAAATAAAACATGGAAAAGAAAATAAGATGATACCTTTTTTATTGGACATAACTTAATTTCTTGATTAGCTTTCGAAGGTTGCCCTTCTTCCTCAGGCACATTTGCTTATTTCCGATCTGAGGAAGAAGGGCAACCTTCGAAAGCTAATCAAGAAATGTATTAAGTTATGTCCAATAAAAAAGGTATCATCTTATTTTCTTTTCCATGTTTTATTTTGTTTGATTTCTATAGATTCTACATGGAATGTTGCTATTCCACTAGCAACATTCCATGTAGAAGTCGGCCCTTGTAGATCACCAATGTGGCCGCGCAGGCTTCTGCTTCTGTGAGTCTGACGTCCTGCACGTACGTGCAGGACGTCAGACTCACAGAAACAGAAGCCTGCGCAGCCTTCTACATGGAATGTTGCTAGTGGAATAGCAACATTCCATGTAGAATCTCCAATAGTAGCAACATTCCATGTAGAATCTCCAATAGTATCTATTTTACTGTCATAGTAATGCTTGAATGTTTTCACTTATATACACTGTCAGCTAGCACATTTGCTTATTTCCGATCTGACGAAGAAGGGCAACCTTCGAAAGCTAATCAAGAAATGTATTAAGTTATGTCCAATAAACAAAGGTATCATCTTATTTTCTTTTCCATGTTTTATTTTGTTTGATTTCTATTGATAACCTCAGTGTAGAGGAAACTGGAGGAAAATTTGGCATGTGGGAGAAAAATTAGTGTATTAAAGTAAAAGGGAAAACAAAAATGATATAAGTACACCCTCCCTTAATGAAAATCAACAGGCATTTGGGAGAAATGAAATAAGTGTAGCAGACTCCCAAATCAAATGCACAGAATATGTTGCAAGAAACTTTGTAAGGAATGCACAGAGATGGCAAGTTGGCATCAGACATAGGTAGAAACAAGTTATAAGACCTCTTTTAGCACTCAGCTATTGCCGGAGAATGTGGTAAAGGCATTTAGCTTAGCGGGGTTTAAAAAAGGTTTAGATGGCTTCCTAAAGGAAACGTCTATAGACCATTATTAAAAAGGACTTGAGGAAAATCCACTGCTTATTTCTAGGATAAGCAGCATAAAATGTATTGTGCTTTTCTGGGATCTTGCCAGGTACTTGTGACCTGGATTGGCCACTGTTGGAAACAGGAGCCTGGGCTTGATGGACCTTCAGTCTGTCCCAGTATGGCAATACTTATGTACTTATAGGTGCTGAGAGGGGCAAGAATAGGAGCTGGAGGTCTGGGACTGAATTGGTGGTGCAGAGTCAGTGACTGGAGATGGGTTGGGACATTGTTGTTTTCAGTGTCAAGGACCAATAAACCTTAATCTAGGTCTATTCTGTACATACGTTATTTATTTATTTTTCATGGACAAGAAGCGAGGAAAAACAACAGATGATGGAAAGTGCTTGTATCACACCACTCAGTCTTTATTTAAAATATGTAGTCTATGAGAAACAGTAGTCCATGACATCAAATAACATCAATCCGTGGCACAGAAAACTCGACACGGCCGTGTTTCAGCACTTAGGCCTGCATCAGGCGTCAGCAGTACCAAATCGCAGTTGTGACCCTGGTGAACAAAGATAACCTTGTTGAGTAGACTTGGAAGAAACA
Source organism: Microcaecilia unicolor (assembly GCF_901765095.1). Taxonomy (NCBI): domain Eukaryota; kingdom Metazoa; phylum Chordata; class Amphibia; order Gymnophiona; family Siphonopidae; genus Microcaecilia; species Microcaecilia unicolor. Next base: position 97,414,011 of record NC_044042.1, read on the forward strand.
TCAAGATAATTGCCTCGCAAGGAAACCAAATAATCCATGTCTGTATTGCGAAAACATTTTGATATCATGGACTACTTTATGTCATAGACTGCATGTTTTAAATAAAGACTGACTGATATGATTCAAACACTTTACATAATCTGTTGTTTTTCCTCGTTTGTACCCACGTTTCATCATCATGGGGACAACATCCTTCTTTTGTTTGCTTACATTTACTTATTTTACAATTTGATGGCACCTGTCTAAACAGCTGCCAGTGGTTACAGGAAAGAGGAAGGCCTAAATCTAAAAGCCTTGAAAGTAAGCGTGAGAGTTTTAACGATTACCCATTTTTCAACTGGGAGCCAATGGTGTTTGTAGAGTAAGAGAAGAACATGCATGACATAATAGTTTAATCACGGTATTCTGAAGGGCTGCAATTTCTTTTTAAATTTGACCGGGAGTAGCCCAGATAGACGATATTACAATAGTCCAATTTGGTAACAAGTAAAGAGAGAATGAGAGAACGGAATGTATCCTGGTCAAAATACCTTCTAACTGAACGAAGCTGGTGAAGATTATGAAAGCCACTCTTGCATAGATTTCAGATCTGCGGAAAGGATGTAAGTTGAGTTGAGAGCAATGCCTAAGTTGCGAAAGGAGTCTATTGGTTGGACCATGGTGGTCAGAGCACAGATTCAGCGGCAGTAGCCAGATTAAGCGCCCCTAGGTGTTCTGGGGCCAGCCAGCAGGATTTAACTGGGCAGGAACCTTTGTATCCTCTTAAATTCTTTTCAATATTTTTATTTATTATGACATTTGTATCCCACATTATCCCATATAGAGTTTAGGTTCAATGTAGCTTACAATCCAATTATAAGCAGGTATTATCTCTGTCCCCAGAGGGCTCATAATCTTGGATTTTGTACCTAAAGCAATGGAGGGTTGTGACTTACCCAAGGTCACAAGGAGCTGCAGTGGGAATCAAACTCAGTTTTCTCAAAATCAAAGTCCACTCCACTAACCACTAGGCTACTCCTCCACTAGCAACATTCCATGTAGAACCTCCATTTAAAATCTCAAATAGTAGCAACATTCCATGTAGAATCTCAAATAGGGAAAGGGAAATGGGACTTGATATACCGCCTTTCTGTGGTTTTTGCATCTACATTCAAAGCGGTTTACATAGTATATATAGGTACTTATTTGTACCTGGGGCAATGAAGGGTTAAGTGACTTGCCCAGGGTCACAAGTAGCTGCAGTGGGAATCAAACCCAGGATGCTGGGATCAATATGTACTCCAGTCTTTGCAGCACTCTGAATTATAAGAGTCTGAAGAAGTTATAAATTGTATAATATGGGACAAAGTACCAATAAATCTTGCAGCTAACAAAGGTTTTCTCTAAGCTACAGCGATGTTTACTGTTGCATATGCAATATTTTAGCTTCTGGCCTCTTTTGGGTGCTGTATTCAGTTAATGTCCTTAACAATGGTCTAGATTGGGCATTCTTTAAACGTGATGCCTGGAAACGTTTAGGGTTATGTTTTAATTCATTTAAAGTCCATTCTGGGCTTCCTAGGCAGCCCCCAGTCCTTGTGACTCTGAGCAAGTCACTTAGCCCTCCATTACCCCAGGTACAAAATGAGTATCTGTAGATAATATGTAAACCCCTTTCCCTTTTCCCCTTCAGCCTAGCGAGAATGCTGAAATGATTCAGGGGCTCTGACAGTGCCGGGCAGACTTGTCCGGCCTATTCCTTAAAAATGGCAAGGATAAATCAAGATCAGGTCTATATATAAGATTGTACTCTTATTTAATTCTCTGTAAGCCACATTGCGCCTGCATGTGTGGGAAAATGTGGTATATAAGTAACAAATAAATAAATAAATAAATATGATGTATCACTTCATACCCTATGTAATGACTGGTCTTTATCTGCCGTCATCTACTATGTTACCTGCACCACTAAGGGATGTGGCTTAATGGTTGCATTGCTACTGTGCTGTGCTTATCACACTTATGAAATCTGTTTGTACACAAAGGGCACAGGGAATGCCAAGGCACTTTTACAAGTGGAAATAAGTTTTCCCTGTCACCTTCAATTGAACACAGATAAGAGGGTGCCGCTCTCTATACATGGTACAAAGGGCTTTCCCTGAATTGTTATGGCTGCGGAAACTCCCCCTGGCTTGTTTCATTGAAAACTTCTTAATCTAGTAAGACTCCTGCTGTTCCACCATGACACTGAAAAACAAGCCAGGGAGCCTTTTAGGGGCAAGGGGTTGAGAGCAGCAGTGACTCCCTTTGTCTCTCAAGCTCACGTTGCTGTGCTTCATTCCCATGGCCCCAGAGGGCCTAGGCTGCCTGTTTGCCTTATCGCTCTAATCAAGTTTGGCTTCAAGCCCGGATTACTGCTTGACTTGAGAAGGGACAGTGGCACCACTGCGCCTCCGCCCAGAACCACAATAAAGTACTGTAATTTGTGGTTCTGATTGCAAAGCAGAGTTATTTTGGCCAAGTAATTGCTGTTTTGGGAAGGTATATTACATACCATTGATCCCTGATTCCCTCAGTCACAATCAACTTCAGAACCTCATTAATGCCTTCATAGAGAGAACACATTTTGATTTACTTCTAATTAAAGTTTTTGGTATGCTAAGCAGGGGCGTAGCTACGGGGGGCCTGGGCCCCTGCAAATTTCATCCGGGCCCCTGGTTTGGCTGGCGGGGGTCCCCAACCCCCACCAGCTGAAGCCTTCTTCAGCGCGGACTCCGGCGCAGCTGCGTTCGCTCCCTGCTCCCTGCTCTTCTTTCTTCTTTTTCCTCTTGTGCACATTGACGCTGAGCGGTCTCCGGCGCAGCTATGTTCGCTGCCTGCTCCCGGCTCTTCTTTCTTCTTGCTCCTCCTGTGCAAGTTTGTCAGGTACAAATAAGGACCTGTATATACTAAGTAAATTGTTTTGAACGTAGCTGCAAAAACCACAGAAATGTGGTGTATCAAGTCCCTTTTCCCTTTCCCTATTTGAGATTCTCCTTGGAATGTTGCTAGCGGAGGAGTAGCCTAGTGGTTAGTGCAGCGGACTTTGATCCTGGGGAACTGGGTTCAATTCCCACTGCAGATACAAATTTAGATTGTAAGCCCACTAGGCACAGACAAATGACCTGTATATATTATATGTAAACTGCTTTGATTGTACCCACAAAAAGGTGGTATATTGAATCCATGCCAGACAGCCCTGGACAATTTAGTGTTAGTTCCTGGCTGCCTAAAGGCATAAGAAGAGCCAGCTACTCCCTTCTTCCAACCTTGGTATGCGATGTTTAGAAAGCAACAAAAAGAAGAATAACAGCTATAGTGGTTCAGCACCATCTACTCAAAGGACTCAGCAAACACAAAGAAGTGAGGTAGACTGAAGGAAGATATCAAAATATAGAAGTCTTTAATTCTTAAAAGGCATAAAACTGACCCAACATGGCCGTGTTTGGGCTCAAATGGATCTTTTATGCTGTGATGACAAAACTTAGAGAAAAATGTCAAAATCCTGGTTGCCGAACCGCCGTGTTGCCAGTGTGGGCTCTGAGACAAGCCACGAAGAGGATTTTCATAGCGATGCATGCAGGAGCCTCGGCCAGTCGCCTGCTAGTGTTACGTCCCTTTACGTTGCCAAGCAGTAAAAGCAATGTAGCACTAGCAGGCGACCGGCCGAGGCTGCAGGCGGGAAAAGCAACGTAGCACTAGCACTCAAAGGACTCAATATACCCTCTTTCCCTACTACAAAGTGTAATTTTTTTTTTTTTTGGGGGGGGGGTTGGTTTAAAGGTGTGCTTCAGCGTCTTTCAGTGTCTTGTCATATGCAGTATGTTCTATTTGGAGGTGAATGAGATCTCTAGGGAGGACAGTGAGAGTCTTAGGTTCTCTGGTTCAGGCTGCTGCTGAGTGCCGCTTAGCATTAATTTCACATGATTCAACTCAACAGCTCAAGAGATTTCCAGGTAGACTGTTATGGGTCATTTTGTATCCTGCTGTTACAAATCTTTTGTACCACTGAATCAGAATCACCTCATTCTGTGTACCTCATCTTTGAGTTAATTGTCCTGTCTTCTGTAGTTGAGAGTGGGCTGCTTCACTCTGTTGTTCCCCAACTAAAAGAACTAAAGATAAATGTAATTCATACACCTGTGAGTGGACCCTGAGATATTAACATCCCTAAGCTATTTGAGACCCAGGTGTTAAACTTACTCTGACTACTAGTAAATCTGCTTCTGGCTACACTGGTAAGTCACATGCTGTGGCCACACTCTGTAAAATTCTTCCCATTGAATGTCGGTGTGATTTTTGACATCTATAAGCACAGAACCAGAATATTCTAAGAGTAGTGAAGTCACATACCTAGAACCATATTGTTCTAGCCTTCATCCTTGTGTAACTCTGAAGAAAGTAAAGGCCAAGCTGTCTCTGGACACGTGGAGGGGAATTTTTGATATGATGTCTAAGTCCGATTAGACATTTTGCAAAAAAACATCCCAAATCTGAATAGGAAAGAAGTTCATTTTCAACAAAGAAAAACATCTATCTTTTGTTTTCGAAAATACTGTTTCTAACAAGGTTTTGTGCTTTGGACGTTTTGTTTTCTGGTTCATTTAAAAAAAAACCCCAAAAAACGTCCAAGTGAAAAATGTAGAAAATCAAACCATTGGGATGTAGGAGGGGGCCAGCATTTTTAGTAGACCTGTCTTCTAGACAACCCAGGAGATAAATGGGGCACACTAGGGGGCACCACAGTGGACTTCAAAAACATGTTCCCAGGTACACATCTCACCGTTGCTCCCGTATCTTGTCCCAAAACCCACCGCCTACACAATAACTGTTTTGGGTGAAGGGGGCACCTATCTGTGGGTACAGTGGGTTTCTGGTGAGTTTTGGAGAGCTCACAGTTTCCACCACAAATGTGACAGGTAGAGGGAGATAGGGACCAGAGTCCCCCACGCCACGGTGCACTGCACTGACCACTACACTACTCCAGGGACCTGTATGCTGCTCTAATAGACCAGGCTCTAACATCTGAGGCTGTCATAGAGGTTGCTAAATCATATTTGTATTCACATTTGTGGGGGGTAGGAGGGGGGGTCAGTGATCACTGGGGGGGTATTGGGGGTCACTCCTGATTCCCTCCAATGGTCATCTGGTCATTTAGAGCACCCTTTTGTGCCATATTCATTATAAAAACAGGTCTAGCTCAAAACATCTTAGTTTTAATCCTGGACACTTTTGTTTTGTTCCATTAAGGCTGAAAAACGTCCAAGTGTTAGGAATGCCTAGATCCCACCCTTAACATGCCCGGAGGCAGTGTATTATTATGGATTAAGAGCTGGTTAAAAGATAGGAAGCAGAGAGTAGGGTTGAATGGTCATTTTTCTTGATGGAGAAGGGTAGTTAGTGGGGTCCCTCAGGGGTCTGTGCTGGGACCGCTGCTTTTTAACATATTTATAAATGACCTTGAGATGGGAGTAACTAGTGAGGTAATTAAATTCGCAGATGACACAAAGTTATCCAGGGTAGTCTCGTCGCGGGAGGAGTGTGAAAGATTACAAGAGGACCTCGGTAGACTGGGGGATTGGGCGTCCAAATGGCAGATGAAGTTCAACATTGACAAGTGCAAAGTGATGCATGTGGGAAGGAGGAACTCGAATTACAGCTATGCTATGCAAGGTTCCACTTTAGGAGTTACGGACCAAGAAAGGGAGGGATCTGGGAGTCATTGTGGATAGGACATTGAAATCTTCAGCTCAATGTGCTGCGGCGGCTAAGAAGGTGAACAGAATGTTGAGTAGTATTAGAAAAGGGATGGAAAACAAGCATGAGGATGTTATAATGCCGGTATATCACTCCATGGTGCGACCGCACCTGGAGTATTGTGTTCAGTTCTGGTCACCTCATCTCAAAAAAGATATAAAGGAATTGGAGAAGGTGCAGAGAAGGGCGACGAAAATGATAAAAGGGATGGGGACGACTACCTTATGAGGAGCGGTTAAGAAGTCTAGGACTCTTTAGCCTGGAGAAAAGGCGGCTGAGGGGTGATATGATAGAGGTCTACAAAATAATGAGTGGGGTAGAGCGGACAGATGTGAAGCGTTTGTTTACGCTTTCTAACAATAATAGAAACAGGGGACACAAGATGAAATTAGAATGTGGTAGGTTTAAAACAAATCGGAGAAAGTTTTTCTTTACTCAGCGTATGGTTAGACTCTGGAACTCATTGCCGGAGAAGGTAGTGACGGCAGTTGGCCTTGCTGAGTTTAAAGGGGGTCTGGACAGATTCCTGAAGGAAAAGTCCATTGATCACTATTAAATTTTGGGTTTTTGCCAGATTCCTGGGGCCTGGATTGGCCGCTGTCGGAGACAGAGTGCTGGGCTTGATGGACCTTTGATCTTTTCCCAGCATGGCATTGCTTATGTGCTTATGTACTGATACACCCCCTTATGATTTGAATGCTCTTCTGACGAACTTGATAGAAAAACGTCTAAAAATTGGTTTTGAAAATACCAATTTGGACGTTTTGGTGAGAAAAACGTCCAAATGCAGATTTATGCCACTTTTTGGACGTTTTTCTCTTTTGAAAATGAGCTCCTCTGTATCCTAAGAAACCCAGGATAAAGAGTAAAGGGATTTGAATTTAGCTCATGCCTTTCACAGTAGTTCAAGGTGAGTTACTTTCAGGTACAGTGCGTTTTTCCCTGTCCCCAGTGGGTGCCACTAAACAGACACCCATAAAGGATCAGAGAGAGAAAATGAGCAGGAACAGAGTCAGATGTCATTTCTCGAGATCCTAAGAACATATTGCATGGAAGGGCAATAAATAATGTACAAGTCTTGAGACTGATGTATTTGAGGGTAAGTACTTGGAATTGGCAAGAGATACCTCTATTGACTCCTTTGATTGGCACAAAACTTAGGAGTTTTAAGAGCCAAACTTTCCCATTAAGCAAGATTGCCTCCAGCCAAGAATAGCTTTCGAGGACGAGCTGAAAAAAGCAGTGACTAATTGCTTGTGGCAAAACAACAAGGGAGGTTACGTAAGACCCTCTTTGCAAACAGAAGTTTTCTCTCTTGTATAGTTACAGCGACTGTGCCTCAACAACAGAGGCCACGTGATATAACCTGGCATGGGAGCTTTTTTCAGTTGTACCCTGGCACAACAGTGGGTGAGGAAAGCAGCTACTACAGCACAAAGCAAATTAAAGAAAAAAAAAAACTCCAAAGAGAATCTAGAAAACAGATTTCTTTGCCAATATGGAAGACTTTGTACCTCCCAGGGCGGCAGCACACATTTACTCCAGTGTAAATCCCTCTCTCCCATCACGTAGCATGTGACCCCAGGGAGGATAAGTAAACCAGCTTTTCTCTGACCCATGCGCTGCTGGCAGGTTTGAAGGATCAGTTGCAGATTTTGAAACACACATGGCTCATTTTGCATAGAGCTGATTATGCAGATTGCACATGGGAGGTAAAGTGTTGTCGAAGTACAACAGAATTTACAAAAACTTTAAAGCACGCTGATCTCCTGGGGAATCCTGCTGTACATCCTACAGAACCATTGCACTTAACAAAGCCCTTCTTCACCCAGGAGCTGGTTTCTTTCAATATAACTAGCAGCTAATAACACCAACATTGGAGACGCCAGGTGATGACATTAGCGACCCATTAACATTTAAATCACGCTGATCTCCAAAGGGGCACACCTCGCCCCTTTCACGCACATTCCCCAAATCCAAGCAACCTTCAAGAGCTGCTTCTACTATTTGCGACTGCTACGCTACCTCTCTCCTTACATCGAGAAGGTAAATCTTATCCCAGTTGTGCACACCACGGTAACATCAAGACTGGATTACTGCAATGCACTATACAATGGTCTGACTACAAAGGGCCTGCACCAGCTCCAGTTGATTCAGAATGCAGCAGCAAGACTCATAGAAGGCTGCAAGCGACGTGACCACATCACACCATTTTTGCAAAAACTTCATTGGCTACCAGTACAATACAGGGCTAAATTTAAAACTCTATGTCTGATCTTCAAGGCCCTGAAAGGAAATGGCCCCGAGTATCTGAAGAATAGGATGATCCTCCACACACCGCCAAGGACACTAAGGTCCTCCCAAGGACTTTCACTAACTACACCCTCTCCAAAAGACATTACACAATGTGATGCCCGCAAGCGAGCCTTCTCCGGAGTAGCCCCCACACTCTGGAATGCACTGCCTGAAAGGCTCCGCTTAACACAAGACTACCTCTACTTCAGGAAGCAGGTGAAAGCTTGGCTCTTCAACCAAGCCTTTAACGGAAGAAGTAACTAACTTGTTAGTCTCAATCTCACACACAAGGATTGACTCGGGCTGCACATACTGCAGCGGGACATGTTTATCCATTCCATTTAACCATTTAGTGGAGGAGTTTCCCAGTGGTTAGGGTGGTGGACTTTGGTCTCGGGGAACTGAGGAACTGAGTTCGATTCCCACTTCAGGCAAAGGCAGCTCCTTGTGACTCTAGGCAAGTCACTTAACCCTCCATTGCCCCATGTAAGCCGCATTGAGCCTGCCATGAGTGGGAAAGTGCAGGGTACAAATGTAACAAAAATAAAATAGATACTATTGGAGATTCTACATGGAATGTTGCTACTATTGGACATTCTATATGGAATGTTGCTATTCCACTAGCAACATTCCATGTAGAAGGCTTCTGTTTCTGTGAGTCTGACGTCCTGCACATACGTGCAGGACGTCAGACTCACAGAAGCAGAAGCCTGCGCGGCCACATTGGTGATCTGCAAGGGCCGACCGACTTCTACATGGAATGTTGCTAGTGGAATAGCAACATTCCATGTAGAATCTCAAATAGTACAGTGGAGGAGTGGCCTAGTGGTTAGGGTGGTGGACTTTGGTCCTGAGGAACTGAGTTCGATTCCCACTTCAGGCACAGGCAGCTCCTTGTGACTCTGGGCAAGTCACTTAACCCTCCATTGCCCCATGTAAGCTGCATTGAGCCTGCCATGAGTGGGAAAGCATGGGGTACAAATGTAACAAAAAAAAATGTCTCTGACCTCATGTGCAACTTTCTTCAAATCAATCACCTTACTTTCTAATTCTTCCTACTCTCTTACTCATCTGTATGTTACAACTTTGCCTTACGCTTCACTACCAATTATAATGTTCTAGTACATATTCCTGCTTATAATCGAAAGAGAAAAACGCCTATATTGTGACCCAAATCGGGAGATAGACGTTTATCTCCCAAAAACGAATAAAGCAGTATAATCAAAAGCCGAATTTGGACGTTTTCAACTGCACTCCGTCGTGGATGCGGACAACGTTGATGGGGGCGTGTCGAAGGCGTGGTGAAGGCAGAACTGGGGCGTGGTTATCTGCCGATCAGAGATGGGCGCCTTTCGCCGATAATGGAAAAAAAATATGCGTTTTTAGCGAGAATTTAGGGCACTTTTCCTGGACCCTGTTTTTCCACGAATAAGGCCCCAAAAAGTGCCCTAAATGACCAGATGACCACTGGAGGGAATCGGGGATGACCTCCCCTGACTCCCCCAGTGGTCACGAACCCCCTCCCACCACAAAATATGCCGTTTCACAACTTTTTATTTTCACCCTCAAATGTCATACCCACCTCCCTGGCAGCAGTATGCAGGTCACTGGAGCAGTGGACTTCAGGCAGGTGGACCCAGGCTCATCCCCCCCCACCTGTTACACTTGTGCTGGTAAATGGGAGCCCTCCAAACGGCCCCGAAACCCACTGTACCCACGTGTAGGTGCCCCCCTTCACCCCTTAGGGCTATAGTAATGGTGTAGACTTGTGGGCAGTGGGCTTTGAGGGGGATTTTGGGGGCTCAACACCCAAGGGAAGGGTGCTATGCACCTGGGAGCTGTTTTACCTTTTTTTTTTTTTGTAAACGTGCCCCCTAGGGTGCCCGGTTGGTGTCCTGGCATGTGAGGTGGACCGGTGCAGTACAAATCCTGGCCCGTTTTTGAGCTGGGCGTTTTCGGTTTCCATTATCGCTGAAAAACAAAAACGCCCAGCTCAAAAAAAAATAAACGTCCATGTTTTTTCGAAAATACGATTCGGTCCGCCCCTTCACGGACCCGTTCTCGGAGATAAACGCCCATGGAGATAGGCGTTTCTGTTCGATTATGCCCCTCATTGTGTTGTCATTGCAAGTAGTATACCATGCCATACTTTGTATTGTTGTTCGAATATTTTTACTGCTCTAATTCCCTCCTGCTCATGTTTGATCTATTCTTACTGTACACCGCATTGAGTGAATTCCTTCAAAAAGGTGGTAAATAAATCCAAATAAATAAATAAACCTCGGGCACAGAAAGAAAAGCACCTTGGACTAGTAACTGCTAAGGTGCTTTGAAAAGATATTAGTTCTACTAACGTCATAACTGTAAAATGGTGTTTCTAATGAACTGGTTGTATCATAGCAATTAGTTTATTTGGCCTACAGACCATCACTCTTGGACAGCCCAACAAGATCCTGGTTATAAACCATTGCAGACACCGATCGAGATGGCTAGTAATTCTTTATTAAAACAAACCAAAGCTAATCCTAGTTTCAACAGCCTAGAGTTGAGGGAAACAGTTTGGATCCCAAATTGGTCCAGGAAGAAAACCCCAAACCCCAAATATTAAATGTTCAGTTCAAAATTTGTAAGCCGCATTGAACCTGCTATGAGTGGGAAAGTGCGGGGTACAAATGTAACAACAAAAAAAAAACCAGGCAATGAATATGAAGGAGTTTACATGCTTATCCTGATAAGCTATATATATATATATATATATATATATATATGCCTGCTCAGTAATAAATAAAACTGAGATCATCAGGAATTGGATTATTGAGGAACAAGTAGGAATAGCTCTTATTACCGAGACCTGGTTCCATTCTCAAGACAACCTAGTGATTAATGACCTATGCCCCCCACTAGAACTAAGAAAAGGGGAGGTGGGATTGCCATTCTTTATACATTGTTTTTCAACCTAGAGCTAATAACAAACTACATATCTCCCACCCTTGAAATCCTATCCTGCAAAATTAAAGATGAATCTTTATTCTACCAGCCACCAGAGAACTGGTATGATGGCCAAGACGATTTTACAGGCTTTATATCGAATATATGCACCAATTTCTCAAATTGCTGATCTGAAGAAGAAGGGTTACCTTCAAAAGCTAATCAAAAATGTATTTAGTCCAATAGAAAAGGTATCCTATGTTTTTCCATCATTGTTTTCCTGTTATTTGTATTCTTGGAAATTAATAAAATATTTGGAATGTGAAAAAAAAGAAAAGAAAAGGTATCATCTTATTTTCTTCTCTGTTTTATTTTATTTCTATGTATTACCATCAAATATCATGCTAATTGGGGACATAAATTTACACCTAGACAACCCCACAGATGTTAAAAGATTTATCCAATTTGTTATCCTCATGCTCCTTCGCCAGGCCGACAGCCTTATCCACTCACAATAAAGGCCACCTAATTGACTTATTTGTATTCAGATTTGTAGACCCAGAAGTCCATAACATAAATAATTGTTCATGGATGAATATTCCTTGGTCCGACCATAATAAACTCACTTTCACACTAAATTGGAAAGAACCAGAATCAAAATAGACATCAAAACATCCCACATTATACCTATAAAGAGGTAGGGCGGATGTAACGTCATTTTGGACTCGATACCTGGTCCACAGCAGCCACCGGTTCTGGCCACCAGAGGGCGAGGTGAGCACAGACGTGACAGTATCACTCCATGGTGCGACTGCACCTCGAATATTGTGTTCAATTCTGGTCGCCATATCTCAAAAAAGATATAGTGGAATTAGAAAAGGTGCAGAGAAGGGCGACAAAAATGATAAAGGGGATGGGACGACTGCCCTATGAGGAAACGCTAAAGCGGCTAGGGCTCTTCAGCTCTGAGAAAAGGCGGCTGTGTGGAGATATGATAGAGGTCTATAAAATAATGAGTGGAGTGGAATGGGTAGATGTAAAGCGTCTGTTTACGCTTTCCAAAAATACTAGGACTAGAGGGCATCTGATGAAGCTACAATGTAGTAAATTTAAAATGAATTGGAGTAAATATTTCTTCACTCAACGTGTAATTAAACTCTGGAATTCGTTGATGGAGAATGTGGTAAAGGCGGTTAGCTTAGCAGAGTTTTAAAAAGGTTTGGACAGCTTCCTAAACAAAAAGTCCATAGACCATTGTTAAATGGACTTGGGGAGAATCCACTATTTCTGGGATAAGCAGTATAGAATGTTTTGTACTTTTTGGGATCTTGCCAGGTATTTGTGACCTGGATTGGCCACTGTTGGAAACAGGATGCTGGGCTTTATGGACCTTTGGTCTTTCCCAGTATGGCAATACTTATGTACTCAATCTGATTTCAGACCAATCTACAGTATAGAGACAGTACCAATGATACTTGTGACAGATCTTTCCAAAAATATTAGGAGTAGGGGGCATTCAATGAAGCTACAAAGTAGTAAATTTAAAATGAATTGGAGAAAAGCTTTCTTCACTCAACGTGTAATTAAACTCTGGAATTCATTGCCAGAGAATGAGGTAAAGGCGGTTAGCTTAGCATGGTTTAAAAAAGGTTTGGCCGGCTTCCTTAAGAAAAAGTCCTGTTGGAAACAGGATGCTGGCTTGATGGACCTTTGGTCTGTCCCAGTATGGCAATACTTATGTACTTATGTAGATCGAGTTTATTTTCAAGTTTCAAGTTTATTTAGGTCTTGCTATCCTGCCCATCAACATTGCCAGCACAGATTACAGACTAAAAAGAGAAGGAAGGAGAGAAGGGAAACCAGACGGACAGGATAGAGCGGGTAAGGGGAAGAACTACAATAATCATGATAGGATTGGAGGGGAACACATAAGCAGAAGGCGAAATGTCTTCAGATGACTATGGTGTCAGAGCCTACTGGGTAGAGGGCGGGACCATTGAAAAGCCTCCATACAAAGATAGGTTTTGAGTTTCACCTTAAAGCGTTCCAGGGATGGCTGAAGTCTGAGGCGGGCTGATAGCTTATTCCTAAGCTCAGGCCCTTGTACAGAAAAAATAGTATGCCGAATCTTTGCAAGGACAATGTCTTTAAAAGTGGGGGTCACACGGCGATGCTGCATTGAGGATCAAAGGGACCTGGTAACCAGAGTTCAGAAGGGTAATTAGCTCTGGACATGTTCAGTGCTTTTCATGTCATTGACCATGATATACTAATTAACTTATTAGACAATTTAGGAATTTGTGAAACAGTTCTCAAATGGTTCGATGATTTCCTAAAATCCAGATCCTATCAGATCAAAATGTCTGGTTCCATATCTCTTCCCTTGTCCCCAAACTGTGGTGTTCCACAGGGTTCAATCAGCTCACCTACCCTATTTAGCATCATAATGGCACCACAGGGGAAACAATTAAAGAGCTGGGATTTAATTCATCTATGCCAATGATGTCACTATCTATATTCCTTTTGATTATCATATTAATAAAATATCAGGTATCATCAAGCAAGGACTAGATTTGATGGAAGAATGGGCCTCTACTTTCAAACTTAAATTGAATAGAGACAAAACAAAATTTGTAATAATAAGCAAGCTGTTTAGCCCAACACAAGATAATAGTTTCACAATCAACCAAATTAATTACCCCGGAACACAACTTTAAAATATTAGGGGTTATATTCAACCAAAATCTAACCTTTGATGCTCAAGTAACTGCAGTGACAACCAAAAATTTCAAAACACTATGGAAATTAAAGAGAATCAGACTATTTTTCGAACAGAAACGTATTGAAATCTTGTTCAAACCCTTGTACTTTCTCAAATCGACTACTGCAATGCAAATTTATTTCTTTGTTGCATTTGTATCCCACATATTTCCACCTTTTTGCAGACTCAATGTGGCTTACAATAATACATCATGACAAGCGCCAATCAAGAGTAGATAAACAATTGGTTACATAAAGAACAAATGTAACATAATGGGTATAATCAATTCAATAAAGCAAACAGATTATCAAGTAATTAGTGATGTGTTGGAATTCCTATTATTGATTATTATGGTAAATTTTGTTAAAAAGGAAAGTCTTTAAAGATTTTCAAAAGTTGATAAGGTTGTGAATATTTTTCAGATCCAGTGGTAATGCATTCCACAGCTGCGTGCCAATGTAAGAAAACAAGACGCATGTATTAGTTTGTACTCTAGATCTTTGCAGCTAGGGAACTGAAGTCCCAAGAATGTGCGTGCTGATCTTTTAGCGTTCTTGGGTGGTAAATCAATAAAGTCTGACATGTAAGCCGGAGCATTTCCATGAATGATTTTATGAACCAGAGTACAAACTTTGAACACAGAACGTTCCTTAACTGGGAGCCAATGGAGCTTCTCTCTTAGGGGTTTAGCACTTTCGTATTTTAATTTTCCAAAAATGAGTCTAGCTGCGGTGTTTTGGGCTGTCTGAAATTTCTTGATGATATACTCTTTACAGCCAGTATACAGCGCATTGCAATAATCTAGATGACTGAACACCATTGATTGTACCAGGCTGCGAAAAATGCCTAATGGGAAGAAAGGTTTTAGTCTTCTAAGCTTCCACATTGATTGAAACATCTTCCTGGCAGCAAGGAATGGCTAACAAGAAAACTGCAGACAACCCGAAACACTGCTGCACGGCTGATTTACAGGGTCACCAAATTTGAAAGAGCATCTCCGCTCCTGATAAGACTGCACTGGCTCCCAATAAAGGGCAGAATAGTTTTTAAAATATGTACATTCATGCATAAAATACTTTACGGAATAACACCAGAAATGCAAGGCCAGACACTAGAGATTATCTCATTCTTCACTTCCCTAGTACAAATCTATATCCACTTGTACTTAGGTACAAAATGATGGAAATCACCTCCAAAGGAAATCAGACACATAAACAGCTGCCTATCTTTCTGTAAATCTTTAAAAACCTTCCTGTTTATAAAGTTCTTATCACTGGATATCAAACAGTCCTAATGAAATACCATACATTCTTTAAGGCAATGCAGTTGTCCAACTATGATCTTAAGTACCTCTGTAACACAAATATTTTTCTTATCCTGTTCACTGTAATGTTCATATTATAATAAGCCACATAGAACTGGATTTGGTTTTTGGCGAATGTGAGATATAAATACCAATAAATAAATAAACAGAATGTGCAGAAGGTCAGTGCATGCTTACGGGGTAAGTCAGTATCTGAGCGCCTGGTGGGACCCTGTTCTACAAAGGAACATAGGTGCTTATTTTCCTTTATAAAATGTGAACATAACAGTGAACATTCACGTCTATCATAAAGCATGAGCACTGATGCAAGCATAGGATGTGCGCCTGAGTGCTGGAGAGACACATTTTGGCGGTCTTTTGAATAACGGCCCTTCCGCCATAGGACTGAAGGATTCACGACAATTCAAAGCATTTGTGTTTCCTGACTTGCGTTAAGCTCTCTACTGTGGTGATGCTGCAAGATTCTTCTATAAATGAATATTGAGCCTTGTCGTGACCCATGACGCAGGTACATGGTCGCCGAAACATGTCCCGTGTCGGGTCCCTTCTAATAAAAAGCTTCCTTTTGTCCTGTCTTGTGCTTTCTGGCTTGTTGAGACACATTTAGGGCCAGATCCGGTAAATGGTGCCCAAATTTTGCCAGAAAAAAATGGCACAGAGAATATTATATAAACAGCGCTCCGAGTTAAGCGCTCTTTATAGAATAGCGCTTACAGTCCATTCCCAGCGGCCAAATTTAGTCATCGGTATTTATGCCCGCTAAAACCTGATGTAAATGTTTTGGAACACCGCTACCCTGTCCTTGACCATGCCCCCTAGGGGACCCTTTTACTAAACAGTTGGTGCGCATCAATCCAGAACTACCGCCAAGCTACCGCAGAAGCCCGGCGGTAGTTCCTGCTCCCAGTGCACAGCATTTCCGGTGCTTACCCAGCAGTTAGCGCTGGGTTAGCGCGGGAGCCCTTACCCCCACCTCAAAGTGGGCAGTAAGCCCAGCATCCTGTTTCCAACAGTGATAAATCCAGGGCACAAGTATCTGGCAAGATCCCTGGCAAGATCCCAAAACAGTACAGTACATTTTATTCTGCTTATGTTAGAAATAAGCAGTGAATTTTTCCCAAGTCCATGGTGCATGAACGTTTCCTTTAGGAAACTATCGAAACCTGTTTTAAACCCCGCTAAACTAACCGCTTTCACTTCATTCTCTGGCAATGAATTCCAGAGTATAATTACATGTTGAGTGAAGAAATATTTTCTCCAATTCGTTTTAAATTTACTACTATGTAGCTTCATTGCACGCCCCCTAGTCCTAGCATTTTTGGAAAGAGTAAACAAGCGATTCACGTCTACTCATTCCACTCCATTCATTATTTTATAGACCTCTATCATATTTCCCCTCAGCCATCTTTTCTCCAAGCTGAAGAGCCCTAGCCGCTTTAGCCTTTCCTCATAGGGAAGTCGTCCCATCCCCTTTATCATTTTCGTTACCCTTCTCTGTACCTTTTCTAATTCCACTATATCTTTTCTGAGATGCGATGACCAGAATTACACATAGAACTCGAGGTGCGGTCACACCATGGAGCGATACAAAGGCATTATAACATCCTCATTTTTGTTTTCCATTCCTTTCCTAATAATACCTAACATTCTATTTGTTTTCTTGGCCGCCACTGCATACTGATCGTATGTTTGTCTGTAGTGGGGTTTTTGCAGCAGTGTCTAATGAACGGTGAGATCCTCTAAGTACTGTGATTCAAGAATTCTCAGGTTTAAACTGCCACACACTGGCATAAAAAAAAACTATAGACCCAGCTTGGCAGAAAATAACAATAATTAAGCCATAAAGCACTCGGTGTGAAAGCTATAGGGTCAGCACTAGGGTTTTCTCACTCTGGGCAAACAAAGTGCCCTAGGTTTGAAGCCCATAACTGGCTGCTTAGCTGTGTCTTTCTACATGCCAACAGTAGCATGTAGAGACAGTCTGACTCTGGCTCACCTAGGGGGTTAGGATGCCTGAGTTCCCCGATCGGTACTGTAAGAATTCACTGATCTCATCGGACATGATTCAAAGGGATTAAATAACTTTCTGTTGGAAGTCAGTGGGCAACTGAGTGAGCACCTGCTTGAAGGATGGACTCAGTCACCCAGATTAGAAATGCAGTTAAATGTGACCAGCTGAGTTAGACATTTTCTACCAGCAAATAGGCAGTCAGCTTCCATTTCTGTGCCTCCAGCAGCAGCAGGGAGAAAGATGTATCAAGAGAATGGGGATGGGTTGGAAGTTTGAATCTCAGGAATGTGCCCATGTGGCATGATGACAGCACAGCATGGCAATGAAGATACTTGCAGGATAGGATCACCTTTCATGGACAGCTGTGAGACACATCCTTGTTGGCCAGCAGAAGGACCAACTGTGAAAGAGACATTATGGTCTACCAAGCTTTCTTTAGCAGTACAGAAGTTTCTCTTTTGTGCCATAGATAGAATAAATGTAACAGCTGTCCACATGTGTCTTACTCTCATTGGTCAAATGAGGGAAGGACTGAGATGGATCTTTTTGTCATTTATGCATAGGAAACCTAAAGAAAAAATGGTTGTAAAACACAGGGAAGTTAACCAGGCAAAAATCTGAATATCGGCCGATGCTCGGTTAACTTCTGGGTCCTGGTCCATGGCTTATCATCCCCCTCCCTCCCTCTTTCCCAACCCCTGGAAGCAGAAGCATCCCCCCCTACAGATCTCCCTCTCTCCCTCCCTCCCTCCCTCCCTCCCCCTGGAGGATTAGGCCTACCCCTCCCACCCCTGTAGGCCTCCACCCTCACCCCTGTAGGCCTCACTAGGCCTACTTGGACAAGTTCTGGTGGTCCAGTGGAGTCCAAGGGGCAACAATGATGCCCACTTGCTCCAACCATGAGTGACTGATAATGAGTTTATCACTTACCAGACAGCCTCTGTATTCTCCAGAGATGATGTAGATTTGCATATTATCAACCAGTGGGGTAGATAGTCAAAGCAATTGAAACGGTCAGGAGAGGCTCCTGAAAAAGCAGAAGTAGGGGTGGCTCATGAACCTTCCAAAAATGGTCCAGAGGTAAAAAGTTTTAAAATAAATTTATTAAAGTCACCAAAATGTCAGGCCCCAAGCAGTACAATTAAAAAAAAAACAATGGACACAGAATTGTGTTTCGGAGTACACCGCCTGCTTCAGGCTTTCTTACAACAGTTGGTTGGTTCCTTTGTCCTTGACTCTAGTGCATACTGTTTCTGTGGAGGCTTCTCCTGTGCCTCAGCTAGGCACTATTGCGTTTAGACTATCAGGCTCATTTTTGAAAGAGAAGGACATCCATCTTTCAACATAAATTGGAAGATGGACGTCCATCTCCCAGAGATGTCCAAATCGGTATAATCAAAACGTATTTTGGACATTTCTAACTGCTGTCCGTCGCAAGGACGTCCAAATTTCAAGGAGGCGTGTCGGAGGTGTAGCGAAGGCGGGACTTGGGCGTACCTAACACTCGGACATCTTTGACCCATAATCGAAAAAACCAAGGACATCCATGACGAACACTTGGACGTTTTCACCCGGACATGGTTTTTTTTTTCGAATAAGGCACAAAAAGGTGCCTGAAATGACCAGATGACCACCGGAGGCAATTGGGGGTGACCTTCCGTTACACCACACTCCAGCTCACACGTGCCTAGAGAGAGAGATCCAGCCCTGGAGCGCCCTCCAACACGACAAGATAGTATCTTCACACTTGCACTTTCCAGGGTATAAGGAGATTTATTGGTGTCCCAAAACACAAAAGTTCACATATGCACAGGTTCAATAGCTTCAATATAAAGGAAACAATACGTTGTACTAGGCCCTCCTGAGGAGGTTTATCTTCAGGTGTGTTCAAAATTCAAACCTTCAGTCCTTCACAGTTTTAACATGACATCAGTCCCCACCTTCCCTTATTGCTTCCCCCCCCCCCCCCCCCCCGTACTGCTCTGAGCCGTTCCCACATGCTCTTCCAAGGGCCTTTGAGTTGGGAAAAAAGGCAGCTGCCACAGCTTGCAATTTACCTCCTCTTGGCGTTCGGGCTAGAGCTGAAGTGTCCATAAGTTCCCAACCGCTCTCTCCTCCCCTACTGTCAGGCGCCCACTCCATAAAATCCTCCCCTCCAGATTCTACCAGCTGATTCCCCTCCTCCTGATTAATATCCATTAGCCAATCATCATCCACCTCCTCTGCACCTGGGGCCTTCCAGTCCTCTTTTCCCTCCTTCTCTGAAAGCCCCTCCCCCCTCCAAGCTCTCTGGGAGTTGGAGTCCCCCTTCCCTCTTTCAGTGTCAGTCAATCCCTGCCTTCCAGGAACTCCACCCCCAGGGTACTGGGATTTCTGGGACCTGTAGTGAAGATTCCCCAGAGGGTGTAGGGTCCTTCTACCGCTTCCCCCAACTCTCGCCTCAAGCACTCCTGGAGGGTTCTCACTGTCTTTAAAAATATTTCGTACTAGCCTCTATGCCAGCCTCAGATATCATACTCAGGTCCATGATAGCGCATGAAGGTCCCAGGAGCAGTTTTAGTGGGTACTGCAGTGCACTTCAGACAGGCGGACCCATACCCCCTCTACCTGTTACATTTGTGGAGGAAACAGCGAGCTCTCCAAAACCCACCACAAACCCACTGTACCCATATACAGGTGCCCCCCTTCACCCGTAAGGGTTATGGTAGTGGTGTACAGTTGGGGGTAGTGGGTTTTTGGGGGGCTCAGCACACAAGGTAAGGGGGCTATGATCCTGGGAGCATTTTATGAAGTCCACTGCAATACCCCCTAGGTTGCCCCGGTTGGTGTCCTGGCATGTCAGGGGGACCAGTGCACTACAAATGCTGGCTCCACCCATGTCCAAATCCAAACATAGACATTTCTTTCGAAAATGCCCCTCTATGTGACTCCTGAAGCAGGCGGTGTACACCGAAACACAGTTCTGTGTTGCGTCCATTGTTTTTTGATAGTGCTGCATTACAAATTTCCTGGTTATACCCTATATGCCCATTAGGCCGTAAGCCCAGACTTTGGTGACTGGGGTATTCTCATTTTTTGGAAGGTTCTTGCGCCACCCCTACTTCTGATTTTTCTGGTTGTTACATTACACGTAGGGGTTTCTTTCTGCTCTTTTTTTGCCTTCAGGAGAGGCTCTTGGCCTTTTAAATTGATTGTGTAGAGCTATCCAGGGATATTCAGCTGCACTTAGAAAGTACCACTGAATAGTCATCTAACTGCCCATCAGGGGCGTAGCCAGACTTCAGCAGGAGGGGGGTCCATGAGGGGGCACATTTTAGTCCCCCCCCCCCGGTGATGCCCCCCCCCCCCCCCCCCCCCGCCACCACCACCAACAACTTTGACCCCCCCCTGCCACCGCCAACCCTCCCCCGCCGTCACCGTCTGCTACCTTTGCTGGCGGGAGACCCCAACCCCCGCCAGTCGAGGTCCTCTTCTTCCTTCATTCTGTTTCTGAGTCTGACGCCTTGCACGTAGAACATGTAGGACGTCAGACCCTGTACGTGCAGGACGTCAGACTCAGAAATAGAACGAAGGAAGAAGAGGACCTCGGCTGGCGGGGGTTGGGGTCTGACTGCGCGACGAAGCGATTTGCATCTTTTACAACAGAGGCAGAGCAGACGCAAGGCACTTCATAGATTTTTTAAGGCTGGGTGCTGGTTGGCAGGAGAAGAGGGTCATCTGTCGACGGAGCTGGTAGGCAAGTGGGGACTGGGTCAGGGAGGGGGTTTCAGATGGGAGAAGGGGACTGGGACTGGGTCTGGGAGGGCTCAGATGGGAGAAGGGGACCGGGACTGGGTCTGGGGGGGGCTCAAATGGGAGAGGGGACTGGGACTGGGTCTGGGGGGAGGCTCAGATGGGAGAAGGGGTCTGGGAGGGGAGGGCTCAGATGGGAGAAGGGGCCTGGAGCTGGAACTGGGGTCTGAGAAGGGGGCAGGAGGGAGAATGGGTCTGGGGCTGAAAGGGGGGGCCTTAATACAAGGCATGTGGATGAAGGGGACTAGAACTGGGGGCTGAAAAGGAGGGTAGGTGGGATAAGGGGGCTAGTACTGGAACTGGGGGCTGAAAAGGGGACAGGGAGAAGTGGCTGGGGGCTGAAGCTCGGGACTGGTGTGATAGTGGGGCCTCCGAAAGCTAAATGTATTAGTCCAATAAAATGGTATTATTTTATTTTCTATATTTGTTTTATTTCTATTTGTTAATTTGTAAAGTGGTGGTTGGTATTTATTAGTTTTTTCAAATTTACATCTGCAGTCTTTATAATTTGCACAGTACTAGGGGACATTTTCTGTTTCTGTGGTGTGGCATTGTATGCAGAGTCTGGCATCTTGGGGGTTCAGTTTAATTTTTGTCTAAATAGAAAGTTTATGATTACTTATTTTGTAGTGGATTAGGGTGTATCTGTGTTTGTGAAAAAGACATGGCTTTCAGTTGGCATTGACTGTACAGGATCGACGATCTGTACTATTTTGTCTGGTTTTGTTTTACAGTAGGTGAATTGATGTTCTAGTGCTCACTGTAGTGTTTAAGATGCTTTCCTTTTTCTTGTGTGACTCATAGAAATTACTGCTTATGGTATGCTAGAATTGCTCTATAGGTCCTGAGTGTTTTGCATTCTCGGTATGCCTAGTACTGGATTTTGGAGGGGGGTGTTAAAAAATGACCAGCCCCAGGTGTCAACTACCCTAGGTACGCCATTGTCTCCCCTCCCCCCATTTTAGTTTAAAAGCTGCTCTATCTCCTTTTAAAATGGTAGTGCCTGCAGCTTGGTTCCATCCCAGTTAAGGTGAAGTCCAACCTATCGGAATAGGTTCCTTCTTTCCCGGAATGTTGCCCAGTTCCTAAGAAATCTAAATCACTCATCCCTTCACCATTGTCTCAACCACACATTGAGACTTTGGAGCTCTGCCTGCCTCTTGGGTCCTGCACTTGGAACGGGGAGCATTTCTCAAAAATGCTACCTTGGAGGGTCTAGATTTCAGCTTTCTACCTAAGAGCTTGAATTTGGCTTCTGAAACTTCCCTCCCACATTTTCCTATGTCATTGGTACCCACATACCAAGACAGCTGGTTCCTCCCCAGCACTATCTAAAATCCTATCTTGGTGACACATAAGGTCTGCCACATTTGCACCAGACAATCCTCATGTCCACCAGCCACCTAGCTATCTACATGCCTAATGATCAAATCACCAACTATAACAGCTGTCCTAACCCTTCTGTTCTGGGTAGAAGTTCCTGGCGACACATCCTCAGTGTGAGATGATATTGCATCCCCTGGAAGGCAGGTCCTGGCTACAGGATTACTTCCTACTTCACCATGGTGATGCTCTTCTTTTAGGAGGCCTCCTCCTCCAAGGCAGAACAGGGGCTGCCAGACTAGAGGTGGGACTTCTCTACAACATCCCTGTAGGTCTCCTCTATGCAGTGCTTTTTGTGTAGAAAAAAAGGTGCCAGTACTCATGGGCGGGGTCACCACATATGGCTCCACCCATATGATAGCCACACCCATATTAGCCACACCCCTTATACCAGCCATGGCGCATATAAACAGACATCATTGAAAATTTTATACTAGTATAGGAAAAAAAATAACGTGATTTTTTTCATTATAAATAATTTCTGTAAGTTGTTACAGCTCCAGTATACCCAGTGCAAAATAAGACAGCAGATGTAAATTCTCAAATTGGACATATTCCAAACAGTAAAATGAAAATAAAATGATTTTTTCTACCTTTGTTGTCTGGTGACTTTGTTTTTCTATCCATATTGGTCCCAGTATCCGATTTTGCTGCTATCTGTCCTCTTAACTCCGTTTCCAGGGCTTCCTTTCCATTTATTTCTTTACTTTCCTCCTTTCTTCTTCATTTCTTGCCCTACATCCATAAGTAAAAGTTGGGTCCTCCTCCGTGGAATTGACTGGAGGAGGTATAATGTGGATCCAGCTTTTGCCTATTTTCTCCATCCATGTGCAGTTTTTTTCCTCTCTTCCCTTTCCCTCATCTCCATCCATGTGCATCTTCTTCTTTTTTCTTTACTCCCCTCCATCCATGTCCAGCACTTCTCATCTCTCCTGCCCTCCATCCATGTCCAGCATTTCTCCTCTCTTCCTTCCCCTGTATCCATATAAAGCAATGATTCTCTCTCCCCTCTCCTCCATCCAAGTCCAGCATTTCTCCTCTCTCCCCACCAACCCCTCCATCCATCCAAGTCCAGCAATTCTCCTCTATCTCCTGCTCTCCTCTCCATCCATTTCCAGCATTTCTCCTCTCTTCCCTGCCCTCCAATCCATGTACATCTCCTTCCTCTCTTCCCTCCCCTCCATCCATGTCCAGCATGTCTCCTCTCTCCCCTGCCCTCCCCTCTCATCCATGTCCAGCGATTCTCCTCTATCACCTGTCCTCCTCTGCCATCCATGTCCAGCGATTCTCCTCTCTCCCCTGCCCTCCCCTTCCATCCATGTTCAGCGAATCTCTCTTCCATGACCTCCCCCTCCCATCCATGTCCAGTATGACTACTCCTTCCCCTGCCCTCCATGTCCAGCGATTCTTCTCTGCCCCCTGTCCTCCCCTCCCATCCATGTCTAGCAATTCTCTCTTCCCTGCCCTCCCCTCCCATCCATGTCCAGCGATTTTCATCTCTCCCCTGCCCTGCCCTCCCCTCCCATCCATGTCCAGCAATATTCTCTTCCCTGCCCTCCCCTCCCATCCATGTCCAGCAATTCTCTCTCCCCTGCCCTCCCCTCCCATCCATGTCCAGCGATTCTCCTCTCTCCCCTGCCCTCCTATGTCCAGCGATTCTTCTTCCCTTAGCCCATCCTCCTTCTCCCAGCCTGTCCTCCTTCTCCACTGCCTGCCAGCGAAGCGATAGAAAGGCTGCCAGTGTCGGACTCAGCAGCGCGAACGGTGCAGCGATTGAGAGAGGCTGGCAGCGTTGGAGCTTCCCTCTGCAAGTCCCGCCTACGTTGTTTCAACTTCCTGTTTCCGCATAGGCGGGACTCGCAGAGGGAAGCTCCGACACTGCCAGCTTCTCTCAATCGATGCCTGCACCATTCACGCTGCTGAGTCCGAAGTAGTAGTAAGTAGGGGGGAGTAAGAGGAAGGGTGCAGGACTCGCTGGGGGGAGAAAGGTGCTGGTATGCCGTACTGGTGTGTACTGGCACAAAAAAAGCCCTGCCTCTATGTATCTCTCTCTCTCCCTCAGCTCTTCCAAGTCTGCTACTCTAGCCTCACGAGAACAGACTTGTTCTCTGAGAGCTAGGAGCTCTTTGCATCGAGCACACACATATAACCTCTCACAACTGGGAGATAATCATACATGTGACACTCAATGCAAAAGACTAGATAGCACTGCTCTTGCTGCTGGACTGCTGTATGTATCTTAGTATTATTCAGTTGTTTAATTTAAACTTGTTAAGGTACTAGAGTTATTACACTAATATAAAAAGCCTTAGGATTATATGGTATATTGTGTGATTTATTTAGTGTTTAAACCTACAATTTCTCTATTATCCTCAACCTGTAAATCACGAAAACACAGAGCAAAATAATGTTCACTTACCCAGAGAAATGTCTACTTCTTCCAGAACTTGAGGAACTGCATAAAGTTGGGACAGAAAAAAGACTAAGTTTATGCGGGAAGTTAACCAGGCACCAGTCTGAATATCGGCCGGTACTCGGTTAACTTCTGGGTCCTGGCCAATGGCTTGTCATCCCCTCCCTCCCTTTCTCCAAACCTCTTTCCCACCCCCTGGAAGCATAGAAGCATTCCCCCCCTACAGATCTTCCTCCCTCCCTCCCCCTGGCGGATTAGGCCTACCCCTCCCTCCCCCTGGAGGATTAGGCCTACCCCTCCCACCCCTGTAGGCCTTACTAGGCCTACTTGGACATGTTCTGGTGGTCCAGTGGAGTCCAAGGGGCAACAAGATGCCCACTTGCTCCTGCCCATGGTGGCTGGCTTCTTAAAATGGCTGCCACAACCTCTATCATTAAAAAAACTGAATATCTACCGGCAGATACTTAGACCCAGGGCATGCAAGGCAAATTCCTTATGCAAATCCTGGAAACCATTTTGGCTGTAGCACCAACAGAAATCCACTGGAATTCTTTTTTGTCTAAATGCAGGATCCAGCATCTCTTCACCCCCTCTATCCCCACCTCTCAACATAGTCCAACATGTCTCTCTCTTCCTCCTGCTTACCCTCTGCGGTCTGGTACTCCAGTCCCCCCCCCCCCCGCCCCCCCCGGCAATCCTCCATTTCTGTGGTCCACTGGCAGCATCAACAAGCTGCTTCAGCTGACCACCCCCCCCCCCCCCCCCCGGAAGCATTCTCTCTGTTGTGTCCTGCCTATGTGTTGCATCAGATGAGGCGGGACATAACAGAGGGACTGCTTCTGAGGCAAAGGGGAGACATACCTCAGCTCAAAGTAGCAGTGGGGCACGGAAAGACACAGTTGCAGGAGCAGGTAAAATACTTGGGGGTAGGCTCTTTTGTCAGGCTCTAGACTCTGCCTACCCTAGCCCACTATACCCCAACCAATAATTGAAGTCAACGCAAAGAGAGCAATTTTTGGTGCCTCCATCTCACTTGCTCCCTTGTTCAGCTGCACCGCCCGCACAACCCTTTTCGCATCCCTCTCTGAGTGGCATGATGGGTAAACCGGTAGACCTTGACATTTTTCATGCTGTGATCCAAAAATCCATTTAAATGATTTTTTCTTGCTTTTTTGTTTTGTTTTGTTTGGGGTTTTTTTTTTTTTTTTTGTATTACTGACCCACTGTTATGATTGAAAGAGTCTGTCTTTTATCCAACAATGAAAATATAAAACAATTTTATCAGGACACACACATGTGTTGTGTTCTTTCTAGTGCTACCTGTTTTTTTTTTCATATTATTTTATACACAGAATATTCTTCCCCATTCATATTCCTGCCTTCTGCTTCTGGCTCTGTTAGGCCCCATCCATAAGTCTGTATATT
Organism: Microcaecilia unicolor; assembly: GCF_901765095.1. Lineage (NCBI taxonomy): Eukaryota > Metazoa > Chordata > Amphibia > Gymnophiona > Siphonopidae > Microcaecilia > Microcaecilia unicolor. The sequence goes on from NC_044042.1 coordinate 97,440,118, forward strand.
ATTCTTCTGATTTTTCATCTTGTTGTTTTGCCATTGTCTCTTGTTTTTCTTGGCTGGTTTGGCTCAGCATGGTGTATTTTGGGACTCTCTGTTTTCAGCTATTTTTTTAAATAATATTTTTCCTGTTCTTGTTTTTATTTCTGTCTTATTTCTTTTTACCCTTTTTCCACACTAGAGGCACGATATTCTGCCAGCAGCATTCAGCGTTTTACTGACCATTACTGACATTATGCCTGGAAATTCAATGCATGATAGCAAGTTAAGTGTGATATTCAGCACTTAAGTACATAAGTACTGCCATACTGGGACAGACTGAAGGTCCATGAAGCCCAGCATCCTGTTTCCAACAGTGATAAATCCAGGCCACAAGTATCTGGCAAGATCCCAGAACAGTACAATACATTTTATGCTGCTTATCCTAGAAATAAGCAGTGGATTTTCCCAAGTCCATTTTAATAATGGTCTATGGACTTTTCCTTTAGGAAGCCAGCCAAACCTTTTTTAAACCCCGCTAATCTAACCGCTTTTACTACATTCTCTGGCAACGAATTCCAGAGTTTAATTACACGTTGAGTGAAGAAATATTTTCTCCGATTGATTTTAAATTTACTACTTTGTAGCTTCATTGTTTGCCCCCTAGTCCTAGTATTTTTGGAAAGATTAAACAAGCAATTCATGTCTACCCGTTCCACTCCACTCGTTATTTTATAGACCTCTATCATATCTCCCTTTTCTCCAAGCTGAAGAGCCCTAGCCGCTTTAGCCTTTCCTCATAGGGAAGTCATCCCATCCCCTTTATCATTTTCATCGCCCTTCTCTGCACCTTTTCTAATTCCACTATATCTTTTTTGAGATGCTGCGACCAGAATTGAACACAATATTCGAGGTGTGGTCGCACCAAGGAGTGATACAAAGGCATTATAACATCCTCATTTTTGTTTTCCATTCCTTTCCTAATAATACCTAACATTCTATTTGCTTTCTTAGCTGCAGCAGCACACTGAGCAGAAGGTTTCAACGTATCATCAACGACGACACCTAGATCCCTTTCTTGGTCCGTGACTCCTAACTTGAACCTTGCATGACATAGCTATAATTCGGGTTCCTCTTTCCCCACATGCATCACTTTGCCCTTGCTCACATTAAACGTCACCTGCCATTTGGACGCCCAGTCTCCCAGTCTCATAAGGTCCTCTTGAAGGTTTTGCACAATCCTCTTGGGATTTAACAACTTTGAATAAATTTGTGTCGTCAGCACTTAGGGGCCCTTTTACAAAGGTGCACCAAAAACTAGCCTGCAGCAGAGAGGGCACATGTTCTTGGTGTACCGCGCCTGGAAAAAAGGGACTATTTTAATGGGCCAGAAAGAAAATGGGTGTGCAGCAAAATGAAAACCAGCGCACGTCCATTATCGCCACCCATTGACTAAGCAGTAAGGTCTCATGCATCACCCAGGTGGTAAGCAACAACTGCTGTTTACTGCCAGGTAGAAAATAGAAAATATATTCTCCTGTTTTCAGCGCGCATCAATTTCGGCATTACTGCCCGGGACACACGGTAATGCCAATTTGGCATGCACTGAACGTACGTAGGCCGCTATGCGCCTTTGTAAAAGGGCCCATTAACCAGTTACACAGCACCGCATAGAAATAGGACTGTCTTTTCTGCAGTCCTGTTTATTAGGAGCCGTTTCTGGCCAGTTAAATCGCTTTGAATATCGTCTGGGAGAGAGCAGACAGAACTTAGCAGATGGAAAATGGAAAAGGTAGCAATAAACAGACAACTACGATTAGATGTCGAGACTGCAACCAAATTAATTAAATGAGCATGACCTAAAGATCAATCAAGCCACGTTGAATATAACCCAGGCTTGAGGTACCTGGTTGAAAAAGCCCCGACAAAATGACCCAAACACAAATCAGCCCCTGACAAAAGGGTCTGCCCACAATTTGGCCCCTGATAAATAAGCCCCCTGACAAAGGAGCCCACACCTGAGTATTTTACCTGCTCCTGCAACTGTGTGTCTTTCTCAGTCCCACTGCTACTTTGAGCTGAAGTATGTCCCCTCTTTGCCTCGGAAGCGTTCCCTCTGTTATGTCCCGCCTCATCTGATGCACCTTCCTATGTCCACATAGGCAGGACACAACAGAGAGAATGCTTCCGGGATCAGCTGAAGCAGCTTGTTGACACTGCCGGTGTACCACAGAAATGGAGGATTGCCGGGGGGGGGGGGGGGGGGGGGGGGGAGAAGGGCAGGAGGGTAAGCAGAAGGAAGAGAGAGAGACATGTTGGACTATGTTGGGAGGTGGGGATAGAGGGGGAGAACAGATGCTGGACCCTCAGAGGGAAGGAGGCAGAGTTTTTACTATACTTCATATTTTTGTAAAGGGCTATGGGCTATTTTGTTACAAGGCTATCCAGGCTATTATGTCGGGGTACCATTGGAAAAAGTCAGCATTTTCCATGGAGCAGTTGATTTTGAATCTGATTGAAGAACAGGTCACAGAACTAGTGTTAAATATGCTGTGGCCAGGGCAGAAATGTGAGAGAGGGCCCAAAGGCCCACCAGTACGTTGTACCTCCTTCAGCTTCAGATAGATTTGGGGGCCCAGAGTACTCGCTCTGTTTGCACCTCCCTGATGCCAGATCTGTGGGACACATTCAATGAGTAGTGAAACTGACAGTGTCTTTTCTCTCGATCTAAATCATAGAAATGTTGGTAATATATAGCCAAAACAGTGAAAAGAAGCACCAGGAGCCTTCAAAATTGGGACACAATTTCTTTAATCATACAACTTGAACATCAGTTCTTTCCCAAATGACCTGACAATCAGAGTATGAAGGGACCGTTCCGGCTCCAGTTTCACTGAATGGTTAAGCGTATTTTATTTGTAAGAAGCGGGTCAATCATCCAACTTGTCACCCCCAAAGGAGAAAGTCCTAGCTGCTCTTTAAAAATCTCTACCCAATTGACCCCTGACGCAGGTGCTGTGTGCCGAAACACGGTCCGTGTTGGGTCATTTAGGAAAGAATTGATGTTCAAGTTGTTTGATTAAAGAAATTGTGTCCCGATTTTGAAGGCTCCTGTGTTTCTTTTTGATGTTTGGACTCTGGTCTGTAGTTTGGACCCTCTCTGGGCTGCTTTGTGGTAATATTTTGCCAGCAGCGGTCAGTGTTTTTAAAACACTGGCAGCCACCAGATGAATTGTGCCCCAGATATCCAGCACTGGCACCTATCTGGGTATCGACATTGAATATCTGGGCAGTACCTGGACAGCTACCCAGTATTTTTGTTGCCCTAAATTAACCGGATAGTTATCTGGAGACAACACTGAAGATCCAAGGTCCCCGGATAACTCCTATCTCCGCCCTCAGAATGCCACAACACTACCGAATAGTGCCACAAGGTCTCCCCAGATTTTCAGTAGCTGTGCCTGAGACTTCTTGTGCCATAGTGAGCCTGAACAACCCTTCAACGCTCATGGAATATTTTTGCTCGCTAACCATTCAGTGGTCAGGGCTCCTGAAGATGCTTACCGAAACGGAGCTCTGTAGAACCTTTCCGTATCACAGACGCCATTGCCGTGAACATTCAGGTAAGTGCTTCGTTTAGAATTTGCCACATTGCAGATTGTGTAGATGTTATTATAATTATTAACAGAGTTTATTTTGGGACACAAATGCCAGGAGCTATGTTATATCTAACGAGTATTAATGACCTTACCTAAACAAGTTATTCATTACTGTGCTCACAAAAACCAGTCTGGCGACTACGATTTATGAACTGAGAGCTCCCAACACAATTGCATATAATCAGTGTTGTGCGATATTGAGTTACTAGTCATTAGTTACTGTAGTTAATTACTGTCTTGCAGTAATCAATAAAATTAGTTAACTATTCACTATGCCAGTAACTGTAATTAATTACTTTTGAAAAGTAACTAGCACAAACATGACATGACATCTCTCATATCTGCACCCTTCTCCTCCACTGCTAACTCCAGACTCCGTTTCTTTTATCTTGCTGCACCATATGCCTGGAATAGACTTTCTGAGCCGGTCCGTCAAGCTCCATTTCTGGCCGTCTTCAAATCTAAGCTAAAAGCCCACCTTTTTGATGCTGCTTTTAACTCCTAATCCCTTATTCACTTGTTCAGAACCCTTATTTTATCATCCTCACTTTAATATTCCCTTATCTCTTGTTTGTCCTGTTTGTCCTAATTAGATGTTCAAGTGTACAGCGCTGCATACGTCTAGTAGCGCTTTAGAAATGATAAGTAGTAGTAGTAAGTATGACATGACAGAGGATGTTGTTGGCATGAGTTGGTCAAACCTCCATGAAATAAGCATCAAGAGATCAAGTTATGCAATATTCACATTGGGGGTATATATAAGATTGATATTTTACCTCTTCATGTACCATAAAGTTTTTACCATAAGTATTCTTGGATGTGGTATCGGTGAAGGAAAAGCAATTAGTTACTCTAAGCAGGTAACTGTAATCGGTACTCAATTACTTTCCTTAATGAGTAATTTACTTACTGTAACTAATGACTTTAAGCTGAGAAGTAACTGTAATTAATTACTTTTGAAGAAAAGCTAGCATAACACTGCATATAATTTAGCAACACTTTAATTTTAATGTCATCACTTTCAGTGGCAGCTTCCACATTTTACTTCGGGATAACTTGTTTGGTGGTTATTATTTTTGCTTTCCTGATTGCATATTCTAACTGAGAATCCAGGAGCACCCAGTCAGTAAGAGACAATTGAGTTGCCACCTCTCTAAACTGGTTATCTCCTGCCTCATATTGGCCCCTGCTATCAATAAACCAGTAACATTGGAAGGGTTTAGTCTGATGTTTATTCAAAATGTCTCTTCCCATTCTGCTGTGGCAAAGTTGGCATACTTTGATGTCATCCTGTTTTCCATGATTTGTAGATGAATGTTATGAAACAGTTTTGGAGGCCGTATCTTGCTAAAGATGTAAAAAGACTGGAAGCGGTAATTACAAAATGGTTTGGGATTTGTGTTGCAAACCGTACCAGGAGAGACTTGCCGACCTGAACATGTATACCTTGGAGGAAAGGAGAAACAGGGGCAGTGCTTTTTTTGTGCCGGTATGGCGTACCGGCACCTTTTTTCCCATTTTTTTCAGCTCAACAACTTTCCGTTCTGCCCCCTGCAAATCTAATATTTACCGAAGTCGCAGCACGAACGGGCAGTAGTGAAGACAGCAAGCAGGAAGGCTTGCCTCCTCTTCGCTTCCCTGCCCTCTCAGCACAGCTCAGGCTCAGCGTCCCGCCTTCGTCTCTTCCCTGCCCTCTCAGCATCCCTCCTTCCTCTGATGTAATTTCTTTTCCACGAGGGCGGGACGCTGAGAGGGCAGGGAAGTGATGAAGGCGGGACGCTGAGCCTGAGCTGTGCTGAGAGGGCAGGAAAGCGACGTGGAGGTGAGCCTGCCTGCTTGCTGTCTTCACTACCGCCGGTTTGTGCTGTGACTTCGGTAAATATTAGATTTGCAGGGGGCAGAACGGAAAGTTGGTGAGCTGAGGGCGGGCAGGTGGGGATGGAGTTGGAACGATCTGAGGGGCAGGTGGAGGCTGGGGCAGTGGCGTTCCTAGGGTGGCTGACACCCGGGGCGGATCGCCGATGCACACATCCACGGGTGCAGCGCGACCCCCCCCCCCCGGCAAAAGGACACCTCCCCCGGTGAAAGGACACCCCCCCAGGTGCATTTTTACCTGCTGGGGGGGCGGGGTGCTGTGCGCCTGTCGGCTTCGCTCGTTCCATGCTCCCTCTGCCCCGGAACAGGAAGTAACCTGTTCCGGGGCAGAGGGAGCACGGAACGAGCGGAGCTGACAGGCACGCAGCACCCCCCAGCAGCATGCACCCGGGGCGGACCGCTCCCACCGCCCCCCCTTGGTACGCCACTGGACTGGGGCAAGTCACAGGACATGGAAGGGAGGGGGAGGATAGGGGGAAAGGAGAATCGCTGAACATGGAGGGGAGGGCAGAGAATCGGTGAATATGGATGGGAGGGAAGGATAGGGGCAAAGGAGAATCACTGGACATGGAGGGGAGGGCAGGGGAGAGAGCAGAATCGCTGGACATGGATGGCAGGGAAGGATAGGGGCAAAGGAGAATCACTGAACATGGATGGGAGGGGAGGGCAGAGGAAAATCCTGGACATGGATGGGATGGGAGGGCAGGGGAGAGAGGAGAGCTGCTGGACATGGATGGATGGAGGGGAGGGCAGGAGAAATGGTGGACATGGATGGAGGAGAGGGAAGGCAGGAAGGAGATGCATATGGATGGAGGGGAGGGGAGAGAGGAGAAATGCTGGACATGGATGGGAGGGGAGGGCAGGGGAGAGAGGAGAATTGCTGGACATGGATGGGAGGGGAGGGCAGGGGAGAGAGGAGAATTGCTGGACATGGATGGGAGGGAAGAATAGGGGCAAAGGAGAATCACTGGACATGATGAGAGGGGAGGGCAGGGCAGAGAGGAGACTTGCTGGTCATGGATGGATGGAGGGGATAGGGGGAAAGGAGAATCGCTGAACATGGAGGGGAGGGCAGAGAATCGGTGAATATGGATGGGAGGGAAGGATAGGGGCAAAGGAGAATCACTGGACATGGAGGGGAGGGCAGGGGAGAGAGCAGAATCGCTGGACATGGATGGCAGGGAAGGATAGGGGCAAAGGAGAATCGCTGAACATGGATGGGAGGGGAGGGCAGAGGAAAATCCTGGACATGGATGGGATGGGAGGGCAGGGGAGAGAGGAGAGCTGCTGGACATGGATGGATGGAGGGGAGGGCAGGAGAAATGGTGGACATGGATGGAGGAGAGGGAAGGCAGGAAGGAGATGCATATGGATGGAGGGGAGGGGAGAGAGGAGAAATACTGGACATGGATGGGAGGGGAGGGCAGGGGAGAGAGGAGAATTGCTGGACATGGATGGGAGGGGAGGGCAGGGGAGAGAGGAGAATTGCTGGACATGGATGGGAGGGAAGAATAGGGGCAAAGGAGAATCACTGGACATGATGAGAGGGGAGGGCAGGGCAGAGAGGAGACTTGCTGGTCATGGATGGATGGAGGGGAGAGGGGAAATGCTGGACATGGATGGAGGAGAGGAAAGGCAGGAAGGAGATGCACATGTATAGAGGGGAGAGAGGAGAAATGCTGGACATGGATGGAGTGGAGGGAAGGGAAGAGAAATGTTGGAGGGAAGGAAAGACAGAGGAAGGAGATGCACATGGATGGTGGGGAGGGGAGAGAGTTGAAATGCTGGACATGGATGGAGAGGAGGAAAGAGAGAGGAAGTGAGATGAACATGGATGAAGAGGAGGGAAGACAGAGGAGGAGATGCACATGGATTTAGGGGAGACGAGAAATTCTGGACACGGATGGAGGGGAGAGAGTTGAAATGCTGGACGTGGATGGAGGGAAGGGAAGAGAGAGGAAGTGAGATGAACATGGATGGAGGGGAGGAAAGAGAGAGGAAGTGAGATGAACATGGATGGAGGGGAGGAGAGAGGAGAAATGCTGGACATGGATGGATGAGAGGGAAGAGAGAGGAAGGACAAGAGATGCATATGGATGGGGGGGAGGGAAGAATAGGAAGGAGATGCATAGTGACGGAGATGAGGGAAAGGGAAAAAAGGAGAAAAACTGCACATGGATGGAGAAAATAGGCAAAAACTGGATCCACTCTATACCTCCTCCAGTCAAGTCTGCGGAGGACCCAGCTTTTGCCTATGGATTTAGAGCAAGAAATGAAGGAGAAAAGTAAAGAAATAAATGGAAAGGAACCCCTGGATACGGAGTTAAGGGAACAGATAGAGAGCAGCAGAATCAGAGACTGGGACCGACATGATCAGGAAAAACAAAGTCACCAGACAACAAAGGTAGAAAAAATCATTTTATTTTCATTTTAGTGTTTGGAATATGTCTAATTTGAGAATTTACATCTGCTATCTTATTTTGCACTGGGTATAGTGGAACTGTAACATCTTACAGAAATTATTTATAATGAAAAAATTCAAGTTATTTTTTTTCTCCTATACTGATATATTTTCAATGATGCCTGTTTTATATGCGCCATGGCTGGTGTAAGGGGTGTAACTAACATGGGTGTGGCTATCATAGGGGCAGAGCCATAGGTGGTAGCCCCGCCCATAATGAGTACTGGTACCTTTTTTCCTACAAAAAAAGCACTGAACAGGGGTGACATGATACAGACGTTCAAATATTTGAAAGATATTAATCCGCAAACGAACCTTTTCCGGAGATGGGAAGGTGGTAGATCTAGAGGACATGAATTGAGGTTGGAGGGGGGCAAACTCAGGAGTAATGTCAGGAGTATTTTTTCACGGAAAGGGTGGTAGATACGTGGAATGCCCTTCTGCGGGAGGTGGTGGAGATGAAAAGGGTAATGGAATTCAAACATGCGTGGGATAAACACAAAGGAATCCTGTGTAGAAGGAATGGATCTGCGGAATCTTAGCGAAGATTGGGTGGAGAGTAAAACTAATGCTGGGCGGACTTCTACGGTCTGTGCCCTGATTGTGGCTGAATAGATATGGATGGGCTGGAGTGTAAATTTTAAGGGGCTTTGACGTTAGCTTCAGAATTTTTAGTACAGGAACAGTGCTGGGCGGACTTTTATGGTCTGTGCCCTGAGAAAGGCAGGGACAAATCAAATGTAAAATGAGTTTATCTTGTTGGGCAGACTGGATGGACCGTTCAGGTCTTTATCTGTCGTTATTTACTATGCTATGTTACTATGTATTAATTGATGCAGAAATAGGTAATTTATTTATTTATTTCTGCATTTGTATCCCACATTTTCCAATCAAGGTTGGTTCAATGTGGCTTACAATTTTGTGTGAGCTACGTTCATTTCCGTCAGTGGTCAGGCGTGGAGGTGTTTTGGTTGCTGTTCATGTTGTCTATGTTGGTTCGTCAGAGAAAAAGTCAGAATGAGTGAGATTAATTCTGCAAAAGTTTACAGTGGGGCTCATTTTCAAAACAGAAAAATGTCCAAAAAGAGGAACAAAGCAACAAATGTTTTTTCTTTTTTGTCAAAATGTCCAAATCGCTATTTTCAAAACCCATTTGTAAGACGGATGTTTTTCTGCTATAATGGAACAAAGCAAAAATGTCTTGGGCTAAAGTTAGACTGTTTGATCTAGACCTGTTTTAATCATGACTAAGTCACAAAAAAAGTGCTCTAGATGACCAAATGACCACTGGAGGGATTAAGGCATGACTCCGCTTACTCCCCCAGCGTCCCCTGATCCCTTCCCCAAAGATGTGAAAGAAACAGTACATACAGACCTCTATGACAGCTTCAGATGTTATGGCCAGTCCTATTAGAGCAGCAAACAGGTTCCTGGTGTAGCCTAGTGGTCGGTGCCGTGCACTGTAGAGAATGGAACCCAGGCCCATATCCCAGTCTAATTGGTAGACTTATGGTGGAAAATGTGATCCCTCCAAAACCCCTCAAAAACCTACTGTACCCACATATAGGTGACACTTGCAGACATAAGGGCTATTGCAGTGGTGTAGCTACGTGGGGCCACGGGTGCCTGGGCCCCCGTAGATTTGGCCCTGTCCCCCCTGCCGATAACCCTCTCGACCCCCCCTCCCGCCGCCAACCAGCCGTCGCCATCACCTACCTTTGCTGGCGGGGGACCCCAACCCCCGCCAGCCGAGGTCCTCTTCTTCCTTTGATCTGTTTCTGAGTCTGACATCCGGCATGTAACGTGCTGGATGTCAGATTCAGAAACAGATCGAAGGAAGAAGAGGACCTCGGCTGGCGGGGGTTGGGGTCCCCCGCTAGCAAAGGTAGGTGACGGCGACAGCGGGGGCGGGTTGGCGGCAGGAGGGGGGTTGAGAGGGTCATCAGCAGGGGGCGTTAGCAATGGTGGGGGGGGGGGTGTTTGCGGCGCCGGGGGGGGGGGGCTAAAATGTGCCCCCTCACCTTGGGCTCTGGACTCCCCTCCTGCCGAAGTCTGGTTACGCCCCTGGGCAGTTGGGTACAGTAGGTTTTTGGTGGGTTTTGGAGGGCTCACCATAAAATAAAAGTGGGTAATGGTGAGATGTGTACCTGGGACCTTTTAAGTGAAGTCAATTTCAGTGCCCTCTAGGCAGTGGCGTAGGTAGGTGGGGCGCCAGGGGAGCAGCTGCTCCCCCAAACGGAATTCTGCCGGCGCCTATTTTTTCTTGTCATGTTGCACTGAAAATGTACGCCATGCCGGTGGAAGTCCGCTTTCGCTCCCCCTGCGCCATCAACCTGGCTCCGCTTCTGCCTCTAGGGTGCCCCATTGCTCTGCTGGGTTGTCTGTGGTGCCAGTCTACTAAGATTGCTGGCCACCTCATACATACCAATGGCTTGTTTTTCTGTATTTTTCTCTTAGATGATTATTTTATTTTGAAAATGGTCCTAAAAGATAGATGCACTGAGCACAAAAACATCTAGCAAATGGCCATTTTCGAAACAAAAAGTTGGACATTTTTCTGGTTTGAAAATGGCCATGTTCGCTACTGGATTTTTGAACGTTTTCTACAAAATGTCCAAAATCGGATTTAGACATCATATTGAGTAGAGGAGTGTGGTAGCCGTGTTAGTCCACTCTTAAGGTTATCAATAGAAATCAAACAAAATAAAACATGGAAAAGAAAATAAGATGATACCTTTTTTATTGGACATAACTTAATACATTTCTTGATTAGCTTTCGAAGGTTGCCCTTCTTCCTCAGATCGGAAATAAGCAAATGTGCTAGCTGACAGTGTATATAAGTGAAAACATTCAAGCATTACTATGACAGTCTGACAGGGTGGGAGGATGGGGGTGGTTAGGAAGTATGCATGGGGACATCAAAGCATATCATTGATATTCTAACATCATATTGAATATGCCCCTCAATGTGTGACCAGTCCAGGAATACTGCTGTCTAGTGATTTTAACATTCATTGTACCCACAAGAGTGTTAAGTGCCCTTTTATGAACTATTTAAATATTCCATATTTTCATTTAATAGAAGCAAATCTGAAGTTGACTTTAAAATGCTTTTTTTAGAGGAAGGACTGAGATTTTGCCCTCTCAGAATTGAACTGCTCCATTTTGTTTTCTGAGTTTGTTGCGCCCTCTACTGGAACAGTAAAACTCTTGCAATGGCTTATTAGAAATATACACAGGGAGTGTAGGGAGGCTGATTAAGTTGGTGACATATCGCAAAATTTCCTGCTGCCATGTGGATCAAAAACAAGAATTTCTGGATGCTCCCTGCTGAATTCTATCTGACTCTCTGGCTTAAAATCTTAATTTAGCAATTCTTTTATTAGGGGTCCTTTTACTAAGGTGCCCTGAAAAATGGCCTGGGCTAGCATAGACACGTGTATTGGATGCGCGCAGGTCCATTTTTCAGCACGCCTGCAGAAAAGGCCTCCTTTTGGGGGGCCGGAAATGGATGTGCGGCAAAATAAAAATTGGCACATATCCATTTTGGGCCTGAGACCTTACCACCACCCATTCACTTAGCGGTAAGGTCTCACGCATTAACCAGGCGGTAATCATCAGCGTGCGTACACTGCCGATTACTGCCCAGTTTCCGGCACTTCTAGTGAATGTGCATAAAAAAATCAAATTACCGCTGGGTCACGTGGTAGCTGGGCGGTAGTTCTGAATTGGCGTGCATTGGATGCACTTAGGCATCTAGGTGGGTTAGTAAAAGGGCCCCTTAGCAATTTAATGCCATTTGCCAGTTCATCACAGTGGCATAGCTACGTGGGGCCACGGGGGCCTGGGCCCCCCTAGATTTGGCCCTGGACCCCCCTGCCGACGACCCTTTCGACCCCCCTCCCCCGCTGTCACCTACTGTACCTTTGCTGGCGGGGGATCCCAACCTCCGCCAGCCGAGGTCCTCTTCTTCCTTCATTCTGTTTCTGAGTCTGACGTCAGACTCAGAAACAGAACGAAGGAAGAAAAGGACCTCGGCCCCTGATTCGTCACATATGAATTTGGACAGGAATTGTGTGGTCATGATAAAAGCTTCATCTTACCTGCATCTTCTGACTTCAATCTGAGATCTGAATGTATGAGGCCAGTAGACTACAGGGCCCTGCATGTTCGAACATCAGCCTGGAGCTGGCAGGGGAAAAGAATGGATGAAATGGTCTCTTCCTGCCAGTGGCAGGGAGTAAGGGGACAGTAGTGTCCTGTGAAGGTAATGGCATCACGGGCAAACGGGAAGAGTGTCCCAATATATGTAATAATATATATTATATAATTTATTAGTCCCAATTGCTTGGGCATGTTTAAGGATGTTAAAAAAATGGAAGCGGTGCAAAGAAAAGCTACGAGGATGATATGGGATTTACGTTCCAAGACGTATGAAGAGAGGCTTGCTGACTTGAACATGTACACCCTGGAGGAAAGGAGGAACAGGGGTGATATGATACAGACGTTCAAATATTTGAAAGGTATTAATCCGCAAACAAATCTTTTCCGGAGATGGGAAGGCGGTAGAACGAGAGGACATGAAATGAGATTGAAGGGGGGCAGACTCAGGAAAGATGTCAGGAAGTATTTTTTCACGGAGAGGGTGGTAGACACTTGGAATGCCCTCCCGCGGGAGGTGGTGGAGATGAAAACGGTAACGGAGTTCAAACATGCGTGGGATATGCATAGAGGAATCCTGTGCAGAAGGAATGGATCCTCAGAAGCTTAGCTGAAATTGGGTGGCGGAGCAGGTGGGGGGAAGAGGGGATGGTGGTTGGGAGGCGAGGATAGGGGAGGGCAGACTTATACGGTCTGTACCAGAGCCAGTGATGGGAGGCGGGACTGGTGGTTGGGAGGCGGGAAATACTGCTGGGCAGACTTATATGGTCTGTGCCCTGAAAAGGACAGGTACAAATTCAAGGTAAGGTATACACATATGAGTTTGTCTTGGGCAGACTGGATGGACCATGCAGGTCTTTTTCTGTCGTCATCTACTATGTTACTATGTATCACTGGCCTTTTAAGGGGCCCTTTTACTAAAGGGCACTAGAATCTGGGGTTTGCACATCTTAACAGGGGACTTTTGTGCATGCTAAGGGCCTTATTTTTAAAAGTTATGTTCCTAAATTTACACTCCTAAATTTAAATTTACGCTTCTAAAGTTATGCTCCTAAATTTATGCTCCTAAATTACAAGCATACCTTATGCTCGAAAATAAATTATGCTCATAATTTAGAAACATAACCTTTACAGAATAATGCCCTAAGCCCAGATTCAATGTGGCACTAGTTAAGGCATTTTCGAATAATTATCTTTTTAGGTCGCACCAACTACTAATGTTATGTCTGTGCTTTCCTCGCCCTCTGGTGGCCAGAACGGGTGGCTGCTATGGACAATCACCCGTTCCAGATTTCTGCTTAGTCCGGTCCGGATCTTCCAGGCTGCCAGGGTTGCTTGGGTTGTTTGAGCCTGCACAGCACCCATAGCTGCCTGGTGATTGCAGCAGTGAGTTCCAGGTGTTGCTGGGCTTATTAGCCATAATGGCCCTTGCCTTTGCATTGTCTAAGGCCCTGGTACGTGGGTGCTTGTGCACTTCTGCCTGAGAGACTTTGTCTAGACCTGATTCTGCGTTTGCTGGTTTCCTGCCTTTTGAACCTTGCCTGATCCTGGACTTTGTTTTGCTTGCCGCCTGCCTTTTGAACCTTTGCCTGGACCTGTCTTCTGCTTGCTGGCTGACCTAGCCTGGATTTGCCGGTACGGGATGGTTTTGCCTGCCACTGCTGCTCCTCGGCAGTGGCCCAAGGGCTCACAAACCCAGTTTCCTGTTTAGTAAACGTAACAACTAAGCTTTACAGTTTGCATAAAATCAATGGGTCTGATATTTAGCTCCCAGCAGTAAGCAGCTGGCGAACCACTTCCAGCTGCGGCCTGAATTAACTCCCACCATTGAATATCCAGGTATGACCACCGACCCTGAATCTAACTGGGCACCAGCAGATACTCAAATCCATGCCCGGTTAACTCATCGCATTCAGTGAGGGCAGCTATTTTGCTGACCTAAATTTGTGAGGTTACTTAGGGGTCCTTTTACTAAGGTGCGCCGAAACATGGCCTGCGCTGTTGTAGGCGCGTGTACTGGACATTCACAGGTCCATTTCTCAGGATGCCTGCAAAAATGGCCTCTCTTTTTGGCCTGAAATGGACGTGCGGCAAAATAAAAATTGGAGCACATCCATTTTGAGCCTGAGACCTTACCGCCACCCATTGACTTAGTGGTAAGGTCTCATGCGTTAACCAGGCAGTAATTTGTCAGAGCACGTACACTGCCGAATACCGCCCGGTTAGCGCAACACCGTAAAAAATAAAAAATATTTTCTGCGTCACACATTGGACACATTAAAATGGAATTTCCGCCTGGGGCACACGGTAACCAGGTGGTAGTTCCAAATTGACTCACATAGAGGAGGATAATTGAACGAGGATGACCATCTCTAAGGGCGCCCATCTCTAATGACGGCACCGCGAAGGGGCAGGACAACCCATATTATCGAAACAAGATGGGCGTCCATCTTTCATTTCGATAATACGGTCGGGGACGCCCAAATCTCAACATTTAGGTCGACCTAAGAGATAGTCGACCTAAATGTTGAGATCGTTGACCTTAGAGATGGGCAACCTCGGTTTTCGACGATAATGGAAACTGAGGACGGCCATCTCAAGAACAACCAAATCCAAGGCATTTGGTCGTGGGAGGAGCTAGCATTCATAGTGCACTGTTCCCCCTCACATGCCAGGACACCAACTGGGCACCCTAGGGGGCACTGCAGTGGACTTCACAAATTGCTCCCAGGTGCATAGCTCCCTTACCTTTGGTGCTGAGCCCCCCCAAAACCCACTCTCCATATCTGTAAACCACTACCATAGCCCTTAGGGATGAAGGGGGGCACCTACATGTGGGTACAGTGGTTTTGGGATGGGCTTTGGAGGGCTCCCATTTACCAGCACAAGTGTAACAGGTAGGGGGGGATGGGCCTGGGTCCGCCTGCCTGAAGTGCACTGCACCCACTAAAAACTGCTCCAGGGACCTGCATACTGCTGTCATGGAGCTGGGTATGACATTTGAGGCTGGTATAGAGGCTGGAAAAATGTTTTTTAATTTTTTGTTTGGGTGGGAGGGGGTTGGTGACCACTGGGGGCGTAAGGGGAGGTCATCCCCGATTCCCTCCGGTGGTGATCTGGTCAGTTCCGGCACCTTTTCGAGGCTTGGTCGTGAAAATAAAGGACCAAGTTGGCCAAATGCTCATCAGGGATGCCCTTCTATTATCGGCCGAGGACGCCCATCTCTTAAGCACGCCCCCGTCCCGCCATGCCCCCGGGTTGTCCCTGCGACAGAAAGCAGTTGAGGACGCCCAAAATCAGCTTTCGATTAGGCCCATTTGGGCGACCTTGGGAGAAGGACGCCCATCTCCCGATTTGTGTTGAAAGATGGGTGCCCTTCTCTTTCGATTATGCCCATAATAGGCTCCTACGCACCTTAATAGAAGGGCCCCTTAGCTGGTTAGTGGACTGCAAATCACTGTTAACAAGCTAAGAGGCCCTTTTACTAAGAGTCGGTAAGTACCGCTTGCTATTTCAGAAACACCACCGGGCTACCACAGGAGCCCGACGGAAGTTCCCATGCCCGGTGTGTACCATTTCCGGTGCTACAAAAATATGTTCTATTTTTGTAGCACTGGTGTTTACCCAATTACCACCCTTACCACCACCCTTGTGCTCCCACCTGAAAAGGACGCGCGGCAAGTGGTACATTTACCGCACGGCAATTTCTTTTCGATCACAAAAGACAGCCTTTCCCCCACTGTGGTAAATGGGGGCCTCAGCGTGCATCAATAACACATTCTGATGCTAACACAGGCCCCCTTTTAGCACAGCTTGGTAAAAGGACCCTGAGTTTCTGCTCCACCCTAAGACCTGGAGTGCCCACAAACTAGCTGGTTTTGCATGAGCGGTTAGAGGGGATATTCAGAGGCACTGTTCAGGCCTCTAAGACTTGTAGCTTCTAAGTCTCATATCCTGACGTATAACCATGGGCGTAGTTTGACTGTTTCATTTGGGGGGGCAAAGGATGGGGCGGAGCATATTAGCATATTCATTTGCATATATATATATACACAAATGAATATGCTAATATGGAGGAAGGAAGAGAAAAAGAGCTGGCTTTTTGGGGGGAATAACCATAATGAATATGTATGAGATATCAAGCCAGCTCTTTCTCCCTTCCTTCCGTCCTTCCTTCCTTCCTTCCATTCTGACAATGAAAAGTAGATTTCTCCTTTAAAACTTTCATGTAGACAAAAACCCACACCAAAAAGCAACTCACCTCCTACAAGTTCTTCCACTAAACCAAACCTAGCCCAAACGACAACGTGGATGCAGCAGCTCACAGCAGGTTTGCTTGCTGTGTTTTGAGTGAACAGCGAGGGCTGCGCGGGGGAGTGGAAACGGAGATGTACCACATGGCTTCCTTCCTTACAGTGGTGGACTAATCAGGAGCCTTCAAGTCCAGCGGTTAACGGGCGTCCGGCGAGCGAGCGGGGGTTGTAAAAGCAACAAGCAGACACGCTCGTCTCCGTCCGCTTCGCTTCCCTGCCCTCTCTGTCTGTGTCCCGCCTTCCTCTGATGTCATTTCCTTTCGGGCGGGACGCTGAGAGGGCAGGGAAGCGAAGCGGATGGAGACGAGTGTGTCTGCTTGTTGCTTTTACTTCTGGCACCCCGGGTAAGTCGGCGTCGTCGTTTGGGGGGGCATTGCCCCCCCAGTCTACACCCATGCGTATAACCTCGGTACACCAGTTCACACCTGAAGACTCTTATCTCTCTGAAAGTCTTTTATTTGAATAACACAATGTTTACTCACAGTCAACTGTAGATCAGAGGTTCTGCCCCAATAGCAAAGAGTCTCCGTGGTACTGAGAACAACATTAGTTTGGAGCTGGTTGAATGGTGTACAATATCTTTTTTAGCAAGATACATTACAGGTAAAAACTAAGTACTTTAACAGAGGGTAACGCAGGAAAGGGTTCTGTACTGTCTAACAAAATGGTGGAGCCTACCTTAAGACTAGAGGGAAACAGAAAAGGGCACACTCTGACCTAGTGAGCAGGGGGGAAACCCACCAATGGGAACAGAACCTGCCAACTAGCAACAGCATAACCAATCATATACTACTACTACTACTAATAGCATTTATATAGCGCACCAGACGCACGCAGCGCTGAACATTTGACATAGAGAGACAGTCCCTGCTCAAAGAGCTTACAATCTAGGTAAAACAGACAGACAAGACATTACAGGCAAGGGAATTACAGGGTAAAGAGGAACAGGGGAGGAGGAGGGCAATGAGTAGTGGCTAGGAGCCAAAGGCAGCAGTGAAAAGGTGAGCCTTCAGCATAGATTTAAAAACAGGTAGAGATGGAGCTAGACATATGGGCTCGGGAAGACGGTTCCAGGCATAAGGTGCAGCAAAATAAAAGGAACGAAGTCTGGAGTTAGCGGTGGAGTAGAAGGGGGACGACAAGAGAGACTTGCTCAGAGAGCAGAGTTCATGGGGAGGAATGTAGGGAGAAATGAGAGAGGAGAGGTAACGAGGGGTCATAGAGTGGATGCATTTAAAGGTCAGTAAGAGAAGTTTGAACTGTATACGGAAGTGGACAGGGAGCCAGTGAAGAGACTTGAGAAGTGGGCTAGTGTGGGCATAACAGTTCTATACAGACAGACTAGTGAAATCACATTGCCTGATAACTACACCCCCCCACAATGCATCGCTCATTTGGCTCTGCAGTGAGAATGACAGAAAAAGTGTCACACTCACCCCAGAGCCACATTGCAATCAGGCATAGGTGGTCGGTGGCCCAACTGTTTGGTAAGGCTAAAGGGGGCGGGGTTCGGGGTGGGGCCAGGGGTGGAGCTTAAATCCATAATTGTCTGATAACACACAGAAAAAATAAATAAAAATAAAAGTCACAATTAATACCTTTTATTAAATTTAGATATTAGATATGTATCATATGTCAAAGAATAAAGTGGTTGCTCAAAGCATATACTAACCACAATTGCTCAACTGCAAAACACTATGCACAATTTTGTGCAAAAACACACTCAGAACCTTACTGTACCATAAATATTACACTGGGCAGAACCTAATACACCAATATACCACCATACAGAAAATGCAGACCGTCAACAATATGAAACAAGGGATCATAATATCACAATTCTCATGTAGAGCCACAAAACATCCTAATTCATGTTTAATGTGTTCAATACTGGTCTCCGTATCTCAAAAAAGATATAGTAGAATTGGAAAAGGTACAGCGAAGGGCGACGAAATGATAGTGGGGATGGGACGACTTTCCTATGAAGAGAGGCTGAGAAGGCTAGGGCTTTTCAGCTTGGAGAAGAGACGGCTGAGGGGAGATATGATAGAAGTGTATAAAATAATGAGTGGAATGGATCGGGTGGATGTGAAGCGACTGTTCACGCTATCCAAAAATACTAGGACTAGAGGGCATGAGTTGAAGCTACAGTGTGGTAAATTTAAAACGAATCGGAGAAAATTTTTCTTCACCCAACGTGTAATTAGACTCTGGAATTCGTTGCCGGAGAACGTGGTACGGGCGGTTAGCTTGACGGAGTTTAAAAAGGGGTTAGATAGATTCCTAAAGGACAAGTCCATAGACCGCTATTAAATGGACTTAGAAAAATTCCGCATTTTTAGGTATAACTTGTCTGGAATGTTTTTACGTTTAGGGAGCGTGCCAGGTGCCCTTGACCTGGATTGGCCACTGTCGGTGACAGGATGCTGGGCTAGATGGACCTTTGGTCTTTCCCAGTATGGCACTACTTATGTACTTATGTAAATAAATATAAACATTTAATGTTGAGCACCTGATTCTCAAAGTGGACATATTCCAAACACTATAATGAAAATAAAATGATCTTTTCTACCTTTGTTGTCTGGTGACTTTGTTTTTCTGATCATGCTGGCCCAGTATCCGGTTCTGCTGCTATCTGTCCTCTTAACTCTGTTTCTAGGGCTTCCTTTCCATTTATTTCTTTCCTTTCCTCCTTTCTTCTTTATTTCTTGTCCTCGGTCCCCTGCCCCCCCCCCTCCAGCCATCCATACCCACCCATTGATTCTCTCCTCTCCCCTGCCCCCCCTCCAGTCATCCACACCCACCCACCCATTGATTCTCTCCTCTCTGTTCCCGGGCAGATTTTATAACAGGAGCTGCTCATCCAATCAGAGAGCTCTATTTGAATGCAGATTAACATACAGATACTCTAATGGGAGTTTTTAGTCAAAAACACTAGCCAAACCCTTCGTTTTTGGATCAAAGTTCACATTTTTGATCAGAGCCATGCCCTAACATTAAGGCTGTAAACATTTCCAACAATTTTTATCCATAAATATGCAAATGAGAACCTCCCAAAAATGGACTAATTTGCATATGGCTTGAGCAAATTTGAGTACATTGCATACCAATCCCACTTCCTAGCACCTAAATTCTGCAATTAGATTTAATGCAAATACTTTTAAAACTTATTTTTAGCACTTTTAAAATTTCTGGGGTCAGTGCAAGTCTCTTTAGTATGAAGTGCTCATGTGCAGGAATTCATCCTAGTTAAATATCTCCCTGGCAACCCAGGACACCTCCAGCCAACCCCCCTGCTCTGCTTTCCCAGCAGTAAGGTAATCAAATTACAACTGGCTATACACAAGGCTAGAGACGGCTTTCACAGCAGCTGCTGCTATTTAAACCCCCCAGAGCAGCGGGACTCACTCCCTGGAGAACTACTACTACTACTACTATTTAGCATTTCTATAGAAACAGCTGATCCATCCTGCTGTGGCTGGGGAGGCATAGCCTCCCGAAGCCTCTTATACCGGGCGCCTATGCAATCAGGGACCATCCAGTTAAGTGTCACTGAATATCGCTGGATAGCCCTGCACAAGAAATTAAGGGATAGGATATTCAGCCACCAGCAGTATTTGTTTAACCACTGCCGGTGTTATACCTGGATATTCGATGCCGGGGCTCATCCGGGCACTGGCATTGAATATCTGGATTTATGCAGCCAGCTACAGCAGTGGTTTCCAAACCTGGTCCTGGAAGTACCCCAGCCAGTCAGGTTTTCAGGATATCCACAATGAATATTCATGAGAGAGATCTGCATACACTGCCTCCACTGCATGCAAATATCTCTCATGAATATTCATCATGGATATCCTGAAAACCTGACTGGCTGGGGTACTTCCAGGACCAGGTTTGGGAACCACTGGCCTAAGCGACACTGCATAAAGATAGGACTGATTTTTATGTGGTCCGACATGGCTGCCTAACTTAGGCTGAACATCAGTACTTAACTGCATAAGTGCCAGCTGCATCCCCGAACCTCTCACAAAATAACTGGCTTTCGCTTTTAGCAATCGGTGATATTTAACAGCACTATCCAGTTAAGTATCACTGAATATCAGTGAATAGTGCGGCACGAGCAATTCAACTGGCCAGGAGCGATCCCTAAATGGCTAGGAGCCTGATTTGTGATAATTTCCTAAAGACCTGGTTATTTACAAGTTTTTGCTGTGTTTCATGATCATCTTGGAATCCTGGGTCCTTGTTCTTGTGCAATTTCTTCCAATGACCTTGATGAACTGAATTTGGTATAAGTTTATGATGTCTGTTTTTAATGGAAACCAATGAGAACATTGTGTAAAGCTTTTAATAAATAAATAAAGACATCTGTGACTAGAAATTTTAAAAACAGTGAAGAAAAAACCCTTAGACTGAGAGCACACTGTGCCATTTTTCAGCAGCTTGCTTAGGTGAACTCTCCCCCCCCCCACACACACACTAACTCCCCTGTTTACAATGCCGTGCTAGTGGCCTGCCAGTGCGCTAATGCCTACCAGTACAATACAGGGCTAAATTTACAACTCTATGTCTGATCTTCAAGGCCCTTAAAGGAAATGGCCCCGAGAACTTGAAGAACAGGATGACCCTCTACACACCTCCAAGGACACTAAGGTCCTCCCAATGGGTATCCCTAACCACACCCTCTCCAAAAGACATTACACGATGTGTTACCGGCAAGCAAGCTTTCTCCGGAGTAGTCTCCACACTCTGGAATGCACTCCCTGAAAGGCTCTGCTTAACACGAGACCATCTCTTTTTCAGGAAGCAGGTGACAGCTTGGCTCTTCAAACAGGCCTTTAATGGAAGAAGTAACTAACTTCTGATTGATTGATTTATGGGTTCAAAGTGGCTTACAATTTACATTTTGGGTGGGTGTTCTGTCCTACGACAGCCTCGCACTAGTTATAACATGATCCTAAAATGTGTATAATACTTTTACTGCTATTCTCAGTTCTAAGGACTATCATTGCTGCAGTTTCTCACTGCAAAGATAAATGAGCAATGCACTGTGGGTAATGTAGTTCACAGGCAGTGCAACCACACTTGCTTGGCTGTGTAAGAACTGTTACCACTGGTTATGAGGCTGCCCAGACCTCTTCTCTCTCTCTCTGCCAAGCTTGGCTCTTTTGTTTTCCTGCTATCATTTCCTGATCATTTTCACTATCTCTGTCCTGGGAGGTCAGCCAGGTATGACCTTTCCCTCCAATCGAGAGCCGTCCTCTAGGACCACCCCTTGCTACCCGATGGCAGGCTCTGTCCCCATTGGTTTCTATCTGCTCCTCCCTGAACCCACGTGAAGCCTCAACACCTCTTTGTCCCTTCAGCCATGAGGCTTTCCCACCACCTAGCTAGAGACATGGAGCATGTACCATCTTATTCCAGACAGCTCTGTCCTGCTGAAACTCCCTGTAACGAACCTGATTTTTTTTTACCTTGAAAATATCTCCTCTCTAATGAGATATTGCACATTCCAGTCACCCAGCTTTGGACCATTTCTACCTGTTCAACTATCCTTCCCCCCCTGCAATATATCTACCTCTCTTCAGATCTCCACCCCCAATAGCTCTCAGATTAAGGAGCCTCTGTGTCCTGGAGCAGCATCTCTGAACATCTATCTGTGAGTAAATTATCTGTGATTTATTCAATAAAAGAGACTTCATAAAAATAATAGAGACTTCGGGTGATTGGTGTGCCAAGGTTATACTCCAAGATATTGGGGCCTCTAGTTATTAAGCCTCAAGATTCTTGACAGTGGGGTTACAATAGTGTTGTACAATGTGGAGAGGGCATCCATAGTTCATGTATTTGTTTATATAGTTTCTGAACAGATGGATTTGAAGGTGGGAGAGATTCTTGTGATTCGTTGTGGAGTTTTGGTGGTCTTTATTCATATAGTTTTATGGAGGTAGTGTTGGAAGTAGGTGGTGATATCTTTGTGTTTAGCTGTAGAATCTTTTGAAGAGAGAAGTTTTGATTTCCTTTCTGAATAGGAGGAGATTTGTGATGCTTCTTATGGTTTTTGGTATCAAGTTCCACCATTTGTACCCTAGATAGCTAAATCCTGCTGTGCAGATGGTTTTGTAGATGGTATTTTTGCAGTTAGGAAGGTGTAGGAGTAGGTAGTTTCTGTTTTCTGCGTTTGAATTTCTTGTAGATAGTTTGATCATGTCAAACATATATTTGGGTGTCATTCCAAATAGTATCTTGTACATTAGGTTGCTCACCTCATTCTTGCTTCGACTGGTAGGCAATGTAGTGTCTCAAGCAGTGGGATTACTCTTTCATATTTCGATTGAAAATCAGTCTTGCTGCCATGTTTTGGACTGTTTGTAGTGATTTTAGTGCATTTTCCTTGTACCCTATGTATGCTGCATTGCAGTAGTCTAGTTGCAATAGTATTATTGATTGGACCAGTATACGGAAAGATTGTTTAGGGAAATAGTCTCTTATCCTTCTCAGTTTCCAAAGTGTTCTGAAGCATTTTGATGTCACTGCTGATATTTGGTTGTCCAGTGTTAGTTATTTGTCAAGTATGATCCCTAGTATTTTAAGGTGTGTTTCAAGTTTGTATGTTTGTTGGTTGATTGTGAATTTTTGGTAGGATGTGGGGCTGTGTGGGCTAGATAGTACAAGGAATTAGATTTTGTGTTTGTTCAGTTTGAGTTTGAAAGTTGTAGCCAGTCCAATCCTTCTTTTTATTTTGTCCTGTATGTTTGTGATATTGTATTGGAAAGGTATGTAGATGGTGATGTCATCTGCATATATGAATGGGTTGAAACCCATTAGTTCCAGTTTTTTTCCGAGTAGTGCCATCATTGCATTGAATAGTATTGGCGATAGTGGCGATCTTTGTAGTACCCCGCACTCGGAGATCCATGATGCTATTTGATTGGATATCTTTACAATATAGGATCTGGTTTTTAGGAATTCATTAAACCATGTTGCCACTGCCCCGCTGATTCCCATGTTGTCGAGCAGTGTTGTGTAGTGTGGTCTTGTAGGATGAAAATAAGTAATTAGGGCAATAATTATTCCCTGATAATACTTATTACAAGGTTCCCGCTCAGCCTAGGGGAAATATTATAAAGGAACCTTGTTGCTGGCACCCTGCCAGTGTTTTGTTCTTCACCAAAGAACCAAAGCCACGTCACAGATGATAATTATTATTTTATTTATTACAGGTAGAAAAATAGACACTCTGCAATAGCTTATATGCAATATAATATCTCTTACTGATATGCACATTGACAAAATATATTGTCTAACTACACTCTGATTATCCTGAGACTACATACAGTAATGATTAGAACAGTACAAATGATATCCTAATGATCCTTATGAAACCTTATCACATCTTATGCAAAATACACATTAGCAGCTTTCCCTGACCAAGAGCTGACATAAACCAGTCATACTTAGATAAAACCACTGCCTAACCCCAGACTTGGAAATATATCACTGTGATCTTACCACACTGTCCTGATGACAGCTTCAGATAAGACCGGAGCAGAATCTCCCCAGACGCTATCTCAGCTGTCTGTGTCTTATGTAGTGCAGGTCTTTCTCAGCAAACAAGCAGGTTTCTGTCTCTCTGTTGGTAATCAGAGCCAAAATCTCTGCCACAAGTATTTGCACCAGTTATGCAGGTCAAAAGGTTGGTATCATACAGTCTCTAGCTCACCCAGAGCCTTGCTGGATTTCTCAGTTCTTCAGAGGTACTCCACCTCCGAGGGTCTCCGACTAACTTCTCTCCTCTCCCCGCGCTTCCAGACCTCTCTGTCGGGTGATAGCCTGGACCAATTCTTCTCTCGTACAGTCCAGTGCATGGGCAAGAAGAGTTCTTTGTTTTGTGACCTTGGAGATGGTAACTTCTGGTGCCATGAGTATGACTCCCTTCCCAGCCTCAGAGATAGAAGGGGGATGGTTGGAACACAGAATGTCCTTGGCTTCAGCAAGCCTGTCAGTGATTTTCCACAAGCTGAAGCTGTATCTTGATGACACAGAGATGAGCAGGTCAGAGGGTTGCAGCAGCCATCTTATTGTATCAAGCTGTCATAGGCTTGTATAGGCCATGACCAGCTCAGGCTAGATCACAGGGAAATAGCCCTACAGTCTACTAAGTCGAACACACTTAACATGTTGAATTGTAATAGTAATACGTTTTGTCCTTGGCTTATTATGCTTCTGAATTTCGTTAATAGAGTGATTATGACCATCTCAGTGCTGTGTTTGCAGTCTGAATCCTGACTGTGAGTTATGAAGAATTGAGAATTTTGTCAAGTATACCATTAGTTGCTATGTTATTAGAGCTTCCATCGTTTTGGTCAGTAGTGGCAACTAGTCTATAGTTTGTGATATCGCTGATCTTGCTGGTTGTGTTTTGGGGGATGGGTGTGAGTACTATGTCTCCTTTGTCTGTTGGGACTTAACCTATTTCAAACGTGTATGTGATGTTGTCAGGTTCTCAGGTTCAGAGCCCGCGGGGCCGGGCTCTGGAGCAAATGTGAGCCCTTGGGCTGCTGACGAGGAGCAAAAACAGCAGGCAAAACCCACCAACCAATGCTGGGCAAGCACACCGGCACTGGCAGGGACTGCAGGCACCACCCAGCGAGCTGGAACACACGGACTGGAATCCCCCGGACTGGAGGACACAGGACTGGAACACCGGACTGGAACACTGGACTGGAGCACACACTGGACTGGTCCGTACAGCTTCACCTGACTTAGCCACTGCCCCCCCAAGGGTTGAGCCCTTGGGTTCGAGTGGCCGGCAGGACTTACCGGATACCAGATGACACAGGGACCAGGACTGGAAACAGAAGTACTCCTAAATCCTAAACTGACCTAATTGCTCCCAAGCCCTAAACCAACAGAAGTGTTCCTAACAGTAAACTAACAAAAGGACTTCCTAAGCCCTATACTAACAGGAGTGCCCCTAGGCACTGACCTAACAGGAGTGCTTCTCACAGCACCAAAGGAAAAGCAGGGGAGTTACAAGGGAAGGCAGGGAAGCTAAACACAAAGCTAATAAAGGTGCTTCCAAAACACCAAGCTACAGCAGCTCTACAACTCTAAACTAACTAAGGTGCCCCCACACACCAAACAACCAGAAGAGCTCCTAGCACTAAAAGGGAAGACAGGGGAGCCACAAGGGAAAAACAGGGAAGCTAAACACGTAAGCCAAAAGTGCTTCCAAAGCACCAAACACAAACAGCAAAGACAGCAATGCTCCCAACAGCACAAACACCAGAAGTACTTCTAACAGCCAAATCTGCGGTGTTCCTAACAACACCAAACCCTGAAGTACTTCTATCAGCAACAGAGCTTCCAAAGCCCTACATACAGCAATGCTATCAAAGCACCAAGAGGGAAAAGCAGGGGAACCACAAGGGAAAAGGAGGAAAACTAAACACACAGTCACCAGTGCACACTGCACTAACACTAACCTGGACCTTTAGCAAAAGCAAGCAGGGAAACTAGACACAAAGTCAGAAGTGCACACTGCACCACCCTACCTAAAGCAAATGTTGCAAAGGCCCTGAAGGGAAGAACACCACTTCCTTATCAAGGCCCTCCCTGATGATGTCACACTCCCTAGACCCAGGCAGACAGCACACTGAAACCCAGAGAGGCCCAACCCACACAAATGCAGCACCGTGAAGCACTTGAAGCCAGTACACCCAAAGAGAGGTAGAGCTAACTCAGTCCACACACACAGCTGTAGTAAAGTGAAACAATTAGAGTCATGCTGCTGGAAGCTGCCAGCATAGAGAGAGAGAGCTAGCTCAGAAAGGACAGACAAAAGAAACAGAAGCCAGCTAAGAAGCTGACCCCCAGGAAAAAGGTAAGTTTGAGAGGGGTTCTGACCACGGTCATAACAGATGTGTTTGGTGAGATGTTCGATGAATCACACGCAAGGAGTGACTCGGGCTGCACATACTGCAGCAGGACATGTTTATCCACTCCTACCCTAGCTGAGATAACATTTAATCATCTCTCTGACTATGCCAATTTGATGCATGCTGCACGCACGTAGCCCCTTATGTGCCTTGGTAAAAGGGCCCCTTAAATTTCAGGCCCCAGGAAATTCCAAGATGGCGGCCGAGTAAGATGTTAGGAAGATAGCTCCGCTGTTATCCGCTCTACTCCTGGAACATTTTTGCCTTGATAACCTTGAAACTCTAAATAATATGCCTAAAAGGAGAGGTAAAGCGCGAGCAAGCCCCGTTACTCCCTCCTTACCTAGAGCGGGAACGATGGAACACTTCCTTCTACCGAGCACATCGTCGGGGACTGCTTCGCTGCTGGAGAGATTAGGGAGAGGTCTCCCGTTCCCCCAGCTTGAACATGGTTTTCTGGCATGGGCCCTGGGTCGACGCCTGAGAAGCCGAGGAGTCCTTCTGTGGAGAGCACAGAGGTGAAGAGAGGAGTAGCTGTTCCTGTGGAAGAACTCGGAGCAGTGGGAGGTCAATCAGCTTTGCCTGCAATTTTCACAGCTGATTTTTCAAGTAAGTCGTTTCTACCTGAAAAACCTCAACAAATAACGTTGGATAATATTTGGGAAGCACTTGTAGGCTTAGAAGCCTCATTTACTCAACAATTTACTCAGTTAAATAAGAAATTCACGTTAGATAATGAAAGGATCACTGAAATGGACATGATGTTAAAATCTGTGGGCAAGGAAGTTGAAACCAATTCTTCTGCAATTAAAAATTCTCAACAAATACAAATAAATTTAATTAAAGAGAATATGTATCTTCAAAATAGGATTGAAGTACTAGAGAACTATCAACGTTCAAATGCCCTCAGACTGATAAACTTTCCTAAGCAAGTTGCTATTTCCCCATTGATAACCTTTAAGCAGTATTTAACAGAAGCTTTAAAAATTCCAGAAAAAACACATCCACCTATTTCAAAGATTTTCTATATAGAACCGTTTCGCAAGAAAGATTCTTTACAAAGTGAGGAAGTTAAAGCTCAATCACTGGACTTGAATTTGACTCAGATTATTGAAGGAGACAATGAGGGTTTAACAACTGCAACGCTTAAAGTGATTTTCATACTCCAACCGGATAGAGACTGGATACTTAAACAATTTTTTCTGAATAAGAGACCTGATTTCCTAAACTGTAAAATTAGAATTTATCCGGATGTCTCAAGAAATACTCAAAAGAAAAGACAGGAATTTCTGAAACTGAGACCAAAGGCAATACAACTTGGAGCCTTATTCTGGCTGAACTTTCCCTGCAAGTGCGTGATAAAACTAAATTCAATTAAGTATGTATTTTTTGAGGCTAATCAATTAAACTCTTTTCTGGAGACAAAGCTGAAAGACTTACATCCTCCACTACCAGGAACATTAATAACTTCAACTCCATAAATATTGTATATTGCTTGGTATGCTTATATCAGCCTCCATTTGTTAGATTTTGAAGTTGTCTTCAAAATTGAAATATTTCCCTGAAAATTGTGATAATTCTCCCCAATATTGTGGACTATAGACGAGAAATGATCTTCTTGCTATTATAATTTTTCCCTTTTTTTTCTTTCTTTGATGTATTTTTAAGAAATTTACCAAGATACTAAATCGTCTTTATCTGTAATCAAGATATTATGCTTGAATATATTTTGAAATGAATAAATAAATAAATAAATAAATAAATAAATAAATAAAAATTTCAGGCCCCAAATTTGCCCCTTCCCCCCCCTCAAAAAAAAAAACCTCATTATGCTTGTACATATTAAACTATGTGGGGGGAATTTTATAAATGGTGCTCAAAAATCAGCGCTCACCGTGATCCTATCAAGGGCGTGCACCCTTGATAGAATCGTGCTTAGTTCTGATTCCTGCGCTTATCTTTTACTGCCAAACTTACACCTGCTGAACCCTGGTGTAAAAGCCGGCACCCACGTTAGGTGCGCTGAGACAGTATTCAGTAAGAATGCATGCAACTTTTTGGCATGCCCATGCCCCTCCCATGGCCACACCCACTTTTGAGTTACACTCTATGGGCCCCTTTTACAAAGCAGCAGCAAGCCCAACATGGGCTTATCGCTGGCTAAAGAGGAAGTTAGTTCCCACCTCCAGTGCATCGTCATATCCAGTGCTACAAAAATATTTTTACCGTCAGGTTAACATGGGAGCCCTTACCGCCATCTCAATGGGTGGCGATAAGGGCTCCTACCCGAAATGGCCGTGTGGCAAATGAAGCATTTGCCACACAGCCATTTCCTGAAAAAAAAAGGAAAGACATACCTTTTACCCGCCATGGTAAAAGGGGGCCTCGGCACGCATCAAAAACACGCACCGACGCCAATGCAGGCCCCATTTTGTCATAGCTTGGTAAAAGGGGCCCTATTAGAGTTAGGCGCCATGCCTTATAGAATAGTGCGGATGCAAAGTTTAATGGGGGCCAATTAACATCAAGAATTGGTTGTTAGCACCCAATTATTGACATTAATTGGCTCAGCCAATTAATTTGGACATGCATCTTGAAAGCGCCCAAATTTTGACACACAAATCTAGGCACCATATATAGAATCCGGGGGGGGGGGGGTAACACAGTATTTATTTTTATTTATTTATTTGTAGCATTGTATCCCACATTTTCCCACCAATTTGCAGGCTCAATGTGGCTTACATTTGCTGTAATGGTGGTTGCCATTTCCGGGTAACAGAATTACAAATGTTATTGCATTAAGGTGCTTACATATATGGTAACATACATGGAACATAGCATATATGGAACAGATCATGGTATATATATATATATATATATATATATATATATATATATATACCATGTGCATACATATATGGTAAAGAAGAATAAATTATGGTATCGCATGAAGTTTCCTGAGAAAAATTGGGTTGTAACATACATTAGGTCATCGATTATAGAGAGTCCCTATTCAGCATAAGGTTGAAGTGGTAGTGCTTGATCATAAATTTCAAAGAGGTTAATCATTCATGTGGTAAAAGATCGGTTATGTATAGATCGTGTTTTGTGTTATTATTTAGTATTTAAGATGGATGTTTGTGGTATGCCTTCTTGAAAAGATCTGTTTTCAGTAGCCTTCGGAAGATGGTTAGGTCCTGCGTTGTTTTTATGGCCTTCGGTAGTGCGTTCCATAGCTGCATGCAGATGTATGAGAAACTGGTTGCGTATGTGGATTTATATTTTAGTCCTTTACAGTTAGGATAATGGAGATTAAGGAATGAGCGTGATGATCTTTTTGCATTCCTAATAGGCAAGTCTATAAGGTCTGACATATCACACAGACACACAAATAATAAGTCAGAAAACAACAAGGCATGTGGTCCGCCAAATCCAACGTGAAAGAGAACAAGAAAAGGCAGACCTTACATAAGTACATAAGTAATGCCTCACTGGGAAAAGACCAAGGGTCCATCGAGCCCAGCATCCTGTCCACAACAGCGGCCAATCCAGGCCAAGGGCACCTGGCAAACTTCCCAACGTACAAACATTCTATACATGTTATTTCTGGAATTGTGGATTTTTCCCAAGTCCATTTAGTAGAGGTTTATGGACTTGTCCTTTAGGAAACCGTCTAACCCCGTTTTAAACTCTGCCAAGCTAACCGCCTTCACCACGTTCTCCGGCAACTAATTCCTGAGTTTAATTATGCGTTGGGTGAAGAAACATTTTCTCCGATTTGTTTTAAAGATGACCTTGTGGAAAACACAGTCATTATTAGTCAACTAAAAACTCCCAGAAGTGTCAACATAAAACGAAGTGCTTTCAGATAAAGACTGATCTCAGAGTATTACTTGCCAGGTTTCAGACAGGCTGATTCTGAAGTTTTACTCCATTTGATCACTACTGCCCCTGACGCAGCCTGTAATTCTGGCAAAACATGGCCATGTCGGACGTTTTACGTTGAAAATTCTGGGAGCTTTTTGACTAATAATAATAATTATTGATCTTTTAAATCAATTAAAATTCAATGCGAAGAAATGCAAAGTGATGCACTTAGGGAGTAGAAATCCAAGAGAGGCGTATGTGTTAGGCGGTGAGAGTCTGCTAGTTACGGATGGGGAGAGGGATCTTGGGGTCATAGTATCTGAGGATCTGAAGGCGATGAAACAGTGTGACAAGGCGGTGGCTGTAGCTAGAAGGTTACTAGGCTGTATAGAGAGAGGTGTGACCAGCAGAAGAAAAGAGGTGTTGATGCCCCTGTACAAGTCGTTGGTGAGGCCCCACCTGGAGTATTGTGTTCAGTTTTGGAGGCCGTATCTTGCTAAGGATGTAAAAAGAATTGAAGCGGTGCAAAGAAAAGCTACGAGGATGGTATGGGATTTGCGTTACAAGACGTACGAGGAGAGACTTGCGGACCTGAACATGTATACCCTGGAGGAAAGGTGGAACGGGGTGATATGATACAGACGTTCAAATATTTGAAAGGTATTAATCCGCAAACGAACCTTTTCCGGAGATGGGAAGGCGGTAGAACGAGAGGGCATGAAATGAGATTGAAGGGGGGCAGACTCAAGAAGAATGTCAGGAAGTATTTTTTCACGGAGAGGGTGGTGGATGCTTGGAATGCCCTCCCGCGGGAGGTGGTGGAGATGAAAACGGTAACGGAATTCAAACATGCGTGGGATAAACTAAAGGAATCCTGTGCAGAAGAAAGGGATCCTCAGGAGCTTAGCCTAGAATGGGTGGCAGAGCTGGTGGTTGGGAGGCGGAGCTAGTGTGGGCAGACATATACGGTCTGTGCTGGGGCTGGTGGTTGGGAGGGGGGACTAGTGCTGGGCAGACTTATACGGTCTGTGCCAGAGCCGGTGGTTGGGCGGCGGGGATAGTGCTGGGCAGACTTATACGGTCTGTGCCAGAGCCGGTGGTGGGTGGCAGGGATAGTGCTGGGCAGACTTATACGGTCTGTGCCAGAGCTGGTGGTTGGGAGGCGGGGTTGGTGGTTGGGAGGCGGGGATAGGGCTGGCCAGACTTATACGGTCTGTGCACTGAAGAGGACAGTACAAATAAAAAAAGTAGCACATATGAATTTATCTTCTTGGGCAGACTGGATGGACCATGCAGGTCTTTTTCTGCCGTCATCTACTATGTTACTATGTTACTTTTGTTTTCCACAAGGTCTGCCTTTTGTTGTTCTCTTACACAAATAATAAGGGCAGCTTCCAAAAGTCGTTTACCCAGCTAAACAGATAATTTGAATATTGTCTACCCTTCCGGCAGGTTGGTTTTTGAGTTTTTGCTTTGACTGCAGCTGCTCTTTGTTCCCCCTCCCCCACCCTACCCAAGCAGCTTCTGTCCTAGGCAACTGCCTTGCCGTGCCTAATAGTTGGATCAAAACACATGAAGTCCATACACACTAATAGAAATGCATCAATACACTCTCTTCTGAATTTTCCTACCCCGTATTCTCACCACACTTCAATCTCCACCCACAGATACAACTGTGATACCCTATGTCCTCTTGCTATTGTTCTATCGCCCTATCTTTTCCCCATTGTAACATTCCATTGTTTCTACGCCCTAAACGATGTCTGACTTGACTCTGTTTTCCCATAACTCTTCACAATGTAACTTATAATCGTACTGTAACACATTGTATTTCCATCACTCACAATGTATTGTAAGCCACACTGAGCCCGCAAATAGGTGGGAAAATGTGGGATACAAATGCAATAAAATAAATAAATAAATAAAGACCCATCTATTTGAATCAATTTACGGAAAGAACCAAAACACATAGAGTCCACACTCACTGTTCATCAATGCATCATACATCCACCTATGATCTCCCATCCCCCATAATTCCACATTACTCATACATTTACTCACAGAAATATGTACACCATATGCCTTTGTGTCTTAACACTGCCCTTAAGCTTCCCATTGTCTCCTCCCAATGTCTCAATGTTGATGTCCCATTGTGATTTTCCTAATGATAATTCGATTATCTCGCATAACTTGTACAATATAACCCATAACCAAGTTGTAACAAATGTATTTTCATTATTCTTATCTTATTGTAAGCCACACTGAGCCCGCAAAGAGGTGGGAAAATGTGGGATACAAATGCAAACAATAAATAAATAAATAAAAGACTAGACCTGTGTAGACATCTAACACGGCAAGAGTGAAAGCAGAGAAAATCAACAGAAACAGGTGGAAAAGACATTCCAAAAGAAACATTTCTCTGCCCTTGAAAGATGACTTGGAATTACCAAAGGACCCATAACTTTGTTTCATTGGCCACAGGTTTTGTATTTGTTTGAAGCAGGATCATCTGACACAGCCTTATGCCAAAACCCATGCAATAGAGGAAGTACAGGAAGCTCGTGACAAGCAGGGAACACATTCAAGTCATGTGCCAGTGAGACTGCAGACAAAACAGGAATTTGAACTGCAACAGGGACATTGTGTATTGTTATTCAGAGGAGAATTTTTACCAGTAGTTTACCCAGTGCATTTTTCCTAGCAAAAAAGGTGCCAGTACTCAAATGCTAGGCCACCCTTCAGGGGCGGGGTGATCACTGAGGGACCCACCCCACAATAGCCAGGCCCCTGCAACCAGTCACAGAATCTATGACAAGGCAGAGTTGGCGTGTAGAGCCTGAGCTCGTTCGTTAAAACTTGGGGGATCAGGGGTCAATTTTAGCAGACGATAGAAATGCTGGTACTTAGTACCCCCAAGTATCCCCTCAAAAAAAGCCCTGAGTTTACCTATGTAGATTATCAGGGCTCCTCGAAAGGACTGTTCAAAGAATCCACAGGCTTTCACAGTGCAGGTGCTCTTAGCTGGGTTACAAGAAGCATTAGGAAAGCACAAACAGCAGGGAGTGACACTAAGGATGATGCAGAATAAAAACATCCAATGTACTGAGACTTTATTCACAGTAAAATGGATGACACGAATCGTGTTTCGGCCACCAAGGCCTGCCTCAGAAGTCCCTAAACAAATACAGAAACAAAAATATCATAAAGCCATAAAAACATATGCGTATAATAAAATGTGAGATAAAATATCAAGAGATAAGATGACAAAAGAACATATAGAACATTTATATTAACTCATGGTAATATAAAAGGTTACAAACTTGAATATGAAGCAAAACAAATTTAGAACAAATATGGTTAAAAGCCTAGACATATGACAGGAGAGGAGCAAAGTACAGTATCAAAAAAAGATTGAAAGCATAAAGAAATCCTTGGAGTGGAGGAGTGGCTTAGTGGTTAGGGTGGTGGACTTTGGTCCTGAGGAACTGAGTTCAATTGCCACTTCAGGCACAGGCAGCTCCTTGTGACTCTGGGCAAGTCACTTAACCCTCCATTGCCCATGTAAGCCGCATTGAGCCTGCCATGAGTGGGAAAGCGCGGGGTACAAATGTAACAACAAAAATATGACAGGAGAATAAACATATGCAGAAGTCATACAACTTCTATGTGAAGCCTAGATATATGTTATAGAAATAAGCAATCATAGAGGAAAACAGAAAGATGTGAATTGAAAGTAAAAAGTACTCAGGGCTTGTCTTCAGACTATTTTCAAATATACTGTACACATGCCATATCACCCCCGAATCGGCATCCAATAGCAGGGACACAGAAAAACAGGGTGTAGGGGGACCCCAGAGATGATCGCAAATATCAATAGTGTCTGTGGCTAGAACATGCAAAACACCCAAAAGTCCTTCTCCCAAGCTCACAGACTTGTCAAAGGGTCCCCTGAAGCTTGAGTGTTCACTTAGAACAAAGCATCTGCCAGGCACAGAGCTGACAGAAAAATCGACAGAGAGGGGGTTGCTCTAGACTATGTATAACCCCCTCCCCCCAACGTGCCAAAGTATGTACAATAACAAGGAGATGAAATAATGAGACAAACAGTCCATGAAAACAAAGTCAAGTGGCTGCAAACAGTATTGAAGATATATTTTCTTCTAGGTCTCAGGCATCTCTTCCACTCCTTATCCGCTGGTCAGACCTGCCCCTTATCTTGGCACCAGCAGGGCCACCGAGAGGAGGGGGGGGCAGGGGGGACAAAATTCCCTGGGCCTCCAAGGGGCACCTGGCGCCGCAGTTCCACCCGCCCTCCGTCATCGACCGTCTGCCACCGGGCCGGGCCCCCTGCAATGAACTCACAGCGCCTCTCACCTCCGTGTGAAAGCGCAGCAGGGCAGCAGATCGCCTCCCTTCGGGCCTCCTTCCCTCCCTGTGTCCCGCCGTCATCTGTTGTACTACTACTACTACTTATCATTTCTAAAGCGCTACTAGACGTACGCAGCGCTGTACACTTGAACATGAAGAGACAGTCCCTGCTCGACAGAGCTTACAATCTAATTAGGACAGACAGAACAAACAAGAGATAAGGAAATATTAAAGTGAGGATGATAAAATAAGGGTTCTGAACAAAGTGAATAAGGGTTAGGAGTTAAAAGCAGGGTGGGACACAGGGAGGGAAGGAGGCCCGAAGGGAAGCGAACTGCTGCCCTGCTGCCTGCAGCGCTTTCACACGGAGGTGAGAGGTGCTGTGATTTCAACGAGGGGGCCAGGCCCGGTGGCAGATGGAGGGGGGGCGGGTGGAGCGGCAGCAACCTTGGGAGTGGGGGGGTGGAGGCGGGGCCCTGGGGGCGGCCTTGCCCCGGGCCCAGCCCAGTCTCTCGGGCGGCCCTGGGCACCAGCATTGTATGTGGCCAGCTAAAACACAGACTGTTAAGTGCGATATCCAGCACTTAACTAGCTTGGATGAACCGCATAAAGATAGGTGTTTGTTTTATATGGTCCTAATTATTTGGTTATCTTAGCCGGTTAAGGTCTGCATATCGGCACTTAACCAGCTAAGTGCTAACTTTGCCCCCCGAAAGCCCACAGATTACCCAGTTTAACTCCGGACAAGCAATTTAAACAGCCGGAGCCATTTCTGACCAGTTAATCGCTTTGAACATTGACCCCTCGTTGTACACTGAGGCCAGTGCGGTGAGAGGCATCAGTCAGTGATAATTCAGTGTAAGCTGAGGTCAATGCAATAATTGTTAAAAGTGGAATAACTATTAAACGTAGTGGTGACTTCCTGAAATGCAAAAACGCTGAAGAAGTAGTTTTGAAACTGGTCACACTGGGATAAAGTCCATGAAAACTTTTTTCCTGCACAGCTTGCCCAAGTTTTAAAGTGAAAGCACGTGAATCCTTTTACATCTTTCTTTCCAGATCATTTTTGCCCAGAACATAACATATGCAGATTTGAAAATGCAATCTCTGGATGCTATTTTCCTGCTCGGCTTAACCCCCCCCCCCCCCCCCCCCCCCACCCACACACACACAAGGAACACCCCCTCTAAGTACAAGTGCATTGAGGAAGTGCAGTTTTCAGACAATGCTACTGACCCCATAAATGGCTTTGAAAATTGTCCTCCTCGTGTAGTAATCTCTACATTTTCACTTAGACACAGTCCCTAACTTTCTATTTACTGAAAAAGCAAATGGGGGTTATTCAAAAAGGGACTGCTGGGTTGTCACTAATGTTTGATTTTTAATTAGGTGTGTATTGTTATCTGCCTTGGATAAAGACGGGCTATACATTTTTATAAATCTAATAATAAAATTGAGACTCCATTTTTTTCTGTCAAAGGCCCTACACTTTGTAATGCATAAGAACATAAGAGTAGCCATACTGGGTCAGAACAATGGTCCATCTAGCCCAGTATCCTGTTTTCCCGAACAGTGGCCAAGCCAGGTCACAAGTACTTGGCAGAAACCCAAATCTTGGCAACACTCCATACTACAAATCCCAGGGCAAGCCGTTGCTTCCCATGTCTGCCTCAATAGCAGACTATGGACTTTTCCTCCAGGAATTTGTCCAAATCTTTTTTAAACCCAGATACGCTAACCACTTTTACAACATCCTCCAGCAAAGAGTTCCAGAGCTTAACTATTCATTGAATGAAAAATATTTCCTCCTATTTGTTTTAAAAGTATTTCCATGTAACTTCCTCAAGTGTCCCCTAGTCTTTGGACAAGTAGAAAATCGATCTACTTCTACTCGTTCTACACCACTCAGGATTTTGCAGATCTCAATCATATCTCCCCTCATCCGTCTCTTTCCAAGCTGAAGAGTCCTAACCTCTAGCCTTTCCTCATACGAGAGGAGTCCCATCCCCTTTATCATTTTAATCAATCTTCTTTGAACCTTTTCTAATTCCGTTGTATCTTTTTTGAGATATGACGACCAGAACTGAACGTAATACTCAAGGTGCAGACGCACCTTGGAGTGATACAGAGGCATTCTAGTATTTTCGGTTTTATTCACCATCCCTTTCCTAATAATTCCTAGCACCCTGTTTGCTTTTTTTGGCCACTGCCACACACTGAGCAGAAGATTTCACCGTATTATCTACAACAACACCCAGATCTTTTTCTTGAGTGCTGACCCCTAAGCATTGCCTCACCATCTATGTACTGAGACAACATTTGACCGATTCAAATCCGACCTGAAGACCTTTTTATTTAATGATGCCTTAACTTAAGACTATTACTGCCCAACCCAGTGGTTCCCAATCCTGGTCCTGGAGGCACCCCAGCCACTCAGGTTTTCAGGATATCCGCAATGAATATTCATGAAAGAGATTTGCATACACTGCCTCCACTGCATGCAAATCTCGGTCCGCCCTGGGTGCACGCTGCAGGCGGGTGCAAGGGAGCAGCTGCACAGCTGTCAGCTCCTCTGGTTCCCTGCTTCCTCTGATGTTACTTCCTGTTCCAGGGCAGTGGGAACAGGGAACTGGCGGAGCTGACAATTGCGTGGCTGTCCCAGCACCCCAGGAGGTAAGAGCAATGCACTGGGGGGGAGGGAGTGTTTGGAGGTGATCACCAGGGGGGTGTTTGGAGGTGATGCGCCTGCGGGGGGGGGGGGGGGGTGCGCAGCAGCGATCTTCCCCAGGTGGCAGCCGACCAAGGAACACCACTGATTGTGGATATCCTGAAAACCTGACTGGCTGGGATGCCTCCAGGACTAGGTTTTGGAACCACTGGTCCAACCCCTTTCCTCATGCAATACTAGGCTTCCTCCCAGCTTGAGCCTGTGGGCTATGACTCTCAGCCCCTCTACCCTTCCCCAATTTATCCCACCTCTCATCTTTCCTTTCACATATTGTAGTTCTCCACCCCACCCCACCCCCATTATTTTATCTTCACCAATAGCTTTCTACTATACACTACCCTGACTTGATAACTGCATTAATATTGTAAACCACTCAGATAACCTCCTTAATGGATGGTTTGGCAAACATTTAATAAACTTGGAAACTTGGTATTATATCTGTCTAATAGGTCCCTGAGGCAACCACACCTGGAGTACTAGGTGCAGTTCTGATCACCCCACCTCAAACAGGATATAGCAAAACAAGAAAAGCTGCAGAGAAGTGGAATAAGAAATGATAAAGGGAACAGAACACCTTCATTGTGAAAAATAGGATAAAAGTTTGTGCTTTTCTGTCTGGAGAAAAGATGACTGAGAAGGGATATGACCAGTGACATAGCTAAGGGTGGGCCTGGGTGGGCACAGGCCCACTCATTCTTGCCTCAGGTCCACCCAGTCAGCAGCTCATGAGTCCCCCAAAACTCTTCAGTGGCGGCGCCTCACTACTCTCGCTCCCTGTTCTCCACTCGTGGCCTGGCATCTGCCCATCTCTCTCTCTCTAGAACCCCCCTCCCGGTCTACCTCAGAGTTACTGCCAGCGGCAATTCCTATAGGCATCCTGCGCCGGCCCTGCAGGCTTCTCTCTATCATGTCCTGCCCTCAATGATGTCACTTCTTGTTTCTTTGGCAGGAACATTGTAGAGAGAAGCCTGCAGGGCTGGCGCAAGTTGCCTATAGGAATTGCGATGGCCAACAGCTCTGAGGTAGGACTGAGGGAGAGGGTTCAGAAAGAAACGGGCAGACGTTGGTTCATTAACAACATTACATGTATGTACAGGAGTGGGTGTGGGAATGGGAAGGGCTCACCCAGGTTAACTCTGGGCCCACCCAAAATGGCAGGTCTACCTACGCCCCTGGATATGACAGAAGTTTATAAAATTATGAGTTGGGTGGAACAGTTTAAAAGAGAATGGTTGTTTAACCTTTTCTACTCCTTCTCCACAGTTTATATGGAGAGTTATATATGGCTGACACAATATTTTTTAAAATTAATCCTGATTAAATGAATGTTCTGTGGGTCAAGGCTAACCAGAAAAAGTCACAGGGGCCCTTTCATAATGGCCTCTGCAGTGCAGCGTGCGTCAAATCAGCATTACAGCCTGGCTAGCGCATGCGCCAGGCGGTAATTCCAAGTTTGGCGCGCGCCGAAAACCCGCGGTAGAAAATAATTTTCTATTTTCTGCCGCAGGGTCGTTCCTGGCAGTTGGCGCACGCTGGACGATTTCTGCTTGGGTAACGCGTGAGCCCTTACCACTAAGTCAGTGGGTGGTGTTAAGGACTTAGGCGCGCTGGTTTTCATTTTGCCGCACGTCCATTTCCCGGCCACCGCAAAAAACCCCCTTTTTTCCCAACGCGGTGGAGAAGTAGTCCAGCACACATCCAATACACGTACCCACACAGGCCACTTTTTGGCACGCCTTCATCAAAGGGCCCCAGGGGAAACATTTGTTGGGAATTTGATTTGGAAGGTTTTCTTTAAATTGGGTTTATTGCAAAGATTTAAAATATTTCCTGAATAAATATCATTTACAACTTGTTATTCAGACATCAATTCTTTCATTATTAGATTACTGTAACACCTTTCTATTCAGATTTCCAATTAAACAAGTACAATCCTTTGAAAATGTATTGGCCAGGAGTCAAGATGGCGCCGACACGCTGAGCTTTGTGAGACGCTCGAAGAGAACTTCTGCTGCTGTTTCTTCATTTTTCCTCTGAATCGAGATGCCACATTCAAAAAGAAAGGGGACCGTCAAAGTTTCGCTCTCCCAGACTCGTACGTCGTCCCCTGGGCAGCGAACAATCGATAGTTTCACAACTCGGTGCCCACCTCAACAAACCGGAGAAGGAGCTCCGCTAGACGCAGGTACAGGGAACCTGACGCCATTGGAGTTTGAAGTTTCGCTATCTCCTCCGGATCCTGGTAATCCGCCCTGCCCTGCCCGAACACGCGAGGGGAGTGCTGCACCACTTGACCCAGAAGTTAGGGAAGTTGTGGGCAGTAGAGAGGGCCCCCCCTCGGAGATGAAGACGGCAGTGGAAGGTGATTTAACATCGGGAACAGGTTTAGTCCCGCCCAGGGTAGTAACTCTTGACACTCTTTGGACTGCAATGGAAAAGATGCAAATTTTGATTATAAATTCAACGCAAGAAACTAAGAATCTCGTAACTACTATTGATCAACTTTCTAAATCAGTTGATAAACTGAAACAGGACTTTAAAGAACAGGAGAAGAAGTCTCAAGATGAGATTCAAAGGATTAAAGAAAATGTTACAGTTATAATGAAAGACAATACTAGTATTCGTCAGAAGATAGAACAAATGGAAAATTATAATAGAAGATTAAATATGCGAATCCTAAATTTTCCAAAGCCAATAGGAGTCTCGCCATTGGACATGTTTAAAAAATTTCTTGTTGAAAATTTAAAAATTCCTAATCAAAATATACCTCCAATAAATAAGATTTTCTTTCTTCCGGTAAAGAAAAGCCAAGAAGAGACTCCTGGACTTTTAGACCAAGGAAATTTTGGCGAATTGAAAGATATCTCACTTATTCTAGAGGACTCATTGACAGAGGTAACTAGCAGAGCTACTCTATTAATTTCATTTGTATTCGAACAAGACTTTAACTCTATACTAAGACTATACTTTAAAAATTCTCAACAGAAGTTCTGTGGTCAGAAATTGTGGATCTTTCCAGATGTTGCAAAGACAACACAGGAGAGAAGGAAACAATTCCTGGCATTGAGGGAAGAAACGAGATCATTGGGTGCAACTTTTTTGCTTGCATACCCATGTAAATGCATTGTGAAATATCTGGCTGTAAAATATGTATTTTTTGTACCGAATCAACTAAGAGAATTTATAGGCATGAAAAAGATTGTCAAGTCATGATACCAGATTTAAAGATTTAAAAGAAGGTGGAAGTTAGGGCATATGCCTTTTCATGTTTATTAGTATTCTTTTCTTTTTTAGATTCCCTGAATCTGTATTTTCTCCTCCTCCAGAATTTATATTGAGGTCTAAGATAGTGACATTGTGATTTAATTTTGAATTTCTTATATTTTGCTTTAAGTATTATTATACTGTATGTTCACAATGTACCTAATGTTACATGTAACAAGATATCTTCTTGTGAAATTTAAAATTGCATAAATAAAATAATAAAAAAAAAAAGAAAATGTATTGGCTAAACTGATTGTAGGTGGAAGGAAATCTAATATAATAATTTGCTCCGTCAACGTTCCAATGTGTCTCACTGGGTTCGTAACCATCTCCTGACGTCACTCTCCCGCAGTAGAAGCCTGCATGCCTGACGTCAGGAGATGTTACTGTGGTCGCCTCTGTCTCACTGTCTTCGGACTCTGCATTGCTGCCGCTCTCCTCCGCAACCCCACGTCCCTCTCGCTTCCCGCTCAGGTATCGGTGCCGGTCGTTCCATCTTCACTTACCAAGTCAGGGTTACGGCGGCCGCCAGCAACAGTAAAAGGCGTGCAGGCTCGGCCCTTTTCTCTCTCTCAGCTGTGGTCCCGCCCTTGCGGAAACAGGAAATGAAGGCGGGACCACAGCTGAGAGAGAGAAAAGGGCCGAGCCTGCATGCCTTTTACCGCTGCTGGCGGCCGCCGTAACCCCAACGAGGTAAGTCAAGATGACTTTCAAACTTTGTAGGGAGAGGGCCTGGAACTGAAAGGGAGGAAGGGAGGGATGACGACCCTGGAACTGGGAGGGAGGGAAGGGGGGACCCTGGAACTGGGAGGGAGGGAGGGAGCCTGAAACTCGGAGGAAGGGGGGACCCTGAAACTCGGAGGGAGGGGGGACCCTGAACCTTGGAGGGAGGGAGGGGGGACCCTGAAACTGGGAGGGAGGGGATGACCCTGGAACCCGGAGGGAGGGGACTACCCTGGAACTCGGAAGGAGGGAGGGAGGGGGGGTGGCACATACTTTCAATCTCACACACACACTCTTTCTCTCACAGACACACTCGCACCCAGTCTCACTCTCTCTCTCTGTCACACACACACACACACTCGCACATTCACTCTCTCTCTCTCTCTCACACAGTCACTCTCACACACTCTCTCAAACATACACACTCCGAGGAAAACCTTGCTAGCGCCCGTTTCATTTCTTTCAGAAACGGGCCTTTTTTACTAGTATGATTATATATCACTGCTGTTATGTGAAAATCACTGGCTGCCAGTATGAGCTAGAATTGAGTTCAAAGTGCTGTCATTTGTTTTTAAGATTTTATGCAGTTTATGTCCTGCTTATTTAATATCTGTGGATTAAAATTTGTCAACCTTCTCGTTGTTGTATTAGATTGACACAATAATTGTTATTGGTACTGTGTTCTCATCAAGTTTGTCGATTAGGGGACCTTTCACTAAGCCGCTGTAAAAAGTGGCCTGCGGTAGTGCAAGAGTGACTTTTGGGCACGCGCTGGGCCATTTTTTTACCGTGTCTAGGAAAAAGGGCCTTATTTTAAGAGGCTGGAAAATGGACGTGTGCTAAAATTGAAACCAGCATATGTCCATTTTCGGCCTGAGACCTTACTGCCATCCATTGACCTAGCGGTAAGGTCTCACGCGCTACCTCTGCGGTAAGCATGCAGCATGCACCAACTACTGTATACCGCCAGGTAAGTAGCCTGTAGTAGAAAATAGAAAATTATTTTCTACCACAAGATTCGGCGTGTGCCAAATTTGGAATTACCGCCGGGCTCACACACTAGCCAGGCGATAGAGTCGATTTGGCATGCGCTGTACACGCGTAGGCCCTCCTGCACCTTTGTAAAAGGGCCCCTTAATGAGTACAAAATATTGAACTTTGGAAAGCTCTTGAGCTCTGGAATACTTTGCCGTCATATATTAGGAAAATAACCTATGTGGCATTTCAGAAAGCCCTGAAAACATGGCTATTCCTCACCAATTTGCTTCATTTCTTTGAAGGCATGAATAAACATGTGGATAAATGTGAGTCGGTTGATGTAGTGTATCTAGATTTTCAGAAAGCTTTTGACAAAGTTCCTCATGAGAGACTCCTGAGAAAATTAAAGAGTCATGGGATAGGAGGCAAGGTTCTGGTGTGGCTTAGGAATTGGTTATTGGACAGAAAACAGAGGGTAAGGTAAAATGATCATTTCTCTCAATGGAGGAGGGTGAACAGTGGAGTGCCACAGGGACTGGTGCTATTTAACATATTTATAAATGATATGGAAATCGGAACAACGAGTGAGATGATTAAATTTGCAGATGATATAAAACTATTCAAG
Source organism: Microcaecilia unicolor (assembly GCF_901765095.1). Classification (NCBI taxonomy): domain Eukaryota; kingdom Metazoa; phylum Chordata; class Amphibia; order Gymnophiona; family Siphonopidae; genus Microcaecilia; species Microcaecilia unicolor. The sequence continues at coordinate 97,483,054 of NC_044042.1, forward strand.
ATTGTTAAAACACGTGTGGACTGTGAAATATTGCAGGAAGACCTTAGGAAACTGGAAGCCTGGCCATCCAGATGGCAGATGAAATTTAATGTGGACAAATGCAAGGCGATGCACATTGGAAAGAATAATCCGAATCATAGTTACCTGATGCTAGGGGTCCACCTTGGGGGTCAGCACTCAAGAAAAAGATCTGGGTGTCATTGTAGAGAATATGCTGAAATCATCTGCTTAGTGTGCAGTGGCGGCCAAAAAAGCAAACAGGATGCTAGGAATTATTAGGAAAGAGATGGTGAATAAGACCGAAAGCACTATAATGCCTTTGTATTGCTCCATGGTGCATTTGCACCTTGAGTACTGCATTTAGTTCTGGTCACTGTATCTCAAAAAAGATATAGCAGAATTAGAAAAGGTTCAAAGTAGAGCAACCAAAATGATAAAGGGGATGGGTTCAAATCTCACTGCTACTCCTTGTGATCTTGGGAAGTCACTTACAACCTCCATTATCTCAAGTACACAATTAGATTGAGCATTCCAGGAACAGGGGAATACCATTTTGAGCTGCTACTGAAAAAGGTGTGAGGAAAAGTCAAGTGACCCAACGGTAGGATGAAATCTGAGCATTCCTTCAGAAATACTTTGCCTCCCCTTTCCCTACACCTACGGGTACCTGTGCTCTGAAATGTCTGTCATGCATTCAGCCACTGACAGTGCTCTGGGCCTCCAGGCCACTAAAGGTCATTGGGCCCCCCATCTGCACACTGCTGCCCTGCCCCCACTTACTAGTGTGCCCTCCCTGTCCTACTTTGAAGGGCCCTGGTGGTCTAGTGGCCTTTTCGGGGGTAGGAAAGAACCCTACTCTTTTCTGCCGCTGCTCTGCCTGGCGGCGTCCTGTTTTCAAAACAGCTGCCAAAACTCCCTGTGGTAGCCTCTTGAGACTACCACAAGGAAGTCTCAGCAGCCATTTTGAAAATGTGGCACGACTGCCGGTCGGGCAGAGTAGCAGCAGCGAGCACTCCAGGCAAGAAAGAGTAGGGTTCTTTCCTGCTCTCAAAGAGGATGCTAGACCACCAGGAGCCTTGCAAGTGGGACTGGGGAGGGTCCACAGAGGCTCAGGGGGGCTGTATTTTGCAGGGGCGGGGAGACCACTGCCCAGTTGCCCGTATGCAGGGTCGCCGAGAGGGGGGGGGGGACAAAATTCCCTGGGCTGGCGCCGCCGCCGCAGTCTGGTCCGCCCGCCCTCCGTCACTCCCTGGCATTGAATTTAAGCGCCTCACCTTCGGAAGCACAGCAGATCAATCCTTCCTTCCATGTCCCACCCTCGCCTGACGTAACTTCCGCGAGGGCGGGACACTGAAGGAAGGAGTGGTCTGCCGCTGCTTGCTGCGCTTTCGAAGGTGATGCGCTTAAGGTCAGTGCAGAGGGCCTAGGGGTGGAGAGAGGGCCCGGTGGCGGGTGGAGGGGGGCCCGGTGACCTCGGGTGGGGGGCCCCGGGGGCAGCCTTGTACCGGGCCTGGCCCAGTCTCTCAGCGGCCCTGCCCGTATGGTCAGTCCGCCCCTGTTTCCCAAGCACCAAAGAAAAACATGTCATCTCATGCTGCTTTTCTCATCTGCAATTTGTTTCTACACTTATACCCCAGATGCACTATCTGCAAAATCTCACTCTGGAAATATTCGCCTTTGGTATTTCTATATGGCGAGAGAAGATCTGGGAGTAAGGAAGTAGGTAGGACAATAAGGATATTTTGGGTCCCAAATGACGGAATCACATTTCGTAGCAAGGCTTTCTAAACCTGCAGCTAGTTCAGTTTTCAGGCTATCCACAATAAATAAATGTGAATATTTTGGATCTTATATTCATTTGTGGATATCCTGGAATTAAGCTTGGCTGTAAGGTTCTGAAAAATAATCCTTCCCTCACTACTGTAATCTTTAGAGCTATATTTTCTGTGTAGTGTAGCTAGGGCTATTAAAAACTGAATTTGCATTTATACATTTGTATTGTATGGGGGCTGATTGGTCTTTAAAAAGTAATACATAGAAATAAAAAACAGAAAATAAAATAAGATACCTTTTTTATTGGACTAACAATACATTTTTGATTGCCTTAGGAAGGCAACCCTTCTTCAGATCAGACCAGAAGTAAGCAATCAATCTTAATTTCTCTTCTCCATTTTGTTTTATTTCTATTTATTACCTTTAAACGTGGACTAACATGGCTACCCACATCACTCTACTCTTTCAAAAGTGAAAGTGGTCAATCACAAAGGGGCGGGCCCGAGGCTGGAGTGACCAATGGGAAGGAGAGGCGGGGCCTGGGAGGTTCGTAGAATCAGGAAGTGGGGCTAGTCTAGTGCTCGCTTGAGTTGCCGGTCAGCTGAAGTGGTGCAGAGGACTTTTCCCTTCTTGCTGCTTGATGGGTGCAGAAAGGGAGTGTTGAGCCGAGGGATCCAGTAAGAGAAGCTGCAAGAGGATCCAGCAGAGAGGGAGGGATCTGGGAGGCAGTAACAAAAAGCTGCAAGAAGATCCAGCCATGAAAGGTGCTTCTCAGCCTCTGGCTTTCCTCTCTTGCTTGTTTGTAGTGGAACTGGTGGCAGGAGGTGGGGTTTTCCCAACTCTTGCTCATCTAAAGCCTCAGGCAAGCGATGAGATCCAGACCCAGGCGGTAAGGGAGCTGCTGCAGAGGCTGATCGGGGTCAGGGCCAGTGAATTTGAGGTTTCCGTGAATAGTTCTGTGGCTGGCAAGGATGGCTTGGATACTTACCAGCTGAGTTCTGGTGGTGGGGGCAAAGTGCTGGTGACTGGGAGCACAGGGGTTTCTGCGGCTACTGGACTGTACAGCTATCTGAAATATTATTGTGGCTGCCACATTTCCTGGTCTGGAGTCCAGATGCAGCTTCCCTCACCTCTACCTGCTGTCAGCAGAGTGATCAGAGTCACAACACCCAACAGGTAAGAACATTAACATTACCATCATGGTTTATATCCAGCTGTTGCCTTTCAGTCCATTGACAGTTATCTGGGAATTACAATCAATGATCCACGTTTAACCTCAAAAAGAGGAGCACATATTTTTTAAAAAGAAAAGTTTTAACTTTCTTTCTAAAATTAAGGTAAACATGAGAAAGCAAAAATAATCCAGCAATATCCTTACATAATCCAGCAGCCTGAACAGCCAAGGATTTCTCAAAAATTGATATTCTCCTTTTCCCCTTAACAGAAAGGAAGGTAAAAAAAAAAATTGGCACTGTTGTTACATCGTGATCTTAAAGAGGCTGCAAAATGAAAATAATAGAGAAAATAACTAGGAACGAACCTTGAAGAGTTTTAAAAAGAAAACAAGCTAGTTTTAAAAGACTTTTTTTTTTTTTTTATTTGTACCCCGCACTTTTTCCCACTCATGGCAGGCTCAATGCGGCAGGCAATGGAGGGTTAAGTGACTTGCCCAAAGTCACAAGGAGCTGCCTGGGCCAGGAATCAAACTCAGTTTCTCAGTTCCCTAGGACCAAAGTCCACCACCCTAACCACTAGGCCACTCCTTTCCTTCCACAGGTAACCAATGAAGTCTGGCATAGAAAGGAGAACTTAAAGAGGCCAAGCAGGGCCGCCAAGAGACTGAACTGGGCCCGGGGCAGGGCCACTGCGCCCTCCCCCCCCCCAAATCATCATCTGCTGCCGCCCCCCTCTCCGATCGCTGCCACTCCCTCCCCGATCACAGACACCCCCCCAATCTCTGCTGACCCCTCCATCGCTGCCGCAACAGAATTGAGATACCTTGGCTGGCAGTGATCCCGAGGCCCAGCCAGCAGAAGACGTCTTCCTCCAGCGCTGACTGGTTTCAAAACCGAGCATGTGTGCCTGAGAGGAAAAGCAGCCGCTCAGCAATGGGCAGAAGAGCAGCGCTGGAGAAAGCTCTGGGTGCTCCGCAGCCTCCAAGGGGGGCCCGGCACTGGAGTTTTCTCTCTCCTGCTCCTGTCGGGACGTTATCATTCGGATCCCGTCAGGAGCAGGAGAAAGTCAGTTATTGCAATTAGGGTAACAAGCAAGGACTACTCTTACAGAGTTTTAAATACATTTCATTACCATCTAAGAAGGAAACACTAAATAAATCATACAATATACTATATAAACTAAAAGACACTTTTATATTAGGCTAATATCCTTAATACTGTAGCAAGTTTTAAGTTATTGAAAAACTCAAAAACATTAAGATGGAGTCAGCAGTCCAGCAGCGAGAGGGGTGCTATCCAGTCTTTTGCATTGAGTGTCACATGTATGATTATCTCCCAGTTGGTGAGATGTCATATGTGTGTGCCCAATGCAAAGAGCTGCTAGCTCTCAGAGAACGTGTCCGTTCTCTTGAGGCTAGAGTAGCAGACTTGGTGGAGCTGAGGGAGATAGAGGAGACCTACAGGGATGTTGTAGAGAAGTCCCACCTTCAGTCTGGTAGCCCCTGTGTTACCTTGGAGGAGGGCGGTCTCCTAGAAGGAGAGCATCACCCTGGTGAAGTAGGAAGTACTCCTGTAGCCACGACCTGCCCACCAGGGGACGTACTATCCTCTCGTACTGAGGATATGTCTCCAAGTGCTGACCGGGAAGGAAAGGTTAGGACAGCTGTTGTAGTTGGTGATTCGATCATTAGGCATATAGATAGCTGGATGGCTGGTGGACGTGAGGATCGCCCGGTGACTTGCCTGCCTGGTGCGAGGGTGGCGGACCTCAAGTGTCACCTAGATAGGATTTTAGATAGTGCTGGGGAGGAGCCAGCTGTTTTGGTACATGTGGATACCAATGACATAGGAAAATGTGGGAGGGAGGTTCTGGAAGTCAAATTTAGGCTCTTAGGTAGAAAGCTCAAATCCAGATCCTCTAGGGTAGCATTTTCTGAAATGCTACCCGTTCCATGCGTAGGGCCGAAGAGACAGGCAGAGCTTCGGAGTCTCAATGCGTGGATGAGACAATGGTGCGAGGAGGAGGGTTTTAGATTTGTTAGGAACTGCGCAACATTCTGGGGAAGGGGGAGCCTATTCCGAAAGGATGGGCTCCACCTTAACTAGGGTGGGACCAGGCTGCTGGCATCAGCATTTAAAAAGGAGATAGAGCAGCTTTTAAACTAGAAACTGGGGGAAGGCCGACATTCGCTCAAAAGCGCATGGTTCAGGCTAAGGTATCTTTCCAAAGATGTCACCAAAACAGGGAAGATAGGGTGTCCTGATGGTGAGGTTGCAAAACAGACCGTAGTAGATCAGGTGTCCTTAAATAAAAATAAAAATCAGACAAAAGATTGCAGTCTGGACACAGGAGTGGAACCCCTGACGCAGCTTCGGTGAAACGGGGACTCCCTGTTGGGTTATGTGGATCTGATGTGGCTGTGAATAGAAGCAGCACAGCACTGGAGGAATTGGAGACACTCCAGATAAGTGCTGGGGGGCTGCCCCACTGGAATACTACTATCGAGACGTAGTGCACAGTTAGGATTTCTGATATTTCTGGTGCACGGGTCTGTTACTTGCAGTGCGCAGTAAGGTTTGTCTGCATTCTGTGTCCTTTCCTGTGCATGGTTTGTCACTTGGACTTTTCAGCACACGCTCAAGCACAAATAAACTGTGGAGTTTTTTTCAGGCAAGATGATGGTGTACCGGACCCACGCCTTATAGCTGAATGTATTAGCTGGCTAGGTGGTACTACTGAGGCCTTTTTTCTCCACTAGTAGACGGCTGGGTGATGCTTGAGAGTTTGAGTTACATTTGGTTAATAAGTAGAAGTATACCTGCAGCCAGTGAGCTGCAGGATTGGATTTTCATATATAAGCATGTATGCCACATTTCTGCATTTGGGCTGTCAGCATCACTACATGACATCATCAAATGTGCACATAACTTACCCTACACAGGGCAGTAACCACCAGATCTGTTGTGTTTGGAGTAAGGTAGGCAGCTGTTCTGTGTTGACTATTATTTCTTCTTCCATGGTCACCAGGGCAGGAGGCGACATGTGTCTGTAACATTTTCTGTACAACAAAGCTAGTAAGGCTCCCTGTGAGGGAGATGCTGGACAGGAGTGGGGGAAGGAAAGAGAAGAGAAAAGGGAGATGCTGGGAAGGGGGAAGGAAGAGAAGAGGAAGGTGCTGGACTGAGGGAGGGAAGAGAAGAAAAAATGGAGATGTTGGACTGGGAGAAGGAGCAGAAAAGAGAAAAGGGAGCTGCTGGACCGGAGAGGTGAGAGAAAAGGGAGTTGCTGGACCAGAGGAGGTGAGAGAAAAGGGAGTTGCTGGACCAGAGGAGGTGAGAGAAAAGGGAGCTGCTGGACCAGGGGAGGTGAGAGAAAAGGGAGCTGCTGGACCAGGGGAGGTGAGAGAAAAGGGAGCTGCTGGACCAGGGGAGGTGAGAGAAAAGGGAGCTGCTGGACCAGGGGAGGTGAGAGAAAAGGGAGCTGCTGGACCAGGGGAGATGAGAGAAAAGGGAGCTGCTGGACCAGGGGAGGTGAGAGAAAAGGGAGATGCTGGACCAGGGGAGGTGAGAGAAAAGGGAGATGCTGGACCAGGGGAGGTAAGAGAAAAGGGAGATGCTGGGCTGGGAGGAGGTGAGCGAAAAGGAAAATGCTGGAGAAAAGGGAAATGCTGGGACCGGAAGACATGAAAGGGAAATGCTTGGACCGGAAGAGGCAAGAGAAAAAGGAGATGCTGGACCAGAAGAGGTGAGAGAAAAGGGAGATTCAGGCCCGGGGGAGACCAGAGAAAAGGGAGATGCCTGACTGGGGGAAGACCAGAGAAAAGGGAGATGCTGAACCGGGGGAGGCCAGAGAAAAGGGAGATGCTAGGCCAGGGGACAAGGGAAGAGAAAGGGGAGGAAAGAAAAAAGGGAGATGCTAGACCAAAGGAGGGGATGACAGGGGGGCAGTATAGTTGTATGCCTAGGCCTATCAAAGGGTTAGAACATAAGAATAGCCATAGTGGGTCAGACCAATGGTCCATCTAGCCCAGTATCCTGCTTCCAACAGTGGCCAATCCAGGTCACAAGTACCTGGCAGAAATTAGTAGCAACATTCCATGCTACTTGGGGCAAGCGGTGGCTTCCCCCATGTCCATCTCACTAACAGACTATGGACTTGTCCAAACCTTTTTATAAACCCAGATACACTAACCCAGGGGTAGGCAACACCAGTCCTCGAGAGCCGCAGGCAGGTCAGGTTTTCAGGATATCCACAATGAATATGCAGGAGATAGATTTGCATACCATGGAGGCAGTGCTTGCAAATCTATCTCCTGCATAGTCATTATGGATATCCTGAAAACCTGACCTGCCTGCGGCTCTCGAGGACCGGAGTTGCCTACCCCTGCACTAACCGTTGTTACCATATCCTCCAGCAAAGAGCTCCAGAGTTTAACTATTCTGAGTGAAAAAAAATATTTCCTCCTATTTGTTTTAAAAGTATTTCCATGCAATTTCATTGAGTGTCCCTGGCCTTTGTACTTTTTGAAAGAGTGAAAAAAATCATGGGCGGCTAAATGGCAAATGACGTTTAATGTGAACAAGTGCAAGGTGATGCATGTGGGAAAAAAGAACCCGAATTATAGCTACGTCATGCAAGGTTCCACGTTAGGAGTTACGGACCAAGAAAGGGATCTGGGTGTCGTCGTCGATAATACACTGAAACCTTCTGCTCAGTGTGCTGCTGCGGCTAGGAAAGTGTTGGGTATTATTAGGAAAGGTATGGAAAACAGGTGTGAGGATGTTATAATGCCGTTGTATCGCTCCATGGTGCGACCGCACCTTGAGTATTGTGTTCAATTCTGGTCGCCGCATCTCAAGAAAGATATAGTAGAACTGGAAAAGGTGCAGTGAAGGGCGACGAAAATGATAGCGGGGATGGGACGACTTCCTTATAAAGAAAGACTAAGGAGGCTAGGGCTTTTCAGCTTGGAGAAGAGACAGCTGAGGGGAGACATGATAGAGGTATATAAAATAATGAGTGGAGTGGAACAGGTGGATGTGAAGCGTCTGTTCACGCTTTCCAAAAATACTAGGACTAGGGGGCATGCGATGAAACTACAGTGTAGTAAATTTAAAACAAATAGGAGAAAAGTTTTCTTCACCCAACGCATAATTAAACTCTGGAATTCGTTGCCGGAGAACGTAGTGAAGGCGGTTAGCTTGGCAGAGTTTAAAAAGGGGTTGAACGGTTTCCTAAATGGACTTGGGAAAAATCCAAAAATTTCGGGAATAACATGTATAGAACGTTTGTACGTTTGGGTAGCTTGTCAGGTGCCCTTGACCTGGATTGGCCGCTGTCGGGGGACAGGATGCTGGGCTCGATGGACCTTTGGTCTTTTCCCAGTATGGCATTACTTATGTACTTAATTCACTTCTACCTGTTCTACACCACTCAGGATTGTATAGACCTCAATTATATACCCCCCCCCCCCCTCTTCAGCCATCTGTTTTCCAATCTGAAAAGCCCTAACCACTTTAGCCAGTCCTCATATGGGAGGAATTCCATACCCTTTATTATTTTGGTCACTCTTTTTTTAACCTTTCCTAATTCCACTATATCTTTTGTGAGATAAGGCGAACAGAATTGAGTGCAATATTTTAGGTGAGGTTGCACCATGGAGCAATACAGAGGCATTATAGTATTCTTGGTCTTATTTTGCATCCCTTTCCTAATAATTCCTAGTATCCTGTTTGCTTTTTCGGCCGTTGTCGCACACTGGGCAGAAGATTTCAGTGTATTGTCTACAATGGAATGGAATGGAGAAAAAAATGAGGCCATTATAATGCCTTTCTATCGCTCTGTGGTGTGACTGCACCTCAAATATTGTGTGCAATTCTGGTCACTGTATCTCAAAAAAGATATAGTTGAATTACAAAAGGTGCAGAGCAGGGCGACAAAATTGATAAAAGGAGATGGGACGACTTCCCTATGAGGAAAGGCTGAAGCAGCTAGGGCTCTTAGCTTGGAGAAAAGAAGGCTGAGGGCTATAAAATAATGAGTGGAGTGGAACGGGTAGATGTGAATCACTTGTTTACTCTTTCCAAAAATACTAGGACGAGGGGGCACGCAATGAATCTACAAAGTAGTAAATTTAAAACGAATCGTAGAAACTTTTTCTTCACTCAACGTGTAATTAAACTCTGGAATTCGTTGCCAGAGAATGTGGTAAAGGTGGTTAGCTTAGTGGGGTTTAAAAAAGGTTTTGACGGCTTCCTAAAGGAAAAGTCCATACCATTATTAAAATGAACTTGGGGGAAAATTCACTGCTTATTTCTGAGATAAACAGCATAAAATGTTTTGTACTTTTTTGGATCTTACTTGTGACCTGGATTGGCCACTGTTGGAAACAGGATGCTGGGCTTGATGGACCTTTGGTCTGTCCCAGTGTGGCAATACTTATGTACTTAAGAGCCCACAAGCCTCTTGGGAATGAAATAAAGCTCAGAACCAGAAAAGACATTTTAATGATTTTCTGTCATTAGCTGCTTTATCAGTTACTGCTATTTTCAGAACATCTGGTTCTGTGAATTTATTTTCAGAACATCTGGTTCTGTGAATTTAAATGATCTGCCACCCCTCTGTATCCCATTAAAGGAAGAATATAGGCTTTACAATTCCATCTGATAGTCATTTGTTATTTTGAAGGCTCCTTGTAATGCCTTTATGGCCTCTCTATACATAACACAAGGGGGTGAAATGGCTGCAGAGATTGCCAGAAACTGAAACATTCTTACTTACAGGAGGCAGTGCAGAATGTGAATTTTTAAAATGGGCTGACATCCAACTCGGTACCCTTGTCTACTTATCTACTGTTTGCTGAATGTGACCTTCAGGAAGTCACTTAACCTCCTTATGCTTAATTTACTGTTGGGCTCATTTTCAAGAGAGATACGGCCAAAAAGTGGCATAAATCTACATTTGGATGTTTTTCTCACAAATACTTAGATGTTTTTCAGCCATAATGGAACAGAACAAAACCGTCCAAGACTAACACTAAGACATTTTGAGCTAGACCTGTTTTTATAACGAATAAGGCACAAAAAGGTGCCCTAAATGACCAGACGACCACTGGGGGGAATCAGGGGTGACTTCCCCTTACTCCCCCATTGGTCACTAACTCCCTCCCACCCTCCAAAAATGTGATTAAAAAAATACTTGCCATCCTCTATGCCAACCTCAGATGTTATACTCAGGTACATTAGAACAGCATGCAGGTCACTGGAATAGTCTAGTGGTGGGTGCAGTGCAGACAGGTGGACCTCTCCCTACCTGTTACACCTGTGGAGGAAACTGTGAGCCCTCCAAAACACACTAGAAACCCACTGTACCCACATATAGGTGCCCCCTTCACCTGTAAGGGCTATGGTAGTGATGTAAGAGTTAGGGGTTGTGGGGGGCTCAGCAGACAAGATAAGGGAGCAATGGTGAGATGTGTACCTGGGATAATTTTATGAAGTCCACTGCAGTGTTAGGGTGCCCTATTGCTTTCCTGGGATGTCTAGTGGACCAGTCTACTAAAAATGCTGGCTCCTACATCCCAATGGCTTGATTTTGTGCGTTTTGCACTTGGGCGTTTTTTTATTTGAAAATGGACCAAAAAACAAATGTCCAAATCACAAAACCTTGTTCAAAACAGTATTTTCAAAAACAAAAGATAGACGTTTTTCTTTTTTGGAAATGACCTTCTTTCCTATTCAGATTTTGGAGGGTTTTTTTTTGCAAAACATCCAAAGTCAGATTTAAACATCATATCGAGAATGCCCCTCTGTGTGACCTTAAAAGAGTCACTTATCCCCCTCACCAATAAGTTTAGGCAGTGAGTTCTTTGGGGATATGGCACCAGGTGAATTCTGATTCTGTTTTGTCATATGAGCTCAAAAGCCCAAAGAAAGGGATGAAAAGTTTTTTGGGGGGGGCATGGTCTTAGTTCCAGCGCACTGGTCCCTCTGAGCTGAATTGCTGCCAGTGGGAGGCGGTGCTTCAATGTTATGTTTTCAATTGCTAGAGACAGGCAGGTTCCCTGGAGTCCTGCAGAGGTTTCCCTGTCCCTTATAGCTGAAAATTAAAATAACCTTTCGGCCGAAACCAAAACTGGACAGAAAAAAAGATTTGGGGGAATCGGTAATTGTTCAATAACATAGTAACATATAGGCATATTTTCAAGCACTTAGCCTTCCAAAGTTCCATAGGTTTCTATGGAACTTTGGAAGACTAAGTGCTTTGAAAATACGCCTCATAGTAACATAGTAGATGATGGCAGAAAAAGACCTGCATGGCCCATCTAGTCTGCCCAACAAGATAAACTCATATGTGCTACTTCTTGTGTATAACTTACCTTGATTTGTATCTGCCATTTTCAGGACACAGACTGTAGAAGTCTTGCCCAGAACTAGCCCCATTTTCAGGACACAAACCGTAGAAGTCTTGCCCAGAACTAGCCCCACCACCCAAACACCAGCCTCGCCTCCCAATCTCGGCTAATTGTTCAATATATTTGGAAGGTACTGTGGGACTCTGAAGTGATACAGAAATGCAATTGATTTTACTCGGCTATGATTACAGCATGTCACAGAATGTCATTTTGTTCATGGATCAGCTAAATTAACTCTGTGTTGTCGTTCATTAGAGGGCTTTCTTAGCAAGTAGCTGGCAGTGTTCTGCCACCAGCAGCCTAATACTAGTTTTATAGTGTTGTCCTAAAATGTGTTTAATGCCTTTACTATTGTTGGAGGAGTAGCCTCACTGCTTCTCATCCTTTGAAGTTCACACCATCCGTCTATTCTACCCGCTGCCACTCAGAGTTGCAGTCATTTACCACCCCCCTGATAAGTCCCTATCTTCCTTCCTTACCGACTTCGATGCCTGGCTCTCCGTTTTTCTTGAGCCCTCATCCCCATCCCTCATTCTCAGAGACTTTAACATACATGTTGATGACCAATCCGACCCTCACGCTTCTCAGTTCCTCACTCTAGCATCCTCCTTCAACCTCCAGCTATGCTCCACCACCCCTACTCACCGAGACGGCCATTGTCTTGACCTCGTCCTCTCCTCTACCTGCTCACCTTCCAATTTCTGCGCCTCAGCTCTTTCTCCCTCTGACCATCACCTGATCACCTTCACACTGCATCACCCTCCCCCGCAGTCCCGCCCAACACTAACCACTACTTCCAGGAATCTCCAGGTTGTCGACCCTCCCAACTTATCCTCCATTATCTCTAATCTCCTCCCTTCCATCATGTCCTCCGAGTCTGTCGACAAGGCTGTCTCCGCTTACAATGCCTCTCTCTCCTCTGCTCTGGACACCCTTGCACCATCCATCTCCCGTCCCACAAGACGTACTAATCCTCAGCCCTGGCTGACCCCTTGCATCCGTTACCTTCGCTCCTGCGCCCGATCTGCTGAACGCCTGTGGAGGAAATCTCGTACCCATTCAGATTTCCTTCATTACAAATTCATGCTATCCTCCTTCCAGTCCTCCCTATTCCTTGCCAAACAGGACTATTACACCCAGTTGACCAATTCTCTCAGCGCCAACCCTCGTCGTCTCTTCGCCACCCTTAACTCCCTCCTCAAAGTGCTCTCCGCTCCCACCCCTCCTCACTCTCACCTCAATCACTGGCTGACTACTTCTGCGACAAGGTGCAAAAGATCAACCTTGAGTTCACTACAAGGCACCTCTTCCTCTTCACCCTTCAACCCTCTCCCTCAACCAACCAACCCAGGCCTCTTTCTCCTCCTTTCCTGATATCACCGAGGAGGAAACCGCCCGCCTTCTTTCCTCCTCGAAATGCACCACTTGTTCCTCTGATCCCATCCCCACCAACTTACTTAACACCATCTCTCATACTGTCACCCCCTCCATCAGTCATATCCTCAACCTCTTTCTCTCCACTGCAACTGTCCCTGACACCTTCAAGCACGCCGTAGTCACACCTATCCTCAAAAAAACATCACTTGACCCTACCAGTCCCTCCAACTACCGCCCCATCTCCCTCCTACCCTTCCTCTCCAAAATACTTGAGCGTGCTGTTCACAGCCGCTGCCTTGATTTTCTCTCCTCTCATGCCATCCTCAATCCGCTTCAATCCGGTTTTCGCCCTCTACACTCGACAGAAACGGCACTCTCTAAAGTCTGTAATGACCTGTTCCTTGCCAAATCCAGAGGCCACTACTCCATCCTCATCCTCCTTGATCTATCCGCTGCTTTTGATACTGTCAATCATGATTTACTTCTTGCCACACTGTCCTCATTTGGGTTCCAGGGTTCTGTCCTCTCCTGGTTCTCCTCCTATCTCTCCCACCGCACCTTCAGAGTACACTCTCATGGATCTTCCTCCACCCCCATCCCGCTCTCTGTTGGAGTTCCCCAGGGATCTGTCCTTGGACCCCTTCTTTTTTCAATCTACACCTCTTCCCTGGGCTCACTGATCTCATCTCATGGTTTCCAGCATCATCTTTATGCAGATGACACCCAGCTGTATCTCTCCACACCAGACATCACCGCGGTGACCCAGGCCAAGGTATCGGCCTGCTTATCCGACATTGCTGCATGGATGTCCAACCGCCACCTGAAACTGAACATGTCCAAGACCGAGCTTATCGTCTTTCCACCAAAACCCACTTCTCCTCTTCCTCCACTCTCTATCTCAGTTGATGGCACCCTCATCCTTCCCGTCTCATCTGCCCGCAACCTCGGAGTCATCTTCGACTCCTCCCTCTCCTTCTCTGCGCATATCCAGCAGATAGCCAAGTCCTGTCGCTTCTTTCTCTTTAACATCAGCAAAATTCACCCTTTCCTCTCTGAGCACACCACCCGTACTCTCGTCCACGCTCTCATTACCTCTCGCCTTGACTACTGCAACCTACTCCTTACTGGCCTCCCACTTAGCCATCTATCCCCCCTTCATTCTGTTCAGAACTCTGCTGCACGTCTTATATTCCGCCTGAACCGATATACTCGTATCACCCCTCTTCTCAGGTCACTTCACTGGCTTCCAATCAGATACCGCATACAGTTCAAGCTTCTCCTTCTTACCTACAAATGCACTCGATCTGCAGCCCCTCATTACCTCTCTACCCTCATTTCCCCTTACGTTCCCGCCCGTAACCTCCGCTCACAGGACAAATCCCTCCTCTCAGTACCCTTCTCCACCACCGCCGCCAACTCCAGGCTCTGCTCATTCTGCCTCGCCTCACCCTATGCTTGGAATCAACTTCCTGAGCCCTTACGCCAAGCCCCCTCCCTACCCATCTTCAAATCCTTGCTCAAAGCCCACCTCTTCAATGTTGCTTTCGGCACCTAACTTTTATACCTTTCAGGAAATCTAGACTGCCCCTATTTGACTGACTGTACATTTGTCCTTTAGATTGTAAGCTCCTTTGAGAAGGGACTGTCCTTCTATGTTAAATTGTACAGCGCTGCGTAACCCTAGTAGCGCTTTAGAAATGTCAAGTAGTAGTAGTAGCCTAGTGGTTAATGCAGTGGACTTTGATCCTGGGGAACTGAGTTCGATTCCCACTGCAGCTCCTTGTGACTCTGGGCAAGTCACTTAACCCTCCATTGCCCCTGGTACAAAATAAATACCTGAATATTGAATGTAGTTGCAAAAACCTCAGAAAGGTGGTATATGAAGTCCCATTTCCCTTTCTCTTTCTCATTTCTAAGGATTTTTATTGCTGCATTCACTCACTGCAAAGATATATGAGCAATGCATTGTGCATAATGTAGTCTCACATGTACTGCAGTCACACCTACTTGTTTGTATAAAGCTTGTCACTAGTGGTCTATTCTCCTACAAAGACCTCCTCCCTTTCTCAGCCAAGCTTGGCTTCCTTGTCTATCTATGGTCATTTCCTCATTATTCCTATTCCTGATGGGTCAGCTAGGGTATGACCTTTCTCTCCAATTGAGGATTGCTCTCTAGGAGGACCCCCCCGCTACCTGGTCTCAAGTTCTGGCCCTATTGGTCCTTCTATCTCTCTCCCCTGGGCGGGTGGATGCTCTTCTGGACTTCTCTGACCCATGAGCTCAGACCTTCTCCATCTTGTTTGGATGAACATGTTCCTGATCCCTTGAAGAGAACTCTTCTTTTTACCTTCTTCATTCTTTCTCACAAGATATTGCACGAATCAGTATCCCGTCTCTGAACCACCTTCATTCACCTATCAGCTCTCCCACCTCTGCCATGAAGCTTGTTTCTCTTCAAATTTCCATCTCCAGCCTCCGTTACAGCTGTCAGAACTACGAAGTCTCTTGCCTTGGGGCAGTAACTTCTGAGAATCTACTAACTCTGAGTAAAGTGAATTTCAGAAATAGGTAAGAGACTTCTGGTGTTTGCTGCCATGCCAAAGTTATACTGTCTGCTAATTTTAGTACATATCTGGCTCAAGAAGATATTATGCTTTAAGAAACCAGAAACAGTATAAACCGTTCAGACTGGCACAGCTACACATGAATATATTGTTGGAGGCAGCATTTATTTTAATTCTGGAGTTTTGCAATGCAGGAGATAAATACTTTATTTTTTGGAGATGTGAATTCTGATTTCAACTCAAGTCACGAATGGTGTTCATCCCAGTAGATGTTTGCCCGCCTCCCTAGTACACTTCCAGGAAAGAGTGAGTCCTGTAAATATTTCAATCTGTTACCTTTTATATTCGCTTACAGGTTCCGTTACTATCAGAATGTGTGTACCACCAGTTATTCCTTTGTCTGGTGGGACTGGGATCGCTGGGAAAAGGAGATCGACTGGATGGCTCTCAGTGGCATCAATTTACCTCTGGCATTTACTGGGCAGGAGGCCATCTGGCAGCGGGTTGAGTATTTGCATGCTTCCTATTATCTTGGCACAGTTCAAGCTGCTCTGTGGCTGGTAGGTGTCACGCAGGTCTGACCAAAGAAACTTGAATGGCCCTCTGTCATTCTGAATAAGAGAGAAACATCGGTTTTAAATAGATTATGAACCTGGTAGCCTGCTGCTGCTCTGAAACAGCGACCACAACTGTTTGAGCTCCTTTATGGCTCCTCGTTTCACAAACCAATGAGATTTCACCCCATTTAGATACGCTTTTAGGGAAACTAGGTGGCTAAGGGCGTTAGTGGTGACATTGCCAAGCACAGAGCTATGAAAGGCTTTCAAGGTGAATTCAAGAAGAGCTGGTATTGAAAGTGAAGATTAAAAAGCTAAGGAATGAAGACCTGAAATCCCACAGTCTTCACTTGCTCAAATAGTACATGTGGAGGGGCATAATCGAACGCGAACGCCCATCTCCATGTGCGTCTATCTCCGAGGACGGGTATGTGAAGGGGCGGGCCAGACCGTATTTTCAAAAAAGATGGGCGTCCATCTTTTCTTTTGATAATACGGTTTGTTCCGGTCAAATGCATCGGATTTGGGCGGATTTGAGCTGGGCATTATCGTTTTTCAGCGATAATGGAAACCGAAGGCGCCCAGCTCAAAAACGAACAAATCCAAGGCATTTGGTCATGGGAGGAGCCAGGATTCGTAGTGCACTGGTCCCCCTCACGTGCCAGGACACCAACCGGGCACCCTAGGGGGCACTTGTAACAGTTACAAGAAAAAATTAAAATACCTCCCAAGTCCATAGCTCCCTTCCCTTGGCTGCTGAGCCCCCCAAATCCCCCCCCCCCCAAAACCCACTGCCCACAACTCTATACCATTACCATAGCACTTATGGCTGAAGGGGGGCACCTAGATGTGGGTACAGTGGGTTTTGGGGGCGGTTTGGAGGGCTCCCATTTACCACCACAAGTATAACAGGTAGGGGGGGATGGGCCTGGGTCCACCTGGCTGAAGTCCACTGCACCCACTAACAACTGCTCCTGGGACCTGCATACTGCTCCAGGGACCTGCATACTGCTGTGAAGGAGCTGGGTATGACATTTGAGGCTGGCATACAGGCTGGAAAAAAATTTTTTTTTTAAGTTCTTTTTTTTGGGTGGGAGGGGGTTAGTGACCACTGGGGGAGTCAGGGGAGGTCGTCCCCGATTCCCTCTGGTGGTCATCTGGGCAGTTAGGGCACTTTTTTGGGACCTGTTCATGAGAAAAAAGGGTCCAGAAAAAGTGACCCAAATTCTCGCTTCTGGCACCCTTCTTTTTTCAGTTATCGGCCGAGGGCGCCCATCTCTCCTCGGCCGATAAACACGCCCCAGTCCCGCCTTCACCATGCCTCCGGCACGCCCCTGTCAACTTTGTCCGTTCCCGTGACAGATTGCATTTGGAGACGCCCAAAATCGGCTTTTGATTATACCGATTTGGGCGCCCAGAGGAGAAAGGCGCCCATCTCCCGATTTGGGTCGAAATATGGACGTCTTTCGAAAATAAGCTGAATGGTCTTTATCTGCCTTCATTTTTCTGTGTTCTATGTATTTATGACTTTTTTTAAGAGTCACATTTGCACATTAATTCATACTCTCATGACGAACTATTATCAAAGATTTGGTGAGGCTCTGCCAAGGCAGAGAAATGCCGAAAACCCACGACGAAATAACAGTACATGAAGGAGTGGGAAATAGACCATGCAAACCAGAAGAAAGCGATGGTACAGAGTTTATTGATGAAGACTTGACACAATACTGTGTTTTGGCTGTAAGTCTGCTTCAGGAATCTTTTTATAAAACATCATAAGAGTAGGCCATACTGGGTCAGACCAATGGTCCATCAAGCCCAGCATCCAGTTTCCAACAGTGGCCAATCCAGGTCACAAATACCTGGCAAGATCCCAAAAAGGTTCAATACATTTTATTCTTCTTATCCCAGAAATAAGCAGTGGATTTTCCCCGTCCATTTTAATAATGGTCTATGGACTTTTCCTTTAGGAAGCCGTCCAAACCTTTACCACATTCTCTGGCAACGAATTCCAGAGTTTAGCCTAGAAGTTCACTTTTCAACATGATGGGCCCAGCTCTCTGGAACTTCCTCCCTCTACTTACATAGTAACATAGTAACATAGTAGATGACGGCAGAAAAAGACCTGCACGGTCCATCCAGTCTGCCCAACAAGATAACTCATATGTGCTAATTTTGTGTATACCCTACTTTGATTTGTACCTGTGTTCTTCAGGGCACAGACCGTATAAGTCTGCCCAGCACTATCCCCGCCTCCCAACCACCGGTCCCGCCTCCCAACCACCGGCTCTGGCACAGACCGTATAAGTCTGCCCAGCACTATCCCCGCCTCCCAACCACCAGCCCCGCCTCTCACCACCGGCTCTGGCAAAGACCTTATAAGTCTGCCCAGCATTATCCCTGCCTCCTGGCTCTGGCACAGACCGTATAAGTCTGCCCAGCACTATCCCTGCCTCCCAACCACCAGTCCCGCTTCCCACCACAGGCTCTGACACAGACCGTATAAGTCTGCCCAGCACTATCCCTGCCTCCCAACCACCAGTCCCGCTTCCCACCACCGGCTCTGGCACAGACCGTATAAGTCTACCCAGCACTATCCCCGCCTCCCAACCACCAGTCCCGCTTCCCACCACCGGCTCTGGCACAGACCGTATAAGTCTACCCAGCACTATCCCCGCCTCCCAACCACCAGCCCCGCTTCCCACCACCGGCTCTGGCACAGACCGTATAAGTCTGCCCAGCACTATCCCTGCCTCCCAACCACCAGTCCCGCTTCCCACCACTGGCTCTGGCACAGACCATATAAGTCTGGCCAGCACTATCCCTGCATCCCAACCACCAGCCCCGCCTCCCAATCTTGACTAAGCTCCTGAGGATCCATTCCTTCTGCACTTGAGAATTGAAGCTTCTTTCAATAAGTTTAAGAGCTTATTAAAAGTCTGTTATGGAGACAGCTGTTTTAAAAACCCTGCTTATTGTAATATAGTAGAATTGGAAAAGGTACAGCGAAGGGCGACGAAAATGATAATGGGGATGGGACGACTTTCCTATGAAGAGAGGCTGAGAAGGCTAGGGCTTTTCAGCTTGGAGAAGAGACGGCTGAGGGGAGATATGATAGAAGTGTATAAAATAATGAGTGGAATGGATCGGGTGGATGTGAAGCGACTGTTCACGCTATCCAAAAATAATAGGACTAGAGGGCATGAGTTGAAGCTACAGTGTGGTAAATTTAAAACGAATCGGAGAAAATTTTTCTTCACCCAACGTGTAATTAGACTCTGGAATTCGTTGCCGGAGAACGTGGTACGGGCGGTTAGCTTGACGGAGTTTAAAAAGGGGTTAGATAGATTCCTAAAGGACAAGTCCATAGACCGCTATTAAATGGACTTGGAAAAATTCCGCATTTTTAGGTATAACTTGTCTGGAATGTCTTTACGTTTGGGGAGCGTGCCAGGTGCCCTTGACCTGGATTGGCCACTGTCGGTGACAGGATGCTGGGCTAGATGGACCTTTGGTCTTTCCCAGTATGGCACTACTTATGTACTTATGTACTTATGTACTTATTTACTCTCATTTTATATTGTAAACTTTTCCCTTCCCTAGAACCTTCTTGTAATTTGGTCTGTCTTGTTATCTGTACAATTACCCTTCCCCTTTTTGATTTGTAAACTGCTTAGATTTTCATTGTTATAGTTGCAGCATATCAAATAAACTGAACCCGAAGCTATATACATTTTTATAAATAAATAAAATAAGGACCATTTGCCTCCTTGTTTTCACCCTCAGTCTGCCCAGTTTCCTGAACCTTACAGCGGTTCCAGCATCTTCTATCCTGGGATGCAGTTGGCTGTATCACCACCATCTAATCTGAGACTTGTAGACCGGACTAGCCCCAGCGGAATGTTCAAGACGGTTAACATGAAAGAGAACTCTTAACAACACGAGGAGCTGCAAAAAAGAAAATGATCAAAATATATCAAATAAAAAGCTTTTACATTTTTTTACGCAGTAGCATAGAGCCAGTCTCAGATCGAATTGGTAAAGGAAGTGCATTCCAAATTGTAATAGCTCGTAAGGGAAACATCGCCATAAAATGACGTTTCAATCGAACACCGTTAAATGCGGGACGTTTTCTTGCAACTGAGAAAAAGATCAGGAAAACATAAGATTAACAAGTCCGTGGTACCTGTTTAGAACGTGGAAAATCATACAAACTGATTTAAAAACAATACATGCCCTTAAAGAAAGCCAATGGAGAAAGCCATGGGTAGTGGTCTAAAGAAGACATGTAAAAGATATGGATTATTTTTTTTGTTTGTATTTTATTCCTGTTTTGCCTCAATTTGAATATGCCTAGTCTGTATTGCCTTACAAGTATTTTACTTGTTGTGATGTAAGTTTAAACCTAAATAAATAAATTAAAAAAGAAAGCCAATGCAATTTTCTAGCATATTTAGAAACACTGTCATATTTTTTCAGCCGTAAAACCAGATGTACGGCTGTATTTTGGATCATCTGTAATTTATATAAATTTTAGCAATCGACCCCACTTAGAGAGAATTGCAGTAGTCTAAATGTGCATGTCAGGTTTCTCTTTCCATTTGTCTTTCATTTTTGGCCCTCTACTGATGCTTGGAATTGAGATATAAGGGCTTTAAATGAGTCCATTGTTAGCCCACCTCATCCCCAGGCCCTGACCCGTTTCTTCCAGCCTGCACCCTTATCACCAGGGCTGCCTTCAGGCTGGTGTGAGCAGTGAGACAGAAACAGAAGTGGGCAGACACATCTCAAGGTGAAGAGTTTTATAGAAAGAGAAAAGGAATGCCCTACTTAGAAATGTTTGTCTGCAGGCTTTAGCCAAATGTAATTATTTGAATTCATGGATGGTGCATGTGGTACAGTCAGAAGAGAGAGACAGATTTTTATCTTTTTTTAATGTCAACATGCTTTCTCCTTTCCTTTCAGGTCTACCTAATGTTGGGTCTCAACCAGTCTGAAATCAATGACTATTTCACCGGGCCTGCATTTTTGGCTTGGGGCCGGATGGGGAACATTCATTCCTGGGCTGGCCCACTGCCCCTCTCCTGGCATCTGAAGCAGCTGTACTTACAGGTAAGCTGAGTTAGGTAACAATGCACTGTGCCCTTGCCGGCTCTGTAAGTTCATGTCTTTCTCGCCTGACTCTCAGGCACTGCAGCCTGACAGAAATGGGGACATTTTCAATGTATTATAAACTACCAGTGAAAAGTCTAACACTCTAGATAGATTTGGTTCTAGACCACCCCCCATGCATTTCTTTTTTTTTTTTTTTGCGTGTGATCTGACAGCTTCCTCCTGCTTCTTTGGGCTTCCAGCACAATAAGAGCCATAGTCGAGCCTTCATTCCCAACAGTCTATGGGGGTTTCCCCTGTTTTATATCCCCCACCCCAGGATAATTAGGCTGGTCATTGCAAGGATAGCTCTAGAAAACAAACAAAAAAAGCAACACTGGGCCTTCAAGACCAGAACAATAGGTGACCTGCTAATAAAGTACTCCTGGTGTCCTAGTCTTGAAGGCCCAGTGTTGCTTTTTTTGGTTGTATACTTTGGTTGTATGCTGTTTTACCCTCTCTATCTGTACAAGGATAGCTCTAGGCCAGGGGCTATGCTGCACCAGAACGTTCCTGAAACTCTGAGGTCATGGGTTCTGAATCAGCCATCAGGTACAACTCTTAAGCAGCATTTAATTCTTAATTACTACCCATAACTCCCAACCCCCTGCTCACACAGTCTCTGGAAGGGAGGGGGGCTGTGAACACTGTTTCTGCACAATCATCAGCTGAGGATTAGAGCAGAATATCAAATATAAAGATCAAACCAAGGACCTTTCATATAATACTACACAGCACTTGAGTTTACATAAATACATAAGTGTTGCCATTCTGGGATAGACTGAAGGTCCATCAAGCCCAGCATCCTGTTTCCAACAGTGGCCAATCCAGGTCACAAATACCTGGCAAGATCCCAGAACAGTACAATACATTTTGTGCTGCTTATCCCAGTGATAAGCAGTGGATTTTCCCAAGTCCATTTTAATAATGACTTAAGGACTTTACTTTTAGGAAGCTAACCAAACCTTTTTTTAAACCCCACTAAGCTAACTGCTTTTACCACATTCTCTGGCAACGAATTCCAGAGTTTAATTACACATTGACTGAAGAAATATTTTCTCCAATTTGTTTTAAATTTACTACTTTGTAGCTTCATTGTGTCCCCCCTAGTCCTAGTATTTTTGGAAAGAGTAAACAAGCGATTCACTTATACTTGTTCCACTCAAGTCAGTATTTTATAGACCTCTATCATATCTTCCATCAGCCACCTTTTCGCCAAGCTGAAGAGCCCTAGCCGCTTCAGCCTTTCCTCATAGGGAAGATTCTGCCAGGTACTTGTGACCTGGATTGGCCACTGTAGGATGCAGGATACTGGGCTGGATGGACCATCAGCCTGACCGAGTACACTGGTTACGTGGATGGCCCCAGCACATTTCTTATGTTCCAACTTTGCTTCCCTCCTGTATCCCACAAAATCACTCACCAACTTTAAAGTCTGATATACTCCCAAGGACGTACTTCCACACAAAACTTGAATGAGTTTGGTCCAGGCATTTCAGTTATAAGATGGAGGAAACAAGCCACTTGCATTTCATATGGGAAAATTCCAACTTTGGTCCTGTCTTGTAGCTCCTTCCCCCATCACCCAATATACCCACTAAATTTGAAAGGTAGAAAAATCTGATCACCCCTTTTGGCCCCTTCCATGGATCTACCTGTCTCCCCACAAATTCAGACTAATAACCAGAATAAACCAGGTGACCGCAAAATTGGCTAAGCTGAAATTCTTTCCAGGGGTGTGTTGACTGTCTGAGGCCAAGCTGGTATATTGATCTGTGATTAAGGAGAGGGCAGGACAGTAACCACAGGGACAGAGAAAGCACTTTCAGAGTATAGCAGTGGCTTCTCTTGCTAACCAGCCATTTTCTTGACACCAGTACAGAATCCTGGGGAGAATGAGGTCACTAGGGATGATCCCAGTCCTTCCAGCCTTCGCAGGACACGTGCCGGGTTCTCTTCTACGGTAAGTGAAACTTTTCATATCGGGCATGACCTCACCCTTCGAGTCGACGCCGCTGAAAGCAATCTTTGCCTGGTGAGCTTTCTCTGGCAATAGCCCTACCGTTGATCAACTCCTCTCCCCAACCCCCACTCTATCTGGCTTTCTCCTAGATGTGAGCCACCAAACTCTGGCCCCGATGCTCAAAAGTAAACTCAGGCGCTAGAGGCCGTTAACGCCATACTAGTGCCTGCATGTACCTGCGCAGAATGTTCAGAGGCCCGGATTAGGGGAGCAAACGAGCACGCAGACGAACAATGCAAGTAGCATGCTAATGTAGTCAAGCGTATGTTAATGAGGCCGTTTTGTATTCCTCCCCAATGCTCAGAAAAGAGCACCCCCCCAAAAAAAAAACTGCCTTACCGCTGCAAAAAATAATGCCAGGTCAGAGCAGGCGTTAGGGTGTTGGAAGAGAGGATTTCTCATGATTCATGATTCCTTCTGCAAAATCTGCCGGTTTTATATTTCAACGGTTTTTATTGATGAAGTACCACGTCAAACAAAACCAATAAAGTCAAACATTTTGTAAACATTCAGTCATGTCATAATTGTACATGTGCATCTAGTCTAACATCATCATCATTATTTTACATCCTTTCCTCCCCCCCCCCCCCAACCTCCCCTTTATTTTACTCCTTTACCTTTATCTACTTATTTCATGGTAATTATACTAGCAATATCTATTACAGGTATTAACCGGTCCAAAATCCGGAGCAAATATCTGCAGGACGTCTCACTACCTAGGACGTATCCAATTTGTTAAGCACTGCACTTCTAGCCTTGTGGGAGATATTTTGTAAATATTTAGACCATATATTAACAAAGATCTTTCTTTGGGTTACCGTAAGCCTCCCTGGCCTCCCAGAGCATTAGCTCATGGAACCTATTTCTCCAGTACCAAAAGGAGGGTGGCTCAGCCTGCAGCCAATGTCCGAGTATACGTTTTTTCCCCACTGCATGGGCCTTACACAAGAATAACTCCTGATTTTTGTCTGCGATCCCATAAGCATTGCTTTTATTCAAAAGCACTCCCCTCCAGGAGGGAAGCAGTCTATGTCCCAATAGTTGTTCAAGATATTTCTGTAACATTTTCCAAAAGTGTTTTATTCGATCACATCGCCAAAATGCATGCAAAAAAGTGTTATTATCTCTATGACACTTAGGACATTGAGCATCAGATATCCATCCTGCCCTTCCTGCTTGTGATTGTGATATGTACCCCCTGTGAATTACCCTGTATTGACTCTCCTGCAGCTCCGCCCCTCCCACTTGTCTTGGTATATCTTTTATCAATTTTGCAAAATGTATTCCTTTCAGCTCATAGCCCAAGTCTTTGCTCCATGTCTTTTCAAGTATCTCATAGGCATGGGGGTGGGGGGGGGGGGGGCTAAGGGACTCCAATACTTTATGTAAAAAATCTGCCGGTTTTGATTAGGGCAGCCCCTTGCAAGTCCTTAAGCGCTGGTCATGAGAAATAGCAGACCCAAGTGAAGGTAACATTGGCATCTGTGTCTAAATATAACTATCCAAGCTAAAAACAACTAAAAACACTTATATTTAAGCCGCAGAAAACAGATGCCAGTGTGTGCTTCATGTTCGGTTTTTACCAGGTGCATGTGTACAGGAGCCAAGCTTACTGCGGAGCTCTTCGCATGCACCAAGCACAATCCTCCCGCTAAACTCCCTAGAGTGCTCAACACTAGGAGCGAGCCTATATTTGCATCTCATTAGCGTTGGGCATTAGGGTGGCATTCTTCCGTGCTATTCTGGCGGAGTTTTGAGCATTGGGGCCTCTGAATCTGAGCCTTCCTGGCCTGCTGAGTATAGTGGTTCAGTGGATACACACTAAAAGAAATGCATCAATACACTCTCTTCTGAGTTCTCTTCCCACGTATTTTCACCACACTTAAAACTCTACCCACAGATAAAATTGTTATACCCTAATGTTCTCTTGCTATTGTTCTATCACCCTACCATTTTCCTGTTGTTACATTCCACTGTTCTATTCCCCAAATGATATTTTGACTTTGACTTCCCACAACTCTTCACAATGTAACCCATAATCGTACTGTAACAAATTGTATTTCCATCATTCACAATGTATTGTAAGCCACACTGAGCCCGCAAATAGGTGGGAAAATGTGGGATACAAATGCAATAAATAAATAAAATAAAAGGTCCGCCAAGGCGGTGGAACATGGAAATCCCACAGCAAAATAACAGAAAAGCAAACGGAGTGGGAAATAGACCAGGCTAACCAGGAACAAACGAGGAGACTTCAGTTGATGGTAGACAGTTTATTAGTGAAGACTCCACACGGTACCGTGTTTTGGCAGTTCGCCTTCTTCAGGAGTCTTTATATAAAATACGTAAAACTATCAAATGGTTAATAACCGTTGGTATGAGAAGATGAAGAAATATGGTCATTAAAGACCAATTTCTTTCCCCACAGTCGCCAATTCAAGGCCCTATACACACTGAAGAACCAAACACCCTTCAGCACGTCTGCTTCTTTCAACTTCCAGGAAGTTTTACATATTTTATATAAAGACTCCGAAGCAGGTGAATTGTCGAAACATGGTACTGTGTCGAGTCTTCACTAATAAATTGTCTACCTTCAGTTGAAGTCTCCTCGGTTGTTCCTGGTTAGTCTGGCCTATTTCCCCACTCCTTTTGTTTTTCTTCTGTATATAGTGAACAAATAGATCACTGCAAATCACCAGACAACTGAAACAGTCACACAGAAAACATGGCTGCCTGTTAGGGCCTGGCATTACCGGTCCCACCTTTATGTGTCAGGAATGGTACACATGTGCAGAGCCCTTCCCCATGGAAAGAGATCTTTTTATCAGGGGCCAGTTTTCAAACTGTCTGTTCAAGGACATAGGGCAGTGGTTCCCAAACCTGGTCCTGGAGGCACCCAGCCAGTCAGGTTTTCAGGATATCCGCACCTTAGTCCATAAGATTATCTACGGTGCAGCCCCAGGTTACATGATTGACCTAATCAGTCTCCCAGTCAGAAACAGTACCAGTTCATCACGGTCTTACCTGAATCTCCACTACCCAAATTGCAAAGGACTAAAATACAAGACAACCCATGCATCCAACTTCTCTTACATAAGCATGCGCCTGTGGAACGCATTGCCACAAGTGATGAAAACAACTTATGATCACCTAAAATTCAGAAAATTATTAAAGACTCACCTATTCGGAAAGGCATATCTGACTGACCCAACTTAAATGACTCAACCCTTCAACACTTCACTATCAAAGATCGTATTGAACATTGACAAACCCTTTTACTTCAAACGCAACTTGATTGAATCTTATCTTCCCTATCCCACTATAACATTTTGTACTATTCCCATACCGGACTTGGCGAATGCCTTCACGGTATTATATAAGCCACATTGAGCCTGCAGATGTGTGGGAAAATGTGGGATATAAATGTAACAAATAAAATAAATAAATGAGAGCGTTAGAGAGCTTTGCATGAGGTAGTGGCAGTGCATGCAGATCTCTCTCATGAATATTCATTGCGGATATCCTAAAAAACCTGACTGGCTGGGGTGCCTCCAGGACCAGGTTTGGGAACCACTGACATAAGGCAAGACTATGTACTTTGCATCAGGGGCTTAGCTAGGTGGGGCCACAGGAGCATGGGCCCCCACAGATTTAGCCCTGGCCCCCTCTACTTTCGACCCCCCCCCCCCACACTGCCGCCAACCCTTCCCTGCTGCCGCCATGCACACAGGACGTCAGGAGTCAGGACTCACAGAAACAGATCAGCGAACGTGCCGGAGACTGGCGCTGAAGAAGACTTCGGCTGCCAGGGGTTGGGGACCCCCGCCAGCAGCGGCGGCAGCAGAAGGGGGGGGGGGGGTTGAAAGTGGTGTGGGGGGTCGGCGGGCTAAAATGTGCCCCCCCCCCCACCTCGGGCTCTTTACCACCCTCCCGTTTGAAGAAATATCTGAATGTAATTCACCTTGAGCTACTACTGAAAAGGTGTGAGCAGGACTGCCCTCTTGGGGAAAAAAAAAACCTGCCACGGGTTCACAGTATCTGCTTTCTGTGCCTATGAGCCTTCAATTTGAAAGTCAGTGCGTTATTAACATTGAGGTCCCCTTTTACAAAGCTGCAGCAAAAAGGGGCCT
The DNA here is from genome assembly GCF_901765095.1 of Microcaecilia unicolor. Taxonomy (NCBI): domain Eukaryota; kingdom Metazoa; phylum Chordata; class Amphibia; order Gymnophiona; family Siphonopidae; genus Microcaecilia; species Microcaecilia unicolor. The sequence continues at coordinate 97,510,218 of NC_044042.1, forward strand.
GGGCCGAGACCTTCTTTTACTGCAGTGGGTAAAAGGCAGGTTTTTGTTTTTTTCAGGAAATGGCCGTGTAGCAAGTGAAGCACTTGCCATGTGGCCATTTGGGGGGGGGGGGGGGACTTACCTCCACCCATTGAGGTTGGCAGTAAGGGCTCCCATGCTAACCTGGCAGTAACAGGACAGTGGGCGGCACTGCCCGATTACCACTGGGTACATATCGCACGCTGGGGGTGGAAACTACCGGCGGTACTTCCCTTTTAGCGAGCGGTAAGTCTGCATTGGGCTTGCCGCCACTTTGTAAGGACCCCTGAGCAGTTTTTCAGACAGACAATTTATACAGGTAAAATTCTTTTTATTCACAGAAATTTCTTTGAGAACTCTCCTTTCCTTGTACATTATCTTAAATTATGTTTAAGGAATGCTGTATGCTTTTAGCAGCCTTATGGGTTGTTTACTAAAGCTTAGCGCGAGTTATCTGCAGCAAGGCCCATAGGAATAAAATGGGCCCTGCTGCAGATAACTGGAGCTAAGCTTTAGTAAATAGGGGGGTTAGTCTGAAAAGGTAGTTTCCTTCCCCCCCTCCTCCCCCCCCCCAGCTCTGATCAACTGTGATTCTGTCTCTTGCCCCAGGGGGCCGCTGAAAGCCTTTTCTAAAACATCACCTTTATCATATCTAACATTCTTAGCCAGCTGATGTGACATTCTGAATAAAATAATTTTCTTTTCCCACCTCCTATGAATGTAATGCGGTCCTTTTTGGAATTAAATTTCTGATGTTCGTGCTCTACACTTTGGTTTTAAAATCATCATCCCATCCAGTGTATTTTAGTCATGGCCTCCACTCTTATAATGTGTCTCCTCCAAATGTTCCTCAAAATAATAGCAGTTGAAAGTCATCTGCCCTGACAGTGTAAAAGCCTGGTTATTCCCCTAAGATTTTTTTTAAAGCAATATATTTTCTTTAATGAGCTTGTTTTTCTGTGTCTTGTGTTTTGTTTTATTTATTGATTATTTTTTGAGTCATGTAATGTTCAACTGATTGCTGTTTGTTTTTATTGATTTTTATACTATTGTATTTTATGTTGTTGGTCATTTAAATGACTTAGAGTTTTCTTTGATACTAGGCATTCAATAACTGGGATATTACTAACCTGATATAAACAGCCATGAGCCCTTCATGTTAAAATTAGCTTGGCTGATAGTATGTATCATCACCTTAATGAAGGAAAAATGGCAGCCACCGGTTGTGATACTGTCCCGAATGTTCCTCTGATGTTTTGCACACTGGCTCATGACTGGTATGTGTCTCATCTCTTCAAGTCTGTCCTTTCTTTTGTCTTTTCAGAGTATTTCCTGAGATGAACGTGACCCAACTCGGGGGCTGGGCTAGCTTTGACTGCACCTATTCTTGCAGCTACGTCCTAGACCCCGAGGATGCCATGTTCCAGGTGATAGGAACACTTTTCATGAAAGAGCTGACCAGGGAATTTGGGACGGATCATATCTACAACGCTGACACCTTCAATGAGATGTGTCCCAGTTCCTCAGACCCCTCTTACCTCTCTGGAATTAGTGCTGCTATTTATAAATCAATGACAGCCGGTAAGATTAGTACAGGAGGAAAAACTGGATTTCTCGATCTATGATCTGAATGGCAGAGCTATGTGATCAGGGTTCAAATCCTACCCTTGTGTTATGCATTGCCGGAAAGGCGGTATATAAAGTTGAATAAACCATAAGACCTGCTGTACTGGGTCAGACCAGAGGTCCCTCAAGTCCATTAACCTGTTTCCAGCAGTGACCAATCCTGCTCACAAGTACCTGGCAGAATCCAAAGAGCAGATCTTTTCCATGCTGCTTATGTGTAGGGGATAAGCCATGGCTTCCCCACATTTACCTGGTTAATAACAGTTTACGAACTTTTCTTCCAAGAACTTGTGCAAACCTTTTTTTAATACCAGCCACAGTATGCTTTTACCACATCCTCTGGTAACGAATTCTCTGTGTAAATTTGAGCAGGCCTCAAAATTAGTTGGTTATTTATGGTAACATTCCTTCTCTTCTTTTTGGAAGCTGCCACACAGTTTAGGTCCTAACATTGGTAACTAGACTTGAGCCCAGAAGTGGCTCCATGCGTTGTATGGTGTATTGTATTTGTCAGACATGTGGGGGGTGCTGTGTGTATAAATCTAAACTAATTATAATATCAAAAATGATTCCCCTCATCCTCCACTGACACAGTTGCACCCTGGTAGAGGGGTGAAGGTCTGGCCATTGCAAATTGTATGAATCAAGATCAATAGTAGTATTCTGCTTCAGTTGGGTGAAATTGAGGCATGGGTGGCAGAGCTTCATGATTTTACTCTGTTATACAGAGTGAGTGGCAGAAGGAGAGATTTGGGCTTTAATCTGAGGATTTCTGCTGACTTATTGTACAGTGCTGACATCAGCTCCCAAATTTCTTGTGTGGAGGAGTAGCCTAATATTTAGAGCCGATGGCTGAGAACCAGGGAAGCCAAGGTACAAAGCCCACTGCTGCTCCTTGTGATCTTGGGAAGTCATTAACTCTCCATTGTCTCAGGTAGACAGACTATGAGACCTCCAGGGACAGGAAAATACCTCCTGTACCTGAATGTAACTCACCTTGAGCTACTACTGAAAAGGCGTGAGCTAAACTCAATCCCCTCCCCCTCCCATTTAAAGATCAGTGTCGCTCCCAAAGATAATTTTTATTTTTCTTGCTTTGTTTGCAGTGGATCCAGATGCCATTTGGCTATTGCAGGGTTGGATCTTTGTCCACGCGCCAAGCTTCTGGAAACCAGCTCAGGCCCAAGCTTTGCTTCACGGTGTGCCCCTTGGGAAGATTATAGTCCTGGATCTGTTTGCAGAGACCGTGCCAGTTTACTTCCAAACTGAGTCTTTCTACGGCCAACCCTTCATATGGTGCATGCTGCACAATTTTGGAGGCAACCATGGCATGTTTGGTAATGTGGAGAGCATCAACAGAGGGCCATTTGATGCCATGAGCTTCCCCAACTCTACCATGGTAGGCACTGGCCTCACACCAGAAGGCATTGAACAAAATGATATGATATATGAACTGATGAATGAAATAGGGTGGAGTCACAAGCCTGTCAACCTTTCACAGTGGATATCTTGGTATGCAGTAAGGCGCTATGGAAGCCAGAATACCCAGACCGTAGCTGCCTGGCAGCTGCTCTTGCGCAGTGTGTACAATTGTTCCACACAGTGGAAGGACCACAACCAGAGTCCACTGGTCCACCGCCCATCCCTGAAAATGAAGACAGAAGTGTGGTACAACAGGAGTGACCTCTTTGAAGCCTGGCAACTGCTGCAGAATGCATCCACTGAGCTTTCCAAGAGCAGAACCTTTCTGTACGACCTAGTTGATGTCACAAGGGAGGCGCTCCAGCAGCTGGTGGCACAGTACTACCTAGACATTAAGCAAGCTTATGAAAATCAGTCACTTTCTGATCTGCTGACCTCAGGTGGGGTTCTTGTCTATGACCTCATTCCAGAATTGGATGCGCTGTTGTCCAGTCAAACCCAATTCTTGCTTGGTCGTTGGCTGGAAGAGGCCCGAACTGTGGCCACAAGTGAGCAAGAAGCTTCCCTGTATGACATGAATGCAAGGAACCAATTAACTCTTTGGGGCCCAACGGGCAACATTTTAGACTATGCTAATAAAGAATTTGGTGGACTGGTTGGCGATTATTATGGCATGCGTTGGAATTTGTTTGTCACAAGCCTAGTAGAGTGCCTCAACACTGGGAAACCGTTCCACCAAGACAAATTTAATGAGCTTGTCTTCCAGGTTGAAAAGGGTTTCATTTATAACCAGAAGCAGTATCCGGCTGATCCCGTAGGGATACAGTCCAGATTGTGAGAAGGATCTTCCTTAAGTATCATCCACATTTGAAGAAACGATACAGAAATACAAAAGGGAATTGAACTCATTTTTCATACTTCAGCTTTTTTTCTCAGAAATTTTGTGCTTATTAAAATTTGTCGGGAGATGGTAGGTGCTGTGAGTGATATCTTATTGCATGAGATGGTCATTCTTTGGCGGCCTGGACCAAAAGCCCGTTCAAGCTGTCTTGTCTCAATGGCACAAAGTGTCTCACTTCGACAGTAAGAGACATCTTTCACAGCATGTATCACCTTGTCATCAAACATCGTCCTCCTTTCTCTTGTGAGCTTTAGAACTGAGCAGAGAGGAGTGTCAAACTTGCTGTAGACTGTCAAGGAAGAGGCTAGTGCAAGAGGCTGAGTCCCCCGCATCTTTGCCATTATGAGGTCAGAGAATGGGGTTGAGTGACCAAGAGTTTGTGAAGGCTGTTAGGAGAAAGGGCCTGAATCAAACCTCTTGTTCAACTATGCTATATATTCTTCTTGCCTATAGATTTTATTTGGTGAACTTCCTGTCTTCCGTTAATGTAACCAACTATATGTTCTTTCTCTCCTGCTGAATGAAATGGTCTAGCTAGACTGTAGAGTTTTCAACCACAAAACCAAACCAAACAGAGTAGCTGATGATGATTGATCTTCAGGTCAGATATTCTGTTCATAGAACAGTCTCCTTCCTTCCTCTGCCCAATGAAATGTTGCTGTTAATTGATTTTTTTTTCTAAGTTCATAGCACAGAAGGTCTAAGATAAACTAGAAGGCCTTGATTCTAGTCAGCTTTCTTCAGCTGCTTCTGGTGGCCCCTAGTAGTGATGGAAAGAGAAGTAAAAAGAAATAGTTACCATCGGGCCCCCTGGTGAAAGAATTGTCTGTCTCGATGCGTAAAATCTCCCCAGTCGTTACTCAATTTCTAGAAAGTCTGACTTTACCTTGATGAATTTCTTTGCAGTGTTAATGCAGTACAACTGTGCCTAGGAACAGGCTGCTTTCATTTTTTACATTCCTAAAATACCATTTTATATGACTGACTGGTACTGTGGGCTACAACGAGTCCTGTTCATTGTGTTCTGCTTGTCTTATGCTTCCCCCTCTGTATTTAGAAGGTAATTTTTGAACTGCCCACTTTAGTATTTTTTACCTGTGGACTTTGACCTTGAAAATTTAGCCCAGGAAAACTACCAACCCATATGTAAACCTGCTACCATAGCCAGTGGACCATCGGGGCTATGAACCAACCACTGGGAAAGTAGGGTGTGGAGATGGAGGGGAGGTTGGTTTATTTTGCCATATGAGCCCCACCCCTGCCCCCACACAAAACCAAAAAGATGTTTAGCTGTTCTTGCCTGCCACGTTGTGTTGGTTTATTATTCCAAGAGAATGTCTGCACTTTCTTCACCCCCACTCCCCTTCTCACTCTGTGGCACTACAGGGGTGCGTCTACCCACACACAAGAAGAACAGTTTTCTAAAAGCTGTTTCAGGGGCACAACACTGCTTTACCTGAGGAAAAAGTACCCATAATTTTTATTTATTTATTTGTTACATTTGTATCCCACATTTTCCCACCTTTTTGCAGGCTCAATGTGGTTTACATAGTACCTTTAGTGGCTATCGCCAGTATCGGTAGAACAAATACAAGGTGATAACATATAGTAACATAGTAGATGACGGCAGAAAAAAGACATAAGTACATAAGTAATGCCACACTGGGAAAAGACCAAGGGTCCATCGAGCCCAGCATCCTGTCCACGACAGCGGCCAATCCAGGCCAAGGGCACCTGGCAAGCTTCTCAAACGTACAATCATTCTATACATGTTATTCCTGGAATTGTGGATTTTTCCCAAGTCCATTTAGAAGTGGTTTATGGACTTGTCCTTTAGGAAACCGCCTAACCCCTTTTTAAACTCTGCTAAGCTAACCGCCTTCACCACGTTCTCCGGCAACAAATTCCAGAGTTTAATTATGCGTTAGGTGAAGAAAAATTTTCTCTGATTTGTTTTAAATTTATTACACTGTAGTTTCATCACATGCCCCCTAGTCCTAGTATTTTTGGAAAGCGTGAACAGACGCTTCACATCCACCTGTTCCACTCCACTGCACGGTCCATCCAGTCTGCCCAACAAGATAAACTCATGTGTGCTACTTTTTGTGCATACCTTACCTTGATTTGTATCTGTCATTTTCAGGGCACAGACCATAGAAGTCTGCCCAGCACTAGCCCCGCCTCCCACCAGCTCTGCCAACCAATCTCCGCTAAGCTTCTGAGGATCCATTCCTTCTGAACAGGATTCCTTTATGTTTTTAATGTATTTATAAATGACCTAGAGATGGGAATAACTAGTGAGGTAATTAAATTCGCCGATGACACAAAATTATTCAGGGTCGTCAAGTCGCAGGAGGAATGTGAACGATTACAGGAGGACCTTGCGAGACTGGGAGATTGGGCTTGCAAGTGGCAGATGAAGTTCAATGTTGACAAGTGCAAAGTGATGCATGTGGGTAAGAGGAACCCGAATTATAGCTACGTCTTGCAAGGTTCCGCGTTAGGAGTTACGGATCAAGAAAGGGATCTGGGTGTCGTCGTCGATGATACGCTGAAACCTTCTGCTCAGTGTGCTGCTGCGGCTAGGAAAGCGAATAGAATGTTGGGTGTTATTAGGAAGGGTATGGAGTCCAGGTGTGCGGATGTTATAATGCCGTTGTATCGCTCCATGGTGCGACCGCACCTGGAGTATTGTGTTCAGTACTGGTCTCCGTATCTCAAAAAAGATATAGTAGAATTGGAAAAGGTACAGCGAAGGGCGACGAAAATGATAGTGGGGATGGGACGACTTTCCTATGAAGAGAGGCTGAGAAGGCTAGGGCTTTTTAGCTTGGAGAAGAGACGGCTGAGGGGAGATATGATAGAAGTGTATAAAATAATGAGTGGAATGGATCGGGTGGATGTGAAGCGACTGTTCACTCTATCCAAAAATACTAGGACTAGAGGGCATGAGTTGAAGCTACAGTGTGGTAAATTTAAAACGAATCGGAGAAAATTTTTCTTCACCCAACGTGTAATTAGACTCTGGAATTCGTTGCCGGAGAACGTGGTACGGGCGGTTAGCTTGACGGAGTTTAAAAAGGGGTTAGATAGATTCCTAAAGGACAAGTCCATAGACCGCTATTAAATGGACTTGGAAAAATTCCGCATTTTTAGGTATAACTTGTCTGGAATGTTTTTACGTTTGGGGAGCGTGCCAGGTGCCCTTGACCTGGATTGGCCACTGTCGGTGACAGGATGCTGGGCTAGATGGACCTTTGGTCTTTCCCAGTATGGCACTACTTATGTACTTATCCCATGCATGTTTGAATTCCATTACCATTTTCATCTCCACCACCTCCCGCGGGAGGGCACTCCAAGTATCCACCATTCTCTCCATGAAAAAATGCTTCCTGACATTTTTCTTAAGTCTGCCCCCCTTCAATCTCATTTCAATCTGATATGGTAGTAGAGTAAAAGTTCATGTGTGACAGACACATTGGGGAATTATCAGGAAGAGGTTAAGTTATGTCCAGTATGAGCTTTGGTTTCATTAAGTTGCAGGGTTCAGGCGTTTAAGTTGGATCGTTAGGGTATGCCTTTTTGAATAGGTTGGTTTTCAGTAATTTCCGGAAGCTTAGGTGGTCATATGTTGTTTTTACGGCAGACGGCAATGCATTCCATAATTGTGTTCTTATGTAGGAGAAGCTGGATGCATAGGTTGATTTGTATCTGAGACCTTTTCAGCTTGGATGGTGGAGATTTAGGTATGTTCCTGCGGATCTTGTTATGTTTCTGGTTGGTAGGTCTATAAGGTCTATCATGTAACTCGGGACTTCGCCGTATATAATTTTATGGACCAGGGTGCAAATTTTAAATGCAATACATTCTTTTATTGGAAGCCAATGCAGTTTTTCTCGAAGGGGTTTGGCGCTTTCAAATCCTCGGTTTTCTGAATATAAGCCTGGCTACTGTGTTTTGAGCAGTTTGGAGTTTCTTTATAAGTTGTTCTTTGCATCTCGCATAGATTCCGTTGCAGTAGTCTAGATAGCTTAGTACCATAGATTGTACTAATTTGTGAAATATTTCTCTCGGGAAGAAAGGTTTCACTGATTTGAGTTTCCACATGAGTGGAACATTTTCTTTGTAGTTGATTTCACTTGATTCTCTAGTGTTAGGTTTCGGTCTATTATAACTCCGAGAATTTTCAGATTGTCTGAGATAGGTAGAGTATGATCTGGGGTGGCTATATTGGTGGGTTTGTTTATGTTGTATTGGGAAGAAAGGATGAGACAATGTGGTTTTTCTATGTTAAGTTTGAATTGAAATGCATCAGCCCATGAGTTCATGATGTTAAGGCTGAGTTTGATTTCGTTGGTGATTTCCATTAGATCATGTTTGTAGGGGATGAATAATGTGACGTCGTCTGCGTAAATGAATGGATTGAGGCCTTGGGTGGATAGGGCCTTGGCTAGTGGGGTCATCATTAGATTAAAGAGGATCGGTGATAGTGGTGATCCTTGTGGTACTCCGCAGGCTGCTTTCCATGGTGAAGATATATTTGAATATAATAAGCTGATGGCAGTGGCACTCACTGCATACTGGGTCAGACCAGTGGTCCATCTAGCCCAGTAGCCTGTTTTCCAAACAGTGGCCAAGCCAGGTCACAATTACCTGGCAGAAACCCAAATCGTGGCAACACTCCATACTACAAATCCCAGGGCAAGCAGTTGCTTCCCATGTCTGTCTCAATAGCAGACTATGGACTTTTCCTCCAGGAATTTGTCCAAACCTTTTTTTTTAAACCCAGATATGCTAACCACTGTTACCACCTCCTCCGGCAAAGAGTTCCAGAGCTTAACTGTTCGTTGAGTGGAAAAATATTTCCTCCTATTTGTTTTAAAAGTATTTCCATGTAACTTCCTTGAGTCCACTAGCCCCTGGCCCACTTAAACATGAAGCAAGACCTCAGGTATAATGACTTTTAATCCTATTTTTGGTATTATATCTCCCTGCCTGCTGTAATCACATTTTACATGTGCTTATGTGATACTTTAATTTTATTGTACATAATTTTGAATATTCTTTAGCTTGATGAGGTGGTTTATAAATAAACATTTATAAAATAAAGGGGCACAAGGTGGGTTTTTTTTTGTGTAAAATGTAAACATTTGGGTGACTTGCAAATACTGAGGTCGATGGGTTAAAAAGTGTTTGATAGGACCAGCCTGGAGGTTTCGTGGCAGGGCCATGCAGAGGGTCAGCTACTCCATTCCCCGGAGTCTGAGCCATTGCTCAACAGTGAGACCTACTGGTCAGATAGGACCGGCTTAAGGGGTGAACCAGAGAGGCTGTAGCTCAGGACACCAAAGCTGAAGGACTCTGAAAGCCTCTCTTATTGGCTGGCCCTTCATAGCAGTAGGAGTGGACTCCTTCGCTCTACTGCTGTGCTTTGCTTCTGTGTTTTCCTGTTTTAAACATGAGAACTGGCACGTCCTGACGTGGCATTCTGAATATTAATAGTTTTGTTTTCCTACCACCTATTAATGTAATCCTTTTTTAATTAAATTTCTGATCCTGGACAATTGGCGTACAGTTCAAGAGATGCTCATACACTTTGATTTAAAAAAAAAAATAGCCCATCCATTGTATTTCAAAGGAACTTTTAGACGTGGGCTCCATTCTTATAATGGCCACTAGGTGTCACCGTTGCATGATGACTGAAGCTGTAAGAGGAGGACCAAGACTGGACCTGGAGGGGAGGTGATAGGTGGACTGGAACAAGGGTGATGATTGGCAAAATTTGACTGGAAGGGGGTTGGTGCTGTGGAAGCTGATATAGGGGGCTGGGGCTAGAAGGTGGATGATGCTGGTGGGGCTGAGAAGGGGGACTATGCTGAGGCTGGGGGAAAAGGGCTAAATGCTGTCAGATGCTGGGCAGCTACCGGGTCAGTGAGAAGGGAGAAGGCAGTTATTGTGGGGAGGGAAGAAGCAAAGGCTTATGTAAGGGAAGGTGGAGGGGGAGGGGCATGGGGATGAATGTTGGGATAGGGAGGAGGAAAGCCAGGATTAATGAAGAAGGAAGTAGATGGGAATGTGCTGGGAATGGAGAGAAGGAAGCAAGAGGAGACACATCTTGTTGGGCAGACTGGATGGTCCGTACAGGTCTTTTTCTGCTGTCACCTACTATGTTATGTTACATCAGGGACACGGGGATTCTAGAGAGCAGAGACTGACAGGTGGAGATTCTAAGATCGAGTGGGAGTCCAAAAGAAGAATCCCCATGTATAGCTCATGTCCACCAGGAATAAAGATGATTTTGCAGAAGGACTGAGCACTGGCCATAATACTTAGCAATGACTTTGTATGCTGGATTAAGTGTTCCGTTGAATTCCTTAATGCAGAAAAATACAATACCAAAGAGAGTGCAAAGTTTTTGGTCGACTTGTTCAGGTAAATTATTGTGGGGTCTTTTTACTAAGGTGCGCTGAAAAAGGACCTGCGGTACTGTAGGCGCGTGTTTTGGGCACGCAAAGATCCATTTTTCAGCATGACTTCAAAAAAATGCCTTTTTAAAATTTTTGCTGAAAATGGCCGTGCAGCAGAATCAATATTGGTGCGCATCCACTTTGGGGCTCAGACCTTACCGCCAGCCATTGACCTAGCGGTAAAGACTCGCGCGATAACGACCTATGCGCATCCAAAAATAAAAATTATTTTTCAGACACGCCCATTGGACGTGTACCAGAAATGAAATTACCGCAAGAGCCACGTGGTAGCCGGGTGGTAACTCCATTTTGGCGCACGTTGGGCGCACGTAGTCGCTTACGCAGCTTAGTAAAAGGGCCCCTGTAACCATTTTTAATGTATTTTTTTCCAATGTATTTGATATTGTGACTTTATAGAAAGACAAGGCATAGCTTGTTATAAGTATTGTTCTAGGAATGAATAGTAGTTTTCTGCTGTTAAATCTTCATTGTTAACTTCGTCACATATGGAGCTGTTTACCTTGAATAAAACTGTTGACAACAGTGAGAGAATAATCCATACGCTTATAGGGCAGCAGCCTAGTTTTTAACCTTTAAGATGTCGACTCTTGGGAGGTATGCTTCTTTCTTTTCTTTCTGATCTGGCAGCTTTCTCCTGTTCCTTTGGGTCTCCAGTTCATTTACACCAGATCTGACATGATCGGCTTCCGTTTGTGAGCACCCAAGGATTTTCCCTCTATCTGATCTCTCCTTGCAGCTTCCTTTGGCTGGGTTCTTTCCAGAACCCTGCAAATCATAGCCTTTTAATCTGGCCACTCACGAGGTGTCACTACTGCACAATGACTGATCCCTCCCTATCTCTCCTGAGCAATTGTGAACACTACCTCCACATCATCCCAGATATGAGCTGGCAGTTGAACCCAGGTCCCTGCACACTGGCACTGAGCCAATGGGCCAGATCTGTAGTCTGTTTGTTGCATTGACATCCCATGATGTTTACAATCAAGGAGAACAGACGTTTTAACCTAAGACTGTAGAAAAAATGGTACATGCTTGATGCCAGTGGCAGCTAGTTGGTTGGCCAGAGGTTGCCCACAGCAGCTCAGCGACGTCTGAAATACGTTAACAAAAATTGATCCCTCTTGACTGTGAGAATATACCCGAGGGCAATATTCAAAAGCAGTTCTGCAGTGGCGGGTTCATGGGGGTTGAACAGGTCATCTGTCTGAAAAAGGGGGTTAGATTTGGAGCACTCCAGATGCGATGCGATTTAGATGTCCGAGTTACACGTCTAAGCAAGTGATATTCAGCTGCTAAATATCTATATTAATAAATCCCACCTTGAACGTTCTGAAGCTCACTCCAAGGCAGAGAAGCTCACTCCAAGGCAGAGAAGCACAAAAATCCTGTAGTCTTCATAGGCTAGGACCAGACACCCTCACTCATAGACCCGCCCTCAGCCACGCCCCATCTATATTAATAAATCCCACCTTGAACATTCTGAAGCTCACTCCAAGGCAGAGAAGCACAAAAATCCTGTAGTCTTCATAGGCTAGGACCAGTCACCCTCACTCATAGACCCGCCCTCAGCCACGCCCCATCTGTACATAAAACGCTACCTTAACATTCTGAAGACAACCTGCTGAAGCCATCTGCAAAATCCCTAAACAGTTCGTAAGTTCATGGTGGTGAAGCCATCCAACTCACCATGTCTCTCTGCCCCGCCCTCGAGGGCGGAACACAGAGAGTAAAGGGATCCATAAAGGCACCCCTAACAACTGGCAACCCCCTCCAACAAACAACGACCCAGGCAGGGGGAGTGTTTCCGTACTCCTCCCCCTGCCTAGGAATCGCTACAGACTGCTGGCAAACTCCCCAACCACACGACCACAAAAGCCACCCGTAACCCCCCCCCCACATACACAAACACATACACACACACAAATGCAAACACACACTCAAACACACACAAAAACAAACACACACACAAACACATACACACACATAAACACACACAAACGCAAACACACACACACACACAAACACACACAAACACACAAACACACGCAAACACACACACGCAAACACACACACGCAAATACACACACGCAAACAAACACACACAAACACACACACGCATAAACACACGCAAACACACACAAACACACACACGCATAAACACACACAAACACACACACGCAAACACATACATAAACACACACACACACAAACACACACACACACACAAACGCAAACACACACACACGCAAACACACACACATAAACACACATAAACACACACACAAATGCAAACAAACACACACACACAAACACACACACAAACACACACAAACAAACACACACACACATACAAACACCCTCGACGGTGCACCTCTAAGTGCCCCCCCCCCGCCGCATCGCCACAACAACCCGTGCAACGGGGCATCAGAAAGCCCCTACCCCCCTTGCCGCATCACCCAACCCCTCCCCCGCCGCTTCACCAAGCTCCTCCCCCCCCCACATTGACCACCTCGCCACCCGCGACCGCTAATACAAACTCTGTCCGGCGGCTGCTGCTGCTTCTATTCAGCAGCAGCAGCCCGTACATAAAGAAAACAAACAAACAAAAAACAACCTCCTAAAACGCACCTCCGTGGAGAACCATCTCACATTGGCTGACGTCTCTGCAGCCGCTCCTCCTCTCCCCTCAATGTCAGTGCCCCTGCCGGAAGACCCCGGAGAAACGCCGAGACGTCAGAGGGGAGAGGAGGAGCGCATGCTGAGACTTCAGCCAATGTGAGATGCTTCTCCATGGAGGTGCATTTTAGGAGGATTTTTTTTTTGTTTTCTTTATGTACGGGCTGCTGCTGCTAAATAGCAGAAGCAGCAGCCGCCGGACACAGTTTGTATTAGCGGTTGCGGGTGGCGAGGGGGTTGATGAGGGGGGAGGGGCTTGGTGATGTGCCATGGTGGGGGGGTCGGGTGATGCGCGAAGGGGGGGACAAGGGGCTTTCTTTGGGTGCTGCGCCGGCTGGGGGGGAAGGGGGGGTCTCGCTGGACATGGGTGGCTGGAAGGAAGCAGGGGGAGGGGAGGGTCGCTGCACATGGGTGGCTGCAGGGGGGCAGGGAACAGGATGATAGGGATGGGGCTCCACACACCGCATGGGTGCCTGCAAGGGGGACGGGATACAGGACAGACACTGCAGGGCGGGCAGGGGGACAGAAGGGTTGGTGGTCATCAGGAGGGACAGGTGGGTCGCTGGACATGGCTGGCCACAGGGGAGGAACAGGGAAAAAGGAGAGGAGTTTCCTCAGACATGGGTGGCTGCACAGGAGAGGAGGGTCGCTGGACATGGGTAGCTGCAGGGGGGGCAGGGGGACAGAAGGGTCGCTGGACATGGCTGGCTGCAGGGGGGACAGGGGAGAGAGGAGGGACGCTGCACATGCGTGCCTGCAGGGGGACAGGAGGGATGCTGAGGGGGGGCCTGAGACCACATGGGTGGCTGCAGGGGCAGCAGGGGAGACAGGAAGGACGCAGCAGGGGGAGAGGAGGGTTGATGGGCATGGGTGGCTGCAGGGGGAACACGGGGAGAGGAGGGTCGCTGCACATGCCTGGCTGCAAGGGGGCAGGGGAGAGGGAGGGGGTGAGGGGGTTCCTCACACCACACACGCAGTCACTCATTCTCTGTCTGCCACATACACTCTCACACACTCACTGTCTTTGTCCCTCTCTTTCACGCAGTGTCACACAGAAACACAAACACTGTCTCTCACACACTCTCTCTCTCACACAAACACATACACTCTCTCTCTCTCTCTCTCTCTCTCTCTCTCTCTCTCTCTCTGACACACACGCTCCATCTCTCACACACGCTCTTTCTGAAACATACACTCCAAGGAAAACCTTGCTAGCGCCCGTTTCATTTCTAACAGAAACGGGCCTTTTTTACTAGTCTGTACATAAAACGCTACCTCAACATTCTGAAGACAACCTGCTGAAGCCATCTGCAAAATCCCTAAACAGTTCGTAAGTTCATGGTGGTGAAGCCATCCAACTCATCATGTCTCTCTGCCCCGCCCTCAAGGGCGGAACACAGAGAGTAAAGGGATCCATAAAGGCACCCCTACCAACTGGCAACCCCCTCCAACAAACAACGACCCAGGCAGGGGGAGTGTTTCCGTACTCCTCCCCCTGCCTAGGAATTGCTACAGACTGCTGGCAAACTCCCCAACCACACAACCACAAAAGCCACCCGCAAACCCCCCCCCCCCCCACACACACAAACATAAACACACAAACACATGCAAACACACACACACGCAAACACACACACAAACACACATACACACACAAGCACACAGAAACGCAAACACACAAATGCAAACACACAAACATACACATACAAACACACACACATATAAACACACACACATACATACACATAAACACACACACAAACACACAAATGCAAACACACAAACATACACACACACACAAGCACACAAACACATACAAACACACAGAAACACACACACACAAATGCAAACACACACAAACACACACGCAAACACACAAACAAACACATACATATAAACAAACACATACATACATACAAACACACACACACAAACACACACACACACAAGCACACACACAAACGCAAATACACAAACACACACACACAAACACACACACACAAACACACACACACAAACAGCCTCAACGGTGCACCTCTAAGTACCCCCTCCCGCCGCATCGCCACAACAACCCGTGCAACAGGGCATCAGAAAGCCCCTACCCCCTTCCCTTCTCGCCGCATCACCCAACCCCTCCCCCGCCGCTTCACCTTTAGGTCAAGATCTTTATGGTGGCTGGAAAGGTCTGAATTTGATTAATGAAGTAGCAGCAGGCATGATTGCCAGCCCTATGAGTGCTTGAGCACCCTGACATTACACAAATTCCTTCCCTGTGTCCCAGGAGCTGATGTTGGGATGAGTTTAACTCCCCTCATTGTTTTGAAAAGTTGGCTCCTTTGGCAAGAGTTACAAGCCATTGTTTGCACTCGGATGCAGAAAACCCAAGGGAGAGTAGCAGGCAGAGGGGGTGAAAATGAAAATAGCGTTTGGACTCTGCTTAAGTTTGTACCAGTTTTGTTTACCACTTGTAAGGAATGGCCGAGCTGGGTTAATACCTAAACACAGACATGTGATCTTGCATAGCCATAACATGGCTGCATTCCTGGGATTTGATCTAAGAGGAAACATTTTTCTGTTGGCAGAGATTAAGAAAAGATCCTAAACCAATGAAATGTGATTGTTGTAGTAGTTTAATACAAATTGTCACCAGATGGGTGTGAGAAAAATTAGAAGCTGAGCATCTTAAACAACAAAATTTCACTGTTCTGTTGTTTCCTTCACTTTAAACTCCACTAAAACACAAATGACCCCTTTACTGAGGGATAAAATATAAACCAGTGGAATACAACCATTAGAAACACATTGCAAAAATGTATCAGTGCAAGGAATTTCTGAAAATAATTTTGGAACCTCAAAAGCTATGAACTGCAGCTGTTCAATCACCAGTTCCTTCTGCTGAACTAAGAAACTATGTGGCTTTTCTGTCCCTGGTGGGCTCACAATCTAAGGGTTTTTTTTGTACCTGGTTCAATGGGGAGTTAAGTGACTTGCCCAGGAGCTGTAGAGGGTCTGTGAACCCAGTTCCCCAGGGTCTCCAGGTCACTGCACTAACCATTAGGCCTACCATTAGGCCACTGTGGGTCCCTTGGAGATCAAGTAGGAGATGGTTTTCCTCCGCTTAAGTACATAAGTATTGCCACACTGGGACAGACCAAAGGTTTATCAAGCCCAGCATTCTGTTTCCAACAGTGGCCAATCCAGGTCACAAATACCTGGCAAGATCCCCAAAAAGTACAAAAAATTTTATGCTGCTTATCCCAGAAATAAGCAGTGAATTTTCCCCAAGTCCATTTTAATAATGGTCTATGGACTTTTCCTTTAGGAAGCCGTCCAAACCTTTTTTTTTAAACCCTGCTAAGCTAACCACGTTTACCACATTCTCCGGCAACGAATCCCATAGTTTAATTGCACGTTGAGTGAAGAAAAATGTTCTCTGATTCGTTTTATGTTTCAATCGTTTTTATTGCAAATTTCAATAAACAGTGTACAGGTGTGCAATGATCTTTGCAGGATTAACAGCTAAATCAACACTATTACAACGATGCACTCCAATGTATCTATCTAACAGTTCTTCTATCTCTTCCCAGCTTCCCCCCCTTCAAAACTCCCCCCCACCTTCCCCTCCCTCCCCCCCCCCCCCCCCCAGTTCCTCAATGATCTACTATCAGTCTACAGGTATTCAGGGTCTCTCATTTTTGCATCTACACAGTCTCTCAATTTAGAATTTTGCTCTTTGCACTTGGTTGTAGGGTATTCCAAAATTCCGCCCAGGTGGTTTCCAGCTTTTTGCCCTCCACCGAGGAAATGTCTGTAATTCCACATCGTTCTAGTTTTAGCAGTTCAATCATATTTGTCCTCCAAGCTCCCAGCGTGGGCCCCTCCTTCGCTCTCCAATTGAGCAGGATTATCTTCTTGCCGATTAGCACTGCCCTGTGCAGAAAGGAGGTAAGTCCTGGTGGGGCCTGTCCCGTGTAGCAGTATTTTCCAAAGAGTAATAAAGGCTGCCTCTGTATTGTGTTGCATCTCCAGTATTGTTTGACGGCCGCTAACAGCTGGGACCAAAAACGCACCACCCGAGGGCAAGACCAGAACATATGTCCTAGTCCCACCAATGCCTGGGCACAATGAGGGCATGCACCTGTGCCACCATATCCGGCCTTAAATGCCCTAGCTGGTGGGATATAAAGTCGTAATGCAAATTTATATTGTATTTCCCAATATCTGGCATATATTGAGGTGCGTAATGCCAATTGTAAAAAGTTCTGCAATACCTCTTCCGACACGTCCGCGTTCAGATCTATTGCCCATTTCTGTGCTCTGCCTCTGTAGTCAATGTCCTCCGTGGAGTCCTGTAGATATCTGTGATGGAATCGCAGGGGCACTTTGTTTTGGGCCCCCAGTGTCAATGCTGTGTTTAAAGTGTCCTGTACATCCTCGCTTAAGTTGGTCCAGCCCAGTTCAGATAAATAGTGTTGTATCTGCAAATGCGCAAACTGATCAGTCTCTGGTAAGTTGAATTCTGTTTGCAGTTCCCGAAATGGTCGCGCTCTGCCCTCCTCTGTCAACAGCTGGTACAGATACTGAATTCCCTTTTTCCTCCATCTGGCAAACATCGCTGAGGTTGTGCCCTCTGTAAAATCTGGATTATGAAGCAGAGGCAAAAAGGGGGTCGCAGACCACTCGAACCAGTGTCTCCTGCACAGCCATCTCCATGCCGCCCTTGCTGATTGGACGAATGGATTGTTTCTTAAGTTGGGTTTGACTCTGCTGCTGCCCGTTGCATGTAGCCACCACCCTAAATGTATTGTGGGTGAGAGGGCCTGTTCTATTTGTGTGCTTGAAAACTCTCCATGTCCTGTTAGCCAATCTCTAATGTGTCTCATCGAGCATGCTATGGTCAAGTATCTTATGTTGAGTAGGCCCATCCCCCCATGCAGTCTCGGCTTCTGAATGACACTCAACGGGAGCCGAGGCTTCCGCCCTCTCCATAAAAATGTCTGAATCGATTTATTAAGGGCCTTTTCCTCTCTCTGTCTTAAATATAATGGGAGCATCTGAAAGAGGTATAACCATTTAGGGGCTATCATCATGTTAACTAATCCTATGCGTCCTGATAAGGAAAGTGGGCATGTATTCCACAGGTTTAACATGCGTCTGGTCTCTTGTAGGACTGGAAGCACATTCTTATCGTATAGGAGCCCCATATCAGCAGGTACTATTACCCCCAGATACTTAATCTGATCCTCTGCCCATTGCAGAGGAAACGTTTCTCCCCATTCATGCCTCAGTTTCTGCCCTAGGGGCAGTGCCAAAGATTTTGTCAGATTCAGCCGGAAGCCCGAGAGCCTGCCATAACTGTGTACAGTGTCTAGGAGGTGTTTTAATGATGTTCGGGGAGTGCTCAACAGCAACAGCAGGTCATCCGCGTATGCCAACACCTTTATCTCATACTGTCCTATTTTGACCCCCTGTATACCCTCATGTAGTCGGATCTTGTTCAGCAAAGGTTCTAGGGTCAACAGGAAAAGTAACGGGGATAGCGGGCAACCTTGACGTGTTCCTTTCTCAATGTCAAATCCCTCTGTTCGGATTCCATTAACTAGTAGCATGGCCCGGGGGTCAGTGTATAGTGTTGTTACGGCCTGTAGTAGCCATCCCGTGATGCCTATCCATTTTAATGTCTCAAACAGAAAGGGCCATAACACCCGGTCGAATGCCCGCTCTGCATCAAGGCTCACCGCCAAGTTTTGAGAATGTGTGTTAGGAGCTACTAGTGTGGCTAATATGAATTTTCGCACATTCAGAACTGATTGGCGCCCCCTAACGAATCCAGCCTGATCTTCTTTAACCAATTGTGGAAGAAGAGGTGCCAGCCGGTCTGCTAATATCCTTGACAATAGTTTGGCTTCCACATTGATCAGGGAGATTGGTCTATATGAGCTAGGTTGTAATGAGTCTCTCCCTTTTTTTGGAATTAAGCTTATCAGGGCCGTATTAGCATGCAAGGGGAATCGCCCATTATCCACTACTTCGTTAAGATATTCCGTCAGGGGCCCCAGTATTTTTTGTTTAAGCATCTTATAGAATTCACTAGATAGTCCATCGGGCCCTGGTGCTGAGTGCGTTTTTAATGCTCCTATAGCCTTCTGGAGCTCTTTTGCTCCAATCGGTTTGTTAAGTTGATCGAGGTGTTCTGGAGATATTTTCCCCATGTTAGCGTTATCGAGGTATGTTCTGATGGCTTCTTGAATGCCTCCCGTCTCTTTCTCCCCCTTATATAAAGTAGCAAAATGCTGTTGGAAAATTTGGGCTATCTCATCTGGTTTAGTGATGATCTCTCCCCTTTGTCCACGTACCGCTGCGATGTAGTGGGTCTTTCGTGTGCCCTTAACTAGTCTCGCAAGCATCCCCCCTGCCTTATCTCCATATTTAAACAATCTATATTTTCTGAACAGCATTGAGCGTGCCGTTCGTTCCTGGAGTAAGCTGTTTAATGCCACCCTCGTAGATGTAAGGAGCTCATAGGTGTTTTGCGAGGGGTGTCTGGCATACTGCTTTCTTGTTTCCCTTAGCTGCCTCTCCAGAGCTACTATGCCTTGGGCCATTCGCTTATTTCGTTTGCTCACATACGCTATGACCTGTCCCCGCAAAACCGCCTTGGCTGCAGACCAATACAAAATGGGATCTTCTACATGTGCCTGATTATGTGTGTGAAATTCTTCCCATTGCTGATGTAAATGTTCTGCAAATTCTTTCGATGCGTATAAGTATGCCGGGAATCTCCACCCCGGGGACTGCCGAAAATATGCCTCTCCTTCCAAGTCAACCCATATCAAGGCATGGTCAGAGATTTCTTCGGGGCCTATGACCGCCTCTGTTACTTTCTGAAATATGTCGGGGGATGTTAGTATATAATCCAGGCGAGACTGGGTGCGGTGTGCCCGGGAGGTATGAGTGTAGTCTTTCTCCTCACCGTGTAATATCCTCCATGGATCTAGCAAGCCTGTTTTCTGACAGAACGAATCTAAAAGGGAAGTGTCTAGTGTGGCTCCAGCACTCGGTTTCCTCGTCCTGTCTAGAAGGGGGTCTAGCACTTGGTTCATGTCCCCGGCAACCACCACAGGGAGGCCTGCATGTGTGTGGCAATGTGTTAGTAGCTGCGCATAGAAACGTTTGGCAGATGTGTTGGGGCCATATGCTGATCTCTGATTCGTTTTAAATTTACTCCTTTAGAAAATGCAAATAAACACATGCATGCAGACTTATGGACAGACAGAAGGACCCTCCCCAGTTCCCCAGGATCTCCAGGCTACTGCATAAACCATTAGTCTACTCTACTGTGGTTCCTTTGGAAATCAAGTAGGAGATGGTTTTCCTCAGCTGTAGGAAGTGCAAACTCATGCAGACTGATGGACAGACAGATGAACCCTCCCCAACAGCAGCTATTGCTTGAGTGAAACATACCTAAAAAAAATTTAAGTGCAGGACTAGGGCAGCTGCAAACCATTGTATTGCAAATAAATATATCCATTTCTGTTTTTCATTTGGTATACTACTATTTCCCATGGGTATCAAACAGTTTACAATAACATTATTAACATCAAAATAATAGTAAAACCAATTTACAGACTTTAACAATAAAGTGAACATATACTCATGACCAACATGATGGACACAAGGGGGTGGGGCAATTCTATAACCTGACACCAAGATAAAAGCACCACAATGGAGCATGCTTACAGGCCTAAGCTCAGAACTCCCGCGGTAAGCCAACCAGTGGTGTGGCTACGGGGGCCACGGGGGCCTGGGCCCCCACAAATTTAATCCGGGCCCCTGGTTTGGCTGGCGGGGGTCCCCAACCCCCGCTAGCTCAAGCCTTATTCAGTGTCGGTCTCTGGCGCAGCCGCGTTTGCTGCCTGCCCCCTGCTCTTCTTTCTTCTTGCTCCTCCTGTGCACGCTAACGCTCAGTGCAGCCACGTTTGCTGCCTGCCCCCTGCACTGGAGACCGGTGCTGAAGAAGGCTTCGGCTGGCGGGGGTTAGGGACCCCCACCAGCAAAGGTATTTGTTTGTGAGGGGAGGAGGCGAGGCGTGGCGGTGGGGTGGGGGGGCGGCACTCAAAATGTACCCCCAGCTTTGGGCTCTGGCCCACTCCCACTGTGAGGTCTGGCTACACTCCTGAAGCCAACAGTGCAGAAACCTAGCTTGCCAATGCTAGGAAATGGTATTCAAATTATATGCGCGCTGTAAGAGCGAAAGCAAGGGGGGAACGTGCTTGGGGCATGTGGTCGCATTAAGCTCAGCTCCTGTCCACATGCACCTGGCAAAATCGAACGTGAAGCACACATTGGCATCCATAGGAGCCAACTTTTCAAAATTATTGGGGGTGCTAAGCCCAATGGAAATTACCCCTCCCTGGATACATACAAGAAATTTTTGCAATATTGGGGGTGCTCAAGAACCCACAGAGTCAGCTCCAATGTTGGCATCTGTTTTCTGCATCTTTAAATATAAGCGTTTCAATTTTTTTACATGGTTATACTTAAATGCAGGATGTGTGCTTTCACTTTTGGGTTTGCTCTGACTAGCACACATTTATTTCTCATTACCAGTGTTTAGGGGCTTGCACGGGCTTCCTTCTACTTCCAAATTATATAAAAATTGGCAGATTTTAAAGAAAGAATCATGAGAAATCCTCTCTTCAAACACCCTAACGATTCCCATTTGTTGCCGAGTCACCAGCACCTACTTCTTCTCTGTACTGTGGCCTGTCTCTGAGTAAGCAGAGAAGAAGCCAGTGCCGGCAGCAGGGCAGTGTGTAGGAATTGCTGTCACAGACAAAGACTTTTAAAAGACAAAAATAGAAGGCAGACTCAGGAACAGGGCGGGTTTTAGCAATTGGAGTGGAGGAGTGGCCTAGTGGTTAGAGTGGTGGACTTTGGTCCTGGGGAACTGAGGAACTGAGTTCAATTCCCAGCACAGGCAGCTCCTTGTGACTCTGGGCAAGTCACTTAACCCTCCATTGCCCCATGTAAGCCACATTGAGTCTGCCATGAGTGGGAAAGTGCAGGGTACAAATGTAACCAAAAAAAAAAAAAAAAATTGCAGGGCCCTGTGCAGACCAGTTCAGTGGGAACCCCCCCCCCCCCCACCTGTGCCTGCACCCCCTGCCTGCTCCTGTCCCCCAACCCATGCCTGCCACCGTAAGCCATAATTTATTAGTTTAAAATAAATTATGGCTTACCTTTTTGATGCTGCTTTTAACTCCTAACCCTTATTCACTTGTTCAGAACCCTTATTTTATCATCCTCACTTTAATATTCCCATATCTCTTGTTTGTCCTCTTTGTCTGTCCTAATTAGATTGTAAGCTCAGTCGAGCAAGGACTGTCTCTTCATGTTCAGGTGTACAGCGCTGCGTACGTCTAGTAGCGTTATAGAAATGATAAGTAGTAGTAGTAGTAGTAGTTAAAAGGAGGTTTAGAGCTGTCTGAACCCCACTTCACCCCAGACCTTGATATGCATCCACCACGTTTCAGTAGAGAGCGGCAGACAGCAGCAGCAGCAATTTTCATATCCTGTCAGCTGCCGAGCCCAAAGCCTCCTCGCTGCTGCATCCCGCCCCTGTGGAAGCAGGAAGTGACATCGAAAGAGGGTGGGACGCAGCAGCATGGAGACTCTGGGCTCGGCAGCTGACAGGATATGAAAATCGCTACCACTGCCTGATGCTCTCTACTGAAATGTAGATGGAGCAGGGAGGAGTTCCGAGACAGGAGGACAGGCGTGCCCTGTGCGACCACAGCTGGTGTGGGGGCTGCCTAATGGTAAGGCCATCACTAGTGTTCGTTGCCTCTTGCACTAGAGCCTCTGAGCATTCTGGGCTCCCTAATGTGGGCGTTAGTTTGGCGCTAATCGCCTCTAGCACTCACGTTTGGTTCTGAGCATTGGCCTGTTAGGCATGCCCAGCAGTTGTTATAGAATTGATACGCCCCCCTCCCCCCCATTTACTATTGTAAGCTCTTTTGAGCAGGGACTGTCTTTTCTTCATGTTCAATTGTGAAGCGCTGCGTACGACTGGTAGCACTATAGAAATGATTTGTAGTAGTAGTAGTAAGCTGCGCGGCAATGCCAACATAACCCGTTCAAAGTGAATGGACTGTGTCGGCATTAGCGCACTGCAGCCGCTAGCGCAGCTTAGTAAATGGGAGTAAGTTATTATAGAAAACTAGAGCAAAGTTGCTTTAGCACACCAAGAGCCCCTCCAATGTATGTCAATGGCTGGCGTACATAAGTATTGCCATATTGGGAAAGACCAAAGGTCCATCAAGCCCAGCATCCTGTTTTCAACAGTGGCCAATTCAGGTCACGATATACCTGGCAAGATCCCCAAAAAGTACAAAACATTTTATACTGCTTATCCCAGAAATAGTGGATTTTCCCCAAGTCCATTCAATAACGGACTATGGACTTTTCCTTTAGGAAGCCGTCCAAACCTTTCTTAAACTCTGCTAAGCTAACCACCTTTACCACATTCTTTGGCAACGAATTACAGAGTCCAACTACACGTTGAGTGAAGAAAAATTTTCTCCGATTCGTTTTAAATTTACTACATTGTAGCTTCATCGCATGCCCCCTAGTCCTAGTATTTTTGAAGAACGTAAACAGACGCTTCACATCTACCCGTTCAAATCCACTCATTTATTTATAGACCTCTATCATATCTCCCCTTAGCCGCCTTTTCTCCAACATGCCATGGATAGGATTCTATAAGTTGCGCTTGCCACTTGGCACCATGCCCATGCTCCACCCACATGTATGCTCTCTTTGTAGTTACTCAAACCCCACCTCTTCAATGTCGCCTTTGGCACCTAACCACTTTACCTCTATTCAGGAAATCTAGACTGCCCCAACTTGACATTTCGTCCTTTAGATTGTAAACTCCTTTAAGCAGGGACTGTCCTTCTTTGTTAAACTGCGCAGCGCTGCGTAACCCTAGTAGCGCTCTAGAAATGTTAGGTAATAGTAGTAGTAGTTACACGTTAACCCCCGGATTCTAAAAGGTTACCCAAATTTGGTCGTGATCCAGAAATGCATGTGCAACTTAATTGGTTAACAAGTCATTAGCACTCAACAATCAGACACTAACAAGCCGTTATTGTTGTTAACTGGCACCAATGAGGTTTTGTGTGTGCAGCTGCCTACATGCGATTCTTTATTTTTATTTATTTCAACATTTATATTCCACACTGTCTGCCAATTTGGAGTACATCATCACATACATAGTGCTATAAGTACATACAGTGGGGGAAATAAGTATTTGATCCCTTGCTGATTTTGTAAGTTTGCCCACTGACAAAGACATGAGCAGCCCATAATTGAAGGGTAGGTTATTGGTAACAGTGAGAGATAGCACATCACAAATTAAATCCGGAAAATCACATTGTGGAAAGTATATGAATTTATTTGCATTCTGCAGAGGGAAATAAGTATTTAATCCCTCTGGCAAACAAGACCTAATACTTGGTGGCAAAACCCTTGTTGGCAAGCACAGCGGTCAGACGTCTTCTGTAGTTGATGATGAGGTTTGCACACATGTCAGGAGGAATTTTGGTCCACTCCTCTTTGCAGATCATCTCTAAATCATTAAGAGTTCTGGGCTGTCGCTTGGCAACTCGCAGCTTCAGCTCCCTCCATAAGTTTTCAATGGGATTAAGGTCTGGTGACTGGCTAGGCCACTCCATGACTCTAATGTGCTTCTTCCTGAGCCACTCCTTTGTTGCCTTGGCTGTATGTTTTGGGTCATTGTCGTGCTGGAAGACCCAGCCACGACCCATTTTTAAGGCCCTGGCGGAGGGAAGGAGGTTGTCACTCAGAATTGTACGGTACATGGCCCCATCCATTCTCCCATTGCTGCGGTGAAGTAGTCCTGTGCCCTTAGCAGAGAAACACCCCCAAAACATAACATTTCCACCTCCATGCTTGACAGTGGGGACGGTGTTCTTTGGGTCATAGGCAGCATTTCTCTTCCTCCAAACACGGCGAGTTGAGTTCATGCCAAAGAACTCAATTTTTGTCTCATCTGACCACAGCACCTTCTCCCAATCACTCTCGGCATCATCCAGGTGTTCACTGGCAAACTTCAGACGGGCCGTCACATGTGCCTTCCGGAGCAGGGGGACCTTGCGGGCACTGCAGGATTGCAATCCGTTATGTCGTAATGTGTTACCAATGGTTTTCGTGGTGACAGTGGTCCCAGCTGCCTTGAGATCATTGACAAGTTCCCCCCTTGTAGTTGTAGGCTGATTTCTAACCTTCCTCATGATCAAGGATACCCCACGAGGTGAGATTTTGCGTGGAGCCCCAGATCTTTGTCGATTGACAGTCATTTTGTACTTCTTCCATTTTCTTACTATGGCACCAACAGTTGTCTCCTTCTCGCCCAGCGTCTTACTGATGGTTTTGTAGCCCATTCCAGCCTTGTGCAGGTGTATGATCTTGTCCCTGACATCCTTAGACAGCTCCTTGCTCTTGGCCATTTTGTAGAGGTTAGAGTCTGACTGATTCACTGAGTCTGTGGACAGGTGTCTTTCATACAGGTGACCATTGCCGACAGCTGTCTGTCATGCAAGTAACGAGTTGATTTGGAGCATCTACCTGGTCTGTAGGGGCCAGATCTCTTACTGGTTGGTGGGGGATCAAATACTTATTTCCCTCTGCAGAATGCAAATAAATTCATATACTTTCCACAATGTGATTTTCCGGATTTAATTTGTGATGTGCTATCTCTCACTGTTACCAATAACCTACCCTTCAATTATGGGCTGCTCATGTCTTTGTCAGTGGGCAAACTTACAAAATCAGCAAGGGATCAAATACTTATTTCCCCCACTGTAAGTGTTGCCATACTGGGACAGACTGAAGGTCTATCAAGCCCAGCATCCTGTTTCCAACAGTGGCCAATCCAGGTCACAAATATCTGGCAAGATCCCAAAACAGTAGGATACATTTTATGCTTCTTATTCTAGAAAAAAGCAGTGGGTTTTCCCCAAGTCCAGTTTAATAATGACTTATGGACTTTTCTTTTAGGAAGCTATGCAAACCTTTTTTTAAACCCCGCTAAGCTAACTGCTTTTACTACATTCTCTGGCAACGCATTCCAGAGTTTAATTACACGTTGAGTCACAGCTTGGCGGGCAGGAATACCCAAGCCTGGGTGAGTGGAGTTGTGTATGGCGGGAGCTTTCTGGGTACAGAATTTAGCGCATTGATCAGTCTTGCTAATGGCGGCGGACTGGGTACATTACTTGTAGCTTCTAGGAGCTTACAGTAGCTCTCGGGTATCCTGTTTAGCTGTTCTTTTGCTTGAATGCAGCCTTGTCATTATAATAAAGCTGTGGCCATTTAATCTACAAAGTGTATGTGTAGTTATTTATTACATGGGTTAAGTGGAGTGAGGGGCTGGGTTAGGGTGTCACGGTTGCCTATGTTAAAAGTAATCTTTAACATTTTTTTGTACTGAATAAGAAACATGGCATACAATAAAGACTGCAGATGTTTGACTCTTACACCTAGCAGTCACATATGGAACAACAAACCCCTCCCCCCTGTTTAACAAAGTCATTTTATTGTGGATGTAGACTTAGATTTGAGCTTTAATTCAGTGCTTTTTTTTTTCTAGCAAAAAAGGTGCCTGTACTCAAATGCCCAGCCACTCTCCAGGGGTGGGATGATCACTGAGGGACCCACCCCACAATAGCCAGGCCCCCTGCAAGCAGTCACAGAATCTATGACAAAGCTGAATTGGTGTGTAGAGCCTGAGATCTTGCATTAAAACTTGGGGACTGTTGGTCAATTTTAGCAGACAATGGAAAAGGTGCTGATACTCCAGGGGCGGGCTGACAGTGATCTGGGCCACCCCCCTGGCCACTGCCCATCGCCCCCCACCAGTATGCTGCCCCCCCCTACCGCCACAGCTGCCACCCCCTCCCACACACCACAGTCCCCCGAGCCTCAGTGGGCCCTTCCGGTCCTACCTTGAAGGGCACCTGGTGGTCTAGTAGCTTCTTTGGGGGCAGGAAAGAACCCCACTTTTTCCTGCTCATTACTGCTATTCTGCCTGGCGCCTCCATGTTTTCAAAATGGCAACCGAGACTTCCCGCAGTAGTCTCGCAGGTCTCGACAGTCTCATGAGCCTGCTGCAGGAAGTCTCGGTAGTCATTGTTAAAACGCAGTGGCACCAGGTAGAATAGCGACAGCAGGCAGGAAAGAGTGTTGTTCTTTCCTGCCCCCTGCAGAGGGCATTAGACTAACAGAGCCCTTCCAGTTAGGACCAGGGGTACTGTAGTGTGCGACGGTGGTGGCAGGCAACCAGGCAGAGCCTTTGGGCCCTCGGGCACTGCTCGGTTGCCCGAATGGTCAGTCTGCCCCTGCGGTACTCAGTACCCCCAAGCACCCCCTCAAAAAAGCCCTGCTTTAATTACTTGGTTTTTTTTTTCCAAATCCAAGCTCAAGGTGAGCTACAGTTGGGTAGATGAGTTCTTTTGCTGTCTGAAACAGCCTTACAATCTAAATGGGTGATCATTGAGCCCCTTTGGGAAGAGGTCAGGAATCCACAAGAATAAAAACAGCTTCTCATGAGAGGGCATCATTCTTATCTTCTCAAACATTTCTGCAAACATCTGAAAGCTGGCACGGAAACCCTTCAGAAATGTAATGGAACAGAAATCCCACCCTATCACAGACCTTGAGATAGGCTTTGAGACAAAACACATACAATGCTCTGCCTCCACCTCCCTCTTTTCAGTGTCATTTTGTAGGATTTCATTGGATTGCCCAGAGGAAAAGCTTTGCTCCAGTCATTCTGGGTGAGGATTTTCTTTTTACTACAATGGAGAAGACGGTGGTGGTGATAACCGGGTGCTCCTCGGGGATAGGACTGGGCCTTGCTGTCCGACTTGCTTCTGATGCCTCTCGAGGATTTAAAGGTACAAAAAGATCAGGTCAACCTTTGTTAAAATTAGATGGTCACTGTTAATGAATAATGTAGCATTCTTCCTGAATATTAAGCAGTAACAGGTTAATGTTCTTTAATTCAAGGGGGAAATTCTACCTTGTGTAGCTTCTCAGGGATGGACACTCGCTCACTAGAATCCCCTCACAATCGTTCTGTTTCTTCCTGCAATATGCTGCCATAGAAACATGACGGCAGATAAGGGCCAAAAGGCCCATCCAGTCTGCCCTTCCTCAGCAACCACTTTCCTAACGGATCCCACATGCCTATCCCACGCTTTTCTTAAATTCTGACACAGTCCTCGTCTCCACGACCTCCACCGGGGCGGGAGGCCATTCTAAACTTCCACCACCCTTTCCGTGAAAGAGTTTCTTAGATTCCTCCTAAGCCTATTTCTTCTCATGAGCAGGGAGCTTTCCCCCTGAGGTATTCCACCAGAACAGGGGGCTTCCCCCTCCCCTCCAGAGTATCCTCTCAGGCCCAGGGCTTTCCCCTTGCAGCATCTCTTCAGGAGTGGAGGACTAACCAAATGGTTAGAGCAGCAAGCTGAGAACCAGGGAAGCCCAGTTAAAATCCAATTGCAGTTTCTTGTATTCTTCAGTAAATTTACCTCAGGTACAAAGTTAGATAGTAAAGCCACCAGGGAGAGGGAAAAACCTACCATACCTGAATGTAACTCACCTTGAGCTACTACTGAAAAAGGTGCGAGTTAAATCCAATCCCTTATCCTCACAAGTGGATGCTTAACCCTGCAGCATCCACTCTCAGGTGGAGCGTTTCCCCATCTGCATCCCTCATGGTCTCCCTCTCGCATGCCCACACCACTCGGCACTTTGCCTATCAACCGGTGGTTCCCAAACCAGGTCCTCGAGGCACCCCAGCCAGTCAGGTTTTCAGGATACCCACAATGAATATTCATGAGAGAGATTTGCATGCAGTGGAGGTAGTGCATGCACACATCTCATGAATATTCATTGTGGATATCCTGAAAACCTGACTGGCTGGGGTGCCTCGAGGACCTGGTTTGGGAACCGCTGCTCTAAACATTTGGTTTCACTCTATTCACAAAAATTACCACAGTTCTTAGCAACTCATTCTATTTATCACAAAACTGCTTCAACATAATGTTTTGAAACCCTGCTCTAATTATTTCTCACTTCCTTTAAGCCTTGTCCTTACACACCTCACCACACATACATACATATGCTGTCTTGGCAGAGTCAGTCCAGTAAAAAGGCATCGCCGACAGCTTTGTTGACCTTCATTTTCTACAGAGAAAAGGTAAACCGTTCAGCATTCTGTTTTTCTTCTGCAGTTTATGCTACCATGCGGAACCTGGGTAAGAAGGAGCGACTCCTGGAGAGCGTAAGAGATGGCCACATGGACACCTTGGAGATCCTCCAGATGGACGTCACAGATCAACAGTCGGTTGTGTCAGCAGCACAGAAAATCAAAGAACAGAGGGTGGATGTCTTGGGTGAGCTCGATTATCTCCAGTATCTATAGCATGACTTTTTATTTATCATTCCGGCCACTTCCAGCACAGTCAGAGCCAGCCCCTTACCAGTACCATCCCCAGTACACACCCACCCACATGCTATCGTTCTCTCCCTCTCTCTCTCTGTCCACTCCCCCCCCCCTCCACACCCCACTCTTTATATCCTTCCTAACTTCCTCAGCTGGAGGAGGGCACAGATCAGGGTTCTTTACAGAGCTTTACAATCATAGGCCCTAAATCTGACTAGTAGGTGTCACTGTTGTATGATGACTGGGACCTCCCCCTCCTCAGGACTGTGATTGCTGCCTTCACAGTATTCCCAGCCCGTACTGACCCAGAGACTGATACAAAAAGCCACGCAGTAGAGCCAGGTCACATGTGGCTTTGACTTTGAAATTACCAATCAAAAAATACCGTGGCATACTGGGTATACGGTAAGCAATGACTCTGTAAATTACTTGCATTAAAACTGCGGCAGTAATCCACAGTTTATAGCAAAACGTCCCCATTCTTGTCAGTGCATGAACGGTGACTGCGTCATGCACTGACAAGAACAGGGATGTTTTTAAAAATCTGCCAGCAAAATTCCTGGTAGTCTAGTGGCCCCCTGACTCCATCTGACCCCTCCTCCCCGACAGTGGCTTTCTGCATCAGCCCGCCTGATATGAGCCCCCAAAAGCCCTGGTAGTCGTGGCCCCTTTCTGTCCCTTCCCCCAAACTTAAATAAAAACCTATGGTAGTCAAGTCATCCCCCTCCCCCACCCAACCCAACCCCACTCCACCTCTGTTTCCTGCCATTTAAAAATAATTCTCTGGCTTCTAATTACCCATCTCCCTCTCTGCTCTCCAAAACTCTTCTTCCCTCGACTTAAAAAAATTATTCCTTAATGTCTAGGTTACCCTCCCACTCTGTTGTGACTCCCCCACCAAGACCACCCTCAAGATGTACCTTAACAAAGGCAGGAATGATGCCCACTTGTTCCAGGCTCCAGCACCACGATCTTGAAAAACTGTGGAGCCCCACCCCACACGGTGCATCCTGAAATGCATTAGACAGGGTCAGTCTTTTTCCCCTATTTGATAGTCTCTGGCCAGACTAAATAATAAGGATAAAATTCTCTTATTTGGCAGACCGATCCCAGGTCTCAAAAATGTATTTATTGTGTGATGGGGACAGATGTTGCTTGGCTGCCTAGGGCCAACCAAGGATTAATCCTGCCCTGGGTTAGCTCTGGGTGCTTGATAATAAGAAATCCTGTGGCCAACCACAACCATAGCATAACACACAACATGATTCTAATGGGTAAAGAGAATTTGTACTATTGTTAAAAATGTTTGGCAGATAGCCAAGACTTGAAAAGTTTTTTGGAAACGCCAAATAGTTGGGTTGAATTGTGATATTATTAGGTCGAGAGTTCCATTAAATTTGGGGTAGCAATATTAACATTTTTTACAAGATGAAATCAAACAAATCACTGAAACTGATGGTAATTCAGACTTATTCCAATGAGTTGAGCAATTAGATAGTTGATAAGTACTCCCCATACCAGAGGTGTAGGTATAAGTGGGCCTGGATGGGCACAAGCCCACCCAGTCTTGGCTCAGGCTCACACACTATGTTGGCCAATGAGGCCCCCAGAGCACCTCAGCAGTGGCCGCCTCACACCTCTCCTCTGCCCCCAGATCTGGCCCAGCAATTCCCCCCTCTCCCCTCTTGACTCTACCTGAGAACCGCCGACAGCAGTAGCAATTCACATTCAGTGCCTGTACCGGCTCCCACAGACTTCCCTCTGCTGTGTCCCACCAGAGAGGAAACAGCAGGTGACGTCAAAAGGGCAGGATGTGGCAAAGGGAAGCCTGTGTGGCCAGTACAGGCAATAGATGTGAACCGCTGCTGCTGCCGGTGGCAATAGAGCATGGAGGGGAGGGGGGTCAGAGAAAAGGAGAGTTGCTGGGCTGCGGGCACGTAAGGGGCAGATGGGGGAGAGGGAGGGAGAGGCAGGACAAAAAGTGGTGAGGAAGTTTTGGAAGGGTCTTGCCATGTTTACTCTGGGCCCACCCAAAATGGCAGGTCTGATTATATCACTGCCCCATAGATCAACTTAAAGACAGAGACTGAATTTTAAACTCAACCCAGGCTTCCACTAGTAGGCAATGCAATGATTTCATTACTGTGAGCTGCTGCGCAGAAGCCATTTTCCTCATGGAGCTCTACGAAACAGGACTGAGTGGACTTCACGTCTGCCCCCAACGACTCTGCTGGACCACCAGGGATAAAGAGGTAGGCCCAGGGGGGCCTACCCAGACCAAGGGAAGGTTGGGGGGCTGTTCCTGGGAGGAGGGAGGTTGGTTTGTTCTGCATGGCGGCAGGGGAAGAGAAGGAGGGGTGCTTTGGAGGGGGAGGGAGGGTACCTTCAGGACTCCATAGAGCCTAGCAATAGTTATGTAGGTCCTGGACAATATTCACTTGGGATCCGCATAACTGTCTTATGGGGGCTCCAATTAAAGATCAACCGGGATCCACATAAGCTCTGGTGGCCAGCACTGGGCAAATTAGCAGTGGACATTTAGTGCCGGGGCCCACATGTAGCCCAGCACTAAATATCCAGGGTTAATTTAACCGACCACGGTCAGCATTTAAAAAAACTCTTACTGCCGCTGGCTGAATATCAGGGGGTAAGAGTTTAAGAATCCCCTCTGTAAGTCCAGATATTTCCTCTCTGAGGGTGCCTCCAAGAAGCTTCTTAGTGAGCCGCTCTTTTGAGGGCACTTGCTATTTGGGGAGGACCTAGAGAAGCTTGTGAAGGATATGGGGAAGGCTAGACCCCTTTGTCTCCCTGAGCTGACGCCAAAGGTTCCCAGCGGTCCTCCACTTCCAGAGGTCACTCAATGGAGGTGAGCCATTTCCATCCAGCCAGACGTGTTTCGACCCAGTCTCCACTTCAAGGAGGCCCTTTTGATTGGGCTCTTTACAGGGCCCTAGGAAAGCTGGTCCTGCAAGTGGAGCTCCAGTGGCCTGTCCTGCCCAATGAGGATGTACCGGGTCCCTCGGTGATTTGAGTGGGGAGCACCGCGAGTGGGTGCACATCATTTAGAACAGTGGGTTATGGAGCTCACCTGCTCTGTTCCCAACACCTTCATGTCTTCCCCATGTGGCTTAGGAGCCATAAGTGCCAGACTTTCACACTTACTCTCCAGCACCTGTTGGAGCTCGGTGCGTTGGAGCCAGTGCCTCGCAAAGAGTGCAGTCTAGGCTGTTATTCCATTTACTTTGTGGTCCCCAAGAAGGGCCGCTCCTTCCATCCCATCTTGGACTTGAAGGAGGTCAATGCCTGCCTGCAGGTTCAGCATTAATGCATGGAAAACCTCAGGTCAGTGATTGCCTTGGGACTTCCTGACATCTCTAGTTCTCGCAGAAGCCTACCTGCGCAGCCCATCACAAGCGCTATCTTCACTTCTGCATTCTTGGGCGCCATTACCAATTTTGGGCCCTGTCTTTTGGTCTGGCTATACCCCCTGCACCTTTTCCAAGGTTATTTTGGTAGTCGCTACCTATCTGTGCTACCAGGGAATCAGGGCGTATCCTTACCTGATTGAGAGGCTGATTCGAGTGGACTCAACAGTGGAAGCCAGCCTGATCATTTCTCAAGTCATCTCCAGTATGGAGACTCTGGGCTGGGTCATAAATCAGAGCAAGAGCCACCTGATTCCCTCCCAGGCCTGGAGTTTGAATGCAGAAGCGCAAATTGTGTGAGCTTCCAGTATGGGACTACTTCCAGCTCCTGAGCCCCATGGCAGCAATGTTGGAGGTGGTGCCTTGGGCGAAGGCTTACATAGCCCCTGGAGTGGGTCCTGTTGTTTCAGTGGGCTTCAGTCTCTCAAGACTTCCACCGTCCTTTGCCTCTTTTGCCCAAGGCGAGAATCAGTGTCTTGGTGGGACAACACAGTTCGTCTCCTTAGGGGAGTGTTGCTAGATCCCCCCCCCCCCCCAGAGGGTGCTTGTAACCACAGATGTTAGTCTTCTCAGTTGGGGAGCTCATTGCCTGGACCGTGTGGCTCAGGGAACCTAGTCCCTGCAGGAGGTGGCTTGGTCCTTCAATCATCTGGAGACCTGGGCAGTTCGCCTAGTTCTGTTTGAACTCCTGCCACTCCTTCGGGGGAAGACGGTCAAGGTGATGTCAGACAATGCCACAATAGTGGCTTACATCAACAAACAGGGCGGTACCAGTAGTCAGGTGATAGCCTTAGAAGCAGAGTGCCTTCGTCAGTGGGTGGAGAAACGCCTACAGGCCGGCCCTCACAGCCGTCCATATTGCGGGCATGAATAATGTACAAGTGGACTTTCTCAGTCGCTCTGTCCTGGATCCAGGGGAATGGGAGCTAGGGCGATAGGCCTTTCAGCTCATCCTGGATCACTGGGGCCCTCCGTGGTTTGATATGAAGGCTTCCGCTGCCAATGTAAAAGTGGAGCATTTCTTCAGTTGTTGGAGGGAACCAGTTTCTCAATGGGTAGATACCCTAGTTCAAATATGACTGATGAAGGAACCCCTCTATGTCTTCCCTCCTTGGTCTCTGATAGGCTGTCATCCTCATCTAGTCTTGCTAGTGGCTCCGGATTGGCCTCACCAGCCATGATACACAGACCTCATGTGCCTCCTGGAGCGTGACCATCTCCTATTGCCCAGAGATTGGAGACTTCTTAGGCAAGGGCCACTGGAAATAGAAGATCTGGATCCCTTCTAGCTTATGGTATGGCCATTAAGAGGAGGTACTTAGAGAAATGCAGTTTTTCTCCTGCAGTGGTTTCTTCACTGCTCCACTCTCGGAAGTCCTCCATGTCTCTGGCTTACATCAGAATGTGGAAAGTTTTTGAAGCCTGGTGTACAGGATGGTCTCTGTCCCTTTGGAGGGCTCAGGGCCCCAATATTCTGTGATTCTTGCAGCAGGGACTGGACCAGAGTCTGGCACTGGGCTCCCTGAAGGTCCAGGTGGCTGCTCTGTCCAGTTTTCAGGGTAAGGTGCAAGGCTTTGCACAGGGAGCTGTCCCATTTCCTGAAAGGCATGGCACATTTGCGCCTCCCAATACATCCCTCCTTTTCCTCATGGGACCTCAATCTGATTTTCCGAGTATTGGCTGAGGCTCCATTTGAGCCTCTGCACTTAGCCTCTATTATAGACCTCTCTCTCACACTGGTCTTTATGGTCGCCATCACCTTGGCTCAAAGAGTTTCTGAGCTGCAGGAGCTATCTTGTCAGAACCCATATCTCTTCATTGCAGAGGACTCAGTTTCTCTTCACACAGTCCCTTCCTTTCTCTCTAAGGTGGTTTCTCTGTTCTATGTGAACCAGGAAGTTTGTTTGCCCTCCTTTGTGAAGGAGGGCTCTGCTCCTTCGGACCAGAAGTTCCACAGGCTGGATGTCCGAAGAACGCTGCTATGGTACTGGAAGGAGACAAATGATTTTTGCCTCTCAGATCATCTCTTTGTTCTTTTCCAGGGAAGGGAAAGGTGACATCTAAGGCCTTCGTTGCAAGGTGGATCAAGGTAGCTATTGAGACTGCCTACATTTGTATGAATCATCCAGTGCCTCAGGGTCTGAAGACCCACTCCACATGGGCTCAGGCCACATCCTGGGCAGAGGCCTGGGTGGTGGCTCCAAGACATTTGTAGGATGGCAACATGGATGTCGGTCCATTCATTTGTCAAGAACTACAAATTTGACGTGACAGCCGGGGTCTGTTTGGACTTTGGCAGGGCTGTCATTTGGGGGGGGGGGGGGCGGGCCTAGTAGATCTGCTTCGGTACATCCCACTTGTGCAAAACAGTGGAGCTGATGCTAAAGAAGGAGCAATTATGTCTTACCTGATCATTTTCTTTCCTTTAGTCAGCCCGCCCTCCGAAGACTTGGGCTCAGAACTCTGGTGTGCTCTGCAATTTCCCTTTCAGTGTATACAAAAAAATGTGAAGAGCCAAATTACAAGTGGTACAATTTCCAGCAATACGGGTTTCCTATGATATTGCTATATCCTGGAGTATCAGGGTAGCGAGTGCCACTCTGTGGTGTTATGCTCACCTGCTCTTCATTGCAGTTGCAGTGGTTGATGGGGCATGGGTGTATTACAAAAAGGTACCTTCTGTTACTTTGGCAGATGCATAATGGATCTTTCCAAGGAAGCACCACCAGCTAATACCAGTGAGGTCACTAGTAAAACTCAGTTTTCTCTACTTCCATCTGATGGTAGGAGGGGATAACACCCACTTGTGCAGAACAGGTAGCCAACTAAAGGAAAGAAAATTATCAGGTAAGATATAATTTCTCCTTAACAAGCAAACCAAAATGTAACCAGAAACCTGACTGGGGATTTCTCTTGTCTATAATTTGACTATACTGTAAGCTGCATGGAGCAGGAATTTTCTCTTATGTGGCTATGTACAGAGCTGCATATATCTGGTAGCGAAAGAGTTAGGAAACAGTAACAGATGAACTGGACATCTCAGTGCAGGCCAAACCAAATGATCATTATAGGCTCTCTCGAAAGGTTTCAACTTCATTTACTTCAAATAACACCAGGGAGATTTTTTCCTGTTTTTCTCTTTTCACTCCAGTGTGCAATGCCGGTGTAGGGTTGATGGGCCCTCTGGAATGCCATTCTTATCAAAACATGAAGACCATCTTTGATGTCAACTTTTTTGGGACAATCAGCACCATTCAAGCTTTCCTGCCAGGGATGAAACACAGGAAGTCTGGCAAGATCATTGTTTCTGGTAGTGTAGGAGGACTTCAAGGTAAAAATGAGAACCACTCACTTTATGTTTAAGTATCTTTATTAAATCACCAAATGAAAAAACTCACAGGTATCAAAAGCGTGATTCAAACTTAGCATGATAACATCCAAACAAGGTGACAATATCAAGAAGTTTTTAAAGAATGGTACCCCCCATACCTCTATACCTCACCCCCAGTCCCTTACAATCCCCTACCCACGTCCCAACAAAGCCCACACTACCCTCCCTCTCTCCCCCCCCCCCCCCCCGTTTACCCCATACAATGATGCAAGTTCTTCACACTCTCTAAAAGCAAAAAAACATGAGGGTCCGAGTAGATTACTCGCTGAGACAATTACAACTCTGTGTTCAAAAAGATGGAATGCACTCACATCGATAAGGTGCCCAAGTTGAACCATTCACTTTAAAACAGAAAAATAAAAAGATTCCTTCCCTGCAACAAGGCAATCAGGCTTATTTTCGAAAGAGAAGGGCGTCCATCTTTCGACACAAATCTGGAGATGGGCGTCCTTCTCCCAGGGTCGCCCAAATTGGCATAATTGAAAGCCGATTTTGGGCATCCTTAACTGCTTTCCATCGCAGGGACGACCAAAGTTCACGGGGGGGGGGGGGGGGGGGGTGTCGGAAGCATAGTGAAGGCGGGACTGGGGTGTGCTTAACACATGGGCGTCCTCGGCCAATAATGGAAAAAAGAAGGGTGTCCCTGATGAACACGTGGCCGACTTTACTTGGTCTTTTTTTTTTTTTACGACCAAGCCACAAAAATGTGCCCTAAATGACCAGATGACCACCGGAGGGAATCGGGGATGACCTCCCGCTATTCCCCCAGCGGTCAATAACCCTCTCCCACCCTAAAAAAATTTTTCTTACAATATTTTTTCCAGCCTCTATGCCAGCCTTAAATATCATACCCAGCTCCATGACAGCAGTATGCAGATCCCTGGAGCAGTTTTAGTGGGTACTGCAGTGCACTTCAGGCAGGCAGACCCAGGCCCATCCCTCCGCTACCTGTTAAATGTGTGGTGGTAAATGTGAGCCCTCCAAAACCCACCACAAACCCACTGTACCCACATGTAGGTGCCCCCCTTCATCCCTAAGGGCTATAGTAGTGGTGTACAGTGGGTTTGGGGGGGCTCAGCACACAAGGTAAGGGAGCTATGCACCTGGGAGCTTTTGCTGAAGTCCACTGCAGTGCCCCCTAGGGTGCCCGGTTGGTGTCCTGGCATGTCAGGGGGACCAGTGCACTATGAATGCTGGCTCCTACCACGACCAAATGGCTTGGATTTGGTCATTTCTGAGATGGGCGTCCTCGGTTTCCATTATCGTCGAAAATCGGGAACGACCATCTCTAGGGACGACCATCTCTAAGGTCGACCAAATGTTAAGATTTGGGCGTCCCCAACCGTATTATCGAAATGAAAGATGGCCGCCCATCTTGTTTCGACAATACGGGTTTCCCCGCCCCTTTGCGGGGACGTCCTGCGAGGACGCCCTCAGGAAAACTTTGGCGCACCATTCGATTATGCCCCTCTTTATCTCCCTCTCTATTCAGGAGCTAGCATTTCAGTATCTTCTCAGTTTTCTCTGACTCCCTCGTCCCCACTTTCCATGTTCAGTCCTCATCATGGGAAACAGCAAGACATAGATAGTTCCCTCAAAAATCAGACCTTACATTTTTTTGACTCATAAAGAGTTTCTATAAGAATCTCATGGCACAGGCTTCAGTTTCAAGTGCAGAGGCCCATCATATTGACAGTCTATCTATTGGGCCCATGACGCTGCTTCCAGCAAGATGTGTCTGTTCAACACAGGTTAAAAATCCCCAAAAGCAGAATCTTAGTGGAAACCAGAATGCCAGGACAGCACTTATATCAGACTATGGGTTCTGACCCGGGCAGTTGTATATCAGACTTTTTGTCCCAGACCTCAGAATGCCTGATCTGGTCTGAGCACCTGGAACTGGCACGGTGGGATTCGGCATGCCTGCTTTGATTCATGATTCTGAATGCCAGGTTCTGGTGTGCATACAACCTCCTCTGAGTAACAGGCAACATGAGTGGCCAATGTATTGAGCCTTTTTCCCATAAGCACAAAAGGAGAAAGCCATGTGCCTTTGCATTTAGGTAATCTTGGAAAATTATCCTATTTACTCTGCAACCAGTGGTGTGTAGTCAGGGCTGTCAAGGGATTCAGGGAACCTCCTGCCCTGCCGTGACATTGTTAATTATTTTCCTTTTTTTTTTTTCTAAAGCTTGCAGCATCTTTCTCTTCCCTTCCCTTCTCTCCAGCCGTAGGTCCAACATCTCTCCCTTGTCATCTGGAATTTATCCTGCCCTCCCTCCCCACGGCACCTCTTCCTCTCCTTCCCTCAGCCCCCTCTCCTCATGAGTCCAGCATCTCTCTCCCCCCAGTCCTTGGAGCCTGACTTCGTAAACGCTGCCTGGGCTTTCTCTCTGATCTCTAATCTCAGTTGAAGGGCCACTAAATTCCAAAGAGTGGGAGCCAGTGTCACGGCCTGTCCCAGGCTGTCGCCAGGGAACAGCCATCAGTTGTGAACCCTTGTGCCAGTCCTAGAGCAGAGGTACTGAGCACGAAGGTGTGGGATCAATTCTAGAATCGGCAGTCGGAAAGCCCAGTGCTTCACCTGCAATAGCTGCCGTTCCCCAGAGGTTGAGCCCCTGGGTGTTGAAGGCCGGCAGTTCTTCCGGAGGATCTGGGCAGGAAGGACTACCAGGAAGGGTACCAGTATAGACAGCCAGGGAGTGAGACGGACAGCCACAGCAGGCAAGGTCAGATCCAAGCAGAGGTCTAGGCAGGCAGCAATCAGGAGAAAACGTACCAGTGTAACCAACAAAGTAGTAGCTGAGGCAAAGACATACTGAAGGAGTCCTTCCTTAAGAGCTGAAGGTGGCTGACGTCAAAGGAGGACCGGGTCACTCCTGTGCGCACCAAAACCTGAAGGAGTTGGAATGATGCACAAGAGCCTGAGGGCACGCCGAATTGACGTGCCTAGAGCGGGCAGAACTATGTGCATGGCGCCCAGCGCATCAGAGTCAGGAACGCTGTGGCCACCCACGCTGGATGCCCCGTGTCAGATTCTGGGTATGTGACAGCCAGGATGCATAAGGAGACATGACAAATGGGTTCAAACCTAATTTTTTTGAAAGCTGGGATCACTAGAAGATCTAAGTGAGCATGGAGGGGGGTAGGGGATAAGCAGTTAGCTCTAAACACAGTCACCGCAGTAGAGTGCTTGATGGGCAATTATCCGAGTCTTAAAACGGATCCAAGGAATGATGGGAAAACGATGTCACTCCTTTAATAAATGACATGATCAAACTTCTTGGCATCAGAAAGGAGCTTCACCACAGTATTCTGGATCACACGTAAGTGCCAAGTGAGGGGACATGTCAGCACGTCATGCCTTGGTAGAGAGAGTTATACAGTAATAAGAGAAGTTAGCTAGCAGAAATAAGCAAGCCAAGTGCACCAGAAATCTCTTATTTGTGTGGGTGTGAGAGAAGGGGATCAAGTAATGCACCTGTGTTTAAAAATATCATGTTTGCATGCTGCTTCACTTCCCCCCTATTAAAGCACCCCCAGGGTAGACCCCTTTTCAGCCGTCTAATTTTCAAATAGGCCAGTTCACCCAGCTAACTAGCTCTGAAGACCATCCTCTCCCTCTGCCCCCCCCCCCCCCAATTTATTCACCCCTCTTTATTTATTTATTTATTGCATTTGTATCCCACATTTTCCCACCTATTTGCAGGCTCAATGTGGCTTACAACAACCTGTTATGGTATCGCCATTCCAGGGTAGCAGCTACAATAGGTGTTACAACAAGATCAGGGATGAGAAAAAAGATCTGTACAGACAGTTACAGAAAGATGACTATCAGAATAGGGTGAAGTGGTGCAGTGTTATGATTAGGTTATGGATTCCCATTGTAGGCCTTGTTGAAGAGAGAGGTTTTCAGAGATTTGCGAAAGTTAGTTATTTCGTTAATCGTTTTCAGGTCAGTTGGTAGTGCATTCCATAG
This sequence comes from Microcaecilia unicolor, assembly GCF_901765095.1. Classification (NCBI taxonomy): domain Eukaryota; kingdom Metazoa; phylum Chordata; class Amphibia; order Gymnophiona; family Siphonopidae; genus Microcaecilia; species Microcaecilia unicolor. The sequence goes on from NC_044042.1 coordinate 97,550,678, forward strand.
CTGTGTGCTCATGTACTCCTCCCCAGTGGTTGCAGCTGTATGAACAGTTGCTGTTTCACTCTCTGTTCTCCTTCAGGTGTGCCCTTCAATGCCGTGTACTGCGCAAGCAAGTTTGCAGTCGAGGGACTCTGTGAGAGTTTGGCTATTATCCTGCAGCACTTTAATATCCAGTGAGTAAGCCTAGGACTCGGATATGTTAGTTTGTTCTGCTTAACTGCAGCGGTTCCGAGTTTTCTATAGGGAAGGGAAGGGGATGGGACTTGATATACAGCCCTTCTGTGGGTGCAATCAAAGCTGTTTACATGGTATACAGGTACTAATTTGTACCTGGGGCAGCAGTTCCCCAGGATCAAAGTCTGCTTCACTAACCACTAGGCTACTCCTCCACTAGCAACATTCCACGTAGAATCTCAAATAGGGAAAGGGAAATGGGATTTGATATAATGCTTTTCAATGGTTTTTGCAACTACATTCAAAGTGGTTTACATAGTATATACACTACTCATTTGTACCTGGGGCAATTAAGGGTTAAGTGACTTTCACAAGAAGCTGCAGTGGGAATCAAACCCCAGGATCTCCCCCACTGCACCAAGCACTAGGCTACTCCACTAGCAACATTCCACGTAGAATCTCAAATAGTGGCAACATTCCATGTAGAATCTCAAATAGTAGCAACATTCCATGTGGAATCTCAGATAGTGGCAACATTCCACATAGAATTGCCACGTAGAATCTCAAATAGTCACATTCCATGTACAATCTCAAATAGGGAAAGGGAAATGGGACTTGATATACTGCCTTTCTGTGGTTACAATCATAGTGGTTTACATATTATATACAGGTACTTATTTTGTACCTGGGGCAATGGAGTCACAACGAGCTGCAGTGGGACTTGAACCCAGTTCCCCAGGATCAAAGCCTGCTGCATTTGGAGGCAGCACTCACAGCCCTGGGAGAAAGGAATCTGTCATCACACAATGGCAAGGTCTACTGACCAGCCTCAGGGTCATAAGGAGCCTTACATAGAATCATACTAAGCTGTGGTTGTGCCTTGTGCAACTCGTGCACTGGCTCCTGCCTGCTTCACCACCACCAATGAGAGGAGACAGTGGACTAGGAATTCTTTTTTTTTTTTTTACTTATTTTTACAAAATTACAATGAATAAAATAACTCCCTTCCCCCACCTACCCCTCTCCGATGAAATCCAAAGAGCTGACAGAAGCGATCCATCAAAAGTCCAGCATAAACCCTCAGACATGATAATAATAAGTACATATGGGGTGGGGGGGGGGGATTCTATATATGGCGCCTAAAGAAAATCAGCACGGAAAACAATTTTGCCTAAATGTATTCTGCAAGCGGTTCTTAGATTTAGGCGTGGTATATAGAATACCTTTAGTTGATATCCCAGTGCCTAAAACTAAGCGCGTCCATTTACACCAACGAAAGGATGGCGTAAATCCCTGCACATAGATTTAGGTGCAGAGGTCTATATTCTATAACTATGCATGTTAATTTCGGAATGCCCATGAAATGCCCCTTTTTGTCTGTGCGCATTAGAAGTTAGCTGCAGTGCATTACAGAATACGCTTAGCGAGCTCTGTGTGTAAATTCTAATTATTGCCAATTAGTGCTCATTGGTGCTTGTTAAGTGCTGTTATCAATGCTAATTAGCTTGTTAAGCCACTTAGATTATGCACATTATTATAGAATCCGCCTGGATTTCAGCGGGGATCTCTAGGCGCGCAATATAGAATCCAGGGGATAATGCCCCATCCCACAAATCAAAGCCCATCAGCTAAACTAAGTATCCAACAGACCCTGGTCAAGCCATTGAACAAAGCGTGCTCACATTTTACCAAAAGAACGCAAGCGGCCATGATTAATCACTGTGAGCTTACTTAAGAAATGTAGAGACATTTTTTGTGTCCTGTATGGTTGCACCATTTGCACAGACCTTGTGCACCTTTAGTGCATGGCCATTTTTTAAAATTAGCCTGTGAGCACTTTTGATGGTAACGCACTAATCCTGCGTTAATCAGCGCACGGCAATGCGGATGTGCTAACTGATTAGCGCTGGAACGCCCAGTCTCTGCCCCTCAGATACACACAGTGCTTTTTTTTGTGCCGGTACGCGCCGGTACAGCGTACCGGCACCTTTTCAATGATGGCCGGCTCACCTACCCGCCCTCAGCTCCACGACTTTCCATTTGTGCCCCCTACGTTGAAATCTTCTATTTACCGGAAGTCGCAGCGGCGAACCGGCAGTGAAAGCAGCAAGCAGGCAGGCTCGCCTCCTCGTCACTTCCCTTCCCTCTCAGCGTCCCGCCTTCATCTGATGTAATTTCCTTTCCGCGAGGGCCGGTATAAGGGGTGTGACAAACATGGATGTGGCTATCTTAGGGGTGGAGCCATAGGTTGTGACCCCGCCCATAATGAGTACCGGCACCTTTTTTCCCTACAAAAAAAGCACTGGACATGCACCTCTGCGATAAAGTCTAAAAGATTTTTTAGCACGTGGTTTGCATGCAGATCACAAAATTACCACAGGATTCCTGGGCGCATCCCGGTAATCCATTTTATGTTGTTGTAAGCGTGCGCTAGCGCTGACCACTGCTTAGTCAAAGGACCTCTGAGGTGTGTACTGAAAGCGCAAAAACGTTATCCAATACCAGCATAAAGTTGATTTTTTGTTGGTGGGTGCTGCCTATTGAGAACCCTTTGCTAGAAATATCTCCTAAATAAAGTAGAACAAGGGGTTAAGTTCAGCTCGGAATGCAACACCCAAATCTGCTGTGAAAATCACAGGAGCGATAAGCTGGCTGTCTCGTTAGGAACTTACTTCCTCCTTGTTAAGAGGCCCTTTTACTAACGTTTAGCATGCGCTAATTCAGTTAGCACATAGCGCTACATGCTATGCTTTAGTAAAAGTGTCCTTAAGTGGCTGCAATGCAGCATTTGATAGATCAGATTGAAAAATAGCTTTCAGAACAAAACTGGACATTATTCCGACAGGTAAAAATAATTGGGGGGTGGGGGGAGGTGTAAGGAGGGCAGACTCCAGCAGGTTCCTTTGTTACTGCAAACAAATGACCGTTTCCTTTTCTGCATTCATCTCCAGCGTCAGTTTAATTGAATGCGGGCCAGTGAATACCAGTTTCCTGCACAACATGCAGCGCACTGACCTGGATAACAGCAGACTGCAGGAGACAGACCTGGAGACCAGGGCACTGTATCACCAGTACTTGCATCACTGCCAGATGATCTTTCGAGATGCAGCCCAGGACACAGAAGACATACTACAGGTCATCACATGAATTTTCATTTTAAATGTTGGTGTTTATTCTTTTCCCATGCTGCCCCCCCCCCCCCCCTCCCCGGAAAGCATGCTCAGGTGGCAACGGCACTTCCTGCCTTCTCCAGGGCAGGGCCGCTGAGAGGGGGAGCAGAGGGGCAAGATTCCCCGGACCCGGCCTCCCTGGGGGGCCTGGTGCCGAGATCTGTCTGTTTCCTGCCCCTGTGTGCTGGAACCCAGGTGATTGCACTCCAAGAGGGAGACACGGGATTGGCACCCCCAAAAGTTTTCCCAAAAAGTGAAATATGGCCAGCCAGAATTTATGGACCATCGGGCATTCCCAGAGACAGTGAAAAAATGAACCTACTTGTCTTCTGCATTTGGAGCACAAAGGCTCCTCTGCTCCCCCCATTTTGAAAATTTGGGCCTTCGTGATGTATGCTCTGTGCAGAATACGATATTGGCATGTACGTAGGTCCGCATTGACAGTTAGTGACGGAATGGCAGCGGATAGCTGATCAAAATCTAAGGTCAATTCTGTACAATCCAAGTCCAAGGCCCATCGGTTCCTAATAGTATCGTTATTCTTATGGGGAGCTAAGAGTAAGTGCTTTATATAATCCAGAAACCGACAGATGTTCTCCCGGTATAGAATGAAAAAAGGCTCTAAGACGCCTACTATGTGTAGCTCCCAGAGCCTCTCCGCCAATTGTACGAACATATTGTGCTATTTGAATGTAGGCATACGTATTGCTGGAGTTAATACCAGTTCCCAAAGCTCCCAGAGATAGCAGTGAGCCCTTTGAGTCCAAGACGTGTTCCAATCTCGTAATACCCAGAGCCTCCCATCTTCGAAACACCGGATTGTCTGAACCCGGAGGGAAGTTCGAGTTGCCCTGGATGGGCAACAAGTCAGAAGCTTCCGATGGAATTCCCCAGTACTTAGTCAAATCTTTCCAGGCTTCCCTCAAAGGTCATAGCAACAAGCTCATGCCCATGGAGGATGGGATCTCCCTCATGGGGGCTTGCAACAAGTAATATAAATGACATGGCTGAAAAAAAACCTTTTCTATCTCCCTCGGGGTATAATCTTGTCTGTCTAAAATCCAGTCTCCTAAATGTCGAAGCAAACAAGCCTGATTATAACGTAGTAAATTAGGAACCCCCAGTCCTCCCTCTTTCCATGACTCAAACAAAAAGCGAAATGGCATTCTAGATTTGCAGCCACCCCAGATGAATTTGCGAAGGTGTTTGTATAGCAAAGATAAATCTTTTTTAATGCGCAACAGTAACATTTGAAGAACATACAGCCGTCTCGGAAATTCAATCATTCGAAACAGGTGTATTTTGCCATGTAAGGATAGTGGGAGAGACCTCCAACTGGTGAGGTGCTCAACTGATACAAGGATGAGCCTTTCATTGCAAGTTTAATGCCTAGATATTGAAAAGACTCATCTGCCCATTTTAGTAGAAATTCCTTTCCCCATTTCTGTCTTATCTGCTCTGTAGAGGCTAAATCCAGCGATGTGGAAAAATTTAATTTAAAGCCCGCAAAATCTCCACATTCGTGAAAAAGTACTAGAACAGCCGCCAAAGACTCGCGAGGGTTAGTAATATGGATCAACAACTCATCTGCAAATGCTGAGATTTAAAAACGGGAACATCCAACAGCCACTCCAGAGTGGAGGAGTGGCCTAGTGGTTGGGGTGGTGGACTTTGGTCCTGGGGAACTGAGTTCGATTCCCGGCACAGGCAGCTCCTTGTGACTCTGGGCAAGTCACTTAACCTTCCATTGCCCCAGGTACAAATAAGTACCTGTATACAATATGTAAGCCGCATTGAGCCTGCCATGAGTGGGAAAGCGCGGGGTACAAATGTAATAAAAAATAAAAATAAAAATTTGCGGATGAAAGACAATTTCCCTTATAAGGGGATCTAATGAAAGTACAAAAAGTAATGGTGACAGCGGGCACCCCTGCCTTGTACCTCGACGGATTGGGAACGTAGCAGATCTCTCTCCATTCACCCAAACAAATGCTCTTGGGTCAGAGTATAGCACCTGTATTGCCTCGCTAAAGAATCCCTCTATACCTACCCTCTTCAGCACTTCAAACATAAATTGCCAGGTAACCTGATCAAAGGCTTTCTCCGCATCAAAACTAATCAATAGGGACTGTACCTTTGACCGTTCGACCACCTGCAATGATGCCAAAATTAATCTAATGTTCTTGGCCACCGATCTGCCTTTTACAAAACCAACCTGAGAATGGGAGATCAGATCTGGAAGGACGTGTGACAATCTGAACCATTCTACCATAGAATCTCGTCACTGATAGCCCCAACTAGAGCCACCCCCCCTCCTCAAGCCCCCGCTTATAATGCAAATATAAGCAGGGGGCATATTGTTGTAAATTATTAGCCTCTCCGAACTCCTATCATTGAGTGGTAGCATCCTTAATTTCTGTAACCACCGCAGTCCATATATCCGCATTGGCTGTCTCAACTTCTATAAGCAATACAATTTATATTAAAAAAAACAAAAACAAAAAAACATTTTCCATCAACTAGCTGTGACTAGCCCTGCATATTTATTAGAACTAAGTTTTATCATAGAGAGCACCTGCCTCCCCTTCAAAGAGAATCATGTAAGTAATATAATCCTTTCTGAATCCATCCCTCTTCCAACCCTCATTATGCATTCTTCCTTAATTAACAACACACTATCCCAATATTCACCCTCTCCCACTCCCTACCTCTCCACCCTCCTCCCTTACCCATCTTACTTACCCTCATCCAAGTGTCCACCTCTTTATACACTATATTACAGCTGTTATCCATTCTATGTTATCTTGTTATCTTGTTTTCTGCTATATTATGTAAGCGCATTGAACCTGCTAGTAAGTGGGAAAGCGCGGGGTATAAGTGTTACAAATACATATATCTATGTTATAGGGTGAGATTTCAGAGTCTCCGTGTGGTATGGCATTACAGTGTACCTCACCTCCAGATGTAGTTGCCTGATATGCATCAGAAACATTTGGGTTCTCTATTTCACATTACATCTAATACAGTCTCTATAACCATATTAGCTGCTTCAGCTTTTATAAGAAAAGGTCCGTTCACATGAAAGAAGAAGAAGAAAAAATATATGTACAAATCCACTGTAATTAGTTTAGCACAGGAGATTGTATTGTATCTCATTGTGGAGAATATATAGTAAGCTTCCTATATGGGGGTTGTAATCAATACTTCCATAAAACATTATTGTAATCCAAATGCTCCTTGATGCTCCACAGCCACTTCTGGATTTATCCTCATGGTAGATACCAGAATGGTCTAGGCTTTATATCTCACAGTGCATTCAAATTTCAATATTTTGTAATGTCCAAGCCACTTCTTCCTATAACAATAACAATTCTCATAATCCTCTTGGCTGCATAAACTTCCATAGGACAACAGAATGCTAACAGCGTGGCCTGTAGACGATATTTCCGTGCAACATTATTGTACTCCCAATGCTCCTTGGCGCTCCACAGCCACCTGCTGATCTATCCTTATGGTAGACTCCAGAATACTCTGGGTTCTGTTTCTCCCACGGTATCCCAATTTCCATCTTTTGTAATGTCCAAGCCACTATCTTCTTTGACGTCAACAAATTCCATAACCACCTGGGCTGCAGAAACCTCCATATGAAAACAAAGTATCAACAACAAACAAAAAAAAAACACTATGTGCTATCATCTGTATATTCGCCAATGCTGTCCATTTATAGGCCTTCAGCTAACCACTCTTACGAAGTATTTAGATGGTACTGCTGTGTACTAAAATTATTATTAACACATCTTTGTCTGCAGTAGTACAGTTCATACCCCACCAGAGTCCACGTTTCTTGTATTGTCTGGAGTTATCTGCGCTACGAATTTTGCGGCCGCCTTCGGTGATGTGAAAAGCTGAGTTTTGTTACTATATGTAATGCGAAGTCGTGCTGGATATAACAACGCAAAGGGGATTTTATTTGAATATAACAGCTTGCAGACTGTTGAAAATGACCTCTGCTGTGCAGCCACTGCTGCGGAAAAGTGCTGGAAACATAAAATATGTTCATTCTTATAAGTTGTTTTTTTTTGTTACATTTGTACCCCGTGTTTTCCCACTCATGGCAGGCTGAATGTGGCTTACATGGGGCAATGGAGGGTTAAGTGACTTGCCCAGAGTCACAAGGAGCTGCCTGTGCTGGGAATTGAACTCAGTTCCTCAGTTCCCCAGGACCAAGGTCCACCACCCTAACCACTAGGCCACTCCTCCTCCACCCACCAACCTTATGGCCCGCAGGATCTCCATCTTTTGTGTATAGTTGAGTAGCCTGAAAATCACAATTCTTAGCCTTGACTCCCCAGAGTGGAGCGGTCCCAAACGATGGGCTCTCTCAATTTTGATGGGGCCCTTCGCTGACTGTAGATCCAAAGCCTTAGCCAACCAGGACTCCCAAAAACTTCGTAAGTCTTTTTCCTGGATTGATTCTGGAAGCCCCACTAATCTTAGGTTATTGCGTCTGGCACAATTTTTTAGGTCTTCTACTTTAGACTCAAGGCGCTCCAAATTTTTTTGTAAAGCTTGATATGCGGCCTAATGTTGTAGGCTTTTGTCTTCTACGTCAGAAAGTCATTGTTGGTACTCTGTAAGGTCTGTCCTCAAACCCCTCAACGTGCCATCTATTTTTTCCAACTTGTCTGCAATGCGCTGCAACTTCTGGTCAACCGAAGATTCTAAAAACGCTGACACTACTGCCGCGATCTCCGCTGCCCACGCTGAGCTTACTGTTGGCGCTTCTGCGGAACTGCCCTCCACCATCTTGGCTTCTCCGATGCAGCTCCGTGCTCCGTCCTTTCGGTGGGCCTTTGTTGACATGGATACACTGGCAGGAACGTACCGCAAGTAATTTCCTCCTCAGCAATGCTTCCCCTACTGCCCTGTCACCAAAAACGGGTAATTGCAAAAGTTTATGAGGCGCTTGAGGTAAGATTTTGAATGGGGGCTGCGGAGCTCTTCCCTGCAGCTTCCTTCTGCTAGCCTAGCATCACGTGACTCTCTTCAGCAAAAATTTTAAAAAGGCATTTTTTACAGGTGTGCTGAAAAATGATTCTGCGTGCACCCGAAACATGTGTCTGCACTACCGCAGGCCACTTTTTAGTGTGCCTCTGTAAAAGGGCTTCTTTATTGTTTGTTTGTAATGGAAAACGAACAGAGCAGATCGTTTAACAGGCAAAAAATGATTTATTAATGGAAAACAAATTGCACAATATGTATACACACAAACAGCCTGACACAGGCCGTGTTTCACCCAACAGGGCTGCTTCAAGGGCTATAAAACAATAATAATATAATGAATTAAAAAATAACATATATATTGTTTGTACTACATATGTACAGCTGATTTCAAATGGTATTAAACATATATAAATAGGTATGTAAACACCTCATACACAAATATCTGTGTAGAATATATATGTGATTATATAACACCAATATCCCGGCATACATTATACTTAACGTGACATAACTAGACAAACATATATAATTTTAGTGGTGTATAATTTATGTTTTAAACTAAAACCATAAAAACCATGTACAATGTATAGAATATTATGAAGAATATTATTAACATAATATAATGTGTAAAATAATATTTTTAGGCGCTGGGATATGAACTAAGCATATTGTATATTCCATGCCTAACTCTATGCGCCACTTATAGAATACGCTTAAGCAGAAATGTTTACTGTTCAGATTTTTTAGGTGCCTTATATAGAATCTGGCCCTTAGTGCCGATTTTTTTTCGGTGGCCATTTTTGAGCGCCATGTATAGAACTTCCCCCCTAAGGTTATGGAAGACTGTCAGTTACATGCATTTAGACACGAGCATTTAAACTAGCCTTTGACATGGCATAAGTGGTCACGCCGAGAGGTAAGTATGTAAATGCAGACTTATGCGCATAATTGCCAATATAGGATTTGTGTTTAGTGTGCATCGTTCCAGCATCTAGCTTTAGGTGAGCTGTAGAGAATTACACCCTGTGTGCAGTGTTCCCTCTCAGCTGTGTGAGAGTCCTCCACCTATGTTCCTGCCAGTGGGTGGTGCTGTTTCAGGATCACATTTTCAATAGCAAGAGACAAGCAGGTTCCCTGGAGTTCCGCAGAGCTTGCCTGTGCCTTGCTGTTGAAAATGTGATCCTGAAACAGCACCACCCACTGGCAGGAACATAGGTGGAGGACTCCCTCACAGCTTAGAGGGAACACTGCCTGTATGTAAAACGGGCTGCTGTTTAGCTGTACATCTCTTCTGTTCCCTGTTTCATCTTTTCTTCGGTATGTGCACATGTACTGACAGGTCTTCATGGAAGCCATCAATGCCCCCTCGCCTGCACTGAGATATTTCACCACGCAGTTCTTCATGCCCCTGACGAAGCTGAAGCTGACATCTACTAACGGGTCCGACTACGTCAAGGCCATGCATCAGTTTGTGTTCTCTTCCAACCAGAAAAGAGATGACAAAGCTTGAGCATCAGGAGAACATCGGAGCCAGACGTCCATGATGTATGTGCCCTTAGCTTGCCATCCTTATTAGATTCTATGTTGCAAAGTTCCCTGGTTTGCAATCAATACATAGACTCTGCATATATAGCAATACTAGTGAAATAGAAGCTGAAGTACAAGATATCAGAGATGTGCTTTTCTAAAACATATTCCAGTCAATAAATTCAAAATAAAATATTTTCTACCTTTGTTGTCAGAGTATTTTATTTTTCCATTTGCTTTGGTCCCAGTGTCTCTTTTATGCTTTTCTCTGTTTCTTTCCCCTGCCTTTGCACTGTCTCCTGACATTTATGGCATTTCTTTTCTCCCTAAGTCCACTGTCCATCTTCCCTCTGCATCCCTGTCCATCTGTCCAGCATCTCCCCTCTGTATACCTGTCCCTATCCTGCCTCCCATGTCCAGAATCTGCCCTTTGTGTCCCTATCCTCACCCTGTTTCTAGTATCACCCCTCTCCCATCCCTTTTCAGCATTTGCTCCTCTGTGTCCCTATTCCCTCCCCAAGCAGATACGTGGATGAAAAAAATAATATTTATTAAAAATAGGTGGAAATAAAATTAGAAAGCCCGACACAGGCAGTTTCGCCCAACTGGGCTGCATCAGGGGCTACAAGACGAACAATTGCATACACATTAATAATTTAAAATTAAAAATGTAACCTCAGCTAATGGCTGAGATTACATTTTTTATTTTAATAACTTTGAATTTTTTATTTTGAATAACTTTGTGTGGTCAGCAAATGTAATTACCTCACTAGTTATTCCCATCTCTAGATCATTTATAAATACGTTAAAAAGAATAGCCATACTGGGTCAGACCAATGGTCCATCAAGCCCAATATCCTGCTTCCAGCAGTGGTCAATCCAGGTCCAAATACCTGGCAGAAACTCACTTAGCAGCAACCCTTCACCACTGAGAACATTGACCATTTAACCCTACTCTCTATTTTCTATCTTTTAACCAGTTCTTAATCCACAATAGGATACTGCTTCTTATCAGAGATGTGCTGGAGCAGGCTCTCACAAACTCACGAGAGCCATTTGTTACATTTTTAAGAATTTTGGCAGCTAGTTGTCAGGACCGGTTTTAGACATGGTGAGGCCCAGGGCAGAAATTAAGGAGGAGGCCCCTGACCCCCCCCCCCCCCCCCCCCCCCCCATTTCCCCATCTACATTACTACTACGCAGTCAGGGCATCTTTTACCCTTCCCCTCACCTTGCGGTTTTCTTTAATATGTTTATTTCCCTTCTCAGAGGGCCCCCGATGCAGCAGCCATCCTCACAAGCTGCCTGCGGCTGCCCCAAAGCTTTCCCTCTCAGCCACAATCTGCCCAGGTGGAAACAGGAAATTGCATCACAGGGGGGCAGATCGCAGCAAAGAGGGAAAGTTTTGGGGCAGCTGCAGGCACCTTGTGAGAATGGCTGTCGTGCCGGGGCCCCTTTGAGAAGGGAAATACATTTTTAAAGAAGATCGAGAAGGGAGGAAGAGACAGATTGTGATGGGGAGAAGGGGAAGAGATGCCTGGACCATGGGGCCCTCTGGAGCTGTGGGGCCCAGGGTAACTGCCCTGTTTGCCCCCCCCTAACACCAGCCATGCTAGTTGTTAAAGTAGCTGCCCCCCCCCCCCGGCTACTTTCATAGGTCACTTCTCGAACCCTTAAAAAAATTGGTGTTATATTGGCCATCTTCCAGTCTTCCAGTACCATGTGTATACTTGATTTTAAAGATGAATTACACGTTATTAACAATAGTTCTGCATGTTCATTTTTCAATTCTATCAGTACTCTGGGATGTATACCATCTGGTCCATGTGATTTGCTACTCTTTAATTTGTCAAATTGCCCCAGTACATTTTCTATTTTGCAGAAATTTGTTTCAGTTCCTCTGACTCACCATCACTGAATACCATTTCTGGCACTGGTATCTCCTCCACAACTTTCTCAGTGAAGATTGAAACAAATAATTCATTTAGTCTCTCCATTATGGCCTTGTCTTCCTTGACTGCCCTTTTTACCCCTCGGTAATCTAGCAGTCCGACTAATTCTTTTACCGGCTTCTAGCTTCTAATATACCTAAAAAAAAAGTTTTTTTTAATGTGTTTTTGCCTCCAACACAATCTTCTTTTTAAAGTCTCTCTTTGCCTTCCTTATCATTGCTTTGCATTTGACTTGCCATTCCTTATGCTATTTCCTATTATCTTTAGTTGGATCCTTCTTCCATTTTCTGAAGAATGTTCTTTTAGCTCTAATAGTCTTCTTCACCTCACTTTTTAACCATGGCTCTCTATCTGCTCAGATTTCATTCTTCCCTATTATCCAGTTTTCAATCTTCCTCTTTTCACTGCTTTCCATCTCCCTCGCCCCAGCCTTCCCATACCTTATCCTATTATTTGCCAATTTTTTGCTCTCTCTCCCTGCTTCTTCCAGCACCTCCTCTCTTCCCTTCTGTACAACACCCCCTCCTCTCTTCCATCTTTTGCCCAGAATCTTCTCTCTTCCCCTTCCCTCCAACATCTCAACTCTCTCCATCTCTGTCCAGCATTGGTATATTTAGGGTAGGTGCATTGTGGCGCATACACCCCCTGTCAGACTCGGCCCCCCCTTAAAATCCTCTCTGTGTCTTAACCCAGCAGTGGCACTCATAGGCTGCCGTGGCTTGCTCTGGGACTTCATACCTGAAACGTCCTGCTCCAGAGGAAGTCCCGGAGCAGGCATCAGGCAGCCTATGAGTGTCGCTGCCACTGCCGGGTGGAAACACCAAGAGGATTTTAAGGGGGTGGCAGCAGTGAGGAGGAGTGACAGAGGGAGCAGTGATGTAGAGGGGAATGGTGTGAGGGTGATGGAATGGGGAAGCAGCAGTGGCGCAGGGGGAGATGCACCCCCCTGTAAAAGGTTTCTGGCTATGCTACTGCTGTACAGCATCTCTCCATCACTCTTAACCCCCCCCCCCCAAATCCAGCATCCACCTCTGTTTCCCTCTACCCCTTCTATGTCAGCATCTCCCCTATTTCCTTGTCCTACATTCCCCTCTCTTTCTCCATCTCTGTCCATGTGTAGCACCTTCCCTTTTTCTTCTTATCCCTCCCCCAAATCCAGCATCTCCCCTTTGTCTTCTTACTTGCGCCATGCCCAGTATTTTCCATCACCCTACACATGTCCAGCATCCCCCTCTGTCCCTATACCCCCATGTCCCTTTTTCCTTCCTACCCAATCTAGCATCTCCCTTCTCCTCCCCCTTTTCTATGCCAACATCTTCCTCCCACCCTGTTTCAGTTTCTCTACTCTCTCTCCTCATCCTGATCCATCATCTCCCTTCAGTCATCTCCCCCATGTACATTATCTCCCCTTCTTCCTCCCCCCCCCCCCCAAGCAAGGATATTGCCTTTCCATCCTTCCCTTCCTTATTCAGCATCTGTCTCTCTCACACACACACACAACTTTTTTCCAGCATCTCCTCTGTCGGAAATCGTAACTGGAATATCGCCCCAATTGTAAGAGATTCCTGTTTCATATCCAGAAATTTTTTTCGCCTCTGTTGTGTCCATCGTGCAATATCTGGAAATATAGAGACCTTGCTTCCTTTAAAATCCGGATGAATATTGGTATAATTTTTAATGCCAAAATAAAATTGAACTGTTCTACAAGGTTTAGTAAAACTAAAAGTAAAAAATGGTGGAAACCTTACACATCCCAATGATAGCGACCACACACTGCTCATTAAACAGAAAATGCTCTCTTTCAAAAGTTTTTCATTTTAATCTTAATTAAAAAACAAAAAGAGGGAAAAAAAAAAGCCTCAGCAGTCAAAGATAACCAACGTTGGCTGGGCATAACCCACTTAATTTTGTCAAACGCCAAGGCTCCTTCTGACTAGGACCAATCATTGGCTAAAAACCTCCATTTTACATGGTAAGTTTATTTATTTGATTATATTTTGTGCCTGTTTGCTTCAATTTTCTTCTTTTTTTGAGATACGACGACCAGAACTGAACGCGTACTCAAGGTGTGGACGCACCATGGAGCGATACAAAGGCATTATAGAATTTTTGGTCTTATTCACCATCCCTTTCCTAATAATTCCTAGCATCCTGCTTGCTTTTTTGGCCGCTGCCACACACTGAGCAGAAGATCTCAGTGTATTATCTACGACACCCAGATCTTTTTCTTGAGTGCTGACCACAAGGTGGACCCTAGCATCAGATAACTATGATTTGGATTATTCTTTCCAATATGCATCACCTTGCATTTGTCCACATTAAATTTCATCTGCCATTTGGATGCCCAGTCTTCCAATTTCCTAAGGTCTTCCTACAATATTTCACAGTCCGCATGTGTTTTAACAACCTTGAATAGTTTTGTATCTTCTGAAAATGTGATCACCTCACTGGTTGTTCCAATTTCCATATCATTTATAGATCCCTGCGGCACTCCACTGTTCACCCTCCTCCATTGAGAGAACTGACCATTTAAACCTACCCTCTGTTTTCTGTCCAATAACCAATTCATAATCCACACCAGAACCTTATCTCCTATCCCATGACTCTTTAATTTTCTCAGGAGTCTCTCATGAGGACCTTTATCAAAAGCTTTCTGAAAATCTACATACACTACATCAACTGGCTCATCTTTATCCACATGTTTATTCATGCCTTCAAAGAAATGAAGCAAATTGGCAAATCGGCTGAACCCATGTTGACTCTGTCCCATTAAACTATGTTTGTCTACATGTTCTGTAATTTTACTCTTTATAATAGTTTCCTCTATTTTGCTCGGCACCGACGTCAGGCTTACCGGTTTATAATTTTATCTCCCTGATGTAACATTTATCCAGTAAATATTGGGGTAATTGAAATCACCCATTATTATAGCATTGCCCAATTTGCCAGCTTTCCTAATCTCTGTAAACATTTGTTCATCCATCTGTTCATTTTGTCCCAGTGGACAGTTGTACAGCCCTACAAGAATACGCCTTCCCTTCACACATGGAATTTCTGGCCATAATAATTCCACGCTATCTCTTTCATATGGAATTTTTATTTTATTTGACTCAATTCCCTCTTTAACATATAGCGCAATCCCCGCCCCTCCAATTTGATCCTCTCTATCATTGTGATACAATTTGTACCCTGTTAACACAGTGTCCCATTGATTGTCCTCTTTCAACCAAGTCTCTGAGATGCCTACCACATCTACATAATCATTTAGTGCTGTATATTCTAACTCTCCCTTCTTATTTTTTAGGCTTCTAGCATTTGTATACAGGCACTTCAAATTGTGCTTTTTCCTTTGATCTATAAGCTGCTTAGAAGTTGAAGGGGACGATGTGTATTCTTTACCTGCTCTCTCATTAAGCACATCTGGCTTACTTTCAGCATTGTTGAAACCTCTCTACTGGGATTCCCTAAATGGATAGAATCATGGCCTACAAATACTGCACTGCTTTGGGATGTAACTTTAAAGCCAGGACTGGCCAAAACGTCTCCCTCCTGGAATGGGTAACTTGGCAGCTTTGTATGAAAATGTATTCCGTTATTATACTTCCTCTGTGTATATCCGTATGCTCCACAAGATGGCATGTTTGAAATTATAAGTGAGATTAAATAAAAATGTTACCAACAACAAAGAACAACAATGTGGAATTGTGGATACAGCAGCTCATATTTGTTGCTTTGTTTTGAGTGTAAGGGGATGACGGCTGCACGGGGAGGGGAAACATTAACATAATTGCTTCAGCTTTTTGACGTCATCCCGCCTCCTGTTTTATTTATTTTAATCCAACCTTCTTGATTATTATTACGTCAATAAAATTGACTTCATCTCTTCTTTGGGTTGACGGGGCGGGGCAAAGGCGAATCTACCATGGCCGAAAAATTGGGAGAACGACGCACCACGTCCTCCATGAGATCAGTGGCTCCGGTCTGTTCGATGGGGAAGGGCAAAAAATAACACGAGACCATCCTTTCTGCTTCTAGCCGTACTGTGAACCGGACCAGTAAATCCCAAAATTGTGAGAACCTACGGAAACCTTTTTTTTTTTAATTATTCCACAGCAAAAATTAAAAACTTAAAAAATAGCCTATTAAAAAAAAATCTAATTTGTGATTGCGACAGCCAATCAGCTAAGCGAGAGTGAGGCCCATGCCGCCTGATCCGCCTCCCGCAGCCAATCAGCTGAGCCACAGTGAGTCTGTGAGTGACGCGCTTCCTGCTGCTCTCGTGGGAGGTTTTACCGGGGATTGGAATTATATCACATAATTTTATGTTACTGTTATTTATCATCGTTTTGTAGTTTTCCGTCTTTCATTTTAACTACATTACGTAGTGCTTTTAGCAACACGTGCAAAGTTGTCCATGCCAATAAAAGTGATCTTCATGTTGAATCGTGACGACGCGGAACAGTTGAAGGGGACCTAGAGGCGGAACTACTTTGTTCGCGTTCCTTCCCTTTCCCTCTTCTGCAGCCAAATAGCCAATGCGCCGAGTCCTTCCTTCTGTGGGGAAGGCTGTGATTGGCCTGTCTGCTCTTCCATTTGCTTCCTGTATTTGTCTGCACTGCAACCAATTAGCTGAGCTCTTCTGGACTCTGCTGCTGCTTCCTTCCAGTACAGCAGGGTAGTGGTGGGAGCTTGATGCTTCTGAGGTAGTGAGTGAGGCTGTGTAAGGTGCTTTCCATATCATTATGCTGATCAATCCATAGACTGGTGGGTTGTGTCCATCTACCAGCAGGTGGAGATAGAGAGCAATCCTTTTGCCTCCCTATATGTGGTCATGTGCTGCTGGCCTGGAAACTCCCCAGTATGTTCTCTATCTCAGCAGGTGGTGGTCACACACAGCAGCAGCTCTGGCTAGGCCTCCAAGCCTAATTTTTAGGTTTTGTTGAGTACCTGGGGTTGAGGGCTCTTCTTCAGCAATTGCAAACCTGGTGGTGCCAGGTCCCTCCTTTTCTCCCCCCTCCCGCTGGCTCCATTAAAAAAAAAAAAAAAAAAAAAATTTGGACGTCCTTAAAGGCGTTTATTTCGACGTTTATTTAAACGTTTATTGCAGCTACTCACTGGGACACCAGGTCGTTACAGCTCGGAGCAAGAAGCAGGTAATTTTTACCTTTTTATAGCGGGCAGGGGGTTCCCCGATCGATCTCCACGTGGCCTATGGCGTCGGAGGGCGAGGGCGTGAAGAATCGCTTCCCGGACCGCGTGTGCGCTTCTAGCGGGGATGCGGGGGTCTTAAAGTCTGATTCGCCCTTGTTGGGTGTCAGTTCGGAGGCCGGTCAGTGTCCCGGGTCTTCCTCCGGTGCGACGGTTTTTCCCGCCATAAACGCCCATCCCCCGCTGCTCGCCTCCGCCATCTTGGCTGGGCACTCTGCTCGGACGGCTTCTTGGGCCGCCCTTGAGCTGGGAGACGTTAATGCCATGGCCGCCCTTGATTTGGGCGACGGCAAAAAAGCAGCTAAAGTTAAGCGCCGTTCTTCCCGCGCGGCTCCTTCGCGGAGTGTCGCGCCGGACGCCATCTTGGATGCGCAGCATGTTTCTCCCCCGCTCTTGCGAGCGCCGGTTGAGGGTGCATCTAGGGCTGTGGCCCAGGCTGCTGAAGTGCACAGTCTGGGGGGTTTCTCCCCCGAGTTTATTTTGCTGCTGCATCAGGCCTTCCTTATGCAAAACGCTGCCCCTTCTCCCTTGTCCGATAAAGGGGTTGAGGCCCCCGGAAGTAAACGCCGTCGGGTGGATTCCCAGGCCTTAGAGGACTCTGTTTCCTCTGATGTAGATGAGGGCAGCGTATCTGAGTTCTCCCAACGGTCCTTTGGGGATTCCTTGGAGGAGACGGATTTCCGCTCGGATGGAGTTGATGACCCCTCTGCAGCGCGGATCTTTCGCTCAGAGGATTTGCCCAACCTGTTAGTGCAGGCCATGAGCATTTTGAAGATTTCCTCTCCAGAGGACGTCTCTCCCTCAGCCCCTGTTGGCTCCGCCATTATGCTGGGGACGAAGCGCCCGCCTAGAACCTTCCACGTGCATGATGCCATGCACACCTTAATTTCGGCTCAATGGGATGTCCCGGAAGCGAGCCTCAAAGTGGCTAGGGCTATGTCCCGCCTCTATCCTTTGCCTGAAAGTGAACAGGAGGCCTTTCTTTGGCCTACCGTGGATTCTTTAATCACTGCGGTGACTAAGAAAACGGCGTGGCCGGTGGAAGGTGGCACGGCCCTAAAGGACGCCCAAGATAGAAGATTGGAGGCGGCCTTAAGGTCGTCCTTCGAGGCGGCTGCCTTAAGTTTGCAGGCCTCAGTTTGCGGCTCCTATGTGGCCAGGGCGTGCCTGACGATTGTGCAGCGGGCTTCCCCCTCGGATCCTTCCTTGAGGGCTGATTGGCCGGCCCTGGAATCGGGCTTGGCTTATTTGGCAGACTTACTGTATGATGTCTTGAGAGCCTCGGCTAAAGGTATGGCTCAGACAGTCTCTGCGCGGCGGTGGCTTTGGCTGAAACATTGGTCTGCTGACCACTCCTCTAAGTCCCGCCTGGCTAAGTTGCCTTTTAAAGGCAAGCTGCTCTTTGGGGTCGAGCTGGACAAAATTGTGACGTCTAAGGGCAAGAGGTTACCAGAGGTCAGGGCTCGGGCCAGTGCTCGCCTCGGTATCTCCAGAGGACGGTTTCAGGAAGCCCGTCGGTACCGCCCGGGCAAGTCGGGCTCCTCTGCCCCCTCTTCCTTCAAGAGGAATTTCTCCCCCAAGCAGCATTCCTTTCGCAGAGACCGCCGTCCCGGAGGTGTGCCCTCCGGTCCTCCCCCAGGGTCTCGTACCCAATGACGGGGTCCTGGTCCATGGCCCAGTGCAGATTGGAGGACGCCTGTCCTCGTTTCTGGGCGAGTGGACCAGGGTAACTTCAGACGCTTGGGTGCTGGAAGTCATCAGAGATGGCTACAAGCTAGAGTTCTGCCGACCCTTAAGAGACGGGTTTGTACTCTCTCCCTGCAAGTCTCCGGTCAAAGCTGTGGCAGTGCAGCAGACCTTGGACAATCTGATCCGCCTGGGTGCGGTCATTCTGGTGCCAGAAAATCAGCTTGGCAAGGGACGTTACTCCATTTACTTTGTGGTACCAAAGAAAGGAGGTTCGGTACGGCCTATCCTCGACCTCAAAGGGGTCAATCGGGCCTTGAAAGTTCGGCACTTTCGCATGGAGACTCTCTGCTCTGTTATAGCGGCAGTGAAGGCAGGGGAGTTCCTGGCATCCTTGGACATCAAGGAAGCGTACTTGCATATTCCCATCTGGCCTCCTCATCAACGCTTTCTGCGTTTTGCAGTCCTGGGCCGACACTTCCAGTTCAGAGCCCTCCCGTTCGGGTTGGCTACTGCTCCGCGGACCTTCTCCAAAGTAATGGTGGTCATCGCGGCCTTCCTGCGAAAGGAAGGAGTACAAGTCCATCCTTATCTGGACGACTGGTTGATCCGAGCCCCCTCTTATGCAGAGTGCGGCAAAGCTGTGTACCGGGTGATTGCTCTTTTGAGCTCCCTGGGGTGGATCATCAACTGGGAGAAAAGCCAGCTGCGCCAGACTCA
The DNA here is from genome assembly GCF_901765095.1 of Microcaecilia unicolor. Classification (NCBI taxonomy): domain Eukaryota; kingdom Metazoa; phylum Chordata; class Amphibia; order Gymnophiona; family Siphonopidae; genus Microcaecilia; species Microcaecilia unicolor. The sequence continues at coordinate 97,570,116 of NC_044042.1, forward strand.
GTCCCTGGAGTATCTGGGAGTTCGATTCGACACCCAAGTGGGCAGAGTGTTCCTGCCGGACAATCGGATTGTCAAACTTCAGGCTCAGGTGGATCAGTTCCTAGTAGCCTCTCCGCTTCGGGCTTGCGACTATGTGCAGCTGTTGGGCTCTATGACGGCCACGATGGAAGTAGTGCCCTGGGCCAGGGCTCATATGAGACCACTACAACACTCTCTGCTGCAGCGCTGGACTCCGACACCGGAGGATTATGCTGTGCGCCTTCCCTTGGACCCAGCAGTGCGCAAGGCGCTGAGCTGGTGGCTGAAGACAGACAAGTTGTCTGCAGGGATGCCTCTTGTGACCCCGGAGTGGATTGTCGTCACGACGGACGCCTCTTTGACGGGCTGGGGAGCCCACTGCTTGGGAAGGACAGCGCAGGGGATCTGGTCTCCTGCAGAGGCAAAGTGGTCTATCAACCTCCTGGAACTCAGAGCCATTCGGTTGGCGCTTTTGGAGTTCCTCCCGGTACTGGCGTTGAAGCCAGTACGGGTCCTGTCGGACAATGCCACGGCTGTGGCCTATGTCAACCGCCAGGGAGGTACCAAGAGCGCCCCTCTAGCCAAGGAAGCCATGAATCTATGCCAGTGGGCGGAAGCGAACCTGGAACAGCTGTCAGCTGCCCACATTGCCGGAGTCATGAATGTCAAGGCGGACTTTCTCAGTCGCCATACCTTGGATCCCGGAGAGTGGCAGTTATCGGCTCAGGCGTTCTTGGACATCACGAAGCGCTGGGGCCAGCCGAGCCTAGATCTGATGGCGTCATCGGCCAATTGCCAAGTGCCGCGCTTTTTCAGCAGAGGACGGGACCCTCGATCTCTGGGAGTAGATGCTCTTCTCCAACAGTGGCCGACACAAGAGCTTCTCTATGTGTTCCCGCCCTGGCCCATGTTGGGCAGGGTACTAGACCGGGTGGCAAAGCATCCGGGCCGGATAATCCTGGTGGGTCCGGACTGGCCCAGACGTCCCTGGTATGCGGACTTGATCAGGCTCTCAGTGGACGACCCTCTGCGGCTGCCAGTGGAGCAGGGCCTGTTGCATCAGGGTCCCGTGGTGATGGAGGATCCCTCCCCCTTTGGTCTTACGGCCTGGCTATTGAGCGGCAGCGTCTGAGGAAGAAGGGCTTCTCAGACAAGGTCATCGCCACTATGCTGAGAGCGAGGAAGCGCTCTACTTCTACTGCTTAAGCCAGGGTTTGGCGTACCTTTGCAGCGTGGTGTGAAGCAGGCTCACTTTCTCCCTTCACTGCTCCAATTTCTTCAGTGCTGGCGTTCCTGCAAGAAGGTCTGGAGAAAGGCCTGTCGCTCAGTTCCCTTAAAGTCCAGGTAGCGGCTCTGGCTTGCTTCAGGGGCCGCCTGAAGGGTGCTTCCCTGGCTTCGCAGCCAGATGTGGTACGTTTTCTCAAGGGAGTTAATCACCTGCGCCCTCCTCTGCACTCAGTGGTGCCTGCGTGGAATCTCAACCTGGTGCTAAGAGCCTTGCAGAAGCCGCCTTTTGAACCCTTGTCGAGGGCATCTCTGAAAGACCTGACGTTAAAAGCAGTCTTTTTGGTGGCTATCACTTCAGCCAGAAGAGTTTCCGAGCTCCAGGCACTCTCATGTCGAGAGCCTTTTCTGCAGTTCACTGAGGCAGGAGTGACTATTCGCACAGTGCCTTTCTTCCTGCCCAAGATTGTTTCTCGCTTCCGTGTGAATCAGCAGCTCTGTCTCCCTTCCTTTCGTAGGGAGGACTACCCAGAGGAATACTCTGCTCTCAAATGTCTGGATGTGAGACGAGTCATCATCAGATATTTGGAAGTGACCAATGATTTCCGGAAATCGGATCATCTGTTTGTCCTGTTTGCAGGTCCTCGTAAGGGTCTGCAGGCTGCTAAGCCTACAGTGGCAAGATGGGTCAAGGAAGCCATTGCAGCGGCTTATGTGGCCGCGGGGAAGGTGCCGCCTATCCAGCTGAAGGCTCACTCCACTAGAGCTCAGGCGGCCTCGATGGCAGAGGCCGGGTCTGTCTCCTTGGAAGAGATTTGCAAGGCGGCAACTTGGGCATCGGCCCATACCTTCTCCAGGCATTACCGCTTGACTGTGGCTGCTCGGGCGGAGGCCCGGTTTGGAGCTTCAGTGCTGCGGTCAGGGATTTCAATGTCCCGCCCTGGGTGAGTACTGCTTCGGTACATCCCACCAGTCTATGGATTGATCAGCATGATCATATGGAAGGTAAAATTATGTATCATACCTGATAATTTTCTTTCCATTAATCATAGCTGATCAATCCATAGCCCCTCCCAGATATCTGTACTGTTTATATTCTGGTTGCATTTCAGATTCAAGTTTAGTCTTCAGTTCCTGTTCAGGAGGACTTCGTGTTCAAGTTTTTTCAATTGGATTCTTCAAGAGTTGAGACGAGTTTGTGTTACAGTGAGCTGCTGCATTCCTCTCCCCTCCGTTTTACGGGGCCGGATTGAGACATAAATTCTGCCGGCGCTCCCTCCCGCTTCGTGCGGCTGTAGGGCAGCTTTGTACCCCTCCCGCTTCGGCGGTGTTAGGGTCAGTCAGCTCCTCCCGCGGTTGCGGTTGCAGGATAAGCCAGATCCCCCCGCATCGGCGGGGTGGTGTCCCTCCCCCGCTCCGCGGGGATGAGCTGGACGGATTCCCCTCCCCCACTTGTGTGGGGATGAGCTGAGTTAATTCCCCTCCCCCGTTTCGGCGGTGGTGAGCTGGGCAGAGTGTCCCTTTGTGGGTGTAATTCTCTAAGTGCTGAGTCCTGCGGATGGAGCTTGGATATCGACATACTGAGGAGTTTCCGGCAGCACATGACCACATATAGGGAGGCAAAAGGATTGCTCTCTATCTCCACCTGCTGGTAGATGGACACAACCTACCAGTCTATGGTTTGATCAGCTATGATTAATGGAAAGAAAATTATCAGGTATGATACATAATTTTACCTTTTTTCCCCCTTAACCAGACTGCACCTAACGTTAAATCCCAGTTTTCAGATCTGGTTACAAAGCATTGAATACTTACATGTATTTTTAGGCAACTGGGGTTAGTGGTCTGTCCAGCTAATGCTTATGCTTGTTTTGAGTTTGATATACTGCCTTTTTTGCAAGTTAAATCAAAGCAGTATACAATCAGAGTGAGAAGGAAGGGCACTAATCCAGTCTCTGGAGGCAGCAATGCCCCTGAAGTCTGGAGGAGTGGGAGTGTACCTCCAGTGATGGAACTGGCCACAGAGAGGACACCCTCTCTGATGATGCAGCCATTCCACTATTCAGAGCCACACTGAGCCCGCAAAAAGGTGGGAAAATGTGGGATACAAATGCAATAAAATAAATAAATAAATACTTTGCAGCTAATTCCAGTGCTAGAGGGGCACAAGTAAGCACCTTGCAGTCCATCAATTCCACCTGGATTTTTAGGATATCCCTAATGAATGTCTGTGAAAAATTTGCATATACACCACTTCAGTTGTGTATAATCAATCTCATGGAAATTCATTAGAGATATCCTGAGAGGCCAAGTGGATTGGTGTCTGGTGTCCACTTAGACTGAAGGCTAATTGTGGGACAGTGGTGGCTGTGTGGCATACACTTCTCAGCCTGGCACTCCAGCTCATCTCACCTGCCCCTTGTCCTTATTTGTGACACACTACGTCTCAGGGAGGGTCTTTTGGCGCAGTTGGACGAACCAATAGCAAAGTATGAGAGTGCCAGACAACTTGTAGCATTCCTCTTTGCTGATTCCTCATTAGTGGGAGACAGGGCCTATGGGAGAGAAGTCATGGAATAAACAATACAGTGAATGTTTGACTGGTAACCCTGACTTGAATGCCAGTTTCAAAGTCTAAATGCCTCCGTAACATAAATGCACAGGGTGCAAGACTATTTCAATTGAAAGGAAGCTCTGGAATGAGGGGGCAGAGAATGAAAGTGAAAGGGTCAGTCAGAAGTAATCTAAGGAAATACTTTTGTCACAGAAAGGGTGGGAAATTTATGGACTGGCCTCCTAGTGGAGGTGATGGAAACAATGACTATCTGAAATTTTATATATATATATATATATATATATATGGGATAAGTATATAGGCTCTCTAAGGGAGAGGAAGAGATGGCCTAGATGGACAGACTGGATAGGCCATATTAAACTTGTACGTTTAATATAAATTACTAGTTTAAAATCTAAGCTTACTGTGCAAATTCTGTGTTTCAGTTTTCAGAAGCAAAGGCTGAAGGATTCAGCATGGCCATGTTCCGCTCTGGTGTTCTGGTTCTGACGTCACCTCTGTCTGCCCTGTCTTTGCGAATTGTTTCCATTCTGACCTCTGCATCCAAGATAGTGGAGGACACGCTTTATATTCATTTACAGCCAGGGCTTTGTTTATCCGGCCCGGCCCAGCCCAAATCAACCTATATTCCAGCTACAAAAGAGGTTTACAACTTGGTAACAAAAGTATATTCCAGCACCAGTAGTAACTGCAGCCACCTGGATGTTCGAGTTCTTTTAACTAACATTAGGAATCAGAGTGCACATCAACAGCCTCTCTGCTCAGTTCAAAACTTGTCTCACCCTCCAGAGGTGGTTCTCACAGACTTCCATGGCAGTGATGGAGGGCAATACAACCCAGTGAAGCAGCGCTTGGAACGCTATACAACCAGCTGTTACAGCTGCCATCCCAACCTGGTATCTGTGCTACTGAATCCAGACTATGATGTGCCTGACAAGTGCGAGGTTTCAGAAGAGTCTTCTGCAAATGAAGCCCTGCAAAGCTGTAGTGATGTGGTAGCAGGTGGCACCTTTGATGGACTTCACAGTGCCCACAAGATCCTTCTGAGTGCATGTTGTCTGCTGACAGAAAGCCGCCTCCTCATTGGTGTTTCGGATAAAGACCTGCTGGAAAGTGAGTATTTGCTCAGTGGATTATCCAGTGGGGTAACCAGTTCTGCTGTAGGTTAAGCCTTGTAGGTTAGGGCTCACTTTCAACTAATGGGAAAATCACAGCTCTCACCATAAACAAATCTAGTGTCAGGAAGTGTGTTGAATATTTTTTGCATTATTGTATTGGCTTGGCAGTTTCTGCTGCTCCTTTCGGCATCTGGTTCTGCCAAAGCTGACCTCTATTGGGCTGTAGCACCATGAAGCTTCTTTTGCCACTATCTGGGGGTTTCCCCATGTTGACACCCCCTCCTTCACCCTATGTAGTTCAGCAATGATCACAAACTGTGGCTCCTGCCTGAACCTTGTATGCAATTTCCCCTTCTTCAGATTGACCTGTTGGTATCACTGTTGAAGTGTGGCTGAGAATCCCGCCCTTCATCCTGCCAGGAGCTGTGAACTCTGCCTACACAGCATTCCTAGCTGGCCTAGGGATCAGAAGGCTGGCATGAAAGTTGACCCAGGGCTGCCATTGAGACACCAAATGGGTCCAGTACTAATTTTAAGCAATAAAATGTTGTCAGGGTGGGCTTAAAACGTTTCTTGTTATGTTTTTATTATACAAAAAATGCAGATTCTTAGCACCTTAAATGATATTGGAGCGGAAACTGATAATTTCCCTTTTATTTGTTTTTAAATGTTCTTATTCTCCACCCAGAGACTTACTCCTGGAGAAATCCTGCGCAATGTGAGATGCAGAAATACTGGTGCAGCTTTCATAGGGGCCTGTTCACTAAGCAGTTGCCCATAGACACAACATATGAGAAAGCTGTTAGTAAATCAGCCCCTGTCTATGATGAGCCAGATCTGCAGGCTGGAGGAGCAGGAAAAGCCATTCCGGCCTGTACTGTTGTCTTCCTGCCAACGAAGTAGGGAAGGGACATAGTTCAACCAAACGAGTAGGACTCCAGAGGTGGATCAGTATAAGATGTTTATTGTCAAAATACAGATACAATGGACTTGACATGGTCCCGTGTTTTGGCAACAACGTGCCTGCTTCAGGAGTCTTGGTATCTGTTTGGCTTCTCAGAGATCATTATTCAAAGAAATATCACAAAACCGTTGCTACAATACGTGTATTGACAAGAACATAAAAGTACTGCTGTAAACTTGGACAATGAAACAGAAAAAACCCCATAAAGGTACTGCTGCAAATGCTATCTCTTTGAGTAACAATCTCCGAGAAGCCAAACAGATACCAAGCCTCCTGAAGCAGGCACATTGTTGCCAAAACACTGGACCGAGTCTAGTCCATTGTATCTGTAGTTTGACAATAAAAATCTTACACTGATCCACCTCTGGAGTCCTACTCGTTTGGTTGACCTATGTGCCTTCCCTACTTCGTTGGATGGACTTTACTCCGTAGGGTATCCTTCCTTGTTTTTCAGCTGTTGTCTTCCTGCACCATGTGGTGGTCAGCAGTGCCCAGAGTCCCACAATGCTCTCATGGTAACAGCACAGGAGTTCAGGCACCATACGTTCACAGCTTGAAAGGCACTCATTGCATGAATCAGACAGCTATTCTGCGATCAGCAGAGAGAGAGAGAGACAGATGGGATAGGGGTGAGGGGAAAATGCTGGGGATGTGCAAGGAAGATGTCACAATCTACATCCCCTTCAGACATGACCTGAAAGAAATAATAAAATCAACGATAGCCTGAACATCATGGACTCCTGGGCAAACTCATTCCAACTGGAACTGAACAAGGAAAAAACACACTGCCTCATCCTCTCTTCTCAACATAACAAGTACAAACCCACAACTATAACTACCCCAGGACACACCCTCCCTACCTCAGACAGCTTGAAAATACTCAGCGTCACACTAGACCGCAACCTTACTCTTGAGAGCCAAGTAGACTCTGTAATAAAGAAGCTCAAACGACTAAAACCTTTCTGCCCAAGGGACACCTTTCGAAACCTAATACAATCAATGGTCCTAAGTCATGCAGATTACTGTAATGGAATCTACGCAGAATGCAAAGAACAACTAACAATAAAACTCCAGACCGCCCAAAATACAGCAGCCAGGTTGATATTCAGCAAAACACGCTTCGAAAGTGCCAAACCCCTCCGAGAAAAATTGCATTGGCTCCCAATCAAAGAACGGATCAGCTTCAAAATCTGCACTATAGTCCACAAAATCATATATGGCATAGTCCCATGATACATGATAGACCTCATAGACCTACCAATAAGAAACAGAGTCGGGTCTGCAAGATCATACCTAAACCTACACTACCCAAATTGCAAAGGATTGAAATACAAAACAACCTACGCATCCGGCTTCTCCTACATAAGTGCACAACTATGGAATGGCCTCCCAAAAGCTGTGAAAACAATCCATGACCACCTGAACTTCAGGAAATCACTAAAAACCAACCTCTTCAAAAAGGCCTACCCCAACCGCTTCACCCAAAACACAGCATGCCTAATGATCGTAGTGGACAACACACAATCTTCATCCCTTCCGACCCTCCACACATAGCTCATTCGATCACTATATAACCTTGTATTTGTTAACAACCAACTGGGCAAACGCCTTAACGGTACTATGTAAGCCACATTGAGCTTGCAAATAGGTGGGAAAATGTGGGATACAAATGCAACAAATAAATAAATGCTGACTTGAGAGGGTAGACTGCATGACAGAGTGGCGATGAGTTAGGGAAGAGTGCATTGGAAGGGACAGTCGGGGGAAGGGAAGGAGAGAGTGGTCTACATTTTTGAGCTGCATGTCCCACTTCCTCTGCCAGATTCACTCTAAAGTCTGAACCATGCAGAGTCTTGTACTCTTTCAGGTCCTACCATTTCTATGCAGCTACGACTTGAGATTGAAACTGGGCTGAGGAGGAGACAGACGCAGGTGAAAATAATCACAGGTGAGGTGGGGGGGGGGGGGGGGCAGGATCAAGGTATGGGGCCTGGGATGATCACCCCTCTCCCTCCAAACACTGCCCTGGTTAGAGATCTCACATATGAAAATATCTCATCCATATTCTTTATGGATCTATAAACCAGACCAGCTGAGTGGTACTTGAGGCCTGTACTTGGAACCACTACTTTGTGGGAATGATTACACTGTAGTCAGCTAACGTATGTGACCTCTGACCTTCTAAACAGAGTTTCATTTCAGGGTGGCAGCGTGCTTCTACATTACTTCATCAGCACTCTCCTTTTCTGATGTTTCAGGTAAGGTTCTGAAGGAGTTAATCCAGCCTTACCAGCACCGTGTGGACAAGCTGTCTCAGTTCCTAGTGGATATCAAGCCTTCTTTACAGTATGAGATTGTGCCTCTGCTTGATCCCTACGGACCGGCCATCACAGATCCAGTACTGAAGTGCATTGTGGTCAGTGAAGAAACTCGAAAAGGAGGAAACTCTGTGAACAAGAAAAGGCTGGAAAATGTAATGCATCTAGTGTTGCAAGAATGAGCATGTCTAATATAAATATATATATACTCTCTGTTACATGCCGGGGAACCTTGACCATCCAGTTAGAGAGCTAAGGTTGTTGTGCCGTACAGTTTGCCTCATTATTTCATACCACCCATTGATGAAATCCCTTTTACCCTTTAAATTCTGCTTGTTGATTCAGGATTCTGTGCTTCCCACTTTGATGTAGTTCAGGTCTAGTGTCATGTGGTTAAAATTATATGTGAAAAACAACCACAAAAGTGGAGAACCTGGATCCGCTATGAGGGGAGCATAGAAACAGGAGTAGCGTGATCAAACAGGACGCTTCTAAAAAACCAAGGAGACGAAGAATAAGTAGTAAAAATGTCCTTTGATAGTAGAAAAACGCCTGCCTCAGAAGTCTGGATATGGTAAATCCCAGTGGGTGGAGCTAAACCAAATCAAGCCTTTAAAAAGACTAATGATTGGTAGATATGCAGGATACGTTGGTGGAAGGCACAAGCAAAACTAAAAGGAGAATTGTGTCCACAAAAATATCGCTTGTGCTTTCCACCAACGTATCCTGCATATCTACCAATCATTAGTCTTTTTAAAGGCTTGATTTGGTTTAGCTCCACCCACTGGCATTTACCATATACAGAATCCTGAGGCAGGCATTTTTCGCCAAAACACGGTGCTATGAAAGGACATTTTTACTACTTATTCTTTGTCTCCGTGGTTTTTTGGAAGCGTCCTGTTTGATTACGCTACTCATCTGTTTCTAAAACTATATGTTAACTACAACCTCAGATTTTATAACCCAACAACGCAGAACTGCAGGTGGATTACCCAGTGATGCACTGGGGTTCTGAAGTCAGTATGTCTAATTCTGCTGAGCTTCAGGACTTCCAGCTGTCTGTAGGAGCGCAGCGATTTATATAAAACCCCAGGAGACTCTGACCCTCTGGCCAAGGGTGAGCTGTGAAGTCTTGCAGGGAAAATATGTCCAAAATCAATGTGGAGAAAATAGTCCCTGTGTAGGAAGCTGGAGTGCTGACGTAGTGTGAGTTGTTGAACCGTAGTGGAAGTTTTCTCCTTGTGGATCATTACTCCATTGTTCTGTTCTAGCACCTGCCTGAGCTTGCTGTGCATGAAATTCAGTTAGTGAAAGACTCCCAGCGCACAGAAATTGAGGAGGAAAAGATAAGTTCTTCCAGTATCAGGATCCGAATGCTGGGATCTCTACTGTGGCCCCCAAAAGTAAGTTTAGAAAGGCTGTTATTGTTTATTAGGTATTTTATATATCGCCATTACCTAGAAGTCAAAGTGGCGTAGCTGATGGATTTTTTATTTTACTTCATTTCATTTTTCATTTATTTGTTTTTATATCCCACATTATCCCAAAGCATATTTAGTTCAATGGGGCTTACACAGGACAGGAGTAAATAGTGGCTTACTTATAACCAAGAAAACAGAACAGCGTGTGTAAATATACATTACAAAATTAGGCTGACATTTAGCAAATTACCATCTAGAAAACATGAAGACTTAACCTTATAAGTTTGTACATACATGTAACATTATTGAACATTCAACAGACAGGGATATGGGTAGCAGTTAAAAACTTTAGAGGGGGTAGAAATGGAGGGGAGTAAGACCTTCTGGGCCACTAGGTTGACGTTTAACATGTGTGATCCAGTAGGTGAGTGGCAGGGAGTGACCCGACTTAAAGAAGCGGTATGGGAATCTGTTTCTGGTAGGGTGGGGAGGACATTGTGAATTTCAGTATTTTTATCCTGAGTCACTGAAGAATTTGTCTGAACCACTGGCATAGCCAGACCTTGATGGGAGGGGGGGCCAGAGCCCAAGTTCGGGGGGCACATTTTAGGCTGCTGTTCTCCCGACGCCATTTCTGCCCCCGCAGCTGCCACTTCTTCCCCACCACCGCCCTCCTGCTGCCGTTTCTGCCCCCCACCGCCAAAGCGAAGGTACCTTGGTTTGCGGGGGTCCCCAATCCCTGTCAGTTAAAGCATTTGTCCCGTGCTGGTCTCACATTGCCTGGCCCCCTGTTCTGTTTTCAGTCGCTGTGAACGCTCGTTTTAATGAAACTGAGCATGCGCCAGCCAAACCGGGAGCCCCAGAGCAAATGCCCCCTCCCCTCCCCCGTATCTACGCCACTGGTCTGAACAGATATACTTTTAGCATTTTCCAAAAGATTGGGTAGTCTGTGATATTTCTGACATTAAGCAGGGTGTTCCAGATCTTGGTTGAAAGATACGTAGATGAAGTGGGGAGAGAAGGACTTTCACAATTTTTTTTTTTTTTTTGGAACTGGCGTGCAGTCAGCTTTCGGCTTACTTATATCACCTTTGGTTCTATTTTTTTTTTTAGAAAAATGTGCACATACCTTCACACCCTTACGTGATCGGATTAACGGGAGGAAGTGGAAGCGGCAAGACGTCCATTGCAAAGCGATTGGAGAAGATGGGCGCCACACTGATCGACAGTGACAAACTTGGCCATGAGGCCTATAGTCCCAGGGGTCCAGCATACCAACAGGTCATTGAGCAATTTGGACCAGGTATTGATAAAATATAAGGAATCTACATTTATGGAATGTGATCTATCATGAGGTAATGAAAAAAGGCAAAGCTTATAATAGGGGTTCTCAACTCAGTCCTTGGGACGCACCCAGCCAGTTGGGTTTTCAGGATACCCACAATGAAAATACATGAGAGATCTGCATGCACTGCCTTCATTGTGTTCAAATTAATCTTATGCCTACTCATTGTGGAGATCCTGAAAACTCGGCTGGCTGGGTGTGTCCCAAGGACTGGGTTGAGAACCTCTGGCTTACAGGAATCCAAAATGAATAATAGAAAAACAAGTTTCAAAAGCTGCCTTACGTTGCAAAAAGTATTTTACCATATCTTTTCCTCACCCCCCCCCCCCCCCCCCCCCCCCGAGTACGGCGATGTTATTGGGCCCTAAAGTGACAGATTGGGTTAGGAACTGAGTAGTAGGCGACAGAGGGTAGTGGTAAATAGAGCTCACTCTGAGGAAAGGGATGTTACCTAGTGGTGTGCTGCAAGGTTTGGATCTTGGGCTGGTTCTTTTTAACATTTTTGTAAGCGATGTTGCTGAAGGGCTGTCTGGTAGGTTTTGCCTCTTTGCAGATGATATCAAAATCTACAATAGGGTAGACACCCCCGATGGTGTGGATAACACAGGAAGGATAAGAGAAACAGAAAAATGTAAGCAGTTCACCACATGACCTATCCATTTTGCCCACCCTTGATTTGTCCTTGCCATTTTTAGGGCATAGACTGTAGAAGTCTGCCTGGCACAGGCCTTGTTCTAAAATTTCTGAAGAAGTTGTCAAAGCCCCAAAAAAGCTCCACTCCAGCCCATCCAAATCTATTTAGCCTTGATCAGGGAACAGACAGTAGAAGTGTGCCCAGCACTGGTTTTCCTACCAAATCTCCGCTAAGCTTCTTTGGATCTAAACAGGATTCCTTTGTGTTTGTCCCATGCATTTTTGAATTCTGTTATTATTATTTATTACATATCCCACATTATCCCGAAAGTAGGTTCCAGTGGCTTACATATTATAGTTAAAGATAAGAGTAATGATTACAACAATATTGAAAATATGTACTACAGTGGTAGAGAAATATGGATAATTTGTAGGAATTGATATAATTGTGAACCACTAAATTTGTAACTACTGAGTCACAATAGACTAAGAAACTGGAATTTTTACTGTTATTAGAGTCTAGTGAGATGGATTTTGAAATGAATTTGAAAAGAAATGGGATTTCAATAATTGATGGAATTGTAGGGTAATCTGAATGAGATCTATTTGAGTTCCAACATTTGGTTCCAATGTAAGTGAAGTCAGTATAAAGAACAGATTTGTGTGTTATATTTTTAAAATTCGGTGGACGGAGTAAAAGAGAGTCTCAAGAAAGGCTTTATATGAAGATATATCTCTACTAAACGATTCATGTAATCTGGAGACAGCCCATGAAGGATTTGGTAAATAAAGGTGCACAGTTTGAATGATATTCTGGCCTTGATGGGAAGCCAATGAAGTTTAATTAATAAGGGAGTGGCACGTTCAAACGAGCAGCTGTGTTTTATACTGGTTGAAGTCTTTTTAAGAATAACTTACCTGGCCTAGTGGTTAGAGCACTGGTCTTGCAATCCAGAGGTGGCCAGTTCAAATCCCACTGCTGCTCCTTGTGATCTTGGGCAAGTCACTTAACCGTCCGTTGCCTCAGGTACAAACCTAGATTGTGAGCCCTCCTGGGACAGAGAAATATCCAGAGTACCTGAATGTAACTCACCTTGAGCTACTACTGAAAAAAGGTGTGAGCAAAATCTAAATAAATAAATAAGAGACTGTCCTTACTCCCCGCATAGATGGCATTACAGTAATCCAGCTGCGGGAGGATTAGAGATTGTACTAATAGTCTTAAGGTTCCTGCAGTAAAGTAGAGTCTGATGAACTTCAAGAGGGAGATGACTTTAGAAATGTGTTAAAATGTGAGATGCTTATCTATGAAAACACCTAGAATATTCCGAATGGGTTCTAGAGAATGTGAAATATGATCACTGATGAATGAAGTAAAGAGAGTGGGATCATAAGGATTAGTGATTGTAAGAAATTTGGTCTTGTCCCTATTGAGTTTTACTCTGAATTCTGATGCCCAGGACTCCATAAGGTCTAGGTCTAAGCTTTTTATTCATCTAGTCCATCATATCTGTCTAACCTTACTATCCCCTATACACCAACTCGGACACTTCGGTCATTGACAGATAATAGACTTGTAATTCCATCTCCATCTAAAGCTAGATGGGAATCAACGCGAACATCGGCATTTTTTTTCTTAGCTCCCTCACTTTGGAATTGTCTTCCTAAAGAACTTAGGCTTGAAGATTCTTATACTCATTTTCCGAAAGCTTTAAAAACACATTTTTTTCAGCAGTCATTTGAAAAAAAAGCTTAAAATAGAAATAGAGGAAGAAAAAAAAACTTTTAGTTTTTTGATTTTTATTAATGTTTTTATGATTATAGCTTGTGAAATCTATATGTGTGTTGATTTTGTTTGCTGTGCTTTTCTATCATAAATGGATTTCAGAGTATGTCTATTTTATTGTCTTAAGGTCATTTTAATGTTATTTTATATTGTAAACCGTTCTGATTTACTTTTGTAATAAGTGACGGTCTAGTAAATAAATAAACGATAAACGATAATTTGTTGCAGGATTTCAGAAACGTGTTTTATGAAAGGGAAGTAGCTTTGTAAGCTCTTCTGAGCAGGGACCGTCCTTAGTTATTAATTTGTACAGCGCTGCGTAACCCTAGTAGTGCTCTAGAAATGTTAAGTAGTAGTAGTAGATATTGACATCATCTGCATTTATGAAAGGTTTGAAACCAGCAGATTACTACTACTACTACTTAACATTTCTAAAGCGCTACCAGGGTTACGCAGCGCTGTACAATTTTAACACAGAAGGACAATCCCTGCTCAAAGAGCTTACAATCTAATGGACAAATGTAGAGTCAGTCAAGTAGGGGTAGTCAATTTGGGGCATTCTCGATTACATGAAAGGTATAAAGGTTAGGTGCTGAAAGCAATATTGAAGAGGTGGGCTTTGAGCAATGATTTGAAGATGGGTAGGGAGGGGGCTTGGCGTAGAGGTTCAGGAAGTTTATTCCATGCGTAAGGTGATGCGAGGCAGAATGGGCGGAGCCTGGAATTGGCGGTGGTGGGGAAGGGTTTTGAGAGGAGGGATTTGTCCTGTGAGCGGAGGTTTCGGGCGGGAACATAAGGGGAGATGAGGGTAGAGAGGTAATGAGGTGCTGCAGACTGAGTGCATTTGTAGGTAAGTAGGAGAAGCTTGAACTGTATGCGGTATCTGATTGGAAGCCAGTGAAGTGACCTGAGGAGAGGGGTGATATGAGTATATCGGTTCAAGCAGAATATAAGGCGTGCAGCGGAGTTCTACTACCTAAGGGGACTTGATCATTTTGAATAAGATAAGGGAGAGGGGGGAGCCCTGGGGTACTCCACAATCCGGAATCCAAGAAGGAGAGAGAGAACCAGCCATCTTCACTCAATAAGATCTGTGCTTAAGTAAACCTTGGAACCACTGGAGAACATTATTACTTAAACCAAAATAATCTAATGAGTTCAATAGTATGTTATGGTCTACCATGTCAAACGCACTAGATGTTACCGTTTACATCTCTGCCACCTCCCACGGGAGGGCATTCCAGGTATCTACCACCCTCTTGGGTACTGTTTTCATCTATATCATTTCCACCCAGCGGCCGTTCCACGAATTCACCACCCTTTCCATGAAGAAGCGTTTCCTCAGGTTACTTCTGAGTCTTTCCCCTTTCACCTTCATCCTATGCCCCCTCATTCCAGAGATTCCTTTCAATTGAGACAGAGGTTTCCCTTCTGTCCATTTGTGCCGCATAGGTATTTAAATGTTTCTGTCATATCTCTCCTCTCTCACTTTTCTTCCAAAGTGTAGATACTGAGATCTTTGTCTGTCCCCATGTGCTTTATGAAGAATACCACTGACCATTTTAGTAGCTGCCCTCTGGACCGACTCCATCCTGTTTATATCTCTTTGAAGGTGCGGTCTGCAGAATTGTACACAATATTCTAAATGAGGTCTCACAAAACAAATTACAGAGCATATTCAAAAGCATGGATTAATGAGATAAAGCCAACATGGATTTAGTGAAGGGAAATCTTGCCTCACTAGTCTATTACATTTCTTTGAAGGCATGAACAAACATGAGGATAAAGGTGAGTCAGTCGATATTGTGTATCTGGATTTTGAAAAGGATTTGACAAAGTACCTCATGAAAGACTCCAAAGGAAATTGGAGAGGTCATGGGACAGGAGGTAGTGTCCTATTGTGGATTAAAAACTGGTTAAAAGATGGAAAACAGCGAGTAGGCTTAAATGGTCAGTATTCTCCATGGAGAAGGGTAGAAAGTGGGGTTCCCCAGGGGTCTGTGCTGGGACCACTGCTTCTTAACATATTTATAAATGATCTAGAGATTTTTTTTTTTTTTTTATGTTATGTTTGTACCCCGCGCTTTCCCACTCATGGCAGGCTCAATGCGGCAGGCAATGGAGGGTTAAGTGACTTGCCCAGAGTCACAAGGAGCTGCCTGTGCCGGGAATCAAACTCAGTTCCTCAGTTCCCCAGGACCAAAGTCCCGATTGAGGTAATTAAATTTGCTGACGACACAAGTATTTCAAAGTTGTTAAATCGCAAGAGGATTGTGAAAAATTACAAGAGGATCTTACGAGACTGGGCATCCAAATGGCAGATAACGTTTAATGTGAGTAAGTGCAAAGTGATGCATGTGGGAAAGAGGAACCCGAACTATAGTTACATAATACAAGGTTCCACATTAGGACACCGACCAGGAAAGGGATCTAGGTGTTATCGTTGATGATACGTTGAAACCCTCTGCTCAGTGTGCAGTGGTGTCTACGAAAGCAAATAGAATGTTAGGTATTAAGAAAGGAAAAAAATAAGGGCGTTATAATGCCTTTGTATTGCTCCGTGGTGTGACGGCACCTCGATTATTGTGTGTGATTCTGGTCACTATATCCCAAAAAAGATATAGTGGAATTAGAAAAGGTACAGAAGGATGACAAAAATGATAAATGGAATGGGACGGCTTCCGTATGAGGAAAGGCTAAAGCAGCTAGGGTTCTTCAGCTTGGAGAAAATATGGGTGAGGGGAGATATGATAGAGGTAGAAAATAATGAATGGATTGGAACAGGTAGACATGAATAGCTTGTTTACTCTTTCCAAAAATACTAGAACTAGGGTCATGCAATGAAGCTACAAAGTAGTAAATTTAAAATGAATCGGAGAAATTATTTCTTCACTCAATGCGTAATTAAACTATGGCATTCGTTGCCAGAGAATGTAGTAAAAGCAGTTAGCTTAGTGGGGTTTAATAAAGGTTTGGATAGCTTCCTAAAAGAAACGTCCATAAGCCATTATTAAAATGGACTTGGGGAAAATTCACCGCTAATTTCTAGGATAAGCAGCATAAAATGTATCCTACTGTTTTAGGATCTTCCCAGGTACTTGTAACCTGGATTGGCCACTGTTGGAAACAGGATGCTGGGCTTGATGGACCTTCGGTCTGCCCCAGTGTGACAGTAATTATGTACTTACATAAGGGCCTCTCATCACCTCCTTTCTCCTACTGGCCATTCCTCTTCCTATGCACCCAAGCACCCTTCTAGCTTTTGCTGTCACCTTTTCTACTTGTTTGGCCACCTTAAGATCATCTCATACGAAGCTTGAAGAATGGTCCGGAATTTGGAAGCTAAGATTTAATGCTAAAAAATGCAGGGTGCAGTTGGGCTGCAAAAACCCAAGGGAACAGTACGGTTTAGGGGGTGAAGAATTTCTGTGCAAGAAAGAGGAGTGGGACTTGGGTGTGATTATATGTGATGAGACGAGCTGATGTGGTCCCTCTTCACAAAAGTGGAGACAGGGAAGGAGTGGGAAGCTACAGGCCGGTAGGTCTCACATTAATAGAAGGAAAAATAATGGAGTTGCTGCTGAAGGACAAGATAGTTAACTTTCTAGAAGCCAAGGAGTTGCAGGATCTGAGGCAACATGGCTTTACCAAAGGAAAATCCTGCCAATCGAATCTGATTGGTTTCTTTGATTAGATGACCAAAGAACTGAATAAAGGACATGCACTAGATGTAATTTACTTGGATTTCAGCAACGCCTTTGATACAGTTCCTCACAAAAGACTCCTTAGTAAGCTGAGAGGGCTGAACTTAGGACCCAAAGTGGTGAACTGGATAGGAAACTGGTTGGCCGACAGGTGGCAGAAGGTTCTGGGGTCGATTCTGTTTAATATATTTGTGAGAGACTTTGCTGAAGGATTAGAAGGACAAGTTTGCCTTTCTGTAGATGACACAAAGATAGAAAATGGAAAACAGATGAAGCAGATACGTACGTGGAAAACAATATTTAATAAATATAGATCAATAAAAAATTAGCAAGCCCGACACAGGCCGTGTTTCGCCCAACTGGGCTGCATCAGGGGCTAATAAATATCTGTATGATCATATCATCTCCACTTGAATATCTATTTGTTGAATTCGCAGTTGAAACGCACACCTTGACAGATGGCACTTCACAAAAAAGAATCGTTCAAAAGCTGTGAGTCGACATATGCCACCATAAAATTTTAGATATTTAGATATTCAAGTGGAGATGATATGATCATACAGATATTTATTAGCCCCTGATGCAGCCCAGTTGGGCGAAACACGGCCTGTGTCGGGCTTGCTAATTTTTTATTGATCTATATTTATTAAATATTGTTTTCCACGTACGTATCTGCTTCGTCTGTTTTCCATCTTGGAGTTTGCAGATCGATTACCCTGTTGTTTTCAATGACACAAAGATAGACAGTCTAGAGCAAAGGGGTCTTAACCCACTTCTTGGTTCACACCTTGCCAGTCAGATTTTCAGGGTTGTATTGCATTGTATGCAAATCTAATTTATCTCATGCATATTCAGTGACTTGCTGGGTGTGAACCAAGGACTGGGTTGAGAACCCCTGGTCTAGAGCAAAATTAAATACACATAAGCCAGTGGTTTCAAGGACACTTACTTCTCTACAACAAAAGAATTAAAACATTGCTTTATTCAATTTATAGTAAAGAGAAAGATTCAGAAAAGGCAGAGGAATATCTATCTTATCTATCTGTATTTTCCATCTTTGCTGACACCTTATGCTGTCTAGTATAATGTTTTATTGTGTTGGCATTGTAATGTAGCATATTATGCCATTCTTTGTATTTTTACTGCTGTAATTTTCTATTGCCTATGTTCGACTTATTCTTGCTGTACACCACCTTAAGTGAATTCCTTCAAAAAGGTGATAAATAAATATGTAAATCAAATAAATACTGATTCTTTGCATAGAAATACTGCAGTGAAAGTCTTGCTCACTCTTATCCTGCAGATATTGTAAAGGAAGATGGAACGATAAACCGAAAGGTACTGGGCAGCAAGGTATTTGCAGACAAGGTAAAAATCAAATCAGACTGTAAATGTTTAGCTGCTCTCTGTTTATAATTGTCCCCATTTGCCAAAAGATATATATTTTTTTTCTGAACTAGCAGATAATTTACTGCAACGGGATGTCCTTGTAGCTTCAGGTCTGATGTAGGATCACAGGGCCCCCCCTAATCCCTTGTAGCTCCAGCTTTGGTTTAGGGTCACAGGAGCCGTATTCCTCTTGTTCCTTTTTCAAGCTCAGAACACAGTACACCCTTTAAGGGAGTGAAATAAAATAACCTAAATCCATAAAAATAAGCTTAAAAAATACTCCCCTTTCCCATTTTTGTGCTTAAAATTGCCTTAGCATGTTGACTTATCCTGTAAGGAGCCCTAGAGCAGCAGAGTCACCAGGGCTGGAAGTTTATTTAGCATTGTGGGGTAATAAAGATTTTTTAAAAAAGGGTTCCAGGGGTGATCTGGGAAATTATAGCCCAGTAAGCCTGACTTCAGTGCCGGGCAAAATAGTGGAAACTATTATAAAGAATATAATTATGGAACACACATAGACAAACGTGGTTTAATGGGAGAGAGTCAGCATGGGTTCAGCTAAGGAGGTAAGGGAAAGGGGTTACATTCAAAGCAGTTTATATATTATATATAGAAACTTATTTTGTACCTGGGGCAATGGAGGGTTAAGTGACTTGCCCAGAGTCACAAGGAGCTGCAGTGGGAATCGAACTCAGTTCACTAAGGGGGAAGCCTTGCCTCACCAATTTGCTTTATTTCTTTGAAGGCATGATTAAACATGTGGATAAAGGTGAGCTGGTTGATGGGAGTGTATCTAGATTTTCAGAAAGATTTTGACAAAGCCTTTCATGAGAGACTCCTGAGAAAATTGTCATGTAATAGGAGGCAATGTTCTGTTGTGGATTAGGAATTGGTTATTGGACAGGGTTAAATGGTCATTTCTTTCAGTGGAGGAGGGTGAATAGTGGAGTGCCACAGGGATCTGTACTGGGACTAGTGCTATTTAATTGACCAATGGCCCTCCCCTTCGCAGTTTTTTTCCTCAAACCCCTTGTCCCCCAGATTCAGAACCTTAACTCTTCTCTCTTATCTGCTCTGGATAGAGTTGTCCCTTTTCGTACCACTCATGCACCTTGGTTTTCGCAGGAGCTCAGGCTTCTCAAAATTCAGCTTTGCATTACTGAGTGTGTTTTGCACAATCACTCACCTTCTGCCTCTCTTCTTTTCCACTCTCGCTATCAACAATATCAGGCTGTGCTTCACATATCCAAAAGTGACTGCTTCTCTCGTCATATCCTTAACTCAGCCAACAAATCTCGGACTCTTTTTTTTCAACTTTTGAGATCTGTCGCCCCCCTCTGATACCTCTACTCCATCCTTTGACCCCTCTAGTCACTCACCCTGTAAATTAGGCACTTTTTTGCAAACGAAGACACAATCCTTTGTGCAGCTTTCTCTGCTGGCCCCTCCAACTCTATGTTCAACCCCCCCCCCCCCCCGTTTCCCCCACCAATACTGATGGTTGGCTGTCTCTCGAGTTCAAGTCCCGGTACAGCTCCCTGTGACTCTGGACAAGTCACTTAACCTCAGTATGACACCGATTATCTGGATGTCCAATTATCCGGACCAGTACGGCCAGAGTTCTGTACTATAGTTTGTAATGGTTTTCGCCAACTTATTGTTGAAAATAAAACTAATGTTCAACATACAATGCTCTGATTGTGTTCTCTTTTTAAAAAGCTAGTATGTCCAATCATCCGGATTTATGATTCTCCGAGGACAAGCAGGCTGCTTGTTCTCACTGATGGGTTGACGTCCTCGGCAGCCCCCTCCATCGGAAAGTTTACTAGCAAAGGCCTTTGCTAGTCCTCGCGCGCCCATGCGCACCGCGCATGCGCGGCCGTCTTCCCGCCCGAAACCGGCTCGAGCCGGCCAGTCTTCTTTCGTCCGCACTCGGTACGGTCGTGTTACGCCGTTCGTGCCCCAGAGAGTCGACCTCGCGCGTCCTTTTCGACGTGTTTTTCCTATTTTTTCCTTGAAAAAGTTCGGGAAGCGCTCCGGAAGTGTTCCGGAAGACCCTTTCGGGTTTTCTGCCCTTCCCGTATTTCTCAGTTTTTTGCCCCGTAAGTTTTCTTTCGTTGTCGGGGTAGGCCTCTTTTGGCCTCGGTCGAGATTTTCTCCCTCTAAATTTTGGTGCTTCAATTTTCGCCATTTCGGCTTTTGATTTCGCCGGCGTGATTTTTCCGCCCATGACATCGAAGCCTTCCAGCGGCTTCAAGAAGTGCACCCAGTGCGCCCGGGTAATCTCGCTCACTGATAGGCACTCTGCGTGTCTTCAGTGTCTAGGGGCCCAGCACCGCCCTCAGAACTGCAGTCTGTGTTCCCTGTTACAAAGGCGGACTCAGGTGGCGAGATTAGCCCAGTGGAACGTTTTGTTCTCGGGCTCTTCGTCGGCATCGGCACCGGAGGCATCGAGTGCATCGACGTCGTCAGCGTCCGGACCATCTTCCTTGGCTGCCGCTCCATCGACTGCATCGAGGCATCGGACCTCTGCATCGGCGCCGAGGCATCGGGCGACTGTATCGACGTCGGTGGTACCGAGACTTCGTCTGCTGATGTCGTCGGACGGAGGTGCATCGTCAGGAGTGCAGGTGAGGGCTGTCCATTCCCCTGCTGGTGGCGGTGAGCCTTCGGGTGGGTCTCCTCCTACCCTGAGGGCTCCTGCGGTACAGCCCCCCCGGGATCGACCTTCTTCGGTCTCGGCCCCGAGGAAGCGACGGATGGATTCTACGTCCTCCTCGTCGGTGCCGGGGAGCTCCG
Source organism: Microcaecilia unicolor (assembly GCF_901765095.1). NCBI lineage: Eukaryota > Metazoa > Chordata > Amphibia > Gymnophiona > Siphonopidae > Microcaecilia > Microcaecilia unicolor. The sequence continues at coordinate 97,591,410 of NC_044042.1, forward strand.
GTGACATGCTTCGGAAGAAGTCGAAGAAGCATCGACACCGGTCTCCTCCCCATGTCGGCACCGAGAGCTCTGGGTCGCCGAGGGATTCGGCACCCAGCAGGCATCGGCACCGAGAGGACCGCTCACCCTCTGTTCAGGAGGTGTCGATGCGCTCCACTCTGGACAGCCCGGAACAGCCTCCTCGCCCGGAACAGGTTCTGACGTCGACGCCTGCATCGTCCTCTCAGCCTTTCTCTGCAGCCGCTCTAAACGAGAGCCTCCGGGCCGTTCTCCCAGAGATTCTGGGAGAGCTGTTGCGCCCTACCCCTCCGGTACCGGCGGTGCTTGCGCCTCCGGTACCGTCGAGCGTGGCGCCGGCTGGCCCATCGCCCAGGTTGAGGTCCCCGACGTCGGTACCGCGTGCGGTGCCGACCGCGGCCACCTCCCAGGAAGGCTCCCCGACTACGTCGGCGGAGGGAGCTTCGCCGATGCGGGCGAGGGAGTCTACCTCTCGACGCCCCCACCGTGGACGGGGTTCCACCGAGTCGAGCAGGGCGAGGTTGCAGACACAGGTTCGTGAACTTGTGTCTGACACTGAGGGTGAGGCCTCGTGGGAGGAAGAGGAGGACCCCAGATATTTCTCTGACGAGGAGTCTGAGGGTCTTCCTTCTGATCCCACTCCCTCTCCTGAGAGACAGCTTTCTCCTCCCGAGAGTCTGTCTTTTGCTTCCTTTGTCCGGGAGATGTCTACGGCCATCCCCTTCCCGGTGGTTGTGGAGGACGAGCCCAGGGCTGAAATGTTTGAGCTCCTGGACTATCCTTCTCCACCTAAGGAAGCGTCCACTGTTCCCTTGCACCATGTCCTGAAAAAGACATTGCTTGCGAACTGGACCAAGCCACTAAGTAATCCCCACATTCCCAAGAAGATCGAGTCCCAGTACCGGATCCATGGGGACCCAGAGCTGATGCGCACTCAGTTGCCTCATGACTCTGGAGTTGTGGATTTGGCCCTAAAGAAGGCTAAGAGTTCTAGGGAGCATGCTTCGGCGCCCCCGGGCAAAGACCCTAGAACCTTAGACTCCTTTGGGAGGAAGGCCTACCATTCTTCTATGCTCGTGTCCAAGATCCAGTCTTACCAGCTCTACACGAGCATACACATGCGGAACAATGTGCGGCAGTTGGCGGGCTTGGTTGATGCTCTTCCCCCTGAGCAAGCCAAGCCTTTTCAGGAGGTGGTCAGGCAGCTGAAGGCGTGCAGAAAATTCCTGGCCAGAGGAGTTTATGACACTTTTGATGTTGCGTCCAGGGCCGCTGCTCAAGGTGTGGTGATGCGCAGGCTCTCATGGCTGCGTGCCGCCGACCTGGAGAATAGACTCCAGCAGCGGATTGCGGACTCGCCTTGCCGTGCGGACAACATTTTTGGAGAAAAAGTCGAGCAGGTGGTAGAGTCTCTCCACCAGCGGGACACCGCATTCGACAAGTTCTCCCGCCGGCAGCCTTCAGCCTCTACCTCTACAGGTAGAAGATTTTTCGGGGGAAGGAAGACTGGTCCCTATGCTTCTGGTAAGCGTAGGTACAATCCTCCTTCCCGACAGCCTGCGGCCCAGGCTAAGCCCCAGCGCGCTCGCTCTCGTCAGCAGCGTGCGCCTCAGCAAGGCCCCGCGGCTCCCCAGCAAAAGCAAGGGGCGAGCTTTTGACTGGCTCCAGCAGAGCATAGCCGACATCCAAGTGTCAGTGCCGGGCGACCTGCCGGTCGGGGGGAGGTTGAAAGCTTTTCACCAAAGGTGGCCTCTCATAACCTCCGATCAGTGGGTTCTGCAAATAGTCCGGCAGGGATACACCCTCAATTTGGCATCAAAACCTCCAAATTGTCCACCGGGGGCTCAGTCTTACAGCTTCCAGCACAAGCAGGTACTTGCAGAGGAACTCTCCGCCCTTCTCAGCTCCAATGCGGTCGAGCCCGTGCCATCCGGGCAAGAAGGGCTGGGATTCTATTCCAGGTACTTCCTTGTGGAAAAGAAAACAGGGGGGATGCGTCCCATCCTAGACCTAAGGGCCCTGAACAAATATCTCGTAAAAGAAAAGTTCAGGATGCTTTCCCTGGGCACCCTTCTCCCCATGATTCAGCAAAACGATTGGCTATGCTCTCTGGACTTGAAGGATGCCTACACACACATCCCGATACTGCCAGCTCACAGACAGTACCTGCGATTTCAGTTGGGCACACGCCACTTCCAGTACTGTGTGCTGCCCTTTGGGCTCGCCTCTGCGCCCAGGGTGTTCACAAAGTGCCTAGCTGTGGTAGCAGCGGCACTTCGCAGGCTGGGGGTGCACGTGTTCCCATATCTCGACGATTGGCTGGTAAAGAACACATCCGAGGCAGGAGCCCTGCAGTCCATGCAGATGACTATTCGCCTCCTGGAGCTACTGGGGTTTGTGATAAATTACCCAAAGTCCCATCTTCTCCCAGTGCAGAAACTCGAATTCATAGGAGCCCTGCTGGATTCTCGGACGGCTCGCGCCTATCTCCCAGAGGCGAGAGCCAACAACTTGTTGTCCCTCGTCTCGCGGGTGCGAGCGTCCCAGCAGATCACAGCTCGGCAGATGTTGAGATTGCTGGGCCACATGGCCTCCACAGTTCATGTGACTCCCATGGCCCGCCTTCACATGAGATCTGCTCAATGGACCCTAGCCTCCCAGTGGTATCAGGCCGCTGGGGGTCTAGAGGAAGTGATCCACCTGTCCACGAGTTTTCTCGAATCCCTGTATTGGTGGACGATTTGCTCCAATTTGACTCTGGGACGTCCCTTCCAAATTCCTCAGCCACAAAAAGTGCTGACCACGGATGCGTCTCTCCTGGGATGGGGAGCTCATGTCGATGGGCTTCACACCCAAGGAAGTTGGTCCCTCCAAGAACGCGATCTACAGATCAATCTTCTGGAGTTGCGAGCGATCTGGAACGCTCTGAAGGCTTTCAGAGATCGGCTGTCCCACCAAATTATCCAAATTCAGACAGACAACCAGGTTGCCATGTACTATGTCAACAAGCAGGGGGGCACCGGATCTCGCCCCCTGTGTCAGGAAGCCGTCAGCATGTGGCTCTGGGCTCGCCGTCAAGGCATGGTGCTCCAAGCCACATATCTGGCAGGCGTAAACAACAGTCTGGCCGACAGGTTGAGCAGGATTATGCAACCTCACGAGTGGTCGCTCAATTCCCGTGTGGTACGACAGATCTTCCAGGCGTGGGGCACCCCCCTGGTGGATCTCTTCGCATCTCGAGTGAACCACAAAGTCCCTCAGTTCTGTTCCAGGCTTCAGGCCCACGGCAGACTGGCATCGGATGCCTTCCTCCTGGATTGGGGGGAGGGCCTGCTGTATGCTTATCCTCCCATCCCTCTGGTGGGGAAGACTTTGCTGAAACTCAAGCAAGACCGAGGCACCATGATTCTGATTGCTCCTTTTTGGCCGCGTCAGATCTGGTTCCCCCTTCTTCTGGAGTTATCCTCCGAAGAACCGTGGAGATTGGAGTGTTTTCCGACCCTCATCACACAGGACGAGGGGGCGCTTCTGCATCCCAACCTCCAGTCTCTGGCTCTCACGGCCTGGATGTTGAGGGCGTAGACTTTGCCTCTTTGGGTCTGTCAGAGGGTGTCTCCCGCATCTTGCTTGCTTCCAGGAAAGATTCCACTAAGAGGAGTTACCTCTTCCATTGGAGGAGGTTTGCCGTCTGGTGTGACAGCAAGGCCCTAGATCCTCGCTCTTGTCCTACACAGACCCTGCTTGAATACCTTCTGCACTTGTCTGAGTCTGGTCTCAAGACCAACTCTGTAAGGGTTCACCTTAGTGCAATCAGTGCATACCATTACCGTGTGGAAGGTAAGCCGATCTCAGGACAGCCTTTAGTTGTTCGCTTCATGAGAGGTTTGCTTTTGTCAAAGCCCCCTGTCAAGCCTCCTACAGTGTCATGGGATCTCAATGTCGTTCTCACCCAGCTGATGAAACCTCCTTTTGAGCCACTGAATTCCTGCCATCTGAAGTACTTGACCTGGAAGGTCATTTTCTTGGTGGCAGTTACTTCAGCTCGTAGAGTCAGTGAGCTTCAGGCCCTGGTAGCCCAGGCCCCTTACACCAAATTTCATCATAACAGAGTAGTCCTCCGCACTCACCCTAAGTTCCTACCAAAGGTTGTGTCGGAGTTCCATCTGAACCAGTCAATTGTCTTGCCAACATTCTTCCCCCGTCCTCATTCCTGCCCTGCTGAACGTCAGCTGCACACATTGGACTGCAAGAGAGCATTGGCCTTCTACCTGGAGCGGACACAGCCCCACAGACAGTCCGCCCAATTGTTTGTTTCTTTTGACCCCAATAGGAGGGGAGTGGCTGTAGGGAAACGCACCATATCCAATTGGCTAGCAGATTGCATTTCCTTCACTTACGCCCAGGCGGGGCTGGCTCTTGAGGGTCATGTCACGGCTCATAATGTTAGAGCCATGGCTGCGTCGGTAGCCCACTTGAAGTCAGCCTCCATTGAAGAAATATGCAAAGCTGCGACGTGGGCATCTGTCCACACATTCACATCTCATTACTGCCTGCAGCAGGATACCCGACGCGACAGTCGGTTCGGGCAGTCAGTTCTTCAGAACCTGTTTGGGCTTTAGGATCCAACTCCACCCCCCGAGGGCCCTGTTTGTTCTGTTCCAGGCTGCACTCTCAGTTAGTTGGTAAATTTTTTAGGTCAATCTCAGTTATGTCCTCGCTGTTGCGAGGCCCAATTGACCATGGTTGTTGTTTTGAGTGAGCCTGGGGGCTAGGGATACCCCATCAGTGAGAACAAGCAGCCTGCTTGTCCTCGGAGAAAGCGAATGCTACATACCTGTAGAAGGTATTCTCCGAGGACAGCAGGCTGATTGTTCTCACAAACCCGCCCGCCTCCCCTTTGGAGTTGTGTCTTCCCTGAAGTGTATTGTCTTGCTACATACTGGACTGGCCGGCTCGAGCCGGTTTCGGGCGGGAAGACGGCCGCGCATGCGCGGTGCGCATGGGCGCGCGAGGACTAGCAAAGGCCTTTGCTAGTAAACTTTCCGATGGAGGGGGCTGCCGAGGACGTCAACCCATCAGTGAGAACAATCAGCCTGCTGTCCTCGGAGAATACCTTCTACAGGTATGTAGCATTCGCTTTATCCGGACCATCTCCCTGCAGAGGATAGTCCGGATAATCGGTGTCGAACTGTACCTGTATATAATATGTAAACCACTTGGATTGTAACCACAGAAAGGTGGTATATCAAATCACATCCCCTTTATAGAGGATTTTATTTAAGTGAATTTGAGTAGTTCTGTCCCACTGTGGAGTGGAGGAGTAGCCTAATGGTTAGTGCAGTGGGCTGAGATCATGGGTTCGATTCCCACTGCAGCTCCTTGTGACCATGGGCAAGTCACTTAACCCTCCGTTGCCCCAGGTACAAAATAAGTACCTTATGCATAATATGTAACCACTTTGATTGTAACCACAGAAAGGCGGTATATCAAGTCCCATTTCCCTTTCTCTATTTGAGATTCTACATGGATTGTTGCTACTGGAGGAGTAGCCTAGTGGTTAGTGCAGCAGACTTTGGTCCTGGGGAACTGGGTTCACTTAACCCTCCATTGCCCCTGGTACAAAATAAGTACCTGAATATATGTAAATCGCTTTGAATGTAGTTGCAAAAACCTCAGAAAGGCGGTATATCAAGTCCCATTTCCCTATTTGAAATTCTACATGAAATGTTGAAACTATTTCTAGATTCTAGATGGAATGTTGCTACTATTTGAGATTCTACATGGAATGTTGCTATTCCACTATTTGCTCCTATCCAAAGGAACTTTGTTTTCTCCTTATTGGGTTTTAAACAAATCGAAATACAATATTCCTTTAATTCCATACACTTGTGAACATGATCTAAATTTTCCGCCCAGGTTTGCAGACAAGGTAAAAATCCTGCAATATCATCTGCGTAAATATAACGAATAAATCCAACCTCAAATACAAATCAACTTACGCATCCAGCTTTTCCTACATAAGTACACAACTGTGGAACGCATTACCGAAAGCCTTGAAAACAACATACAACCACCTAAATTTCCGGAAATCACTAAAAACCAACCTGTTTGAAAAGGCATACCCTACCGACCCAACCTAATAGCCAGATCTCTGCAACACAACAAAAGTAAAGTACGTAATGGACATAACACAACTCTTCTGTTGACTGCTCCACACAAAACTTTTATTACCACAGCACCACTTTGTATTTGTTCACACCGGAGTCTGCGAACGCATCTCTGGCACTATGTAAGCCACATTGAGCCTGCAAATAGGTGGGAAAATGTGGGATACAAATAGTAAAAAATAATAATAATAACCTGATTTAATAAAATGCCCAAAGATTGCATAAGTAAATTGAAAAGTGTTGGTGAAAGAGGGGAACTTTGTGGCACACCACACAACACTTTCCAGTTTTTCTGAAAGGATCCCATCCATTTTTACTGCGTAATTGCTATTCATAAACCAATCCAATGTCTTTTCTTGAATACCACATTGGTGCAATATATTAAACATGATCTTCCTTACCAGGTCAAAAGCGCTTGAAAGATTGAATTGTAATACAGTAGCAAATTGTCCTTTACTTAATAGACTTTTTCCACGCGCTATCAAAGAGCCAGTCGCAGTTTCAGTGCTATTGTTGGATCTAAAACATTACATTATGGCCACTGGTTGACATCATGCTGTTCTTGCTTTCTGGACTAACTAAACTCAGGGGCCCCTTATACAAAGGCTTGCTGAAAAATGGCCTGCGGTAGTTTAGACGTGTGTTTTGGGCGCACGCAGAATCATTTTTCAGCGCATCTGTAAAAAATGCCTTTTTAAAAATTTTGCCAAAAATGGACGTGTGGCAAAATGAAAATTGCCGTGTGTTCATTTTGGGTCTCAGACCTTACTGCCAGCCATTGACCTAGCGGTAAAGTCTCGGGCGGTAATGACCTACGCGCAGCAAATGCCACTTGGCGTGCATCCAATATGTACGTCTTACCACAAGAGCCACGCGGTAGCTGGGCGGTAACTCCATTTTGGCGTGCATTGGGCATACGTAGACACTTACGCGGCTTAGTAAAAGGGCCTCTCATATAATAAAATCATAAAACAGCATAAAGCGTAAAGATCAGTAATGACTTCTTTTATTTTAACTTGTTTTTTCCAGAGATATGATTTTTATTTGTCTTCTTAGGAGCAGTTAAAGCGCCTGACAGACATCGTCTGGCCTGCAATAGCCACGCTTGCTAAACAGCAGATAGCAGAGGCCGCTGCTCAAGGTAACAGTTTTTGAGCTGCTTTTAAAATAGCAGTAGTATTATATTTTTGAAGCAGGAGGGAGGCAGCAGCAGAAGAGTTACGGTCAGAAAGAAATGTGAGTGTCTTTCCTGTAGCTGGCCCTCTTTACTCACCTCAGAGTAGTGAATGACACGGGGACGGGGACCCGCAGTAACCGTGGGGACGGGGACAGATCCCACGGGGACTGTATGGGGATGGGGACAATCTTTATCTCCATGTCACTTTCTACTTTGAAGCGTGTTAATGAACTGGACTGTTATTTATATTTGATTGATGGAGATGACAATATTTTTATTTTTTGGAAGAACAAGCAAATATGCTGGCCACAGCTAGCAAAATTTGCATGGGGGATCCTGTACATCTTGCTACCAGCACATCTGAGAAGACATCTTCTATTGCAGGAGGGACTGTGGAAGACAGGAAAGCTAGACTGAATCCTGAGATTGTTGATGATTTCTTATTCATCCACAGATTAAAAAATCTCCTCTCTAGGGCATACACAACGGGTTGTATTTTGAACCCCTGGACAATTTAACAAGGTGGATTAGGATTCCTTGGGGTAGTAGAAGTCAGCTATTGTTGGGGTTGGAAGAGTAGAGGGTGGTGGTGGTGGTGGGAGGGTTATTATAGCTGCCAGTTGTTATTGCTTTGTAATTTATACATAACAGTTGCACAGCATATTCCTTTTTATACTTTAATAAAAAGATTTAAATATAAAATCATAAGTGTTTGAGGCGTCTGCAGATGAGAACAGAGCCCGTGGGGACGGAGACAGAACCCATGGAGACGGGACGGGGACAAATTTTGTCCTCGTGTCATTCTCTACCTCAGAGCAAAGAGAGCAGTACAGACCTTTCAGCATGTAGTCAGCAGGCATCCTGCAGGGATCTCGATGGGAACAAAACTGTGAGAGGAGGTACCCTGCCAGACTTGTGATGAGAGAGAAATCAATTCTGCCACCTTCAGATAAATGAATTATTCATGCTGAACAATGAAATGATGAAACATTTTACTGTAACAAGAAAAGGTTAAAGAATGGACCAGTTTAGTGAGGAAAACATAGATTTGATTATTTATTTATTTATTTAAAACTTGTATACATGGAAGAAAGCTACCTGGCTAGTCACACACAAGGACTACACCGGCTAGAGGAAAGAAGGGACAGGGGAGATATGATACAGACGTTTAAATACTTCAAAGATATTAATATAGAAACAAATCTTTTGCAGAGAAGGGGAAACGGTAAAACTAGAGGACATGAGCTGAGGTAGCGGGGTGGTAGACTTAGGAGTAATGTCAGAAAACTCTTTTTCACAGAGAGGGTGGTCGATGCCTGGAATGACCTCCCGAGGGAGATAGTGGGGGGGGGGGGGGGGGACTGACAGAATTCAAAAAGGCATAGGATGAACACAGATGATATCTAATTAGAAAACAAATGATATTAAAAAAAACAAAACTTAAAGGGTTGTATATGTGTTTGCATGTCAAGTGGTGCTTCGATGGCGACTCTGGCTGCATCAACTGAGGCTGGTGCTGGTCTGGCTTGTACAGTTTGAGTCCCACATATGGTGATCCAGTTTAGGGTGGAGTGGAGAGAGCTTTGACGGAAACGCCAGTGGTTTGAAATGTGAGGACAGTGCTGCTGGGCAGACTTTTACGGTCTTTCCCTGCTGGAATGGGCTTTGATGGCAACTCCAGTAGTTGGAACACAAGGACAGAGCCGGGCGGACTCCTATGGTCTATGTCCCAGAAACACCAAAAAAAGACCATGATCAAGTATATAATATCATGTTCGTTGTTGATTTAAATCTTGAATTGATAATGAATGTGACTATTGGGCAGACTGGATGGACCACTCAGATCTTTATCTGCCGTCATTGACTATGTTACCATGTATGTGTGGGTATGGCCACTAACTGGTTAAGGCCCATTGAGGATAAATCTGACAGAAAATAGCATTCCAAGAAAAGACAACATCAAAATGGAGAAAAACACTCACTATAGGGAAACACAAATGAAAATACAAAAGTGCTTTTATATATAGACAATAGCATTCTGGTAGGTTGCATCATTCACCTGAAGATTAAAATCATCCACAATCCAAACCATAAATTTATAATCCATCCCCAATTCCAGAATTCCATCAGTCTCTCCCATGAGGAATATAAACCCCACTTTACACAAAGAGGGTCCAGAGCCTGAGGTGGGGGGCACAGTTTAGCCGGCCGCCGATCCCCCCGTCGCCCCTCTCCTGTCACCGCTGCCAGGTACCTTCGCTGGCGGAGGTCCCCAACCACTGCCAGCCGAAGTCTTCTTCAGCGCCAGTCTCAGGCACATTCGCTGATCTGTTTCTGTGAGTCCTCTTCGGTACCGAGGAGTTTCGATGACGGGCGTCGAGCGAAGGCTAAGAAGCATCGATGCACGATACCGGGAGCTCCGGGGCGTCGAGAGATTCGGCACCTGAGAAGCGTCGGCGCCGAGAGGATCGCTCCACCTCGATACAGGAGGTGCCAATGCATCGCTCTCCTAGCAGTCCGGTACCTGCGCCCAAGCCTCCTCGGATTGTGACGCCACCTGTTCCACCGACCCCGCAGCCTTCTCTGATGGCAGCTCTCGACGAGTGCATCTGGGCCTTGTTTCCAGAACTTCTGGAAGGCTTACTGCTCCAATCAGCTTCGATGTCGGGGGTGCTTGTGCTCTCAGTGCCATCTGCTGTAGCAGTGCCTGGCCCTTCACCTGTGGTGAGGTCTCCGACTGCGTACACTTGCGGGACTCGATAAGTCAACTGTCCAGCTTGGTTGATGCACTCGCTGCGGAGTTGGCCAAGCCTTTTCGCCAGGTGGTCAGGCAGCAGAAGGCGTGTCACAAGTTCCCAGCCAGGGGTACTTTTGACGTGACATCCAGGATCGCTGCTCAAGGTATAGTGATGTGCAGACTCTCATGGCTGCGTGTCTCTGACCTGGATCATTCGGTCCAGCAGCAGATGGCGGATGTTCCTTGCCGGGGGGACAATCTTTTTGGAGAAGAAGTAGAGGATCTTGTTAATCAGATTAAAAAGCATAATGATGCTATGGATTCTCTCTCCCACCGGGCGCCTTCTGCTATACCCTCCTCGTCTAGGAGGTTTTTTTGGTGGGAAGAGATGTGCTCCCTATTCCTACTCTAGGCGTAGGTACACTCCTGCTTCTCGGCAGCCTGCCCAGGCTCAGCCCCAGCGCGCTCGTTCTTGTCAACGGCGTGCGTCTAAGGCCCATTCTGCTCCCCAGCAAAAGCAAGGGACGAGCTTTTGACTGGCTCCAGTTCAGCATAGCCTGTAAAAGTATCTGTACCGGACGACTTGCCGGTAGGGGGGGAGGTTGATAATTTTTCACCAAAGGTGGCCTCTCATAACCTCCGTCTGGTGGGTTCTTCAAATAGTCCGGTGCCGGTAGGGGGGGAGGTTGATAATTTTTCACCAAAGGTGGCCTCTCATAACCTCCGTCTGGTGGGTTCTTCAAATAGTCCGGTTAGGATATACCCTCAATCTACGTGGGGCCACAGGGGCCTGGGCCCCCGCAGATTTCGCCCTAGACCCCCCTACCGCCACCAACACCTACCTTTGCTGGCGGGGGACCCCAACCCATGCCAGCCGAGGTCCGCTTCCTCTAAAAATATTCCTTGAGCTGAGGTCTTTTAAGTTGTTCCTCCTCGCTCCCACTCCTCCGTGCTGCTGTTCAAACTCTGCGGAATCCAGTTTCAGAGTCTGTCTGATGTCGCAGCACGTTATACGTGCAGGACGACGTACAACGTGCTGCGATGTCAGACATCCGAAACTGGATTCCACAGAGTTTGAACAGTTGTTTGTTTCTTTCGACCCCAACAGGAGGGGAGTTGCCATCGGAAAACGCACAGTTTCTAATTGGCTAGCAGATTGCATTTCCTTCACTTATGCCCAAGCTGGGCTATCTCTGGAGGGCCATGTCACGGCTCATAATGTTAGAGCCATGGCTGCGTCAGTGGCTCACCTAAAGTCAGCCTCCATTGAGGAGATTTGCAAGGCTGCAACATGGTCATCAGTCCACACATTCACATCTCACTACTGCCTCCAGCAGGATACCCGATGCGACAGTCGGTTTGGACAGGTGGTGCTGCAGAATCTGTTTGGGGTTTAGAATCCAACTCCACCGCCCCCCCCCCCCCCCCCCCAGGCCCATTTTGATTCTGTTCCAGGCTGCACTCTCAGTTGATTTTTGTTTTTAGGTCAATCTATGTTATGTCCTCGCCGTTGCGAGGCCCAATTGACCATGTTTGTTGTTTTGAGTGAGCCTGGGTGCTAGGGATACCCCAATTGTGAGAACAAGCAGCCTGCTTGTCCTCGGAGAAAGCGAAGATACTTACCTGTAGCAGGTATTCTCAGAGGACAGCAGGCTGATCTCACAAACCCGCCCTCCTCCCCTTTGGAGTTGTTGTTTCTTGTTTATATGCTTTTTGATTAAACTAAGGAAACACGCTTGTGCGGTGGGCGGGAAGACGTTCGTGCATGCGCAGTGCGTGCTGTTCGCGTGACGGAACTTTCCCAAAAGACTTTATTTTTGCATGCAAAATTTCTTTACCGGTTCCTGGGCTGCCGTGGACGACGACCCAATTGTGAGAACAATCAGCCTGCTGTCCTCAGAGAATATCTGCTACAGGTAAGTATCTTCGCTTTCTATGCAGCCTAGCATCCTTCTGGCCATGGCCACCGCCTTGTCACATTGTTTCTTCACCTTCGTATCCTCTGACACCACCCCCCCCCCCCCCCCCCAAGGTCTCTTTCCTGAGTTGAGCTTACTAATCTCTCCCCTCCTATTCGGTATCTCTCTTTTTGGTTTCCACACCCCAAATGCTTCAGTCTGCAATTCTTGGCATTAAATTTTAACTATTAACACACTAGAACTCCAGTCATTTGTTTATGAAATGCACAACAACTGTTTATTGTGTCAAAATGACCTTACACGTGACACCAATGTCTATTAAAACATACATTCAATCACCATTCATAAGCCTATCACCTGCTTGAACCCACAGTTTAAGAATAAATGACTGTAATAAGCATAACTTTGTTTCACTATCACGTATACATAGAATACTATCAATATAACTATGATACTTAATAACCACTAGGGTTACGCTAAAAAAATCTCCCAATATGCAGTGTTGGATCTCTAAAAAGTGTTCAAATCAGCTGATTCATGGATCGCTTATCAAACGATGCCGCACTTATCTCGTGCTGCTCGAATAATTGAAATATCCGTGAAGCCTTGATCTTGTCAAATGCCGTCAAAGCTCAGTCTGAATACAATGTTAGATCCCAAATGTGCACTGCTGAATAACACCCATTATATTCCGCCGTGGGTCAAAGGTGAAAGGTTGCTGAATCCACCTCCAAATCAGTCTAGCTGCTCCTGCTCAAATCGGTTCCTCAATGCTGGACCGCATTTTGTGACACTTCCTCAGCAGGAACCACCATTTTAATCTATAACAGTACAATAATTATAGCACCAATGTAACACACAAAAAGACAACTGAAAAATAGGTTGGCTGAGCACATAAGCAATTTACGCCACAATAAACAGGAAACACCATTTGTGGCCCGTTGGAGGGAATACAATCATACCATAGACCGGCTTCGCTGTGTGATACTAGTGCAGGTTTCTCCCCTTAGAAGAGGGGGTGACAGTGCTCGCCTCCTGACTATTGAGCAACGCTATTTTTTTACGTGGGGGACGGTGGCCCCCAACGGCCTCAATCAGGAGGTTGAATGGGTGTAAGGGTTTGTTGCTTTAAATCAAGAGGGTTCAGTCTCGAGCGCTGGGTATTTAAGTTAGGGAATATAAGCCTGAGCAGTAAAGTTCAGTGGTGCGGTTCTCAACCTTCGCCTGAGGTGGTATCCCTCTGGTAAGCAGCTGTTTATAAGATTATTAATATGTTTCTTGAACTTTGATAATGGATTTAACAGTATTGGATATATAAGAGCAGTTGTTACATTGGTGCTATCATTATTGTACTGTTATAGATTAAAATGGTGGTCCCACCCTCATTTCCTGTTTCCGCAAGGGTGGGACCAGAGCTTAGAGAGAGAGAAGGGCTGAGCCTGCACGCATTTTAGCGCTGCTGCCGGCCGCCATAACCCGTCTCCGACGAGGTAAGTCAAGAGATGACTCTTAAAATTCGGAGGGAGGGAGGGGGCCTGGAACTCGAAGGAAGGGAGGGACGACGACTCTGGAACTCGGAGCGGGGGAGGGGGGACCCTGGAACTGGGAGGCGACTCTGGCTGAGGTGACGGCGCGCGTGCCAACAAAGAGGGCTCTGCGTGCCCTAGGTTCGCCATCACTAGTAGAGTGTAACTGCAAGGGCGGGGACATGCGGGAGGGGCATGGGTGCGTCTCCAAGTTATGCCCGTAACTTATAGAATACTAAGAGGTCAATATTCAAAGCAAGTTAAACAGCCAGAAACAGCTCCTGGCTGCAGAAATCGCATGTCCGGGGCTGACCAGGCGTATTCAGTGGCATTTAACCACTATTTTGTGGTCTTTCCAGGGGCAGAGTCAGCAGCAGTGGTTTACCAAGGGTGGGGCAATGGGTGCAGTCTGTCCCTGCCCCCTCTGACATCAACTTCCTGTTCTGTAGCAGGGACTGGCAGAGCCGACAGCCCCGCGACTGCTCAGTGCAGCCCTTTACTGCTGGGAGGGAGGGCAACGTGTCTGGAGGAGGGGGGAACCAAGTTATGTATGCCGCTGGTCAGTACTTATCTGGTTAAGTGCCGATATTCAGCACTTAACCGCATAAACAGGATCTCAATTCATAGCATATAATTGACTAAGAGTTAGCCAGTCATGTATGCCCAGATACTCAATTTCAGAGCCCGGACGTGGCCTGGCATTGAATATCCAGGCATAAAGCCGTCAGTGGTCAGGAAAATGCTGACCGCCACCGTCTGATATCTATCCCTCTATGTTACGTACACATCATGGGACGTGTAGGCATGACATTTATGCCTGGCAAAACTTTTCTCAAATACCTTTAGGCATCTCGATGCCAACTTAATACTAGAATTCTCTAACTGCATCTGGGTGATCAGCATCAGCGCACCTGCCTTGAGGCGCCCAGTTGTAGAATTGCTCCATACTATTTTTTTGCCTTCCTGTAGGTCATCAGTTTTAGACAGCATTGGGCATTAGCAGAAGGTTAAACTCTGTGACACTCTTTCAGTCTAATGATCTCCAGCACATACATAAAAACATAAGAGTAGCCATACTGGGTCAGACCGATGGTCCATCTAGCCCAGTATCCTGATTTCCAAACCGTGGTCAAGTTGGGTCACAAGTACCTGGCAGAAACCCAAATCATGCCAATGCTCCATACTACAAATCCCAGGGCAAGCAAAGCCATGCAGTCACCTCCGTGGCCTTTTCTCTGGCTAGTGTGACCATGCTTTTCAATTCAGGTTTAGGAGTTGGAAATGTGCCGCAGCCCAATTCCCCATGCCCTGTGTACGAGAGGCTCATATTCCAAGGTGTAATCCCAGCATAGCCTGCCGAGCTCAGGCCCTGCCGGCCCCTCCTTTGCTATGGCAGTCTAACTTGGTCTTCTGAGACTCAGACTCTCACAAGACAGCACTGGAAACAAATATTTGTTTTCATTCTTTCGTCTTTGTGCAAGTCATAATAAAAGATAGCAACCACAAGACAGACAGCACTACCTTCTGGATAAGCTAAGATGCAGTTTAGTACAAATCCAAAACTAATCTGTTCTGTGGTCCTTTTTGAGAACGTCATGGTACCCTGTATTTCGCTGGGAGCGTTTTCCTTTGAGGAGTTGAGAGACATCTGTCACCATCTAATATTTGATGGACGTGATCCTCCTTATGTCATAACCCCAGAAGCAAGCTTTGTCCTTGCTGAAATTCCATTGCCTGGTCACCAATAACAGCTGTGGCTTGTGTACGTCGGCTGATATAATTGACTCAGACTGAGATGGACATAAGAAATAAGTAATCGCTTTTTGTTAGTCATAATTGAACATTTTTTTCTGAATATTTATATATTTCACATTGTATGTGGGCTCCACTTGCGAAGGTGTCAGTGATTAAAAAATTGATTAAGGTCTGGACTTGCAATAGATTTGCCTATAAGAGGTTCGTTGACCTTTGTATAATGAATCTGATGTCGTTCCTCCACCCCCACACACACCACACACACACGGGTGCACATTAAAATTTTTAAAATGTTAAATTTTGAATAGAAAAAAAAACAAGTATTTATATTTTTGTTATCACAATGACCTATCCAACTTTTGTTTTTAGGTCCTGTTATTTCTTACACATGTTGGCTTATTGAGGGAGAGAGGAATTTATATAACCAACCTCCTTTAGTTAGCGAGAACTCATGATAAACAAGCTGTCAGCTTATTCCATGGGTTACTTGGTATGATCACAATCTCACTGAGAGACTTGTCTTTCTGAATGTAAATTACATCTTTCCCAGGCAAAGCCATTTGTGTGATGGATGCTGCAGTGCTCCTGGAAGCCGGCTGGGAGGATATAGTCCATGAAGTGTGGACTACCATTATCCCCGAACCAGAGGTATCTTTCCTGTGCCTTTAAACAACTGAATGCAACCCCTTCCCCCCAAAGAAAGTCTTTGATGCTTTTACTTCCCATATCTCATCTTTTAACAGTTCTGCTTTTTCTAGGCTCTGACTCGTATAGTGGACAGAGAACTCTGCTTCTTCTAGGCTCTGATTTGTGTAATGTGTAGAGATTACTTGTTCTATGCTCTAACTCATATGATGGACAGACTGTGTTTATTCTAGACGCCAAGTTATATAGAGATTGTGCTTATTCTAGGCTCTTAACTTGTATAATGGGCAGAGACTGGGCTTCTTCAAGGTGCTGATTCCTGTAATGGACAGAGACTGTGCTTGTTCGAGGCTCTAACTTGTATAATGGGAGAGACAGTTCTTCTATGCTCTGGTTTCTATAATGGACAGAAATTGCTTGTCTAACTCATTTAATTGATAGAGACTGTGCTTCTTCTTGGAGAGACTCTGCTTGTTTTAGGCTCCCTGCTAGAGAATGACATGGGGACAAAGTTTGTCCTCATCCCCGCCTCGTCTCTATGGGTTCTGTCTCCGTCCCCACCCCATCCCCGCAGGTTCTGTCCCCGCCCCGTCTGCGTAGGTTCTGTCCTTATTTGCAGAAGCCTCGGGCACTTATGATTTAAATCTTTTTATTAAAGTATAAAAAGGAACAATATGCTGGGCAACTATTGTGTATACATTTCAAATATAAAACAATAATAATAAAGAGCAGCTATAATAACCCTCCTCACCACCACCCTCTACCCTTCCAGCTCCAACAATAGTTGATTTATACTACCCTAAGAAATCCTAATCCACCCTGTTAAGATGTCCAGGGATACAAAATGCAACCTGTTCTGTATGTCCTACAGTTGAGAAATAAGCTCTATGAAGCACTGTTATGATTTTTTAATCAGTGTAGCTCTCCTGTCTTCCACAGTCCTTCCTGCAATAGAAGATGTCTTCTTAGAAGATGTGCTGGCAGCAGGATGTACAGGATCCCCCATGCAAATTTTGCTAAAAGTGGCCAGCATGTTTGCTTGTTTTTCCAAAAAAATCAAAATATAGTTGTCGTCATCACTCAAACATAACAGTCCAGTTCATTAACACGCTTCAAAGCAGAAAATGACATGGGGACAAAGTTTGTCCCTGTCCCCGTGGGCTCTGTGCCCGTCCCCGTGGTTACTGCAGGTCCCCGTGTCATTCTCCACTCCCTGCCTCAAGCCCTTCCCTGTGGGGTTCCTCAAGGTTCCTTACTCTCCACTTTACTATTTAACATTTTTCTGAGCCCACTAACCACACTAATTCAGGATACTGGGATTTCCACATACTATTAGTTGGACAACATTTTGATTCACAAACTCCAAATATTGCCTCACTTAACTGTCTTATCAGTAGTCTCTTCCTGGCTTTCAGACCACTGGTTAGTTTTAAATAATTCAAATACAGTGGCCATGTGGTTTTCAAATTGCCAGATGCCTCAAACATTAGCCTCTGTCTATGCTGTCAGGTTCCTCAGTTTAAACTTGTCACTTCTTTCAAGTACTTAGAGGTTGTTTTAGACTCGCATCTCTTTTTTGATACCCACATTTCAGCTTCTGTTAAACGCTGTTATTTTGTCCGTCAGCTGCTATCAGTCTGCAATCTTTTGAACATTTCAGCTCATTGCATTATTCTCTCTGCACTTATACTTTCTAGACTTGATTATTACAGTACTGTCTTAGCCAGCTTACCCCAGACTACTATTAAATGTCTTCAGACTGTGCAAAATACTCCATTTTGAATACTCTGTGATCATGTGTCCCTGTTGCTGATGCGCCATCATTGGCTTCCCATTCAGTTTCATTATCAGTTTAAAATCCTTATTCATAAAGTATTCTGTGCCTCCGCCCTCGCTTATCTATTATCACAGGTCGGCCCTTATAAATCGACACAACATCTACTCTCCTCCATTGAAATCCTCGCTCTTCCCTGTCCAAAGCACACCTGTCTGGAATGCACTTGTTATTCTGCGTTTTATTATTTTGGTCCCCACCTTTGGAATTCTTTACTCCATGATTTAAAAGCTGAATCCGTTTATTAAATTTTTAAATGACAATTTAGGCTTATTTGTTCAAACAAGCTTTCTCCAGGAGGGTACCTGCAGATGGCAAAATTTTCTGTGTTGTATTAAGTATTAACTATATGTTAGTTTTTTTTTTTTTTTTTGGTTTAGACTCTTTCCTGTCCTGTCTTATGCTGGTGTTCTGTTCTATCTCTTTTATAAATTTATTATTTAACAATGTACCCCACTCTGTTATACAAGTGGTATATTAAGCTTCGAATACACCATAATGGACAGAGACTCTGCTTGTTCTAGGCTGTAACTTAGAGAGTTGCACTGGGACAGAAATTTCGCCCATCCCCAATGGAATCTAATCCATACCCATTCATACCCGCTAAGAACCATTCCATCCCCACAATTAATCTCCTCCATCCCCAACTGTACTTGCAGGATTCAACGCTATTATTTACTTGGTCACAGCCCTCTCTCTTCTCCAAACCCCAACAGCCTCCCTTGGTTTTTTGGATGGTTTTCACTGTTCGACCAATGAGTGTTCCAAGCCTCAATCTAGTGTTCTGGCTGCTGCTCTGGGCATTTCAAACCTCATTCTGGCACTCCAGCTGCATTTCTCCGTAGCTTCCAAGCCTCGCATAATGGACAGAGACTCTGCTTCTTCTAGGATCTAACTCGCATAATGGAAAGAGACTCTGCTTGTTCCAGGCTCTAACGTATATTAGACAGAGACTCTGCTTCTTCTAGGCTCTAACTTGTATATTGGACAGAGACTCTGCTTCTTCTAGGCTCTAACTTGTATATTGGACAGAGACTCTGCTTCTTCTAGGCTCTAACTTGTATATTGGACAGATACTCTGCTTCTTCTAGGCTCTAACTTGTATATTGGACAGAGACTGTGCTTCTTCTAGGCTCTAACTTGTATATTGGACAGAGACTGTGCTTCTTCTAGGCTCTAACTTGTATATTGGACAGAGACTCTGCTTCTTCTAGGCTCTAACTTGTATATTGGACAGAGACTCTGCTTCTTCTAGGCTCTAACTTGTATATTGGACAGAGACTGTGCTTCTTCTAGGCTCTAACTTGTATATTGGACAGAGACTGTGCTTCTTCTAGGCTCTAACTTGTATATTAGACAGAGACTCTGCTTCTTCTAGGCTCTAACTTGTATATTGGACAGAGACTCTGCTTTTTCTAGGCTCTAACTTGTATATTGGACAGAGACTGTGCTTCTTCTAGGCTCTAACTTGTATATTGGACAGAGACTCTGCTTCTTCTAGGCTCTAACTTGTATATTGGACAGAGACTCTGCTTCTTCTAGGCTCTAACTTGTATATTGGAGAGAGACTGCTTCTTCTAGGCTCTAACTTGTATATTGGACAGAGATTCTGCTTCTTCTAGGCTCTAACTTGTATATTGGACAGAGATTCTGCTTCTTCTAGGCTCTAACTTGTATATTGGACAGAGACTCTGCTTCTTCTAGGCTCTAACTTGTATATTGGACAGAGACTGTGCTTCTTCTAGGCTCTAACTTGTATATTGGACAGAGACTGTGCTTCTTCTAGGCTCTAACTTGTATATTAGACAGAGACTCTGCTTCTTCTAGGCTCTAACTTGTATATTGGACAGAGACTGTGCTTCTTCTAGGCTCTAACTTGTATATTGGACAGAGACTCTGCTTCTTCTAGGCTCTAACTTGTATATTGGACAGAGACTCTGCTTCTTCTAGGCTCTAACTTGTATATTGGACAGAGACTGTGCTTCTTCTAGGCTCTAACTTGTATATTGGACAGAGACTCTGCTTCTTCTAGGCTCTAACTTGTATATTGGACAGAGACTCTGCTTCTTCTAGGCTCTAACTTGTATATTGGAGAGAGACTGCTTCTTCTAGGCTCTAACTTGTATATTGGACAGAGACTCTGCTTCTTCTAGGCTCTAACTTGTATATTGGACAGAGATTCTGCTTCTTCTAGGCTCTAACTTGTATATTGGACAGAGACTCTGCTTCTTCTAGGCTCTAACTTGTATATTGGACAGAGACTCTGCTTCTTCTAGGCTCTAACTTGTATATTGGACAGAGACTCTGCTTCTTCTAGGCTCTAACTTGTATATTGGACAGAGACTCTGCTTCTTCTAGGCTCTAACTTGTATTATGGACAGAGACTCTGCTTCTTCTAGGCAGTGACTCGTATAATGGACAGAGATGGTGTGAGTGAGGACGCTGCCAAGGCGAGACTTCTGAACCAGCTGAGCAACAGCGAGAGAGTAGCACGGTCCAATGTTGTGCTGTGCACGCTCTGGGACCCTGAAGTTACACAGAAACAGGTAAGGGAGAATTAAAAGAAGCCCAGCTAATAATATGTCTATGGTGAGGCTTTAAAACTGCAGACCTTGCTGCGTCCTTTCAGGTTATGGCTTGCCTTTCTCTTGGCCTTGTTACCACCTGTTTTGATTTTCTTGGTTTTGTTCTGAAGATACTTTTTATTCACATCCCTAATGTATGCTATTCCTTAATCATTTTAGGGACAACAATCAGACATTGTTCCACAGTTATTCTCCTTTCCACTTATACAGACAGAAGTACACCTGCATTCACAATGTGCATACTTTCTCCTGTCGAGGAAAAGGAGCAAATCTAGGTCAGAGAAGGAAATCATATACAGAATTCAATCTATGCATGATTTCCACCATGTACTGTACAGAGCCACCCATGCCCTCTGTTTGTAGTCTGAGAACCTAAGTGTTTCCATACTGGGACAGACCGAAAGTTCATCAAGCCCAGTATCCTGTTTCCAACAGTGGCCAATCCAGGTCACAAGTAGCAAAAGAGTAGAACAGATTTTATGCTGCTTATAAACAGTAGATTTTTCCCAAGTCTATATTAATAATAGCTTATGGACAACGGACTTTAAACTAGAATCGTTGGGGTAGGGTGATCAAAGCTCCCAGGTAAGTACTAGCCCTCAGGTAAGTGAAGCATTAAGGGGATCTTTTACTAAAGATTAGCTCGTTATCCATAGCAGGGCCCATTTTATTCCTATGGGCCCTACTGTAGATAACTCGAGCTAATCTTTAGTGAAAGACCCCCTAATGCCTCTACACAAATTGGAAAAAGGGGCAGCGTCTAGAAAGCAGTATATACTAATGCCTGAAGTATGGGAAATTAGGTTTTAGATGTTGAGGCTGGAATGGAAGAGGCTGATTTGAATTTAGTGGCAATCACAGAGACATGGTTCACAGAGAACTATGACTAGGATATAGTTATACCGAGCTGTAATCCTGTTCAGGAAAGACAGGTTAGGAAGAAAGGGAGGGGGGGGTGGCGTTATATGTTAAGTATAATATTAAAGAGATCAAATACGTATAACTTCACTCAACTCTTTCTGTAAATAAATTAGCAGGACTTATAAACCTCTTAGATACATTGGAGTACAAAAAACTCATAGGGGAAAAAAACCTCAGAATGTAAGCCGCATTGAGCCTACCATGAGTGGGAAAGCGCGGGGTACAAATGAAACAAGCAAACAAAAAAAAACCCCTTCCTCCATTTCTTCTTTATAGAAGAGCGTATGGTAAGAATTTCTCGGGTACAGTTACTTCGTCGGCATAAAAAACCCCTTGAGAATTTAATTGTTAAAACTCAAATTAAATCAGTTTTCCTGGATCCAAATGCAAGTGACATTATAAATAAAGTTCAAATGTGACTTAACTTGAACATTCAGCTCCCAATGCAGCACACACCAATGTATCTAAGAGGTTAAAAGTCTTGCTAGTTTATTTATAGAAAGCGTTGAGTGAAGTTAAAGATAATATTAAAACCACATAATTGCAGGACCTACAGGGATTTGAAAAAAATAAAAATAAAAGAACGGTCAAGGATTGGAAAATGAGTGTCAGAACTCAAGTGTAAAGATCCATTAGCCACATAAAAGGTAACAGGATAAGGACAGTAAAGAGTCAAACAAGGCAGAGATCTAGGAAGGATCATCTCAAATGACCTAATGGTGGCCGGGCAATGGAATAAAGCAGCCAGAAGAACGAAGTGTTACTGGTCGCCATAGGCACCCCGTATAAGCCTCCCCAACTCAACCCTGACCTTCCCCTGGCTGCTGTCTCCCCAAACGCAGGGCTGGCGCAGCACTGCAGGCAGCTCTTGGACTGTCGGACAGTCCCACCTTCCTGCCCTCATCTCCCCGACCAACAGCCCTTCTCTCTGTCCCCCCCCCCCCCCCGCCGCGCGTTTAACCCTTTTACTTTCAGGCGCAGTGATGGCAGTGAAGAGGACAACACAGCGGGCTCGTCTCCAGCTTCTCCCTTCCCTCACACAGTGTCCCGCCCTCGCGGAAGCAGGAAATACATCATCGCAGAAGGCGGGACACTGTGTGAGGGAAGGGAGAAGCTGGAGGCGAGCCCGCTGTGTTGTCCTTTTCACTGCCGTTGCTGCGCCTGAAAGTAAAACGGTTAAACGGGGGGGGGGGGGGGGGAGGACAGGAAGGAATAGGAAGGAATGGAGAGGAGGGCTGTCAGGGAGCTGAGGGAGGGCAGGGAGAATCGCTGGACATGGATATAAGGGGAGGGCAGGGGGAAAGAAGAGATCACTGGACGAGGAGGGTAGGGCGGGGGAGGAGAAGAGATCGCTGGACGAGGAGGGGAGGGCAGGGGAAGAGAAGAGATCACTGGACGAGGAGGGGAGAGCAGGGGGAGATAAGAGATCGCTGGATGAGGAGGGGAGGGCAGGGGGAGAGAAGAGATCGCTGGACGAGGAGGGGAGGGCAGGGAGAGAGATCGCTGGACATGGAGGGGAGGGCAGGGGAGAGAGGAGAATTGCTGGACATGGATGGATGAATGGGGGGCAGGGAGAGAGGAAATTTGCTGGATATGGGTGGATGGAGGGGGCAGGGGAGAGAGGAAATTTGCTGGATATGGGTGGATGGAGGAGAGGGCAGGGGAGAATGGAGAGTTGCTGGACATGGATGGGAGTGGGAGGGCAGGGGAGAGAAGAGAATTGCTGGACCTCGATGGATGGAGGGGGCAGGGGAGAAAGGAAATTTGCTGGATATGTGTGGATGGAGGAGAGGGCAGGGGAGAATGGAGAGTTGCTGGACATGGATGGATGGAGGGCAGGGGAGAGAGGAGAATTGTGGATGGATGACTGGAGGGGCAGGGGAGAGGAAATTTGCTGGATATGGGTGGATGGAGGAGAGGGCAGGGGAGAATGGAGAGTTGTTGGACATGGATGGATGGAGGGGAGGGAAGTCAGGAAGGAGATGCACATGGATGGAGAAGAGAGGAGAAATGCTGGACATGGATAGAGTGGAGGGCAGGGAGAGAGGAGAAATACTGGACATGGATGCAGGGGAGGAAAGACAGAGGAAGTAGATGCACATGAATGGAGGGGAGAGGAGTGAGGAGAAATGCTGGATAAGGATGGAGGGGAAATTACTGAATTTAAGGGCTGGATCAGAATACTTTGAGGGCAGATGCTGAAACTGGAGAAAGGATAGGGACAGAGCTACAGATGGTAGACAGGACGCATAAGGACACAGGATGGTGGGCATGGTGAGAGAAAAAATATAAAATGGAAAGAAGACACTGCATAAAACAGAAGACACTGGGACCAAAGCAAATAGAAAAACTAAATGATCATACCTTAAAGGTAGAAAAAAGTATTTTATTCAGAATGTGTCAGCTTTTTGAAATGTGCATCTGTGATATTTTGCATGTAAGTTTCAATTATTCTGGTATTGCTGCATGCTGAGTCTGACTTCTTGAGGTAATTTTCCAGTTCAGTATTTTGCCTTCATATTTTTTTTATTTCTAGTTCCTTGTGTCATACCTGTTGTGTCATGTGTTTTTCATGTGAGATCAAGGTGCAGTATTCTGCTAGCTTGTAGTATTTGCAGCCCTTTTTGGGTTTTTTTCCACTAGGTTGTGTACTGGTGTTTTAGAGCCTGGTGTAATTATTTTTTATTTTTTTTGTTACATTTGTACCCCGCTCAGTGCGGCTTACATGGGGCAACGGAGGGTTAAGTGACTTGCCCAGAGTCACAAGGAGCTGCCTGTGCCTGAAGTGGGAATCGAACTCAGTTCCTCAGGTCCCCAGGACTAAAGTCCACCACCCTAACCACTAGGCCACTCCTCCACTCAGTGCTGCCTTTCCACGCATAAGATTGTAGCTCATTCTGTCCTTGGAATTAGTGCTGTTATGGTTTGGTAAGGTTATGAGTGTGTTTTTGCACAAGTTTGTGTATAGTGTTTTGTAGTGGAGAGATTGATTGTGTGTTGGCCTTACTGAGGTGGCACCAAAACATCAAAAAGGGTGTAGAGCCTAAATCATGACACACTACCTCTTGAAGGATCTACATATGGTCGTTAATAAAAGGAGCTCATTGTGACCACTAGCCACCCTAAAAGGGTGTTTTGTGGCTCTACATGAGAATTGTGATATTATGATCCCTTGTTTCATATTGTTGACAGTCTGCATTTTCCGAATGGGTGGTATATTGGTGTATTAGGTTCTGCCCAGTGTAATATTTATGGTACAGTAAGGTTCTGAGTGTTTTTGCACAAATTTGTGCATAGTGTTTTACAGTAGAGCGATTGTGGTTAGTATATGCTTTGAGCAACCACTTTATTCTTTGACATATGATACATAGCTAATATCTAAATTTAATAAAAGGTATTAATTGTGACTATTTTATTTTTACTTATTTTATTTTCTGTGTGTTGTCAGACAATTATGGATGTAAGCTCCACCTGGAGGTGTCAGCAGCAGGGAAAAAATATATTTTCCTTGTGTAGGTCACTAGTGAGACGCCACCCTGAGTACTGTGTTTGGTTCTGGATGTTGGACCTCTTTTTAGGGACACTAAGAAGATGGATCAGTTCAGAGGTATAAGGCTTGTGACCTACATCCTTAAGAGACTGAAAAGATGGGATGGAAACCATCAAATATTTGACAGGTTGCAGGAAGGGAAAATTTTCCACAGAAAAGGACCATCAAGAACAAAGGGTTGTCATGATATTTATATTTTATTTATTTACTAGTAAAAAAGGCCCGTTTCTGACACAAATGAAACGGGCGCTAGCAAGGTTTTCCTCGGAGTGTGTATGTTTGAGAGAGAGTGTGTGTGAGAGTGACTGTATGAGAGAGAGAGAGAGTGAATGTGCGAGTGTGTGTGTGACAGAGAGAGAGTGAGTGTGGGTACGTGTGTGAGAATGAGAGTGTGTGCGAGTGCTTATGTGAGACACAGTGACTGTGAGAGAGAGATTGTGTTTCACACAGATACACTGTGTGTGAGAGAGTGTGTGTGTGTGAGACCGACTTTCTGTGAGACTGAGAGAGTGTGTGAGATTGAGGGTGTATAGTGTGAGAGACTGTGTGAGAAAGAGAAAGACAGTGACTGTGAAAGTGAGTGTGTGAGAGAGTGTGTGTGTGACAGAGATACCTCCCCCTCCCTCTGTGCTCTGAGGACCCCCTCCCCCCCTCTGGTCTCAGGATCCCTTGCCCTCTGGTGTCAGGATCCCCTCCCCCCCTCTGCGTTCCCCTCCCCTCCCTTGTGGTGTCAGGACCCCCTGCCTCTCCCCTCTCTGCGTGGTTCGCAGCACCATGCGAGTGTGTGTGTGTGACAGAGAGAGAGTGAGACTGGGTGCGAGTGTGTCTGTCCTCTCTCCCCTGCCCCCCTCCAGCCACCCAGCGATTCTCCTCTCTCCCCTCCCTCCCCCCTCCAGCCATCCAGCGGTTATGCTTTCTCCCCTGCCCCCCCTTCAGCCACCCAGCGATTGTCGTGTCCCCTGCCCCCCCCTCCAGCCACCGAGCTATTGTCCTGTCTCCCTTGCCCCCATTCAGCTACCCAGCGATTATGCTCTCTCCCCTGCCCCCCCTCCGGTGACCCTGCGATTGTCCTCCGTCCCCTGCCCCCCCCCCCAGCCACCCAACTATTCTCCTGTGTCTCCTGGCCCCCCTGCAGCCACCCAGCGGTTGTCCTCTCTCCCCTGTCCCCCCCTCCAGCCACCCAGCGATTCTCCTGTGTCCCCTGATTAGCTCCGTCGAAGCGGCAGCGTTATTGTAAGGCCTGGCCGTCTGAACCCTTCACTGAAGCTACGGCAAGGAGTCAGCTTAAGAACGTTGGAGGTTCGTTCCCTGAGTCCTGCGAGGCTGCCTTACACACTGCTGATTACCCGCCCTCGACGTCATCATGTTTTGACGTGGGTGCGGGGCCCGCGTCAACATCATCACGTTTTGACTCGAGGGCGGGGCATAGAGAGGTGACACCCTTACGAACTTACGAACCATGAAGCCACGGAGTCAGCTTCAGAACTTTGAGGGTGCTTTTTATTATAGTAGATAGCAGTGTTTGTAGCCACAATTTTTTCCCAAACATATTGGATCAAAGTGGCTTACATGATTCGAGCCAGAGACTGTGTTACATAGTGGCTTACATGAGTTATAATTGATAACACTGATACATGGAGGGGCATAATCGAACTGGGTCGCCCATCTCCAAGGACGCCCATCTCTGAGGACGTCCCCGCAAATGGGCAGGGCATCCTGTATTATTGAAACAAGATGGGCGTCCATCTTTCGTTTCGATAATACGGTCGTGGACGCCCAAATCTCAACATTTAGGTCGAACTTAGAGATGGTCAACCTAAATGTTGAGATGGTCAACCTTAGAGATGGGTGACCTCGGTTTTTGCCAATAATGGTAACCGAGGACGCCCATCTCAAAAACGACCAAATCCAAGGTATTTGGTCATCGGAGGAGCCAGCATTCGTAGTGCACTGGTCCCCCTCACATGCCAGGCACCCTAGGGGGCACTGCAGTGGACTTCACAAATTGCTCCCAGGTGCATAGCTCCCTTACCTTCGGTGCTGAGCCCCCCAAAACCCACTCCCCACAACTGTACACCACTACCATAGCCCTTAGGGATGAAGGGGGGCACCTACATGTGGGTACAGTGGGTTTCGGGTGAGTTTTGGAGGGCTCACATTTACTACCACAAGTGTGACAGGTGGGGGGAGGGGGGAGGGGCCTGGGTCCGCCTGCCTGAAGTGCACTGCACCCACTAAAAACTGCTCCAGGGACCTGCATACTGCTGTGATGGAGCTGGGTATGACATTTGAGGCTGGCAAAAAAATGTTAAAAAAAATTTTTTTTGGGTGGAAAGGGATTGGTGACTGCTGAGGGAGTAAGGGGAGGTCATCCCCAATTCCCTCCGGTGGTCATCTGGTCAGTTTGGGCACCTTTTCGAGGCTTGGTCGTGAAAAAAAATGGACCAAGTAAAGTCGGACAAATGCTCGTCATGGACGCCCTTCTTTTTTCCATTATTTATTTATTGCATTTGTATCCCACATTTTCCCACCTCTTTGCAGGCTCAATGTGGCTTACAATACATCATGAAAAGTGGAATGTATATAAGAGAATATACATTTAGTATTACATAAGGATATTGGGTAGCATGATAGTGATGAAGCATGATAGTAATGTAGCAAGCAAAATTATAAGACAGTTCTGGATATATGTGTAGAGTTCATCGCTTAACCACGCCCCCATCCCGCCTTCGCTACACTGACAACACGCCCCCATGAATTTTGGAAAGCAGTTGAGGACGCCCAAAATCAGCTTTCGATTATGCCGATTTGGGTGACCTGAGAGAAGGACGCCCATCTCCCGAATTGTGTCGAAAGATGGGCGCTCTTCTCTTTCGATTATGCCCCTGATAGTGTCTAGCATGGTTGATAACATAGATGGTAAAACATAGTTTCTTACATAGCGTTCAACTTGTTAGCTTGTGAGAATGATAACCATACCATTGTACAATGAGGTCTGCATATAGGGTTGCTGGTCTAAGAGTAGAAAGGAAACTGTGAAAATTCCAGTTACATGTGATAGAAAGAGGTTTCGAGTTGTAGTGGGTTTATGACTCGATTTACAAATCTGGTATTTGGTCATCAAGATTCCTATTGATTGTATTGACTAAGAGGTGTTCTTTGTGGATTTGTGTGGCGTCAAGGGTAGGTTCTGGCCAGGGAGTTTCTCGTGATGCTGACGTGATCTTTATGCTGACGACACCCAGCTTTATCTCTCCACACCAGACTTCACTGCGATGTCAGAAACCCTTTAAACCAGTTGAGTAGTGGTCCTCCAATAGCAATTGCATCTAATAGACTCAGTAAAATGTGATAGGCCACTATTTCGAATGCTGATGACATGTCGAATTGAAAAAGTAATATTTTTTTGCCCATGCATGAGTGATTGGGGTGTATGGGTGTTGAAATTACTATTACTACTACTACTACTACTAAAGCGCTACTAGGGTTACGCAGCGCTGTACACTTTAACATAGAGGGACGGTCCCTGCTCAAAGAGCTTACAATCTAAGAGAGAAATTCCCATTGTTATAGGAGCTTATTGTAGGCTTTTGTGTTCTCCATATCTAGGTTCTCTAGATGTAAGTTAGTTTCTCCTAGTAGTGTTATATTCGGGTATGTAACGCACAAGTTTGAAATAAAGTCCGTGAAATCTAGCTGTGCTTCCGACCATTTGCCAGCGGGTCAGTAGAATACAATTGCCATTTAGGTGGTCTTATAGCGAAATGTCCAGAATTTCACATGCAAATATTTCTAAATTAGGGGCGTTTAGTTTGGATATAAGTTCAATATTTAGGAAGTATCTATGTAGAATTGCTATCCCGCCTCCTTTCTTTTTACCCCTAACCATGTTTGTGATTCTTTTTCCTGATGGACAAAGGTCCTGTAGGACTGCGATGTCATTGGTTCACAGCCAAGTCTCTGTTAGGAAGACCAACCCCAGTGATTCTTCCTCTATCCATTCTCTTAAGATATCTGTCTTGTTTAGTGCGGATCTACCATTTGCATAACCTCCTGGTATAGGTAGATAGCTTTCGTCCATGTGCATGACACATCTTATTGGGTTCAGTAGGCAATTGCCTATCGTATGGCTGTTATTATTCCTTGTATTGTGGTGCCTTATCCCTTGCAGCCCGGGGTGGTGGGTTGGCTTGTTGATTCCCCTTTAGCTCTTATATACCACTAATATACTACTACTACTACTACTTAACATTTCTAAAGCGCTACTAGGGTTACGCAGCGCTGTACAATTTAACAACGAAGGACAGTCCCTGCTCAAAGGAGCTTACAATCTAAAGGATGAAATATCAAGTTGGGGCAGTCTAGATATCCTGGATGGAGGTATAATGGTTATGTGCCGAAGGCGACATTGAAGGTGTGGGCTTTGAGTAAGGATTTGAAGATGGGCAGGGAGGGGGCTTGGCGTATGGGCTCAGGGAGTTTATTCCAAGCATAGGGTGAGGCGAGACAGAAAGGGCGGAGCCTGGAGTTGGCGGCGGTGGAGAAGGGTACTGAGAGGAGGGATTTGACCTGTGAGCGGAGGTTACGGGTAGGAACGTAAGGGGAGATGAGGGTAGAGAGGTAATGAGGGGCTGCAGATCGAGTGCATTTGTAGGTAAGTAGGAGAAGCTTGAACTGTATGCGGTACCTGATCGGAAGCCAGTGAAGTGACTTGAGGAGAGGGGTGATATGGGCATATCGGTCCTGACGGAAGATAAGACGTACAGCAGAGTTCTGAACGGATTGAAGGGGGGATAGATGGCTAAGTGGGAGGCCAGTGAGGAGTAGGTTGCAGTAGTCAAGGCGAGAGGTAATGAGAGAGTGGACGAGTGTTCGGGTGGTGTGCTCAGAGAGGAACGGGTGAATTTTGCTGATGTTATAGAGAAAGAAGCGACAGGTCTTGACTATCTGCTGGATATGCGCAGAGAAGGAGAGGGAGGAGTCGAAGATGACTCCGAGGTTGCGGGCAGATGAGACGGGGAGGATGAGGGTGTTATCTACTGAGTTAGAGAGTGGAGGGAGAGGAGAAGTGGGTTTGGGTGGAAAGACAATAAGCTTGGTCTTAGCCATGTTCAGTTTCAGGTGGCGGTTGGACATCCAGGCAGCAATGTCAGATAGGCAGGCCGATACTTTGGCCTGGGTTTCCGCAGTGATGTCCGGTGTGGAGAGATAAAGCTGGGTGGCGTCAGCATAAAGATGATATTGGAAACCATGGGATGAGATCAGCGAGCCCAGGGAAGAGGTGTAAATTGAAAAAAGAAGGGGTCCAAGGACAGATCCCTGAGGAACTCCAACAGAGAGCAGGATGGGGGTGGAGGAAGATCCATGAGAATATACTCTGAAGGTGCGGTGGGAGAGATGAGAGGACAGAGCCCTGGAATCCAAATGAGGACAGTGTGGCAAGAAGTAAGTTGTGATTGACAGTGTCAAAAGCGGCGGATAGGTCGAGGAGGATGAGGATGGAGTAATGACCTTTGGATTTGGCAAGGAACAGGTCATTACAGACTTTAGATAGTGCCGTTTCTGTCAAGTGTAGAAGGCGAAAGCTGGATTGAAGCAGATCGAGGATGGCATGAGAGGAGAGAAAATCAAGGCAACGGCTGCGAACGGCGTGTTCAAGTAACTTGGAGAGGAAGGGCAGGAGGGAAATGGGGCGGTAGTTGGAGGGACAGGTAGGGTCTAGTGAAGGTTTTTTGAGGATTGGTGTGACTACAGCATGCTTGAAGGTGTCAGGGACAGTTGCAGTGGAGAGAGAGAGGTTGAGGATATGACAGATGGGGGGGGTGTGACAGTAGGAGAGATGGTGTTAAGTAAGTTGGTGGGGATGGGATCAGAAGAACAGGTGGTGCATTTCGAGGATGAAAGAAGGTGGGTAGTTTCCTCCTTGGTGATATCAGGAAAAGAGGAGAAGGAGGAGAATATCCCCTGTTTAGGGTTCAGTGCAGTTTACAACATTAGTGGAATAACAGTTACAGTTTTATAAATAAGACATTGGGTGAATACATTCTTGTTGGTTGGCTATAATGTTATCAAGCGTTATACGGTCTGTTTATAATCTGTGTTAAATTTGGTATTTCTATAATTTATTTATTTATTTATTTATTTATTGCATTTGTATCCCACATTTTCCCACCTTTTTGCGGGTTCAGTGTGGCTTACAATACGTTATGAAAACTGGAAGTACATTTTGTTACAGCTCAGTTATGGATTACATTATGAAGCGTTATGCGAGACAAGTCTTGTAACAAGGAATATAACAATGGAAAAGTTCATTGAGACATTGGAAGGAAAGAACGGGAAACTAAAAGGGGCGATACATTGGAGGGACCCAGCGGGAAACAAGAGGGGCAGTATATAATAACAGGCAAACATTTGGTATACATTTGGTATAATCCGTTAGGGAATCGATGATCAGTAATGCAGTTATGATCTTGCATACTAGTAGTGCTACAAATAAATGCTTTTGATACACCATTATAGCAGGAATTTAAGTCTGTACATTTGGGATGGTAAACCCATTTCTAAAGTGCTAGAGAACCACAGAGGAAGGCAACTGGGTAGACTAAGGACCAATTGTGCTGTCATGTACAATGTTAACCATGTTAATGAATTTTGAGTTCACACTGAATTCACCTGTCTGGTTTTCAAAAAGGTGATCATAAAGAAAAACGTATTTTCTGAGCAGTGGAACTGAAAAATGTAAAGTTGGGAGTCTGTTTGGGGAGGGCTGGAGGTGGGTTTTATCTACATTTGCAATTGGCTGGATTGTTTCATTTTATCTTTTATTTGTTTTTATATTTTGTATGTCATTGTTTTTTGTGATTTGATGTACGTTTATAGTTGGGACTCAGAGCACTTGTGTGTATGGACAGGATGTGAATGTAATTAATTGAATAAATAAGTAAATGGGGTATGCAAGGTCACGGTGGAGCCATCTCTTTATAGCAGGGTCCCCCCACCCCTGATATTTTAGCAATCCTGAGGGAGGTGACACTGAGGTGTATTAATATCTTGTTCTATTTTCTGTCTGTACAGGTAGAGAAGGCTTGGGATCTTCTCCAGGAACGTATCAGTCAGAGTAAACTCTAACACCTGACCATTTTAAATTGTTCCAGAAGCGGAGTGTTGCAGATGAACAAGTCCACAATTCTTTTTCATTGTAGCCTGAATCTCATACCCTGGATTCTCATATGCTGTTACTGCTTTCTTGGCAGATTTTGTCTTCAGTCTGCCTTGGGGTGAAATGACTTGATAATGATTAAAATGTACTTTTAAAATAGCGTGATTGTTTAACTCCAGGTCACCAGGGACACGGAGGAGCACTAAGTATGTCAAATGGAGGCTCCGCTGGGCGCACTGGGAGCCTTCATTTACAACTACCTATGGTTTTTCATCTGTTTTATAACTCTTCAGCTCATTTTGCCCAGCAGTCGTGATTGGACCATGCACCCAGGGTGCTGCTGAAGACCTGCAGTTAGAGGCTCTAAGCCTGGCTACTGGATATTGCTGCTATGCGATGACCAAGACTCAAATTCCTAGCCCTGGCTGATCTGGAAGCAGAAAACCTGAACCAGGAATCAAACCCAGAACTACTGAGCTACTAGGCCAGCTCTGCCCCCACCTCCAGTTTTCTTCCTCTCATGTACAAGGTCAAATACTGTAGCGCCGTGCTGCCAGTAATATTAAGTATTAGGCACTATTTCTAGGCTGACCACTGTTGGAAAAAGAATAAACAATTATTTGTAATTAACACCATGTCTGGTTACCGTATGAGCTGCATTCACTCAATCTGACCAGCCCCCATCAGGGGGCTCGTGTGGCAGGAGCATAGGTCACAAATCAAACCCACTACAAACATAGTAGATGACGGCAGATCCGCACTGTCCATTCAGTCTGCCCAACAAAGATACCAGAGCCACATAAGAATGCTGTTAACAGACTGTTGGACCTTTATATTTTTCTACCTACTCCCAAATAATTAACATTTTAAACCTGAAACATAAAACTGTATTTCCCAGTAGAGACTGACCAAATTTTAGTTTTGGTTATGGTGCTTAAGTAGAGGAGTGTGGTAGCCGTGTTAGTCCACTGTTAAGGTTATCAATAGAAATCAAACAAAATAAAACATGGAAAAGAAAATAAGATGATACCTTTTTTATTGGACATAATACATTTCTTGATTAGCTTTCGAAGGTTGCCCTTCTTCGTCAGATCGGAAATAAGCAAATGTGCTAGCTGACAGTGTATATAAGTGAAAACATTCAAGCATTACTATGACAGTCTGACAGGGTGGGAGGATGGGGGTGGGTAGGAGGTATGCATGGGGACATCAAAGCATATCATTGATATTCTAACAGGATAGGTGTGGATAGGTGAGGGGAGGGTGATCAACAGAGAAATACAGCTTTATGGTTTATAATGGGCTAGGAACCCCAGATCCTTGTTATTCTGACTTCAAAGGTCTTACGTTCTTGTATGGTTTTAAAGTTACCTTTCAGGATTCTTACTGTGAAGTCACTGGTACAGTGTCCTGGTCCTGTAAAATGCTGACCAACAGGGGTGGGAGCCCTACTGGCACCAGTATTGTTCATGTGATGTCTATGTAAATTGAATCTTGTCTTAAGCATCTGGCCTGTTTCTCCAATATAGCATCCTTCGTTACATTTTTTACACTGAATGATATATACCACATTGGAAGATGAGCAAGTGAAAGATTCCTTTATGTTGAATATCTTTCCTTTGTGGATGACTGTGGGGTCCTGTGAAATGTTTGGCATAGTTTGCAACTGGATAAATTACAGGGAAGTGTGCCCTTCTGTCCCTTTTCAGTCTGTGATGGAAGTTTACTTCTGATTAGCTTGTGTTTTAAGTTGGGTGGCTGTCGGAAGGCCAGTACTGGTGGGGATGGGAATATCTCTTTCAGTAATTCATCCTCCTGGAGTATAGGTTGTAGATCTCTTATGATTTTCCTCAGTTTTTCCAGCTCTGGATTGTATGTCACTACAAGGGGGATTCTGTCTGTGGCTTTTTTTCTCCTTGTACTGTAGCAGATTCTCCCTGGGTGTTTTGAGGGAGGAGGCAATATTCTTGGAGATTATTTGGGGTTGTAGCCTTTTGTTTGAAGGATGCAGTCAGGCTTTTAAGGTGTCTGTCTCTGTCCCCTGGGTCAGAGCAGATACGGTGGTATCTTGTGCCTTGGCTGTAAATGATGGATCTTTTTGTATGTGAAGGATGGAAGCTGGAGTTGTGGAGTAGCTGCATCTGTCTGTGGGTTTCTTGTATATAGATGTTTGTATACAGCCATCACTGATTGAGACCGTGGTGTCCAAAAAATTGACTTTTTCTGGGGAGTAGTCAATTTTGAATCTGATTGTAGGATGGTATGTATTGAAGGAAGAATAAAATTGTTTCAGAGTTTCTTCACCCTCCGTCCAAATCATTAAAATGTCATCGATGTACCGGTAGTATTTTAGAGGTTTGGTCTGGTGTGTAGTCAGAAATGTGTCTTCCAGCTCAGCCATAAAAAGGTTGGCATATGGTTATGGTTGCTGGAAACTGACCCAAAATTCTTTTCTCTGCCCCGTTGCGGCTGAAAGGATGTTTTAGGGGTTCTTTTACTAAAGATTAGCTTCGTTATCTGCAGCAGGGCCCATTTTATTCATATGGGCCTTGCTACAGATAACTCGAGCTAATCTTTAGTAAAAGACCCCCTTAATTTTTGTCCATGTTTTAAGTTTCAGCTGAAATGAGCATATGTCATTGGTGGGAGTCAAAAATTTGTGCTTTTCTCCTGTCTCCCTTCTCCATCCGTAGGCTTCCTGGGCCTAGCTTAAAATCTCTGGTGGTCTAAGGGTGTAGTAGGGGCAGGAGCACTCCCCAGTTACTTGGGAGGTGTGTGTGTTGTGTGTGGTGTGTGTGTGTGTGTTGTGTGTGTGTGTGTGTGTGTTGTGTGTGTGTGTTGTGTGTGTCATACACGAATGCATACATAATAATAGCTTATGGACTTTTATCCATACAGAAGAAAGGAAGAGGATAGATACCATCATTTAAAAGAAGGGGGCCACATAATAGATACAGGACTAGCAACTCAGCCAGGACCTCTCACCAAATGCTAAGCAAAAGGCAAATGTGAGCTACGAAGATTCCGCCCTTAGCACAAGGGGGCGTTCCACAGTAACATAGTAAATGATGGTACATAAAGACCTGAACGGTCCATCCAGTCTGCCCAACAAGATAAACTCATTTTACATGATATGTGATACTTTATACTTTACACTACCACGCAACTTGAAAACGATCCACGAACTAACCAACTTCCGCAAACTATTGAAGACTTATCTCTTTGATAAAATTTACAGTAAGGATCAAAACACATGAAGTCCACACTCACTGTTCAGATATACACCAATACATT
The DNA here is from genome assembly GCF_901765095.1 of Microcaecilia unicolor. Classification (NCBI taxonomy): domain Eukaryota; kingdom Metazoa; phylum Chordata; class Amphibia; order Gymnophiona; family Siphonopidae; genus Microcaecilia; species Microcaecilia unicolor. The sequence goes on from NC_044042.1 coordinate 97,626,697, forward strand.
CTCTTCTGAATTCTTATCCCCCGTAATTTTATCACATTTATACCTTTACTCACAGAAAAATGTTATACCGAATGTTCTCTTGCTAATGTTCTATTACCCTATCAGTTTCCCGTTGTCTCTTTCCACAGTTCCATTGTTCTCTTCCTTTGTCCTATTCCCTAACGATACTTGACTCTGTCTTCACATAACTGTCAATGTAATCCATAACTGAGTTGTAACAAATTGTACTTCCATCATTTACAATGTATTATTGTAAGCCACACTGAACCCGCAAATAGGTGAGAAAATGTGGGATACAAATGCAATAAAATAAATAAATACCCAAGTTTGATTTGTCCCTTCCTTTCTCAGGACACAGATCGTAAAAGTCTGCCCAGCACTGTTCCTGTACTAAAAGTTCTGAAGCTAACATTGAAGCCCCTTAAAGTTTACACTCCAGCCCATCCCTATATATTCAGCCACGATCAAGGTGTAGACTGTAGAAGTCCGCCCAGCACTGGTTTTACTCTCCAGTTACCTGCGTTGCCACCCAATCTCCTCTAAGATTCCATAGATCCATTCCTTCTAAACAGGATTCTTTTGTGTTTATCCCATGCATGTTTGAATTCCATTACCGTTTTCATCTCCATCACCTCTTCGGGAGGGCATTCTATGTATCTACCATCCTTTCTGTGAAAAAATACTTCCTGACATTACTCCTGAGTCTGCCCCCTTTCAACCTCAATTAATGTCTTCTAGTTCTACCACCTTCCCGTCTCCAGAAAAGGTTTGTTTGCTGATTAATACCTTTCAAATATTTGAATGTCTGTATCATGTCACCCCTGTTTCTCCTTTCCTCCAAGGTATACATGTTCAGGTCAGCAAGTCTCTCGTATGGTTTCCCATACCATTTTTGTGGCTTTTCTTTGCACCGCTTCCAGTCTTTTTACATCTTTAGCAAGATATGGCTTCCAAAACTGAACACAGTACTCCAAGTGGGGCCTCACCAATGACTTGTAGAGTGGTATCAACACCTCCTTTCTTCTGCTGGTTATACCCTTCTCTATGCTTCCTTCTGGCCACAGCCGTCGCCTTGTTATATTGGTTCTTCACCTTCAGATCCTCGGACACCAACACTCCAAGGTCTCTCTCCTGAGTCGAGCTTACTAATCTCTCCCCTCCTATTCGGTACCTCTCTTTTGGGTTTCTGCACCCCAAATGCACCACTCTGCACTTCGTGGTATTGAATTCTAACTACCAGACCCTTGACCATTCTTCTAACTTTTGTAGATCCCTTCTCATCGTTTCTACTCCCTCTAGGGTATCCACTCTATTGGCTATCTTCGTGTCATCCGCAGAAAATGGATGCCCCAAGTGACACAAGGCATTGCACCTAGTATTTTAAAGCCTTACCCTCCAGGGCAGGGAATGTCTCCTTAAGAGGATCTGAGAGAGCATACTGGAGTGTTTAAGATAAACAGTGAAGTGAAGTAGAGCAGCAAACCACTCATGTGTGAGAATTTTATATCTGAAAATAGATTAGTTTGTTTGCACACATCATGACAGTAATGAACCTCACTCCTAAGCCTTTTGTTATGCAGTGATAAAAACACCACTCAAGCACTGAGTAACAGAAATAGTTTTGCTAGAGAAAGGTAGGTGAACTGAGCTGCAGTTTTTCCCTGTGTCATCACAGGGATTCCAGAATGGAAGACGACTTTTTCACATGGCCACAGGATACTTATGTGCTCAGCAGAGGGCACTCTTGTAGTGTGCCAGGCAGTGCTACAACAGGCGCCCTCTGGTGGGTTTTTTGGGGTTTTTTTTAATCGGTATTTATTTATTAGGATTTATTTACTGCCTTTTTGAAGGAATTCACTCAAGGCGGTGTATAGTAAGAATAGATCAAACATGAGCAATAGGCAATTACAGCAGTAAAAATATTCAAGTAACAATACAAAATGTGGCATGGTCTACTACTTGCAATGACAATACAATACGTAATAGAACATTATAATTGGTAGTGAAGGGTAAGGCAAAGTTGTAACATATAGATGAGTAAGAAAGTAGGAAGAATTAATTCTTTTAGTACCCTGCAGTAAGAGGGAGAGGAAATACTAGGGATACAGCAGCATGGCTTGCCATCTCAATTTCAGCCATCGGATCAGGTCCAAGATACATAAGAGTAGCCATACTGGGTCAGACCAATGGTGCATCTGTCCAGTATCCTGTTTCCAACAGCGGCCATGCCAGGTCACAAGTACCTGGCGGAAACCCAAATCATGGCAACAATCCATGCTACAAATCCCAGGGCAAGCAGTTGCTTCCCCATGTCTATTTCAATAGCAGACTATGGACTTTTCCTTCAGGAAATTGTCCAAACCTTTTTTAAACCCAGTTACACTAACCACTGTTACCACATCCTCCAGCAAAGAGTTCCAGAGCTTAACTGTTCGTTGAGTGAAAAAATATTTCCTCCTATTTGTTTTTTTTTTTAATTTAAAGAAGTCTTTATTAGGCATCGATAAATAATACAGTGCATATGTACCACAATACAGAACCGTATAATCTGGAACAATCAATGTACATAGCTGTAGCACCCGAAAAATACCAACAGAATATCAATGCTAGAACAAGAAACTTATTATACTTCAATTTTTATCCAGTTTTTGTGCTTTTGAACCCCCCCTCCCCCATCCCTCCCCCCCTCCCCCCCATCTATTCCCTACTACCCCCATCTAACAACCAACACATGTCTCAACCAGAGCACCTTTGTAGGAAGGGGTCCCAAATTCCATTCCATTTATACACGTTTTTCCGTTTCACGGCAGTCAGTCTTTCCATCTCACACTATATCTTACTTTAGTAATCCATCTTCGCATTGAGGGCACCAACGGGGATTTCCAACTTTGCGCTAAATTTATTCGGGCCGCGTGCAGAGCACACCTTGTCAGCATCCACTGGTCAGACGTTAGCCCTGCCGGCCTAGATCCAAGGAGGAAAACTAAAGGATGCCACTGCACAGACCGACCCAGCCACGCCTGGAGTCGTGAACGCACCCCCCTCCAGTAAGCCTGTGCCTTGGGACATAGCCACCATATATGACCTGCGGTTCCCAAGCCCCTGAATTTCCTGCAACAAAATTTTGATACCTGAGCAAACATATGATTTAAGCGGACCGGTGTCAGGTACCACCGGTAAAAAACCTTTATGGCGTTTTCCTGCGTGGCTACTGCCAATGATGATCTCAAAATCTGCTTTTCCAGGGCCACCCAACCGGACTCCGGCAATGTAAACTGCAGCTCTTGCTCCCATCTCTGCCTATGTAGGAGGGACGGTTTAGCTCTGGTCCCTTGATAGGCATATAATCTAGTTATCATACCCTGCGTGCCCTTGTCCTCTACACACATCTCCTCCAGCTGGTGGACTTCTCGCCTCAAACATTCTACGTATGCAGGGCTCTTCAAAAGTGCATCAGCTGCAAGTAGGCATATCGATCCCCCTGCCCAAGCCCATAATCCTCCATCAGTGTCTCAAAGGATACAATAGTCTCTCCCACGTGCAGCTGCCCCATTGAGTCCAAGCCTGACTCTGCCCATCTGCGAAAAGTGGCACTCCCTATCCCTGGTTCAAACAAAGGGTTGTCCACTATCGGAGCCAACCCGAAACCAGTGGTCGCCTGTCTGGGAACATAAGGTCCCAATAGTGGAACGTAGCCTGCACTGTGGGCGGAAATCTATCTACTTGCCCCCTGTACCTACCCCAACCCATATTAACTGTCCCAGTCTCCGGGAACCCACCAACGCTTGCTCAATGTCGACCCATACGTGGTGATCCTCCCCTTTAAACCAGGCTACTGCCGCCCTGGCCTGAGCTGCACCGTAGTACCAGAACAAGTTGGGTACCCCCAACCCTCCCAACCGCTTACACTTATATAGCAGGGCCCTGGGCAAGCGTGGCCTCTTCTGATTCCAGATGAAGCGATTAATCGCCTCCTGTAGGCCTGATAAAAATGATCTGGACAATTGCATGGGTAGGACCTGGAACAGATAAAGAAGTCGAGGCAAAATGTTCATTTTTACTGCAGCAATCCGCCCAAACCAGGACAGTCCCATAGACATCCATCTGTCCAGGTCCCTCTGTACAGCTCGCTTAAGTGGCGGATAATTACTGGCGAACAACTCAGACAGGTTACCAGGCAGCTGCACTCCTAAGTATCCTAGCGCTCTAGTCTCCCATTTAAAGACAAAAGACGCCTTCAAGGTGTCCATCACTCTAGAAGGCACTCCCACAGTCAGTCCTGTGACTTGTTAGCGTTTAGCTTGTACCAGATATTGTCGCATACTCCTCTATCACCTTCATTAAATTAGGCAATGAAATTAATGGCTTGGTTAAGGTCAAGAGCACATCATCTGCAAATAAGGCAATTTTATATTCCCTCCCACCCACCTGTACTCCAGCAATGTTTTCACTAGCTCGAACGGCATCCGCCAATGGTTCCATTGCCAGAGCAAACAGAGGGGGGATAGTGGGCAACCCTGTCTGGTTCCCCGACCCAGCCGAAATGATTCGGAGTTCCCTCCATTGACGCGCACACATGCTTGTGGTTCTGAATACAAGGCCCTAATCCACGTTCTATAAAACTGTCCTATCCTACTCTGTGTAGACCTGTCCAAATACCCCCAGTGGACCCTATCGAATGCCTTTTCTGCATCTAATCCAAGCAGTACTATTGGTCTATTCTTCATCTGGGCTGCATAAAGAAGATCCACTGTTCTCCTTATATTGTCCGCTGCCTGTCTTTTGGCTACAAACCCAACTTGGTCCGGGTGGATCAGACTAGGAAGCACATCCCCCAATCGGTTCGCCAGGACCTTAGCTAAAATTTTCACATCAGCATTTAATATGGAGATGGGCCGATATGAGGGCACACAGCGAACATCTTTACCTGGCTTAGGAATTACAGCCACCCACGCCTCCATCATGGTCTAGGAAGGGGCACCCCCTCTCTCACTGAGTTAACAATCATTGTCAGATAAGGGCCAGCTCTCCCGCATATACCTTAAAAAATTAGTTGGTGAATCCATCCAGGCCAGGCACCTTCCCTGTGGGTAAAGCTTTGATAGCCCCAATGACCTCATCCACCTGCACCGGACATTCAAGCTCCGCCCTCTGTGATTCGGTCAAAACCGCCAGCCCCCTAGCTCCCAGATAGGCGTCCATTTTTTCAGTCTGCACAGTGGCGTCCTCCCTGTATAAGTTCTCATAGTATTGGCAAAAACACTGTCTGATCTGTGCTGAGCTGTGCACCACCTGCCCCTTGCCATCTCGGGTTCTCAAAATGTGACGAGAGGATCTCAATTGTCTTAACTTGACTGCTAGTAGCCTACCAGGTTTGTTAGTGTGTTCATAGTAAACCTGCTTTATCCTTGCATGCGCAAACTGCAGGCTGTCTTCATTGCAACGAGCTAAGCTCCAGTCTAACCGCCTGCAGTCTCCGCGGTCCGACAGAGAGCCCGTGGCCTTATACTTAGTCTCCACTGCCCCAAGCTTATCCATACATTGGGCCAATCGAGCTTTGTGTGCCCTCGCCCTCCGACCTGCTCCCTGTATAAAATAGCCTCTCGAGACCGCCTTAAAGGCGTCCCACACCGTTCCCAGGGAGGGTCCCGAGTCTAAGTTCATATCAAAGTATTCTTTCAGAACTGGACGAAACCCAGCTACTAAGTCCGGGTCCTGTAGCAAAATGTTATTAAGCGTCCATCTTTTTCTCTCGGTTCATCTCTCAGGGACGGGAGAGTAGACAGGTCGGGGCATGGTCAGATATGCTAATGTGACCTATAGAGGACTCTCCCCCCCCCAGACAGCGCCTTGTCCAAAAAGATATAGTCAAGCCTAGAGTAGGACAGATGGACCTGGGAATAAAATGTGTAATCTCTCCCCCTGGGGTGTGCCAATCTCCAAGCATCATACAAGCCCATCTCCTCCACACTATCTTTTAAGGCCTGTGAAATTTTACAATCCAGCGGGGCAGGGGGAGCAGAACGGTCCAATCCAGGCTGCATGGTGGCGTTAAAGTCTCCCGCCATTATTATTTACCCTTGGCAAGCCCTGCATCTCTTTTCGGAGATGGAGGAAAAATTCCCCCTGCCTCTCATTGGTGCATATACACTTGCCAAGGTATACTCCTCCTGCTCTAGCACAACTGCAGTAAAAGAAATCTTCCTTCCCTGTCCTTTCTAGAACGTACAATCTGCACCTGCACATCTTTATGAAATAGCACCGCGACCCCCGTTTTTAGCCCCCTTACATCAGAGGCACACACCACCAGCGGGTACTGTTTGGAGGACAACAGGCCTTCATGTTTTTGCATTAGGTGTGTTTCTTGCAAAAAGACATTTGAGGTTTCAGCAACTGCAGTTCACGAAACAGCGCATGCCTCTTGTAAGGGGAGTTCAGCCCCTTAATGTTATAAGTAACCAATTTAAATCCCGCCATTGAATATTCTGTAAGTGCACCCCACTGCAGATGGATAACGCTTGTCCTGCCTTACACCCCCCCTCTTCCAGACCACTGGCCTCCTGAACTTTCTGGTTCTTCTCAGTTCCTTATCTTTCCCCCACAACTCCCTCCCCCCCCCCCTCCCATACCCTCCCTGACCCACAATCCAATATCACCAACATGGTCCTAAATGGCACCAATTGGGTGTTACAAGGAAGTGACCCCACCCGGCCAAACATACCCACTTCTAAACAGGAGCTTAACACAACACAACTAAACACTCCCTACGATCCCCCCTCCCGCCCCCCCTCCCCCTCCCTCATACATTCTCAAACATATCAATATTTAACTTGTACCATCCTTTATTTTCACCTCTCCCCCCAATGTCTCTCTTCTCATCACCTCCTCTCGAGGTCCCTCAGCTTCTGGTTCCACACACAGGTTCCTGGATCTCACCTCTGTTGCTCACGTCTTGGGCTTCCTGGGTGCTTTCTCTACCCTCTTCCACCTCTGAAGTCTTGCTTTTGTGAGGATGCCACTTCCACTGGTAGTGTAGCTGTAGAAGCCATCCAGCCTCGTGCAACACTTTCCCAGGCCTCTCCCACTCCGCGGCATCTGTGCTGTGCACCCTTAATCTCAAAACAAAGTGCAAACGGGAGAGGTCCACCTGTAGAGAATCTTTTCTCTCTTCAAAATCTCTATTACCGGTCTCATAGCTCTGCGCGAGTTCAAAGTGAATAAGAGAGATCCTGGTATATTGCAATTCTCTCCCCGTTGAATTCCACATCGGGATTCTTTCTGGCTTTCTGCCAAATCTGGTCCTTGCAGTTGTATGAGGAGAAACGCACTACTATGTCCCGGGGTTTATTATCTCGCGCTTTCCCCAGCGCTCTATGGGCCCTGTCAATGCCCATTGCAGCGGAGTCAAAATCTTCTCCCATCAACTGGGCACATATATTACGCACCACCTCCGGGACTGCTTCTCGGTCGCCATTTTTCAGGGACTCCTCTAATCTTAGGTTGTGTCTGCGCCCTCGATTCTCCAAATCATCTAGTTTATATTGGAATTCCTCCGCCTGTTCCTTACTTGGCAAGTTGTTTATCGACCTCCTCGTTTTTTTTCCCCCTGTTCGTCTGCCTTCTCCTCCAAAACTTCCACTCGGCCTCCTAACTCTCGCAAATCCACACTCAGAGCATCCACGTGCTCTAGGATCTCTTCTTTGGATGTTCTAATTTCGGCTCGAATGGTCTCTAAGCATCGCGGTCAGATCTGCGGGGAGTGCTTGCTTAGGGGACGGTTCCATACATCCAGCACCGTCTTCCCTCGAGGAAGCTGATCCGGACTCCGACGGGCAGCGTGCTTTGGGGGATGGAGGTCGCGCAAGGCCCCGCTCCGCTTGCCTCGTGGCTGGTCTGTCGTGTTCGCGCTGCTGCGCTCCGCTTTTCCTGCTCATGGCGGTTTGCCCAGGACGTTCGCCGATCACTTATTCTCCGTCCGCGTATTGAAGAGGTTTTTCTGGTTCGGATGGCACCTTAGAGAGGGTAAGGAGGCACGGAGCTCAGGGATTAAGCGGCCATTCAGCCGCGTGACGTCACTTCCTCCCCCTCCTATTTGTTTTTAAAGTATTTCTATGTAACTTCCTTGAGTGTCCCCTAGTCTTTGTACTTTTGGAACAAGTAAAAAATCGATTTACTTCTACTCATTCTGCTCCACTCAGGATTTTGTAGACCTCAATCAAACTCGGGTAAACATATAAAGTATTACATACCATGTGAAATGAGTTTAGCTTGGACAGACGGGATGGACCGTTCAGGTCTTTAACTGCTGTCATTTACTATGTTCTTTCCTCATCCATCTCTTTTTCCAAGCTGAAGAGCCTTATCCTCATACGAGAGGAGTTCCATCCCCTTTATCATTTTGGTCGCTCATCTTTGAATCTTTTTTTAATTCTGCTATATCTTTTTTGAGATACGGCAACCAGAACTGAAGCAATACTCAAGGTGCAAATGCACCATGGAGCAATACAAAGGCATTACAGTGTTTTCGGTCTTGTTCACCATTCCTTTCCTAATAATTCCTAGCATCCTGTTTGCTTTTTTGGCCGCCGCCACACACTGAGCAAAGATTTCAGCGTATTATCTACAACAACACCTAGATCTTTTTCTTGTTGCTGATCCCCAAGGTGGATTCAGGTAACTATGATTCGGATTATTCTTTCCAATGCGCATCACCTTGCATTTGACCATATTAAATTTCACCTGCCATTTGGATGCCCAGTCTTCCAATTTCCTAAGGTTTTCCTGCAGTATTTTACAATCCGCATGTATTTTAACAAGCTTGAATAGTTTTGTGTCATCTGCAGATTTAATATACCTCGCTCGTTGTTCCGATTTCCATATCATTTATAAATATGTTAAATAGCACCGGTTCCAGTAACGATACCCTGTGGCACTCCTCTGTTCACCCTCCTCCATTGAAAGAAATTACCATTAACCCTACCCTCTGTTTCCTGTGCAATAACCAATTCCTAATCCACACCAGAACCTTGCCTCCTATCCCATGACTCTTTAATTTTCTCAAGAGACTCTCATGAGGAACTTTATCAAGAGCTTTCTGAAATCTAGATACGCTACATCAACTGGCTCCACCTTTATCTGCATGTTTATTCTCGCCTTCAAAGAAATGAGAAAATGGTGAGGCGAGACTTCCCTTGTTGAACCCATGCTGACTCTGCCCTATTAAACCACGTTGTCTGTGTGTTCCGTAATTTATCTCCATATATAATAATTGGTCAATCTGCGTCCCTGGTGGCTGGCTGACTGGGTTTGTAACCATATGCAAATGAGCTACTACGTCATCGACTACATAATCGGCTCACTTCCAGCCTTACCTCAGTGTCCCGCCCTCGCGGAAAGAGGAAATTACATCAGAGGAGGCCGGGTCACTGAGAGGAAAGGAAAGGGAAGGCTGGATTAGAGCTGAGCTGAGCCTGCTGCCGCTGCGATGAGGTAAAATAAAAGTTTGGAAGGCAGGGTGGCAGGTAAGAAAGGAGGGCTGTTGTGGGAGAAGAGGGCGGGCAGGTGAGGGCTTGGGTTGAACTGGAACTCGGGTGCTTCCAAGGGGGGCAGGTGGGGGCTGGAGTTAGTCACTGGACATTGGATGGGAGGGAAGGGCAGAGGGGAATTTCTGGACATGGATGCGATGGGAGGGGAGGGGATGGGAGAATCGCTGGGCATGGATGGGAGGGAAGGGGGAGAGAGGAGAAGGCAGGAAGAGAGAAGAGTTGCCGGACACGGGTGGATGGATGGAGGGGAGGGCAGGGGAACAAAGAGGAAACAATAGAAAAAGAAACGCTGATTTGGAAAGGAACAGAATTTAAAACATAATGGTAATTAGATGATAGCCTTGCTAGGGCCCATTTCATTTTTCGTGAAATGGGCTTTTTTGCTTGTTCTTTATAATAGTTTCCACTATTTTGCACGGCACTGACATCAGGCTTACCGGTCTGTAATTTCCTGATCACCCCTGGAACCCTTTTAAAAATCGGCGTCACATTGGCCACCGTCCAGGCTTCAGGTACTATGGACTATTTTAAAGACAGATTACATATTATTTTTTATTTTATTTATTTATTGCACTTGTATCCCACATTTTCCCACCTATTTGCAGGCTCAATGTGGCTTACAGAGACCTGTTATGGCATCACCATACCAGGGTACAGAATACAATTGATGTTATACAGAGGTCAAGGAAAACAAGAGGATCTGGTCAAGTAGTTATAGGAAGATATTTCTGAATGAAGGTAGATAGGAGTTGTGTAATAGTTAGTTATGGGTTCTCCTGGTAAGCCTTGTTAAAGAGGTAGGTTTTCAGAGATTTGCGGAAGGTATTTAGTTTGTTGATCGATTTCAAGTGAGTTGGGAGTCATTCCACAACTGCGTACTTATGTAGGAAAAGCTGGTCGCGTGTGTTAGTTTGTATTTTACTCCTTTACAGCTGGGGAGTGTAGATTAAGAATGTTTGGGCAGATCTTTTAGCATTTCTGGGTGGCAGGTCAACGAGGTCCATCATGTACGATGGGGCCTCTCCGTGTATGATTTTATGAACAATCGTGCAGATCTTGAATGTGGTACGTTCTTTAAGTGGGAGCCAATGTAGTTTCTTTCTTGGTGGCCTTGCACTTTCATATTTTGTTTTTCCAAAAATGAGCCTAGCTGCGGTATTCAGGCTGTTTGGAGTTTCTTGATGGTCTGTTCTTTACAGCCTGTATAAAGTGCGTTGCAATAGTCCAGGTGGCTTAATACCATTGATTGTATTAGGTGGCGAAAAATGGCCCTTGGGAAGAATGGTTTAACTCTTTTTAGTTTCCACATGGAATGGAACATTTTCTTAGTTGTGTTTTTCACGTGGTTTTTGAGTGTGAGATTTGATCAATGGTGACTCCATGAATTTTCAGAGTATTTGAAACGGGGAGGGAAAAGTTTGGTGTAGTAATGATAGTGAATTCACTTGTATTATGTTGGGAGGTGAGTATGAGGCATTGTGTTTTTTCTGACTTAAGTTTTAGTTGAAATGCGTCCGCCCAGGAGTGCATAATTTGGAAGCTTTGGTTGATCTCGTTGGTGATTTCCTTTAGATCATTCTTGAACGGGATGTAGATCGTGACATCGTCTGCATATATGTATGGATTGAGATTTTGGTTGGCTAGTAACTTGGCGAGGGGTATCATCATTAAGTTGAAGAGGGTCGGCGAGAGGGGGATCCTTGGGGAACTCCACGTTCAGGTGTCCATGGGGCTGAAATTGTCGCATTAGCAGTTACTTGGTATGATCTTGTGGTCAGGAATCCTTTAAACCAATTAAGAACATTACCTCCTACTCCAAAGTATTCTAGAATATGTAGAAGTATTCCATAGTTGACCATGTCAAAGGCACTGGACATGTCAAATTGTAGGAGAGGTATGTTATTGCCAGTTGCGATTGTTTGTTTGAATTTATTCATTAGAGTCACTAATACTGTTTCATGCTTGAGTTCTTTGAGTACCCTTGGAAGTATTGCATCCGGACCAGGTGATTTTACTACTCTTTAATTTGTCACTTTGGCTTAGTACATCTTCCAGGTTCACCGAGATTTCTTTCAGTTTCTCTGTATCTTCGCCCTTGAAAACCATTTCCGGTACAGTCAGATCTCTTACATCTTTTTCTGTAAAGATAGAAGCAAAGAATTCATTCAATTTCTTCTATGGCCTTGTCCTCCCTGAGTGCCCCTTTTGCTCCTTTGTGATCTTACAGTCCCACGGATTCCCTCGCAGGCTTGCTGTTTCTGATGTACCTGAAAAAGTTGTTACTGTGAGTTTTAGTCTCTGCAGCAAGTTTCTCTTCATATTCTCTTTTAGCCTTCTTATTAATACTTGCATCGGACTTTGCCAGTGCTTATGTTGCTTCTTATTTTTGTCATTTGGCCTCCTTGTTCCATTCTTTGAAGGACAGTCTTTTGGCTGTAGTAGCCTCTTTTACTTCACCTTTAACCATGCTAGCGGTGATTTTCTCTTCTTTCCAGCTTTGCAAATACGTGAAATGCATCTGGTCTGGGCTTCCAAGATGGTATTTTTGAATAACGTCCACACCTGATTTTGTGTCCTAACCTGTAGCAGCTGATCCTTTTAGCTTTTTTTTTTTAAGTCATTTTCCTCATTTTATTATAGTCACCCTTTGAAAAAGTGTATGTAGCTACAGTAGATTTCTTTTGCGGGTTCATCCCAGATAGTAGCTCAAACTTGATCATGTTATGATCACTATTTCCCAGGGGACCCAACTCCGCAACCTCTCGCACTGTGCCCTGCACACTACCAAATCCTCCTCCAATTTGATGGTGTGTTGTTGCTGCCCTGCTTACCAGTCAGTCCTTCCACTTTCCAGCTCTTGGCCTGTTTGTTTAAACTTCAACACCTTCAGCAGTATCAGGGGCAGAACTGGACATTCCTGTCTCAATCTCAAGTACTGCTGAAATTGTTTGTGCTCATGGTGCTGAAGCAGAAGAGTCAAGTGCTGGGGACTGGAGGCTAATTGAAGTCGGCGAGGGGATTGGGAGGGAGCTTTGCTGTTGGGGAGGGGATCAGAGGTGCGGGGGCTGCACCATCATGGCACTTCATCTTTCAGCAGCTGCATTTACTGACTTCTCTTGAGGTGGTGGTGATTTCAGCTGTGCCATCTGCAGTCGTGACAGCTAGCGTGCAGTACTGACCCATGTACAAGCTGTCACAGCTGGCCACACTGCTCCCCCACCGTTCGCCTGTTGGCTTGCTTTTGAGGAGTTCATCAAGTCCTGCCCCCCAAAATCAAAGCCCTGCCTTAGACATAAGCAATGCATTTTTTTCTAGCAAAAAAAAGGTGCCGGTACTCAAATGCTAGGACACCCTTCAAGGGTGAGATGATCACTGAGTGACCCACCCCACAATAGCCAGGCCCCCTGCAACCATTCACAGAACCTATGGCAAGGCAGAATTGGTGTGTACAGCCTGAGGAACTGGATTAAAACTTGGGGTCCATGGGTCAGTTTTAGCAGTCAATGGAAAAGGTGCCAGTACTCAAAAAAGGTCCTGGACATAACATACCATTTGGCCAGCCCTGGGGGGGGGGGGGGGGGGGGGTGGAGGAAAGAGGGCCTGGGAAGAGGATGAATGGCAGTGTAAAGAGATGGGATGGCAGACAGAATGTGAAATGGGACTGGGAAGAAGTTGAAAGAGGAGCAGTAGGAAGCTGGGTAGGAGGTAAAAGAAATAAGAAAAGGTCTGGATGTCAGAAGAGCTGAGTGACGGGGGGGGGGGGGGGGGGAGGAATTGGGGCTGGTGTGGGAATGAATCAAAGAAAGACAGATTAAAGGCTTAGGAGATGGTGAGTATAGAGATGGAAATGGAGGATGATGGATGATTGAGCGACCAGGTGAATGGGGTGAGAATGGGAGATGGAAAGCTGGTAGATGAAAATAGGAAGACAGGACTGAGAGATGAGAGAAGGGGAAAATGAAGGATAAAACATGAATGGAGAAGCAGAGAAGAAAAATGTAGAAAAAAAGATGAACTTTTAGGAAGCTTCTCCGCTTCTATATGAATTGCATTGGTTAAAGGTGAAACACATATTTATTAATTAATTCCAAGATTCCCATATTTTGGGTGACTAAACGTGGTGCTTAGTCCCTGCCGGAATCTATCTGATTAGGTACGTTACTCTAAACCCTGCCCCAGAGAACTACTTCAAGCAGCCCTGCCCCCAAGCCCAGGAATCACAGCTTCAGAGCAAAGACAAAAAATACACAGGAAAAGTAGAGCACACTTTGCAGTTTTTAGACGATAGCTTCCAAGGTCTCTCACTTTCTGGCATCCTCTCCCTGCAACCTTCTATGTTTCACTGCTCCTCCTGGTAATTCTCTCTTCTTGTAGATGATTCATGTAGCCTTTAATTATAATTTCATTCCTGTGGTTGCTCCATAGGGACCTAGACCCAGATGCACTAAACTCCTCGTAATTACCTCTTACCTTACCAATCCCCGTTGCCGCTCACTGATTTTTAAAAAGCCAGGCATGCACGAAGGAAATCGCATGCAAATGAGCTGCTCGCTGTTAGCTCATTTGCATGCAATTTCCTCCATAGGGGAAGCTAGTTGGTCAGGTGAACGTGCACATAGCAGCCAATTGCTAAGCGTGGCTGCTCTGTGCATGCCGCAGGCGGCTTTTATGTATGCAGACAAGCTGTGTGTATGAAAGCCTTTTTGTTTTCCACTCTTTTTTCCCAGTGCTGGTCTGATCTCTCCTGGGATCATAAGTACATAAGTAATGCCACACTGGGAAAGACCAAGGGTCCATCGAGCCCAGCATCCTGTCCACAACAGCGGCCAATCCAGGCCAAGGGCACCTGGTGAGCTTCCCAAACGTACAACATTCTATACATGTTATTCCTGGAATTGTGGATTTTCCCAAGTCCATTTAGTAGTGATTTATGGACTTGTCCTTTAGGAAACCGTCTAACCCCTTTTTAAACTCTGCTAAGCTAACCGACTTCACCATGTTCTCCTCTGGACAATGAACCTCCCAGCGCCCCAGATCGTAGGTGCGCTTCTGCCAGGCCAGCTCTCACTACAACCTCCACAGGTTCCCCTTGCATCGCCGTTTCTATGTCCTGCACAGGTCCCACATGCTGCTCCCTGCCGGGGACCTGAGCCCACCCCTCGGGCCTGGTAGATTAGGAACTCTTCCTTACCTCTTCTCTCTGCACCTGCTGCTCCAACACTGCAGAAATCCTTTTCAATTAGGAGCTGGCTCTTCCACTTTCGAGCCCGATCTTTTTTTCTTTCTGCGTTTGGATCATCAGGCCACCCCCCTCCAGAAAAACCAGCAGAGAAAGGAAGGACCAGGTGAGGCTTTGTGCTAGGCTGGAAGCACTGTGGGCAGGCTGTTCAGCGAGGGTCCAGATCTTCGGAGCTCTGATGGGCAGGATTCTTGAGTACCACCCATTAAATTTTCCCTGGTAAAGGTAGGAGCTGCTTCTGTGCATTGCTGGGAAAACGGCTGTTCATCGCTTTGCATGCACATTATAATAGCTTTGCATACAATTTTCGTTAGCTCCTACCATGACAGAAAAAGAGCTTGGAGAAACCTTTTGTGCATGTCTCACTTTACTCCTTGCTTGCTAAACCAGCTAGAACCAGTGTAAAAACCTCGTTGCTGACTCTTTAGGTTTGTGCATCTGGGCCCTGGTCAAAATGCTGGTAATAACGTAGGAAATGATGGCTAATCGACTCCAAAATAATGCATCCAGTCTGCTAAATTGCAATCTCTTTATTTTGATGTAGTGCGCGTATAATTTAGCAATAACTTTCACTAGCCCCGTGACCTTTTTGTCTTTTAAAACTCCCCCACCCCCAGCACTCTCCTTATCGCTCAAATTAGGACCAAAAACTGCCACCACCACTTCTGTTAACTTGCCATTTCAGGATATGCCATCTTCAGTTATCTGTTTATAAAGCCAGTAAGTACATCAGCCAAGGCCAAAACTCCCTCTTCTGTCTCATTGCCTTAAATCACTAACTCCAAAGTCTCCAAGGCTGACCAGGTCACTCTAAAAGTAGAGCTCGCAGCTTCAAGCTCATTGTAATTTGGGCTTTTACCATGGTCCCTTCATGCAAGTATTTTCTTTGTGTTGTTTCTAGTGAATTTCCAGGAATGAATGTGCTGAGCATAGACAGGAGTAGTAGCTGGCTAGGTAGTAATGTCTCTGTCTATTGTGACATGACCACTACTCTCTCTGTTGCATTCAGTACCAAGGTCTCATCTTTCTCCTCCTGTTTTCTCTATTACCCAGGGCCACCGAGAGACTGAGCCAAGCCCGGGGTAGGGCTGCTGCCGCGGGGCCTGGGGTGGAATCGTCATCGCCGCCACCGTCTTCCCCCCCCCCCCCCAAATAGTCACCACCGCCACCGCACCCCTTCTCGCCTGCCCAAAGTACCTTGGCAAGCAGTGCGGCTCCTTCCTCTGCCCAGCATTGCTTGCCCCTGCGGCCGCTTTCCTTAGGTCGCACATGCTCATTCTCAAAACTGAACATGTGCGGCCTGAAGGCCCAGCAGCTGCTAGGCAGGCAATGCAAGGGGGGCCCGGCACCAGAGTTTTCTCTTTCATGCTCCTGTCGGGGCGTGATCACCCAGGTCCCATCAGGAGCAGGAGAGAGAGAGAGAGAGAGACCCCTGCGCTGGGCCCCCCTGGAGGCCTGGGCCTGGGGAATTTTACCCCTCCCCCCCTCGGCAGCTATGTTACTACTTCTCTTTCTCTCGCCTTCTGTCTGTGCCTCTGTATCTCCCTGGTTGAGTGATAGCAAGTGGGAGGAACATGCCTGGCACATTCACACAAGAGTTTTGAAATAAGCACAGCTCTTGCACGCATACGCCAAGCAAACCTGGAAGCAAAGCACACACACAGAGCTGCCAAGGGGGGTCAGCCTCCCAAGTGGAAGATTTAGGGCCCGCTGATAGCTCCGCCCCACCCCAGCCATAGCTCTGCCCACAGCTCCGCCCACAACCACCACAGTTCTGCCCCGGCACGGCCTTGCTTTCCAGCGACAGCAGGAGACACCTTGTAAAACATCATTTCCTGCTGCTGTGAGACCAGCGGCAGCAGGAGATGACTTTTAATGAAGGCATTTCCTGCTGTCCCTGCAAAGTGGAAACAGAGCTGTTCAGCGGGAGATGACTCGCAAAAGCGGGAAACTTGGCAGGTCTGCACACAAGCACCTTTCTTCTGCGTCTTTAAGTGTAAGCTTTTATTTTTTTTTTCACCTGAAAAGCTTATATTTCAGCTTAGAAAGCAGGTGCCAGTGTGTGCTTTCACTTTCGGCTTTGCTCTGACTTGCATCCATTTGTCTTTCACTGCCTCCTCCGGAGGCTTGCATGAGCTTCTTTCTGCTTTCAAGTCACATAAGAACTGGCAGCTTTTAAAGAAAAAAATGTGGGAAATCCTCTCGTCAACCACCCAACACGTGCTCTGAGCTGGTGTTAGGTTTCAGCGGTAAGGGTGGCTTTGTTTTGTGCACTGTTCTCTTAGCATTGGGAGGAAATAGGAAATGAACTCATTAATATCCGTTTGACTGCATTTGCATGCTATTTGCGCTAATCTTTGGAGTTCACATTGTCTCCTGCATTATAACCCTCTGAGCATTCAGCACTCACTAACTCCAGCGCTAGTCTGGCGCTAATTGCCTATAGTGCCAGCATTAGGTAAGACCATAAGAATAACTATACTGGTCGGAATCTAGCCCAGTATCTTGCTTTCAACAGTGGCCAATGCAGGTCACAAGCACAAGTATCTGGCAGAAACCCAATTAGTAGCAACATTCCATGCTACCAACCCCCGGGCAAGCAGTGGCTTCCCCGTGTCTGTCTCAACAGACTATGGACCTTTCCTCCAGGAACTTGTCCAAAACCTTTATTCAACCCAGATACACTAACCGCTGTTACCACGTCCTCCGGCAACGAGTTCCAGAGCTTAACTATTCTTTGACTGAAAAAATATTTCCTCCTATTTGCTTTAAAGTATTCTATATAATTTCACTGAGTGTTCTCTGGTCTTTGTGCTTTTGAAAGAGTGAAAAGTCAATTCACTTTTACCCATTCTACACAACTCAGGATTTTGTAGACCTCAGTCTTATCCCCCCCCCCCACCCCAGCTGAAAAGCCCTAACCTCTCCTTTCCACATAGGAGAGGTATTCCATCCCCTTTATCATTTGGTAGCTCTTCTTTGAACCTTTTCCAATTCCGCTATATCTTTTTTGAGCTATAGAAACCAGAATTGAATGAATACTCAAGGTGAGGTCACACCGCGGAGCGATCAGAGGCATTATAATATTCTTGATCTTATTTACCATTGCTTTCCTAATAATTTCTAGCATCCTGTTTGCTTTTTTTGAGCTGCCACTGCACACTGAGCAAAAGATTCAGCATATTGTCTACAATGCCACCTAGATTTTTTCTTGGGTGCTGACTCCTAAAGTGGACCCAAGCATCGGATAACTATGATTTGGGATATTCTTCCCAGTGTGCATGACTTTGCATTTGTCTGCATTAAAAATTTCATCTGCCATTTGGACGCCCAGTCTTCCAGTTTCCTAAGGTCTTCCTGCAATTTCTCACAGTCCGCGTGTGTTTTGACAACGTTGAACAGATTTGTGTCATCTGCAAATTTAATTACTTGCTTGTGGTTCTGATTTCCAGATCACTTGTGCTGTATTATGTGAGCAGTACATTTGGAATGAAACTGAGCGATCAGCTCAGTTAAAGGAAAGAGGGGTGGGGGGATGGACAAACAGGGAAACGAGATTTCAGAACTGGAGAAATGTGCAGCTGTTCCACAAACCTCTGTTAATTGCAACAGCTGAAGCTTTTCTTTTTTTTAATAATGGCATATATTTCATAATTGCTCAGGCAGCCTAAATTTGCAGGAGAAACTACTGGCAAAGATCCATTAATTAAAAAAGTACAAGGCTGGAGCGTGGATTGGTCTGAACCACGGGGGCCGTGTCTGCTTCCTCCTATCAGCTACCGTTCCTGAAGGGGCTGTGCCCTCCTGGCATGGTTCACAGTACATCCAGTCCTTACTGCCCTTTGCTGACGTCGGTGAACACTTTATATGCCAATCTGTGAGATTATTAAGAAGTAACTGCTGCATGGCATGAGCAGAAACTCTGCTCTTGCCAATTATGACCTCTAGTTTTGTCCTTAAAAAAAGTGTTGAATAAGATAAAAAGAACCAGCTAAGGAAGCCAGAGGAGGGAAATGTGAAGAATCCAAACCAGCATCTCAAATTTAGCAATAAGGAAACTCTGTGACTGCTGTGCAGGTCTATTTAAATACATAGAAGCAAAGGTCAGCATCCAGCAATCACAAGCTGCATGTGATAGCTTTTCATCTGACCAACCTTTTTCTGACTAGCTGTCAGACTTCTATTTCCATAGATTAGAAATAAATAAGGCAGAAGTGCATTGTTGTAATGTCTGTGTCTTGCCAGGCTTACTTAACTTTCATTTAATTTGTCTGGCACTGTGACCCAGTCCTGCCCTGCATCAGATAAGACATTTGCTCATGTTGTAATTTGCATTTTGAACCCTAGTGCTAACCTCATAAGTGGTTTGCACTAATATTCAAAAACTTTGTTAATTCAATTCAAAATATCTGTAGGTATTTTAAATAAAAATGTTAATATCTTACTGCCATTACTTGAGAAGTTAAAAAAAAAATTTTCTAAACCTCAAAGGAATTGTAAAGTAATTTTAAGGCTCACTTTTTGCCTTATCTGTTTTATCTATTTGACCTGCTATAATTTATAACATTGCAAGAAGTGGCTCAGGGACTGAAGTTCAGGATTTACAGCTGTAAGTTCTGCCTGACCTTATCTGCAGACAACCTGCTGCTACTCTCCTTCCACTGGCAAGGAGATTAGTAGGTCACACATTCATTTTCATGGACACATTGATACTACATTGAGCCCTAGGCAAACCTATGTTCTTGGGTCCTTACCATGGACCCCCATTTACCCTTTTATGAAACCCTCCCCCATCCCAAGTCACATTCATTATTTCCTGGTCCTCCCACTCTCACCCCATCCAGCCCACCAAGGTCTTTGTTTATTTATTTATTATTACATTTGTACCCCGCACTTTCCCACTCAAAGCAGGTTCAATGCGGCTTACATAGTAATAGGGATTACAGATTATTGATAGTGAAACTTGATAGGGAAAATATAAGTTGAGTATAGTAGAGTAATAAAGGATATAGGTGGCCACAACCCCCCCCCCCCTTCCAAACACACACCACTTCTCCACAAGTACTGTGGGGAGAACTGCAAGACCTAGCTCTGGATGATGCCCCAATATAATATCGTGAGGGAGCTCAGGGATTGTGTAAGTGCATGCATTGACTTTTCATTGGCTCTGGTACAAATTGGAGATTCCAGTAGAGGACGGCCTCCAAAAGTGAGCTTTATACTTCAGACACAAATGGCAGAAGCCGAAGAAAATATTTTACATACTTTGGTTCTTCTAAAAGGAGCAAATGCAGTATTAGGACACCCAGGGCTGGTTCAAGGGATAGTGGTGCCCTGAGTGCCCACCTTCACTATTGCATCGCTTCCGGTGCCCCCTCCCCCCCACTTTGGCATCTCTCCCTCCCAGTCCAGTCCCTCTTCCCCCTCCTTTGCCCCTCTCCCCATGGGTCTGGCACTACTCCCTCACATATCTCACTCCCCCACAGCAGGGGTTTAGCCACGGGTGGGCCTGGATGGGCCAGGCCCAGCCACTTTCCCTCCAGGCCCGTCCAACCAACGTCCGCCCTGCCCCGAGTGTCAGCAGGTGCAGGGGGGGGTGCTCGCTGGTGCCGCAGTATCCACCTACCTACAGCTCCGTCGACGGACAGACGACCCTCTTCTCCTTTCACCCGGCACCCAGCCTAAAAAAACAAACCGGTGAAGCGCCTCGCGTCTGCTCTGCTGTAAAGCAAGGAAATCACCTCGTTGCGTCGGCCCTTCAATTACTGTGTCCCACCCTCATGGAAATAGGAAGTTACATCAGAGGGAGGGACACAGTGATTGAAGGGCCGACGTGATGAGGCGATTTCCTTGCTTTAGAGCAGAGCAGATGCGAGGCGCTTCACCATTTTTTTTTTTTTTTTTTTTTTTTTAAGGCTGGGTGCCAGGTGGCAGGAGAAGAGGGTCGTCTGTCCGTTGATGGAGCTGGTAGGCAGGTGGGGACTGGGTCGGGGAGGGGGGCTCAGATGAGAGAAGGGGTCTGGGTAGGGTGGAGTGGGGAGAGGAGGAGCTCAGATGGGGGTCTGGGTGGGGAGGGGAGGGGCTCAGATGGGAGAAGGGGACGGGGTGTGGGTGGGGGGGAAGGGGCTCAGATGGGAGAAGGGGACTGAGTCTGGGGTCTGAGAAGGGGCCAAGAGGGAGAATGGGGCCATGCCTGGGGCAGGTGGGAGAATGGGTCTGAAAAGGAGGGCCCTAATGCAAGGCATGTGGATGAAGGGAACTGGGGGCTGAAAAGGAGGATAGGTGGGATAAGGGGGCTAGTACTGGAACTGGGGGCTGAAAGGGGGCAGGGGCTGAAACTGTGTGAACTGGGGGCTGAAAAGGGGACTGGTGGGAGAAAAGTGCTGGGGTTGAAACCGGGGGCTGAAAAGAGGACAGGGAGAAGTGGCTGGGGGCTGAAGCTCCGGACTGGTGGGAGAAAGGGCTGGGGCTGAAACTGGAGACTGGTGGGATAGTGGGGCTGAAAAGGAGGGGCAGGTGGGAGATATGGGCTGGGTCTGGAACTAGGGCAGGTGGATTAATGGGGCTGGAACTGGGGGCCGAAAAGAAGGGGCAGCGAGAGGGGGGGGCAGACCCTGGATGGATGAGAGAGGGAGGGCAAATGGTGGATTGAAGGGGCAGAGAGAAAGGGCAGACAGTGGATGGAAGGGATAGCAGAGTGGGCAGACACTGGATGGGCATTTCGGTCGAACCACAGCACTGAAACAGTACTAGTGACCTTAATGAACAAATTCAAACAAGCAATTGCAACTGGCAACAACATACTTCTCTTACAATTTGACATGTCAAGTGCCTTCGATATGATCGACCATGGAATACTACTACATATCCTAGAATACTTTGGAATTGGAGGTAACATTCTTAACTGGTTTAGAGGATTCTTGACCTCAAGATCATACCAAGTAACAACTAAGCAGGCTACATCAGCCCCATGGACACCTGAATGCGGAGTTCCCCAAGGATCCCCCCTCTCGCCAGCCCTCTTCAACCTGCTGATGATACCCTTAGCCAAGCTACTAGCCAACCAAAACCTTAACCCATACATATATGCAGATGATGTCACGATATACATCCCGTTTAAGCATGATCTAAAGGAAATCTCCAACGAGATCAACCAAAGCTTCCAAATGCACTCCTGGGTGGATGCAATTCAGTTAAAACTTAACGTAGAAAAGACACAATGTCTTATACTCACCTCACAACACAATACAAACAATTTCACTGCCATAACCAAACCTATCGTTTCCCTTCCCGTCTCAAATACACTGAAAATTCTTGGAGTCACCATTGATCGAAATCTCACACTCGATAACTATGTAAAGAATACAACTAAGAAGATGTTCCACTCCATGTGGAAACTTAAAAGAGTAAAACCCTTCTTCCCAAGATCCATCTTTCGCAACCTGGTACAGTCATTGGTACTAAGTCACCTGGACTATTGCAATGCACTCTACACCGGCTGTAAAGAACAAACCATCAAGAAACTTCAAACAGCCCAAAATACCGCAGCTAGACTCATATTTGGAAAATCAAAATATGAAAGTGCAAAACCCTTAAGGGAGAAACTACACTGGCTTCCACTCAAAGAATGGACCACATTCAAGATCTGCACAATAGTCCATAAAATCATCTATGGAGATGTTCCGACTTACATGCTAAACCTCGTTGACCTACCTCCCAGAAATGCTAAAAGATCTGCCCGCACATTTCTTAATTTACACTTCCCTAGCTGCAAAGGATTAAAATATAGACCAACACATGCTACCAGCTTTTCCTACATAAGCACACAGTTGTGGAATGCTCTACCAACAAACTTGAAAACAATTAAAGAAATCACTAACTTTCGCAAATCTCTGAAAACCCATCTCTTCAACAAGGCCTACCACGAGAATCCATAGCTTAACTATAACCCCACACCACTCCACCTTACTCTGAATGACGCCTTTCTATTACTGTTTACTTAGTTCTTCTTTGTCATCCTCAATCTCATTGTAATACCAACTGTATCTTCTTCCCTGGAGTGGTGTTGCCATAACAGGTCTTTGTAAGCCACATTGAGCCTGCAAATAGGTGGGAAAATGTGGGATACAAGTGCAATAAATAAATAAATAAAATGGCAGAGAGAGAGCAAAGACAGATGCTGAATGGAAGGAAGACGGTGAAAAGAAGATGAGGAAAGCAGAAACCAGAGACAACAAACTGTAAATAAAATATAGATTTTTGCTTTAGGATAAAGTAGTATTGTAGATGTGTTAATAAATGTTTATAAATAGAACTTGTAAGTAAGGTAATATTTTTATTGGACTAATTTTAATACATTTTGACTAACTTTCGGAGAACAAAACCCCCTTCCTCAGGTCAGGATAGGATACTGTAACAGAACTATACTGTATTGACCTGAGGACGGAGGTTTTGGCCTCTGAAAGTTAAATGTATTAGTCCAATAAAATGGTATTATTTTATTTTCTATATTTGTTTTATTTCTATTTGTTAATTTGTAAAGTGGTGATTGGTATTTGTTAGTTTTTTTTAGTAGAGAGGTGTGGTAGCCGTGTTAGTCCACTCTTAAGGTTATCAATAGAAATCAAACAAAAGAAAACATGGAAAAGAAAATAGGATGATACCTTTTTTATTGGACATAACTTAATACATTTCTTGATTAGCTTTCGAAGGTTGCCCTTCTTCGTCAGATCGGAAATAAGCAAATGTGGTAGCAGATAGTATATATAAGTGAAATATCCAAGCATTACTTTGACAGTCTGGGAGGGTGGGGGTGGGTAGGAGGTATGCATGGGGACATCAAAGCATTTCATTGATATTCTAACAGGATGGGTGTGGGTAGGTGAGAGAAGGATGATCAACAGAGAAATACAATTTTATGGTTTATAATGAGCTAGAAAACCCAGATCCTTGTTAAGTCCTGTCTGTTGGGTGTCAAAATATTCAATCATTCTGACTTCAAAGGTCTTACGTTCCTGTATTGTTTTAAAGTTACCTTTCAGGATTCTTACTATGAAATCACTGGTGCAGTGTTCTGGTCTTGTAAAGTGCTGGCCCACAGGGGTGCGAACCTGTTTTTTTTCAATTTTTTTTCAAATTTACATCTGCTGTCATTTTTGGTCTCTGTGGTGTTGCATTGTATGCAGAGTCTGGCATCTTGGGGGTTCAGTTTAATTTTTGTCTAAATAGAAAGTTTAAATATTACTACTTATTCTATAGTGGATTAGGGTGTATATGTGTTTGTGAAAAAGACATGGCTTTCAGTTGGCATTGACTGTGCAGGATCGACGATCTGTACTATTTTGTCTGGTTTCATTTTACAATAGGTGAATTGATGTTCTAGTGCTCACTGTAGTGTTTAAGATGCTTTCCTTTTCCTTGTGTGACTCATAGAAATGACTGCTTATGGTATGGTAGAATTGCTCTATAGGTCCTGAGTGTTTTGTATTCTCGGCATGCCTAGTACTGGATTTTGGAGGGGGGTGTTAAAAAATGACCAGCCCCGGGTGTCAACTACCTAGGTACACCACTGCTTTGATCGCTGTCGCTGCCTTTTCTCCCGTGGCTGATGCCAAACTATGGGGGAGGGGGGAGGGCAGGGTTGATGCCGTGCTACAGCTCCAGGCTAGAGATTTTGGGACAGTCCTGCATTTCTGGCAACCCCATTGTTATGGGACTTGCAGCACTGATTTCCATGGGCAGAATCAGGCACTGCAAATCCCACACTGATTTGGGTTATAAAGTTTAAATCAGGTCTGCACAAAATCTCAAGCCTGGAACTGGGTACTTTGCCATCTCTATGATTTCTGATTTTTTGTGTTTTATTCTGCAATTTGTAAGGGGTGGTCTGTGTTCTTGGCATCTCTGTGATTTCTAATTTTTTGTATTTTATTCTGCAGTTGGTAGGGGGTGGTCTGTGTTCTGCATGTGACCGATGTAAAAGATTCTGTGTGCATGTAGTTCGTGGGGGATCTATATGAGTCTGACTTCTCTGGCTTTTTAAATGGGAATGTCAGTTTCAGAATTTACCTGTTTTATGAATACAGCTTAATCAGGCATTTGCATTTGTTACAAAGCAAAGTTTGAAGGATATGTGCCATTGACATGTTTGCCTTATAGCAGTCATATTTGGTCAAGTTTAAGATATGGGATAAAATCACTATACTTAAAAAGGTCGGTGTTCCATGAACCAGGTATGTGGTTTGTGTTAATGCAGGAGAGCTGTTGCACAGACTGTTTACTTAGAAATCCATCATCAAGTGCACTCTAAGGCATTATTAAGGAGTATCCCAAGAAACATTACTCACAGCTAGTGCCCACCCATATTAGCTCTGGGCCCACCCAAAATGTCAGGTCTGGCTACGCCACTGCCCCACAGTCCTGTAAAGCTTGTCAGCCGCCAGTGGCAGCCCCTTGGTCTACTATCTGTTGCATCTTGCCCACAGGAAATTGAATTGGAGCAGGAAGGACACGGCCGAGGGAAGACTCAGGGGCTGGCCAAAGGCAGTCTGTCATGCTGCTGCCAGCAACCAATGTAAACTTTACAGGACTTTGGGGGAGTGAGAGAGATGAGGGAGCAGTGCCAGACCCGCAGGAAGGAAGTGGGAAGAGAGAAGGGGAGAGATTGGCCTTGGCGGGGGGGGGGGGGGGGGGGGGGGGGGAAGAAAAGCTTAACTTGCAGACTACAGGAGGTCAGAGACAGGGTATTTTGATGCCCTTAGTTGCCGGCATCCTGGCCCACAGCCTCACCTAGTCCAATGGTTAAGCCAGCCCTGAGGACACCAGTCAATACTCAAAATGATTTAAGAGGGCAGGAGAGCTCCTGAATATCGGCTCAGACCAGCCATTTTTGAAAGGCTAGAGAGTGTAGTGCTATAATAAGTAGTAGTAGTAGAGGCATTCTGAGGGTGGAGCCAGAAGGAACTGGCAGCTATGCAGTGCCAGCAATATTCAGTGCCAGCGTCCTTCTATGTTTAAATTGTACAGCGCTGCGTAACCCTAGTAGCGCTTTAGAAATGCTAGTTAGTAGTAGTAGTAGTGCCCATATAGCTAAGTGACCAAATAGGACCACATAAATAGTTGTCCTAACTTTGGTCATATAACTATATGGATGCCAGCACCAGGGCTTTTTTGAGGGGGTACTGAGTACCGGCACCTTTTCCATTGTCTGCTAGAATTGACCCATGGACCCCAAGTTTTAATGAAAGTGCTCAGGCTCTACTACACACCAATTCTGCCTTGTCATAGATTCTGTGACTGGTTGCAAGGGCCTGGCTATTGTGGGATGAGCCCCTCAGTGATCACCCCACCCCTGAAGGGTGGCCTAGCATTTGAGTACCAGCACCTTTTTTGCTAGAAAAAATGCACTGGCCAGCACTATCAGCCGACACCCGCATAATTTCTGAGTATGAGCCTTAAGTGTGCCAGTCCCCCTCCTTCCCACTCATCTTCTGGAGCCTGCAGCAACAACCCCCCTAGGATCTTCCTTCCCCCACCCCAGAAGAACACAAAACCTTCCTTCCAGTCCCCCTTCTTTCCACCACCTGGAAGAACTTCCAGACCCCCACCCCAAGATCTCCCTTCTTTCCTCCTACTCCCCCCCAGAACATCCAGACCACCCTCCATCCAGGCTCACTGCAAACCTACCTCCCCCTCCTTGGTGGTCTACCAGGAAATGGGGAGGAGCAAAGCCCATCTGCTCCTGCCCATCATGGCTGCCTCTTCAAAATGGCTGCCATGATCTCTAGCAGCAGCCTTGCAGTATTACAGGGGATCCTGGTGGTGGTGGGGATCTCAATGTTCCGAGGGGGAGGAAGGGAGATCCGTGGGGTGGGGTGGGGGAGAAGAGGGATCAGAAGGTGGGCCAGAATCTGAGGCTAATTCTGCCCTTCGCAGTCAGTATTTAAAAAAACACTGATCGCCGTGGGCTTAATATTGATCATACAGTTTTCAAAGGAACCATTAGTTGGATAAATTCCCCAGGCTGAAAACCTCCCTTCACTTATACCTCTAGATTCTATAAAGGTCGCTCAAATTTGGGTGTGATCTTGAGATGCGTGTGCAAATTAATTAGTTAACTAGCCCTGAACAATCAATAATTAATGTTAACTGCAGGGCTTTTTTTGAGGGGGTACTTGGGGGTACTGAGTACCGCCACCTTTTCCATTGTCTGCTAAAACTGACCCATGGTCCCCAAGTTTTAATGAAAGATCTCAGGCTCTACACACACATTCTGCCTTGTCATAGATTCTTTGACTGGTTGCAGGGTGCCCGGCTATTGTGGGGTGGGTCCCTCAGTGATCACCCCACCCCTGAAGGGTGGCCTGGCATTTGAGTACCAGCACCTTTTTCGCTAGAGAAAATGTACTGGTTAACTGACACTAATTAAGATGTGGAAAACAAAAAAATACCAGGGGCAATCAAGAAGAGGGGAAAAATAAAATCTTTAATCATGTGTTTAGATAAGACAATCCTTGAATGGACCCGACACGGTCCGTGTTGCGGCGCCCAGCACCTGCGTCAGGGGTCACGAAGTCTAGCAGAGTAAGTACAGCTGTATTTTATAATACAGAGCATGTGCTGGAAGCAATATACTTCACCACCTCACTGTCCCTTCGCGGAAGATCAAGCCAAGAGATACTCTCATGAGTGAACTACCTTTGGTCATGTAATCAGTGCTCTATATTATAAAATACAGCTGTACTTACTCCGCTAGACTTCGTGACCCCTGATGCAGGCGCTGGGTGCCGAAACACGGACCGTGTCGGGGCCATTCAAGGATTGTCTTAGCTAAACACGTGATTAAAGGTTTTATTTTTCCCCTCTTCTTGAAGGCCCCTGGTACTTTTTTGTTTTGCTTTTTGGACTTTGTACTTTGCTCCCTCTCTTTGCTACACACATCTGCCTGCACACTATTCTATAACATTGGGTGCTTAAATCCCATAGTGCATAACCCAGAAGAGGGCAAGGGTAGGTCAGGAGTGTTCTAACAACTTGGGCATGGTAAATTGGGGTCCATGGTAGGGACCCACAAACATACGTTTGCCTAGGGCTCAATGTCCATGAAATGAAGGTGTGATCTACTAGTGGAAGGAGAGTAGCAGCAGGTTGTCTGCAGATAAGGTCAGGCAGAACTTACAGCTGTAAATCCTGAACTTCAGTCCCTGAGCCACTTCTTGCAATGTTATAAATTATAGCAGGTCAAATAGATAAAACAGATAAGGCAAAAAGTGAGCCTTAAAATTACTTTACGATTCCTTTGAGGTTTAAAAAATATAAAAAAACTTCTCAAGTCAAAATCAATCCAAAATATTTGTAGTGGGAGTAAGATATTAACATTTTTATTTAAAATACCTATAGATATTCTGGATTGAATTACCTTGAAGTTTTTGCATCTTAGCGCTAACCACTTATGAGGTTAGCACTAGGGTTCAAAATGCAAATTACAACATGAGCAAATGTCTTATCTGATGCAGGGCAGGACTGGGTCACAGTGCCAGACAAATTAAATGAAAGTTACTTAAGCATGGCAAGACACAGACATTAAAACAATGCACTTCTGCCTTCAAGATGGTTGAAGGGCTTCTTAACCTCCAGAATTTACCAAGTAAAATCCAACTCAATTTTATCATTGCCGTGGAAAGCTGACTGTGGTGTCCCTCAAGGCTCGCCTCTTTCCCCTTCACTCTTCAACATAATGCTGATTCCTTTGGCAAAGTCCCTATCCAAGCTTGGCCTTAACCTGTTCATCTATGCTGATAACGTCACTATCTATATTCCCTTCAGAAATGACTTATCTGAAATCTCCAATGAAATTAAGCTTGGATTGCACATCTTGAAAACATGGGCAAATTCTTTTAAATTGAAACTGAATTCTAAGAAAACTCATTGCCTTATCCTATCTTCTCCTTATAATAAGTTCAAACCCTCAACCTTAATCACTTCTGATCTTACCCTCCCGGTCTCTGAGAGCCTAAAAATACTTGGTGTAATTGTTGATCATAACTTATCATTCGTGAATCAAACAAACTCCAACACCAAGAAAATATTCTTCTCTCTATGGAAACTCAAACGGATAAAACCTTATTTCCCGAGAGAAATATTTCGTAACCCAGTTCAATCATTGGTATTAAGCCACCTAGACTACTATAATGGAATATACGCAGGATGCAAAGAACAACTTCTAAAGAAATCCCAAACCGCCCAGAATACAGCAGGCAGATTAATCTATGGAAAATCAAAATTTGACAGTTCTAGACCCCTGCAAGAGAAACTACACTGGCTTCCAGTAAAGGAACAAATTACCTTTAAAATTTGCAACCTGGTCCATAAAATTCTTTATGGTGAAGCCCCAGGTTACATGGATACCCTTATTAATCTGCCATCTAAGAATTCTTCCAGATCATCCAGTTCATATTTAAACCTCCGTCATCCTACCTGTAATGGTCTCAAATATAAATCCACTTATGCTTCCATCTTTTCCTTTATTAGCACTCAACTATGGAATGCATTACCTAAATCTGTGAAAATTATACATGATCATCTGAACTTCAGAAAATCTCTTAAAACCAGCTTATTTGGAAAGGCTTACCCTAATGGACCCGCCTTAAATCCATAATTCCTGGAATACAACTAATTAATGGACTGTCGTGGACTTTATTACCCTCCCCCTCTTTTCCCTCATCCCTTGTAATTACTATCCTTCCTGTTTACCATACTATAATGCGTTTGTTTATTTGCCGGATTGGCGATTGCCTTTACTGTTTGATGTTAGCCACATTGAGCCTGCTAGTGTGTGGGAAAATGTGGGGTATAAATGTTATAAATAAATAAATAAGTTTATTTCTAATCTATGGAAATAAAAGTCTGACAGCTAGTCACAAAAAGGTTGGTCAGATGAAAAGCTATCACATGCAGCTTTAAAACCAGGGATGCTTTCAGCCTGGAGCGTCCTTTATAGCATGGCGCTGAGTGCTAATTTTTTTTTTCTGGCACCGATTTTTGAATGCCATTTACTGAATCTGCCCTAATATGGGCACAGTTACATTTATAGTATTGGACTTCTTCTCTCCAGCCCAAACTTGCAAAGGGAGACTCTATTTACATGACACTGCCCCCGCTAGGGGCGTAGCTACCACCGAGTGAGCCTGGCAAAATGCCCAGAGCAGCCCAATGGTAGGGGCCACCTGAAGTTGCACCCGCCCTCCATCTTCATTCCTCCCATGCCCAGGTCCAGCATCTGTCCAGCCTCACCCTTCCCCCGTCGATCCTCCAAACGCTGCAGCATGTCACCAGCAGAGGCAGTGATAAAAGCTGCCTCTCTCTGGCCAGTGGAACCTTTCCTCTGCGCATCCCACCCACAGGAAGTTGCATCAGAGAAGTGGGACACGCAGAGGAAAGGCTCCATCTCACTGCCAGAAACTTGACTTCCCTCTGGCCCACTGTTACCATGTCTGTGTCTTGTCATGCTTACGTAGCTTTAATTTGTCTGGCATTGTGACCCAGTTCGGTCCTGCATCAGATAAGATGTTTGCTCATGTTGTAATTTGTATTGTGGACCTGTGACTTGAGCAGCCCTCCCACTGGTTGGATCCTGCCAAGGAGGTTAGATTGAGAACAGGACACGGCATGATGTCAAAAAGCTGAAGCCGTCTTCCCCTTCCCCCCATCGCCCCCACGCAACCGCCATGCTAACACACCCAAAACAAAGCAAACAAACCTATCAGCTGCTGTATCCATGTTGTCATTCTTTATTGCTGGTAGCATTTTTATTTGATCTCACTTATATTTTCAAACATGTCAGCTTCTGCAGAGAAAAGAGTAGCCATACTGGGTCAGACCAATGGTCCATCTAGCCCAGTATTGTTTCCAACAGTGGCAAGTACCTGGCAGACACCCAATTAGTAGCAACATTCCATGCTGCCAACCCCTGGGCAGTATCAGACTATGGACTTTTCCTCCAGGAACTTGTCCAAACCTTTTTTAAACCCAGATACGCTAACCACCATCCACATCCTCCGGCATCGAGTTCCAGAGCTTAACTATTCTTTGAGTGAAAAAATCTCTCTTCCTATTTGTTTTAAAAGTATTACCATGCAATTTCATTGAGTGTCCCCTGGTCTTTGTACTTTTTGAATGAGTGAAAAATCAATTCACCTTCACCTGCTCCACACCACTCAGGATTTTATAGACCTCAGTCATATCCTCCCTTAGCCATCTCTTCTCCTAGCTGAAGAGCCCTAACCTCTTTAGCCTTTCCTCATATGGGAGCATTTCCATCTCTATCATTTTGGTCGCTTGGAACATTTTCTAATTCTGCTATATCTTTTTTGAGATACAGCAACCAGAATTGAATGCAATACTTAAGGTTGCACCATGGGGAGATACGGAAGCATTATAATATTCTTGGTCTTATTTACCATCCCTAATAACTCCTAGCATCCTGTTTGTTTTTTTGGCCACCACCACACACTGGGCAGAAGATTTCAGCGTATTATCTACAAGGACACCTAGATCTTTTTCTTGCGTGCTGACCCCCAAGGTGGACCTTAATATCAGGTAACTATGATTCGGATTATTCTTCCCATTGTTTATCACATTAAATCTCATCTGCCATTTGGATGCCCAGTCTTCCAGTTTCCTAAGGTCTTCCTGCAATTTTTCACAATCCGCATGCGTTTTGGTTCCTCGTAGGATTATATTCATTGTGGATATCCTGAAAACCTGACTGGCAAGGGGGTACTCCAGGACTGGACTTGGGGAAACTCTGCCATCAGTTGGTTTCAGTAGACGTAAGCCCGTTGCGTCCAAAGTTGGGCATGGGAATCCGCTCTAAATGCTATTTTATAAAGGTTGCTTATTCGTACTTGTATCTCACAGTTATCCAAAAAAGAGTTTCGGTTCAATGTGGCTTACATTTAACAGTTGTTAGAGATTACATTGACTAAACATGTTGTTTTTCTTTCACACCGGGGGACTAAAGGTACTTATTTCATATAACAGGTTCTGTATAGTTTCCCTGACCTCCATTGTCACCCAATCACAAGGGGGTCTGTTCTGGGGTGGCATTAGGAGCCGTAATTGAAAACTAATTCCCATAACTACTGCTTTCTGTCCAAAACTGAGTGTCACTTGTATGGGATCTACCTTGTAGGCTAAATGTAAGGTAAAGAGAAGATAGAATCAATAAAAATAAAGACAGAGATAGGTTTAAAGAGATAGGTACATTTTATTCCTTACCCAAAGACAAGTCTTCAAGTTGATACAAATACAGACATCAGACAGATTCTGGGTTCATCTGCACAGCGCCCTGCCGTCTGAGAGAAGCGTTGGGGAAGACTCCGACTCTAAGGCAAAATCTCCCCTCTTTTATACACAAACCTCTCCATAGAAGTGAATGGTGAGATACCTTGCTCCTAATATTTCTCAATTTCTGAGATCATACTTTCCCATGCGGTCTGCGGTCTGATGTACCCAACTCCTTCCGCTCTATCTATTTCTACAGATTGGCACATTTTCCTGTAATATCAACATGTTTTTGGAACAAATTGTTTTTCTCATCTTGCGGTTGAGATACCAGTTTCACATCTCCCTGTTGCAATAGTTTTCATACCATCTTATGATCTCTGTATGACCTCTGTATTATTTTATACAAAAATATTAAGCCCCATTTTATTCATCTGATCCATCATTCTTTCATTACAGGTGCTGTATTTGAATTAAAAGTTGTACCAGTTTGTGGCAGGACTCATTGTTCAGACCTGCTTTTTGCAGATTCTCAAATATTAAATCATTTACTTGTTGTTTGGCCTAGTCAGTACTTTTTCAGTTGTTTTAGGCTGCATAGCTTTGGCCATCACTATTCCAGTGGTAGCCTTAAAGCCAGGCCATATATTAACAATGTATACTCTGGAGGAAAGGAGAAACAGGGGTGATATGATACAGACGTTCAAATATTTGAAAGGTATTAATCCGCAAATGAACCTTTTCCGGAGATGGGAAGATGGTAGAACGAGAGTACATGAAATGAGATTGAAGGGGGGCAGACTCAAGAAAAATGTCAGGAAGTATTTTTTCACGGAGAGAGTAGTGGATGCTTGGAATGCCCTCCCGCGGGAGGTGGTGGAAATGAAAACGGTAACGGAATTCAAACATGCGTGGGACAAGCATAAAGGAATCCTGTGCTGAAGGAATGGATCCTCAGGAGCTTAGTCAAGATCGGGAGGCGGGACTGGTGGTTGGGAGGCGGGGATAGTGCTGGGTAGACTTATACGGTCTGTGCCAGAGCCGGTGGTTGGGAGGCAGGGCTGGTGGTTGGGAGGTGAGGATAGTGCTGGGCAGACTTATACGGTCTGTGCCCTGAAGAGCACAGGTACAAATCAAAGTAGGGTATACACAAAAAGCAGCAAATATGAGTTATCTTGTTGGACAGACTGGATGGACCGTGCAGGTCTTTTTCTGCCGCCGTCATCATCATCATCATTTGCAAGGTTGTACAATGCTGTGTTTTACAGTGGTTGGCAAGATAACTTTACTGTGTATGGAATAGTCATTTGGTTTCTTGAGATGTCTTAGTTCATTTCTTAAATGAAAGGATGAGTTACAGTTAGAGGTTGTGTTGTGTATTGTTGTTCCAGAAAGATTAGTACATATTTTATTCATAGAATTTTTGGAAGAAGTTAGGTCTTTTCTGAACTGGAGGTAGTTTTTGGTGCTTCTTATGACTATGGGAATTGAATTCCACCATTTTGAGCCCAGGTAGCTAAATCCTGCCATGTAGGTGGACTTGTATAGTACGTTTTTGCAGTTGGGCAGGTGAAGTAGTAGGTAACCACTGGTATTTTGAAGGTGATTGTGCTGGTTTTGAAAAATAGTCTGGCCTTGAGTGGAACCCAGTGTAGCTTTATGAGTAGTGGGGTTGCTCTATCATATTTTGAGTTTTTGAATATCCCACCTGCCCTCTCCCTCCCAAGATATGTAATTGTCTATGTTTGACTTATTCTTGCAGTACACTGCCTTGAATGAATTCCTTTAAAAAGGCGGTAAATAAATCCTAATAAATACAAATAAAATATGCAGAATCATTATAGATGCCGTGCTGTTCTTGGACCCAGGGAACATCACAAGACAACGTTTCACAATGATTGCCTTGAGGAGAGGTGTAGGTACCTTGCTTGACTGGCACCCTCTTATACCTTAATGCTTTAATTACAAGACAAGTTTGCTACAGTAATCAAAATTACATAACAAGCTAACAGCCAGATTGTTCACATTTGGAATCACAATGCACAATAATTGTCAAAATCATATACCCCCTTAACAAAACCAAATCTCTGCTGTCTTGCCCCCTGCCCTGCCCCATCTTGATCTTCCATTGTCCGTTGATGATGCACTGTTTTTACCTTAACTTATTTTTGTACTGTAGGGTGACCTTATCCTGCCCAGCACTTTAATTCAACCTTTTGAACTAATAAGATCATTTAGAGATGAGTAGCAGCTAGTTCTGCACTTTTTGAGGGGAGGGGGGTTTAACCAATAAGGGAAGACACTAGGGGGCCCTTTAACTAAGCCGCGTAGGCGCTATGTGCATCCAACGCACGCCAAATTGGAGTTACCCGGTTACCACATGGCCTTTTTGGTAATGTTCAATTTTGGTGCGCGTCCGCAAAATATTTTTTATTTTCTGCCGTGCGACAGCTACATGCATCAAGTGGAATTTGACACGCGTAGATCATTACCGCCCGGGTGAGGCCTTACCGCTAGGTCAATGTTACGGTAAGGTCTCAGACCCAAAATGGACGCACGGCAATTTTCATTTTGCCGCACATCCATTTTCGGCAAAAAAAGGCATTTTTTTGTAGGTGCGCTAAAAAATAATTCTGCGTGCGCCCAAAACAGGCGTCTACACTACCGCGGGCCATTTTTCAGCACACCTTAGTAAAAGGACCCCTAAATTTAGACTTTTATTACTACTATAAATCATTTCTATATTGCTGCATACAATTCTTGAAATAGCAATATTTAAATAAAACCTGACAGATGGGAGACACTGAACATCCCTGACTGGAAGAATTTCAACTGGACTCTTCCACCAGACATTGGCAGGACACCAGGGGGATGGTGGGGGGGGGGGAGGGGAGGGGAGAATGACTGCTCCTCATAACTCTGGGTTGTAGCAGCAGGGATCACATTTTATGATCTTAAATCTTTCATCCTGTGACTACTATAACACTTAACATTCCTGAAACAAAGAGGGAAAGTTCCTCCAGTTATAAATTTGGAAAAGGGCATGAATAGGGATTAATGACTAATGTAACTACATGCCCAAAAACGACGACTCTCTTGCCATTTAGAAGAAAAAAAAACTCCTAAGGAAAAAATCTTATTAAAATTTGCTGTACTGCTGAAACGGAAAAACAGAGTAAATCTAATATACAGCAGGAAAGGAACTCCACAAAATTATAGGAAAGTAATACAGACACCATCAAAAGGAAAGTACATGGATTAAAAACAAAGAAAAGAACAAAGGAGGGAAGAGAAAAGGAATAAAAGGATTAAAAGAGTCGGTAACAGACAGTCCTAAAACTCAGTCAGAAATACCAAATGCTTCTTTAGATAACTGAGGAGTCCTTTCACTGAGGTGCACTGAAAAATGGCCTGTACTGGTGTAGATGCGTGTATTGGAAGCGTGCAGGTCCATTTTTCAGCACGCCTGCAAAAAAAGGCCTTTTTTTGGGGGGGGGGGGGGGCGAAAATGGACGTGTGGCAAAATGAAAATTGGCATGCATCCATTTGGGCCTGAGACCTTACCGCCACCCACTGAGTTAGTGGTAAGGTGTCACATAGTGGATACACGTCAAAAATGAAATTACCGCTCGGGCCATGCGGTAGCCCAAAATTGACGCACATGGGACACGCGTACCTGTCTACACAGCTTAGTAAAAGGGTTTGTTTTTGTTTGCTGTGTATTATGTATTTGTTTTGTTATAATGGTTGTGTTTTTCATTTACTGCTTATTTATGCATTGTATTTTGAACATTTAATAAAGCATTATTTGTTTAAAAAAAAAACTTCTAATAGATGTGTTTTGCACGGAGACAAAGTGGTAGGTTGTTACAAAGAAATGGATCCAGAAAATATATATCGCCATATGTCGGGTGGATTCGTAGTGGGCAGCTTTAGGATTCGGCAATACAAGCCGATGATCATTAAGGGTATCGTAGAATTCTATTAGGACAGAAAGGTATTGTGAGATTAGACAAATAGTTGGGAAATCCCTATACGGAAGGCTTTGAAGCTGAGTAGTACAACTAATCTTCTGTTGTATGCCTATGATGATTTAAAAGTAGGTGTGTGTTACATGATCTGAACGACGGGCATGACAAAGCAGCCTAATTGCAGTGTTCTGAATTGTTTGAAGCCTTTTCATGTAATATCAGGGTAAACCAGCATACATTATTATTACAATAATCGATTCTGAATGAGTGTTAAAGAACGGAAGTCATCATGATTAAAGAGGTGCTGAATGCTAAACAATTATCGAAAGGCACAAAAACAAGGTTTGATCAGATTGGAAATTAGTGGTGAAAATGATAAAGCGGAATCCTAAATGATTGCAAGATAACGGAAGGAAGAAGCAGGATTTATTACAGTATCAAAAAGTTTTACTGCAATAGAGGGTTGTGGCATGGTACCAGTGAACCAGCAGGCAATGTTTTTTTCTTTATTAAGGATTAATCTATGTTCTTTTAAGCAGTTATCTACTTTGTTAAGACAAGTCTGTAGGAGAGATAAATTAGGGGGAAAAGGGTTAGCTGGGTAAATAAGGGGAAAGATCCTAGAGGAGAGACTGAGACTTGACATCAGTGTACCATGGAAATCCCTGACCTAAAGGACTGGCGATTTTTGAAAGGGAACACAGACACTTCTAAAGGAAGTGTGTGCAATACCACAGCATTTGTCAGGGGTGTAGCCAGCACTGCATTTTGAGAAGTGGACTCGGGGGGGGGGGGGGGGGGGTAAATGCATTTCCTCCTCCCCACCCCACCACTATGACATTAATCTTACCTTTACCCAATCCCTGCCAGCGGATGAGATCCACTGCCCAAACTATCCAAGCAGGAAGAAGTCAGAGGCCTCCTTTCCAGCTGCCAAGGTCTACACTCTTCACGCATGCTCAGCGCAGACCTCAGGAGTTTCTCCCTTTTATGGTTGGGAAACCCCACCTCGTGCATCCCAGGATGTACTGGGCAGGGCTGGGTGCCACCATTTTGAAGGCAGTGCTGAAGAGAGGGGAAGGTGCTACTCCCTCCACCACCACAAATTCCCTCTTATCTTATGTGGGCCCCAGTTGAATATTGAGCTGGGACCCGCTTAAGCTTTTTTTTTAATTAAAATTTGAGCCCCTCTCTGAGCCCCAGACACATCCCACTCCCCCCCCCCAGCCCATAGCCACAAGCCACTCCCCCTCTCCCGGAAATACCCCCTACTCTCAACCCCTCAGCAGTTCAGGTAGGCCCCCCTCCAGGCCTACCTTGATCCCTGATGGTCCAGTGGTGGTCGTAGAGGGCAAGAACAGAGCCCCTTCACTTATTCCCCTTTGCGGCACCTTTGCAAAATGGCTGCCACGACCTCTTGCAGCAGCTCATGGTGCTTCAGATAGTACCATGAGCTGCCACAAGAGGTTGCAGCAACCATTTTGGGAAGGCGCCACGAGGGGGCTGCACTCCTGCCACCAGGGATCAAGGTAGGCCCAGGGGGGGCCTACCTGAACTACTGAGAGGTTGGAGGATCCAATGTCAACATAACTAATACTGTGGAGGGAATAATAAGCTCTTCATTAGATGATTCCAGGAAGGCTGTTATGTCTAAACTATCTTAAGAAATTATTGAAGGCAGAACCGATTGAGGAGGAAATGTAGGTGTTCAGGCATCCAACTCTTAAATATTTCCTGAGGTGATACTCCAGGTTTCTTTGGAAAGTTAAATCAGATGCAAATTTCCACGTCTAACAGAATTTTCTAAATTCTCACATTTTAAAAGCAAATTTGTATTATCTTTAGCAAAAGTAGTACACATGGAAGGGTATTTTTCGATATGACATCCAAATCCGATTATAGACATTTTGGTAAAAAAAAAAAAAAACCACTGAAAAATCTCATCCTGAACATAACTATTTTAGAACCGGAAAAACATCTGATTTTTTTTGTTTTCAAAATTGCTATATTCCAGACATCTTTATGTTCAGTACATATTTCTTTAGGTACCATTTTCAGAGGGGGGGGGGGGGAACGTCCTAGAGAGAAACACACAAAAATAAGCCTAGTAAACTGGCCACACAGACATCCCAGCAGAGCAGCCTATTGGTCAGTGCAATGAACTTCACATAAAGGGACCCAGGAACACATCCTACCTTAACACCCTTATTTTGTATTGTAAGCCCTCCAGGAACACCTAAAAACCTACTGTATTTAACTGTACCCCACTACAAAACCCTTCAGGTCTACAGGTGTCTTCTATCTATAGGTACAGTTGGTATTTTATGAGTTTTGGAAGGCTCACAATTTCCACCACAAGTGTACTAGTTACAGCGGGATATGGACTTGGGTCCTTTCTCTACAGTCTACGGCAATGACCACTAGCCTACTCCTGGGAGCAGCTTGCTGCTGTAATAGGAATGGCCGTAATATCTGAAGCTGCCATGGAGCCTGGTATGTACTGTGACTGTCACATCTTGGGGGGGGAGGGGGGGGGGATGGAAGGTAGTCAGTGAGCACTGGGGGTTAAGGGGGGGTCATACATAAACCCTCCAATGGTCGGTTAGGGCATCTTTTTGTTACTTAATCGTGATTGAAACAGGTCCAGATAAAAATGTCCTAATTTTTGCCCTAGGTGTTTCTTTCTTGTTCTATTATCACTGAAAAATGTCCAAACTCTGGGCCCGTCCAAATCCTGCCCAACATGCTGTATTACTTTCTCCCGTTTCTTAGCCCTCACAGGAAGGGGGAAAGCATAGAAAAATAATAATAAGAAAGAGAACTTAGACTCCATTAGGCACGGCCAATAATTACCTTTATTAGCATCTCACAGAGCCAAAACTACAAAATAGTTCTCTCCCTGGAGCAGGTTGCCAATCAGCAGTGCACATCCTGAAAGACAAGGTCTGCTCGCTAATACTGCCTCGGACATCACATATATACTGTTACAAGTTACATTTTCCCAGAAATCATGTGCTCGTTTTAGTGAAAATGAGCATGCATGACAAAGTTGGAACCGCTTGGAGGGCTGGAAG
The DNA here is from genome assembly GCF_901765095.1 of Microcaecilia unicolor. Classification (NCBI taxonomy): domain Eukaryota; kingdom Metazoa; phylum Chordata; class Amphibia; order Gymnophiona; family Siphonopidae; genus Microcaecilia; species Microcaecilia unicolor. The sequence goes on from NC_044042.1 coordinate 97,665,809, forward strand.
TTCTACTTGGTGCAGGGGAGGGACCCTAACATAGTAAAACTTAGCCGAGATTGGGTGGCAGAGCCGGTGAGGGGAGGCGGGGATAGTGCTGGGCAAGACTTCTACGGTCTGTGCCCTAAAAATGGCAGATACAAATCAAGGTAAGGTATACACAAAAAATAGCACATATGAGTTTATCTTGTTGGGCAGACTGGATGGACCGTGCAGGTCTTTTTCTGCCGTCATCTACTATGTTACTTCACAAATGCTAAGTTTCACATTAAAATGAGCGTTCACAGCGTGACTGAAAACAGAACAGGGCAGGCGATGCGAGACCAGCGCGGGACAAACACTTCAGCTGGCACGGTTGAGGACCCCTGCCAGCCAAACCAGGAGCACCAGACTAATTAGGGTTGGGGGACCCCCGCCAGCCAAGGTACCATCATGCGGCGTTGGGGGGTGGGGCAAAATGTTCCTCTTGTCAATGTCTGCCTACCCCCTGATTTGATATGTATGTTAATATATAATTTATTAAAAATGTATTATCTGCAACTCTTTTGCTGACCTTTCTGCATGTTTCAAACAAATAGGGGCTCAGACCCCGTCCATTTTAGCTTCCCCAAACAGCTGAGCTACCATGCCTATGCAGATGTGCTAATTTGGTGTTTTATCTACCATAATTTACTACTTGGCAGCTCTGCAAGGATGAGTTGCATAAAACAGAAGTCTGGGCGACCTGGATTTTAGTTGATTCTAATTTTATCTGCGATTGTCTTGTAAATGAAAAAAGCTCAGTTTGGCGTTTATTACAAGATTGACTGTACAGATCCCCTCCTTTGACACCTATCAGTGTACCTATAATTATTTGATGCATGCATGGCCTTTTGAAATAGTTGCCTTTTATGACCATTAGACAGATGCTTGGGAGCTCCTTTTAGTGACTCCTATATTTAACTTTGTCTTGTGAACGGGGTTTTTATTTGATCCTCGACCTCGCCCGCCTGACCTGCATTGTGACCAAGCAGCACTGCTTCAATAGGACAAAACTACTAACTACCGGTCAAGATTTATTACTGACTCATGCTTAACAGCCCAGGGAAGCCTTGCTCCTCGCAACTGCGACGCGTCAGCAACCTAAAGTGCCACAAGGAACGCCCTACTGTGACGTAACAAAGGGCTAGGGTTTTGAGGAGGCGGTGCCTATTGTTACGTCACAATAGTGATTTGTACCCTCTGTGAGTGAACAGAAACCGGCACAGAACAGACTCCCAGTTGAGTGTAAAGCGGAAGAGTAACGCGATCGGGATCGCAGAAGTTGGGTGACCTTTTTTTTAATTATTTTATTTTACTTGAAGCAACGGCGGTTATATTGCCAGCTATGAATAGTAGCAGCAGATGCGCAGCCTCCCTTCTCCGACGAGCAGTGCTGGAGGCAGCTGAGAGCCAGTCCGGCGTGGCGACGACGCTGAGGCGGCGGCTGGATCGCAGCACCCAACACGGAGTTCGGTAAGAGCAACGTGGGAGAGGCTCGCTGATCTTCATTTCGAATGGAAAGGTTTGAGTGGTATAGCTAAGGTTCATTGAGTGCTTATATGCCGGCTTCAGAAGGGGAACCTTCTCCCGGCACGAACTGGGGCAAAAGGTAAAAAACGGATACAGCGGGATCCTCCCGGATTTAAAAGTTCCTTTTTTTTCTTTTGCTAGTCGTTTAGATATGGACGTTAACTGTGAGTTTTTGTCCTCAAGTGTAGGTGTAATCACACGTATTTCTTGTGCATCCCGGTAAAACGGGATAAAATAAGGCCGGCCACAGTTTTTTCTCTTTGAAATTCCTGGAATTGTAACCCCCATCCATCCATCCCACCCACCCACCTCTTTCCCTCATGACTTATCACGAGTGCTGGAGGGAGGTCCCTTAGTGGGGCTGATTCGACCACGGTTTGGTCGGTCGTCCCTCCTGCCTGCTCTCCCCCTCGCTCCTCTTTGTCTTCAAGTTCTTTAACTCTCCCAGGCCAGCCCGGCCGCCCGCCGCGAAACATCCCCCGGCCCCAACTTTTCCTCGCTGCATGATTAAAAAAAAGGAAACCCCACCCGCTGTTAGTTTCGCTGTTCCTCCTCCACCTCTGCGTCACTTGTGAGAAGTTGTAGAACGAAAAGCCTTTCCTGGAATTAGTCATTGTGCTTCCTCTTGAGAACAGTAAAAGATATTGAAGACGAAATGAAATCTTTTAATGCATTGGTTTCAAACTAAAAAGGTCGGTGCACACTGCGGGATCAGAGAAATAAGGTGCCTCCCCACCCCCACCAGAGAGCCACATGGCCATCACACTTTCGCCTGCCTGGCAGTGAATGTTCTGAGACCATGTGAAAGCCAGCCATGCACAGTACTGGGGTCCCAGAGCCTACACTGACACACAGGAGCCTGTATTATATATATTTTTTATTTTATGTATTGCCTGGATCGGATCCAGTGGGTGTTTTTTGTGCCCCAAATCACAAGGATTTTGGCTTGTTCCCTTGGTGTTCACTTTCTTGCCAGGATTACAAAGAGGGTGGAAGAAGGTGGTTCCAGGATGAATCAGGCAGGGAAAAAGTCCAAGCTTCAAAAAAAAACTCTTAACAGTACATCAACAATATCTCAATGTATCAGCAGCCACTGATAATATAAAATCCGGATCCGGCAAAGATGTCTTAACAGTAGACCCTAGACGGGGCCGTGTTTCAGCGCAAAGCCGCCTTCAGGGGTCACCAGATAGATAAGTCTAAAAGTGTCAGGATGTTAATAATGAGATCCAAAGTATATTAAAGCCAACTCTCAGTATAACAGAAACCAGCTACAAGTGTCGCTCCGGCAGGACGCCAGGCATTCTTTTTTTCGCTTTCTTGGGTATGGAAGCCTGCTGTGTTTCTTTTCATAATCCGGGGTCACATGAATTGTTAAATGTTAATGAGGTCTTATTGGATACGTATTTGAACTCCTGTGAGTTGTTTTATTTGTTAAAAAGTCCTTAGATTTTTCCCTTAGTCTAGTTTTGATCTTTGAGTACAATGAATGGGTCCCTTTTCATTGCCATATCTTGTCTCAGCTTTCGCCATTTGGCTAGACATCTTGATTAGGCCGCAGCAGACCTGGAACGGATCCCAGTAGCTCAAGACGAGCAGTCTTAAGCAAGTTTGAGTAATTTAATGAACTGGCCTGCCCTAGCTGAAAGCAGGTGTGAGGCAACAAGGCATAAAGTCTGCTGGCAGGAGGTTAAATATTTCAGCTCAAGTTCATAGAAACATCTCAGCTTCGGGCTCAACAGTTTGTAACTTCAGTAATCTTTAACTATGCTGCAATGCCTTAAGCTGTGGAACTGCATAAGTTCTTTCTTGGGCTTTGTCCTTGCAGCAGATTCCTGGTAGAAAAGAAAAAAACAGCCAGTTTAAGGGTTTGACATCCATTCTTGGCTTGTTTGCTGTAAAAATGAACTGGGGAGCAGGCGTGGACGGACAGTGACTCGGGGGGGCCCCCCAGCTGCTGCCGCCCCTTGCCGCCATGTTTCTACTACAGCCCCCTTACCTCAGCAGCTGCCACTACATCCGCCCCCCACATTCTCCCGAGCCTCAGTGTGCCCTTCCCGGTCCATCCTTGAAGGGCCCTGCAGGAGCAGGAAAGAACAGCACTCTTTTCTGCCCGGTGCCACCGTGTTAAACACGGCGGTGCCAGGCAGAATAACGGAAGCGGTCAAGAAAGAGTGCCCCTGCAGAGGCCGGTAGACAACCAAAGTGGGACCAAGGAGGACCCACTGAGGCTCGGGGGGAGGGGGGGCATCTGGGCCGGTAAGTCCACCTCTTCTGGGAAGGGAGATTGTCCAGTGCTGACTCCTAACGGTTGAGCTTAAAGCCCCCGATTGCAGGGGTCTGCAGGGTGCCCTGGTGTGTGGTCTATAGTTGAGGTCAGTTGCTGTAATGACTGGACCAGAGTGAGTTGGGATGGGATATAAAAAGATCCCCAGGTAGTCTTAGAAGCTCATGGCATCAGATTTTGGCCTGGTTCTGATTGAGCTGCATGGCCAAAAAAACAAAATGGTGGCTTTGAGACACTTTGCTCCAGTTTTCTTAAATGTGTAACATGAGACACAGCAGGTGGGTTCTAATAAAAAGGCTGAACGTTGTCTCATTTCCTTTCTTGATCGTACAGGTATTTAAGTTCCTGTGGCATACTGGCAACCCCGAGCACTAAACTACCTCAACTGTCTCCAGCCTTGGTGTCCAGACAGCAAGCTCGGTCCTTCCTTAATCTGGCAGCACCTTTGATGGGAAGCAAAAGAACGGAGTACGCAGAAGCCAGGATTCTCGGGTGAGGACTTCCTTTGATAGCGGTTCATTTTTTAGCCCCTCTTCAGTCAAAGGGCATCAACATTCCTCCTCATGAGAGAATCCCTGGGTGTACAGCACGGTTTCAGGCTGTAATGAGATGAGCTTTATGCCTTATCACCCAGGCTTGCCTAATCCCCATCTACATTTCTCTATGCAATCAAATGACCTTGAGTCTTGGCAAGCTCCAAAGGTCACTTGATAACTTGAAGGATTAAGGCCAGAAACTACTTTGCTATGTTTCTCAGCTGTTTTGTATGTATGCATATTCTCCAAGTTCACAGCACTCTAGAACTGAGGATATTCTGATATCAATGTGTAATAAAATATACTTCCAATGCATTTTATTGCTTTGTGCACCAGTCGCTAGATGCTTTTTTTTTTTTTGTCCTAGACACCAGGATCATCTTGTGTCCTAAACGGGTACAAGATCAGACATGTCTTTGATCTGTGCAGTGTAGCCAAAGTGCCGACAGACATAGGTCCTTGTTTGGCACATCTGCTACTGCTCATTTGAAATGTGTTAAGTAATCTAACTTTTTTTTTTTTAATATGGTGTGCTTCTGGATTCTGTGGTCTTGCATCTATTTTTACTGCACATGTGATCTAGCATAGATGGTCGATTTAAAATGTTGGCTCCAAATTATGAATGAATTTTTTTAAAATTCTTTCAGATATTCGATTGAACAGATGTATGATGTGGTAGCTGATGTGGAGAATTACAAATTGTTTGTGCCTTGGTGCAACAGTTCGAAGGTCCTTTCCCATTCCAAAGGGATCACAAAGGCAGAACTGGAAGTCGGTTTTGCTCCCATCGTGGAGCGCTATGTGTCTGAAATTTCTGTAATACCTCGGCACCAGATCCGGGTAAGGGTCTAAAATACATCTTGACAGGTGGTGGTCGCTTGGAGGCTGCCACTGTACAGTTTTGCACTTTCTGGTGGAAATGAGTGATTACTCACGGTGTCCTGTGTTGGTACGGACCGAGCTGTCCACTGTTGAAACCCATTATCATGACTGGCCAGTCTCAGCAGGGCAGACTTTCCAGGGGAAGCATCCTCAAATTTCTGAAGCTTCTTTAGGGTGCAGGGTTCTGAATTTTCATATGTCAGAGAGCAGGGAGGTTTTGTAACCACTGGCCCCATACAGGCCTCTTAATATGGGCATCTTGTGCTGGGTTGGGCCAAGTCATACGTTCTTGTTTCAGTAGGTGCATCTACCGACCATTTTATCAGATTTGCTTATCGGGAAGCCTCATGTTTGAGGATTCTGCTCGGTTACCATTTATCTGCCAAACACAGAAACAGAAATGTTTAAATGCACTGTCTGTAGTTCTCTAGCGTTGCAAAAATCTATGAAATTGGACACTAATGATTCTGCTCTTCTTCCTACAGGCTGTTTGTAGTGACGGGAAGCTCTTCAATCACCTGGAAACCATCTGGAGATTTGGTCCAGGGATCGCTGGGCAGCCTAACACCTGCACTTTAGACTTTTATGTAAGTACAATGGGTTATTCCAGCTGCTAGATTCTAAGTCAGTGGTTCCTATCTCACTTGAGGAGGGGGGGGGGGGTGCTGTTTGTTTAGTCTGGATCTTTTAATGAAAAAAAAAAAAAATTATTTCAAATTTCGTAGCCAAAATCAGGATAGAGCTAGTCTCTCAGTATCTAAAGTTGAGAAAAATAAGCCAGGTGTCTTTCAGTAGCTTGAATAACAGAGATTGAAGTGTGCACCTGGATGCTGTTTCTAGAATTGACATCTCAAGAAACAACTGGACTGTTTGGTTTTTTTTTTTTTCTTACCTATCCCAGGTCTCCTTTGAGTTCAAGTCCCTCTTGCATTCCCAGCTGGCCACCATCTTCTTTGATGAGGTGGTGAAGCAAATGGTGACTGCATTTGAGAAACAGGCAGCAAAAATATACGGGCCGCAGACAGTGGCCCTGAGGACTGAGAAGCGGCGAGCTGCACGAGCTGTGTGAGATGATGCCTATACCATTTGTACACGACAGTGAGACTGCTGAAATGCAAGGACGTTTTCATAAAAGATGGTAACCTCCATCTTTGGTCAGCCGAAGACTTGTCTTCGTGACAACCATTTGCCCAGATTTTTGACTGGGCTCCACTTCCAGTCTGTTGGTCTCTATTTATGCTATTTAACTTGCACACATCCGAAAGAAAACACGTTTTTAAATTATTTTGAAACTTATGTCATCTATTTATCTGTTTGTGTGAGGACCAATGATGTCTCGGTGTATGTTGGGAGTTCTCCCCACCCATCTGTAAATAACTGTAGTAATTTTTTTCCAGGACATATTTTTCCAGAAACTGTTCAATTTTTAAGCTGCAACCAAATAAAAAAAAAATGTTAATTTGGGTTTTACATGTGGTGCTGTCTTTAGTGATATTTGCATATCTAATAACCTTTCATAAAATAGACAGGAAACATTTTTATACAACAAAGGGTCATCAAATTATGCTGAATTGTAGGGAGGCTCAGAAAGAATGTGAGAACTTTCATATTGAGAAGGTGCTGAACGCCAAGAAATAACTGATCTGGACTGAGGCAAGCACTGCTGGAGTGGACCTCGCCTGTCAGAGGTTGAAGAGCAGGGGACAGGGCCTCTGCACATTCTGGTGTGCCCACTTCTGCTGTATGGGCTCTCTGATTCCGGCGTACAGGAACAGGAAGTGACACTCTAGTTAAGCAACCGGCAAAGCTGCCCATAGTGGTTTGTGGGAATTGCCACTGCTCACTCCCTTCACCAGGTACAGCCTAACTTGATCGAACTTCCAGTGAAAGTTATAGGAACCCAACTAGTTCCAAAATTCAAGCATGTATGGGATAAAAAGATCTTGGTGATAGCAGGGGTGAGGGGATAGCACCAGTTATGTAAGACCTGTGCCAGCGTAAAGGGAATGGGACTTAATACCGCTTTCTGTGGTTTTTGCAACTACATTCAAAGCGGTTTACATAGTATATACAGGTCCTTATTTGTACCTGGGGCATGGAGGGTTAAGTGACTTTCCCAGGATCAAAGTCCACTGCACTAATCACTAGGCTACTCCTCCACTTGCAACAACATTCCATGTAGAATCTCAAGTAGGGAAAGAGAAATGGGACTTGATATATCACTTTTCTGTGGTTTTTGCAACTACATTCAAAGCAGTTTGCATAGTATATACAGGTACTTATTTGTACCCTGGGGCGATGGAGGGTTAAGAGACTTGCCCAGAGTCACAAGGGGCTGCAGTGGGAATTGAACTCTGTTCCCCAGGATCAAAGTCCACTGCACTAACCACTAGGCTACTCCTCAACTAGCAGTATTCCATCTAGAATCTCAAATCAGTAGGAACATTCCGTAAAGAATCTCAAATAGGGAAATGGGACTTACTTCTGTGGTTTCTGCAACTACATTCAAAGCAGTTTATATAGTATATACGGGTACTTATTTGTACCTGGGGCAATGGAGAGTTAAGTGACTTGTTCAGAGTCACAAGCAGCTGCAGTGGGAATGGAATCCAGTTCCCCGGGATCAAAGTCCACTGCACTAGCCACTAGGCTACTTCTCCACTCGGGGCAAAGGAGTCCTGTATAGAAGGTGTGGAACCAAACAAGCTTAGCGGTGATTAGGTGGCAGTCTCTGCCCTGTTTGTGGCTGGACAGTTTTAGATACATTGGAGTGGGGCTTCGATGACAGCTTTTAGTAGTTGGAGAGCAAGGCTGGTACCAGGCAGACTTCTATGGTCTGTGCCCTGAGAATGGCAAGGACAAATCAAGGTCAGGTATACGTATGGCAAGGACAAATCAAGGTTAGGTATATATATGTAGTACTGCATCATACCATCTGAGTTTGTCTTGTTAGGATGGACCATAGATGTCTTTGTCATCTACTATGTTACTATGCACAAAGAGGCAAACTGGCAGGGTTGACATCTGATATACTCTTCTGCTTGCAAGCCTTGGAAGAGGAGATGTTGGGGGCCAGATGCCAGTTGCTTCTCTTATTGAGGCTCAATGTGTTGTCTGTATAGGGTCTGAGGATTCCCACCGCAGTGATCCAGTTTTTCAGAATCACGTGAGTATGGTTATGTAGGAACAGCTTTCAAAAGCTTCGAAATGAAATCAAAACAAGAAAGGGACTTCTAGCAGTCTTAATTGCTGCCTCAATTATATAAATGAGTTTAACCAATCTATTCTACTCTGCCCTTTGTAGCTAGAGTGCCTTATCCTGGGTTCACCGTTTTTACACTATGGGGATAATTTTGTAAAGGGCGTTAAAAATTAGGTGCTTAAAATCTGTGTGCTAAGAGATAATGGTATCCAGATTCTGTTACAGAATAAGTTGTCATTTAGGCAGGTGTAAATGTTGGCACCTTACACTATTCTATAAGTTATCCCCTGGACCCTATATAGGGTGCCTGAACTTCAGCAAACTTCTGAGATGCATACACAAATTGGATAATGAGCTCTGAACCATCAATAGCTGGGTGCTAACAACTACTGATCTTAATTGACACTCATTAAAATTTGCGCACACATTGCTGTGTGCTGTTTTATGAAGCACAGCGCCTAACTCCCATACCAAAGAGAAACCATCCAAGCGTGCTGAGTGTAACAGATTTGGTGTAAAAAGCAAAGCTGGGAATACCACCTTAGGACCTGTACCGGAAAAAGAAATTGGACAAATTCCTGGTTAGAGTATCTGTCTTTTAAAAAAAGGTTTGGACAAATTCCTGGAGGAAAAGTCCATAGTCTGCTATTGAGATCCATGGGAAGCAACTGCTTGCTTGCCCTGAAATTTGTAGTATGGAGTGTTGTCATGATTTGGATTTCTGCCAGGTACTTGTGACCTGGCTTTGCCACTGTTTCGAAAACAGGATACTGGGCTAGATGGACCATTGGTCTGATCCAGTATGGCTACATTTTATGTTCTTACTAGTAAAAAAAGGCCCGTTTCTGACACAAATGAAACGGGCGCTAGCAAGGTTTTCCTCGGAGTGTGTATGTTTGGGAGAGTGTATGTGAGAGTGACTGTTTGAGAGTCAGAGTGAAAGTGTGAGTGTGTGTGTGTGAGAGAGAGAGAGTGTGTGTGCAAGTGTGTATGTGAGACACAGTGTGAGAGAGAGAGTGTGTGTGAGACACAGATTCTCTGTGAGAGTGAGTGTATGAGACCAAGCGAGTGTGTGAGTGACTGTGTGGCACATAGAGAGTGAATGTGATACAGTGGGAGACAGAGTGTGTGAGAGTGAGAGTCAGAAAGACATTGTATATGAGAGAGAGAGTGTGAGCCCTGCCCTCCCAATCCATGCCCATCTGTCCCCTGCCCCCTCCATTCATCCCTATCCAGCAATTCCCCTCTCTCCCTGAGCCCTGCCCTGCAATCCATATCCATCCATGCCCATCTGTCCCCTCCATTCATCCCTATCCAGCAATTCCCCTCTCTCCCTGAGCCCTGCCCTCCCAATCCATGCCCATCCATGCTCCTATGTCCCCTACCCCCTCCATTCATCCCTTTCCAGCAATTCCCCTCTCTCCCTGAGCCCTGCCCTCCCAATCCATGGCCATCCATGCTCCTCTGTCCCCTGCCCCCTCCATTCATCCGTTTCCAGCAAGTCCCCTCTCTCCCTTCCATGACCCCCCCTTGCATCCATGCTCCTCTCTCTCCCATGTCCCAGCGTGGCCCGCCCTCTTCTCCCCCCCCCCTTCGCATCCATGCCCCCCCTTCGCATCCATGCTGTCGTTTCTCCCCTGCCCTCCCTCTCCCATTGTTCAACTTTACTGCCCACCCTCTTCTCTCCCCCCAATATCCCTTTTTTTTTCTTCTTTTTAAATTTACCTCCGTGGCGGTTCCGGCAGCGCAGCGTCAGGGAAGGAGGCGGCGCTCCCCACGTCTAGCCTTCCCTTCGCTGTGTTCCGCCTTCTTCTGACGTCAGAAGAAGGCGGAACACAGCGAAGGGAAGGCTAGAGACATCGGGAGCACCGCCTCCTTCCCTGACGCTGCGCTGCCGGAATTGTTTGTTTTTTTTTCCGCCCTCGACGTCATGACGTTTGACGCGAGGGCGGGGCAGAGACGGCTGGCTGGCTTCACACCACGAATCCTACAGGGAGTGTTTGAGTGGCTTCAGAACGTTGTCTTCAGAACGTTCACGGAGCGTTTTATTATATTAGATTAGATGCCTAGCTTGGACAGAATACTACCTAACCTGGGCTCCGGCATGTACACCAGGTTTTTGCAGGTGAAAACCAGCACCTAGGTGAATGATTTGTTGTAAACGCTCTTTATATAAGGTGTGCCCCTTTATAGAATAGCACTTGGTACAGAGAGGTTTTTTTTTTTTTAATGTCTAGTTTTGGCATGATTTATTGAATTCCCCCCCGACCCTGCCCCCATGCATGTCCTCTTTGAAGTTCGGTGCTATTCTGTATGTGGATCTGTACTAGGACTGGTGCTCTTTTAACATGTTTATAAATGATCCGGAAATCGGAACAACGAGTGAAGTGATTACATTTGCAGATGACACACAACTATTCAAGGTTGTTAAAGCATATGTGGGCTGAGAAAAATTGCAGGAAGACTGGGCATCCACATGGCAGATAAAATTTAATGTGGAAAAATGCAAAGTGAATCATATTGGGAAGAATAATCTGAATCATAGTTACTTGATGCTGGGGTCCACATTAGGAGTCGGCACTCAAGAAAAAGATCTAGGTGTCATATGGAATCTTCTGTCCAGTGTGCAGTGGTGGCTTAAAAACCAAACGGATGCTAGGCGTTATTAGGAAAGGGATGGTAAATAAGACCCGAAATACTATAATGCCTCTGTATTACTCCATGGTGCAACTTCACCTTGAGTATTGTGTTCAGTTCTGGTCGCCCTATCTCAAAAAAGATATAGCGGAATTAGAAAAAGTTCAAAGAACAGAGACAAAAATGATCAAGGAGCTGGAATGCCTCTCATATGTGGAAAGGCTAAAGAGGTTACAGCTTGGAAAAGGGGAGATATGATTCAGGATTTTGTACACCTCTGGTGTAGAATGAGTAGAAGTAAATCGATTTTATTTATTTATTTTTTTAACTTGTTCCAAAAGTACAAAGACTAGGGGGACACTCAACGAAGTTACATGGAAATCCTTTGAAAACAAATAAGAAATTATTTTTTCACTTAAATAGTTAAGCTCTGGAATTCGTTGCCGGACAATGAAGTAACAGCGGTTAGCGTATCTGGGTTTAGAAAAGGTTTGGACAAGTTCCTGGAGGAAAAGTCCATAGTCTGCTATTGGGGCTTCTGCCAGCTACTTGTGAGTTGGATTGAGCTAGATGGACCATTAGTCTGACCCCCAGTATGGCTATTTTTATGTTGTGGGGTTTTTTTTGTTCGGTTTTTTAAATCGCAGTTAGGTACTTAACTTTTGAGGTATACTGTGTAGAATTAGGGTGTATGTGTTGTGTAGATAGAATGTATTTGGATACAGGCAGCAGATGATGTTTTGTATATTCCTGAGAATCTAGCATGTGATGTTTTTGTTCTTTCCTGAGAAAGTAGCAGAATAGCAGGTGATGTTTGTACATTCCTGAGCAGGTTCACGAGCTGTTCATGTAGAGTTGTTCTTGTAAGCAATGCATGATCATGGTTGTGTAAGCAAAATGTAACCAATAGTAATGATAATACATGTAATATCCATGAATATTCATAGAGTATATAAGAAGGGGATTGACTCCCAAATAAAGAGTTTTTTGCCCAGACACACGAGAGGAGAGTTATTTTGCAACATCTGGTGATCCCCGACGTGATCGGTGAAAACGTGACGTACTTACTACGACTGGAACAGTCAGCGCGCCATTCCTTCTACGGAACACTGTAAGTATGGGGGGAAATTTAACATCATCACATAAACAACATGCACAGGAGCTATATACTATAACGCAAAGATATGGTTCCTCCCGAAATCCAATAACTCTTAAAGATATAGAGCGTTTAATTGAGGAAATAGTTTGTCAATGTCCCTGGTATCCAGAGAAGGGATCATTCGATCCTCAAACATGGGAAAAGATAGGGCAGCAGTTTCGTTTAGAGCCTAGAGTTTCGACTCCTATATTATTGACTTGGAGAGAGATATATTCTACTATAGTAATTCTCTCTTCTGGATTGACAGGCATTACTAACGAAAATATATCCAACAAATTGCCAGGCAAGACCTGGTCTCTTTTACCTCCCGCGACTCTTGGACCTACACCTTCTCCTCCTTCTTGTCGGCTGGCCACCGATATGGGAAGGGAAGAGCAAAACAAAACTCCTGACTTTACTACTACTACCCCTAATAAACCAATTGAAAATATCCAAAACAACAACGCTAATGATAGCGTTATTATTACCAAAACACCAAAGAGCGTAGAACGACCTAGTTTAATTCAATTAGGTATACAGCAAGCACGAAAAAATGGTGAATTCATTTGGAACGATGATCTATGGGATAATTCGGAACCTAATCCTAATTTATACCCAGTTACTAGAACTACAACAATAGAGGCAGGGAACGAAACACATCATGCAGAATGGACTGCTCTACCTTATCAAGTTTGAGAGAATTACGTAGAGCTATCGTAGAATCAGGTTTAAAAAGTTCATTTGTTCAAGGCATGATAGAAGGGATTAGTAACGGTTACTTAATGACTCCAAAAGATTGGAAAGACCTTTTCCGTATGCTGTTAACTCCTGCGCAATATGTAGTGTGGGATAATGAATATAAGCAAGCAGCACAACTTATCACTGGGACTAATTTGGTGCCTGATCAAATTTATGGATCGGGACCATTTTCAACCCTTGATATGCAAATTCAACAAAACGATACCTGTTTTCAAGCCATAGGCACTTGTATCTTGCGAGCATTTAAAAGAACACCAGAAGGGAATAAACCAACAAAATCTTTTGCATCAATTAAACAGGGTGCAACCGAATCTTACCTTCAATTTGTTAATCGATTGCAGGAAGCTGTAACTAGGCAAATTGATAATCTTGATGCGCAAACAGAGTTATTGATTAAATTAGCCCAAGAAAATGCAAATTCAGATTGCAAAAAGGCATTGCAGACTGTAGCTCATCGCCCAGGAATTACTTTAGCAGATTTATTGAGCGCATGTGCAGATGTGGGGACTCATGGTTATTCTATGAATTTGTTAGCAGGAGCTATACAAAAAGGTAATAAGCCACAGGGGACGTGTTTTAATTGTAAGAAACCAGGACATTTTCGAGCTCAGTGTAGAGCCCCAGGAGGGGGTGCCAACTTTGCAAAAGGACCTTCTCGACCTTCTCGAAAATGTCCTCGATGTCAAAAAGGATATCATTGGGCCAATCAATGTCGCTCTAATCCAATTAATTCCACACCGCCACCCCCAAAAAACTTTGCTCCGGGTTAACTCCTAACCTCGGTCCAAAGGGAGTGCAAGGGTCTTTTGCTCATAGTACTACTGCTACACAAGGTAGTGCAGGAATTGACCTTATTGCAGCGGAATGTAAAACTGCCATCTTACCTCATGAAGTTTTGGTATATAATACTACCTTTAAAGGACCCATTCCAGCGGCTACTGTAGGTTTAGTATTACCTCGCTCCTCTGCATCGAAGGCAGGTATTCATGTTATCCCTGGAGTTATTGATGCTGATTACACAGGCATTGTTAAAATTCAAGTATGGTCCTCATCACCTTTAACAATTTCTCCCGGGGACTCGTGGGCACAATTAATTATTTTACCATATTTTACAGCACCTATTCCTTCTACTGTCTCTCGTACAGGGGGCTTTGGATCTACGCGACAGGTAAGTGCAGTTTTAAAACCGGTTTCTAATGCACGACCCACTGCTCAATTTTTATTGCAACAAAAGCCCTTTGTTGGTATATTAGATACCGGGGCGGATGTTTCTGTCATAGCTTATAAACAATGGCCTGTGGAATGGCCCATTGAAGATACTTCACATGTGACAGGAATAGGGGGAACTCAGTCAGCCTCCCAAAGTTCTCAATGGTTATCTATTACATATCCTAACGATACCAAGGTTCTAGGACATATTAAGCCCTGTATTTTACAAGTACCCTTTAATTTATGGGGTCGTGACCTTTTGGAACAATTAGATGCATCATTGATCCTACCTGATTAACAGTTCATAAATATGTCTTTTTCTCTTCCTTTGGAATGGAAAACTGACAAACCTGTTTGGGTAGAGCAGTGGCCGATTACCAGAGAAAAACTGTTGATTTTACATCAATTGGTGGAAGAACAATTACAATTAAATCACATTGAGCCTACCAATTCTCCATATAATACTCCGGTATTTGTGATCAAGAAAAAATCCGGAAAATGGAGATTTTACATGACCTACGAGCTATTAATGCGATTTTAGAACCAATGGGCCCGTTACAATGTGGTATTCCAAATCCTAATTTGATTCCTTATGATTATCAATTAGCTATTATAGATCTGAAGGATTGTTTTTTTTCAATTCCTCTCCAGGAAAAAGATTATAAATACTTTGCTTTTACTGTACCTGTTTACAATAATGCACACCCTACTACTAGGTATTGTTGGAAAGTTTTGCCCCAGGGAATGTTAAATTCACCCACTATTTGTCAATACTATGTTCATCAAGCCTTGCAACCATTTCGTGCCTATTTCCCTCAACTTTTGGTATATCATTATATGGATGATATACTAATTGCAGGGATAACTCTTCCCCCTTCTTGGAAATCTACTTTAATTTCTATCTTGGCCTCCTCAGGATTAACAATTGCCTCAGAGAAGGTTCAAGAAAAGGAACCCTATGTATATCTAGGTTTCCGTATGACTAAAGCTGCAGCCCAACCTGTCGCTCCTCATCTCAATTTACAGTCTCCCACGACATTACATCAATTACAAGAGATTTTAGGAAATCTCAATTGGTTACGTCCCTACTTGAAACTTCCTACAGAATTTTTACAACCCCTGTTTCTCGCATTAAAAGGTCATAAAACACCTGCTGAATTAATTACACTCACTGCATCGCAACAAACAATTCTGTCACAATTGGATCAAATCTTACAAACAAAATGGACAGATAGACGAGATGCATTTGCCCTTTTTTGTTTTTGCGTTCTCAAAGACCCCACCCACCGACAACCGTTTGGTGTCTTATATCAAGATACAACTCCTCCGAAATTGATAGAATGGGTCTATTTACAGAATACTCTCCATTCTACTATTACACAATGGCCCCAGCAACTAGCCTTGCTGATTACTAAAGCTCGAGAGCGAGCAACATTCATGACTGGTTTCGACATTCTTAAACTCATCATTCCTCATTCTTTGTGGCAGTGGGAAAAAATGATTCAGTTCTCCGACGACTTGCAATTTATTTTAGCCACTTATGTTGGTATTATAGATTGCCACTATCCTAAAGACCCTCGCATACAGGGCACATCCATTTTGCCAATCACTCTTCATGATCCCATTTCTTTACGTCCACTCCCTACTGCTCTCACCGTCTTTACAGATGGTAGTCCCACTCGTGGGGTGGTTACTTGGTACAATCTGAACAAATGGCACGTCAAATTTACCTCTCCACAAACCTCTGCTCAACGTTCAGAGCTTGCTGCCATCATCCTGGCTCTTTCTTTATTTTCAGATCAACCACTGAATCTTATTGTTGACAGTCAATATTGTGCTAATCTTGTCCGTCGCATGCCCGACAGTTATGTATCATTCAAAATGGATGCCTCTTTTTATGCTTTACTGTTAACCCTCCAAGGTTACTTGGAGAATCGCCTTTCTTCTCTCTTTATAGGTCATATCCGCAGTCATCAACCTTTTCCTGGTGGTCTGTCTGAAGGGAATGCTCGAGCGGATCGCCATCTTCATTTTTTCTCCACAGCACACTGCAGTCATGAACTTCATCATCAAAATGCACCTAGCCTAGCTCGCCAGTTTCAAATTTCTTTAGAAGAAGCTAGAGCTATTATCAAAAATTGTCCACAATGTTCCTTTTCAGCTCCTACCTTTTTTCCTGGAGTTAATCCTCGTGGTCTGGAAGTTAATAGCCTCTGGCAAATGGACGTTACTCACTTTCCCCCTTTTGGTCAATGGTCTAAGCTTCATGTGGTTGTTGATACTCATTCTGGATTTTTGTGGGTCACTGCACAAAAAGGGGAAACTACATCTCATGTCCGCTCTCATCTTCTCCAAGCTTTTGCGGTCATGGGTGTTCCTAAAACTCTCAAGACAGACAATGCCCCTGCTTATACTTCCACCTCCTTACAGGAGTTCCTGACCCTCTGGCATATTGAGCACCTTTTTGGTATCCCCTATAACTCCACTGGTCAAGCTATTGTTGAACGTGCTAATCGCACACTGAAAACTGCTTTAAGTAATCTGACTACAAAAAAAGACGGTATTCTCCGTCATAGAGTAAGCATTGATGAATGCTTAGCACAAATCCTTTACACACTGAATCATCTCAATCTCATCATAATCCTGCTACAAAAACTTTTTCTTCCAGATTTGAACAACATTTTCGTACTCCTGCCCCACCTTTATCTCGTCCTTTGGTCATATACCGACAACTACCTTCTGATCAGTGGAGTTCCCCTGTGCCTCTCCTTACCTGGGGTCGTGGTTACGCTGCTGTTCAAACAGATTCTGGCCCGGTGTGGATTCCAGCAAAGTGGGTGAAACCTCATGTCGTGGCATCAAGGTCTTCACAACCCAATTCCCAATTTCACACTCACCCTTCAAGGACCGCAGATGCAAACACGCAAACGGTCAGTGACTCGTCAACCTAATGCTCCTGTTACTTGGGGACAAATTAAAGCCTTGAGTCAACAAGCTACAGAGACTTTAGAAAAAGCTCATATTGAAAAGACTGATGATAACTTCGTAGTGGCTATTATTGCAGCGCTTAATGCTAATTCCATTACATTGCTTCTACTGTGTTGTTGTTTGTACATACCTTGTGGACAGTCACAATTACTTCCCACAAAAAATATTTGGGAAGCGTTTGCAATTTCACTGAACCAAACTGATTTCTGTCTTTCTCATCAAAAGGCAGTTGGAGAAGTTTTGGCAACTTGCCTGATTCCAGTATGTCATGATCCTAAAGATATGCAAAATGATACTTGGTTTTATTCACAGCTTCCTGTTAATTCATCCTATCGAAATGCTTCTTATGAATACCATAATTGGGGAACACAAACCCTGTTGCCGCCTACTTTGGCAATGCATGTGAGAACCAATCAAATAGCTAGTATCAATATGACATGTGCTCGTATGGTTAATTGTACCCGATCAAATTGTGTTAATTTTGGACCAACTTTGTTAAATTGTAGCTCCTACGAAAATGTTTCATATATTTATAAATTTACTCATTTACCCCCTGGCTGGTTTTGGTCATGTGGAATGTATACCTTTAATTATATTCCAGCTAATATATCTGATGGTACTACATGCTGTCTAAGTCGACTCACTATGGTACTTCCCAGTAAACATATTTTATTTTCTAACTCCTCACATATGCGATCCAAGCGTATGACCCTTGCTGCCAATTGCAATGATAATGTTAAATTTCTGAGTCAAACTGAATATCTGGCACTTGCATTTTCATTAATAGGTGTCCCTGCATTGGCAGCGGCAAATGCAAAAATATTCGTGAATTAGCCTGTTGGGCAATTAAATCAATCAATGCAACCTCCACTGCTATTAGTTTACTTAATGCTGAGCAACAGCAATTACGTCATGGAGTTTTACAAAATCGAGCAGCCATTGATTATCTTTTATTACTTAACCATCATGGTTGCGAAGAGTTTCAGGACATGTGCTGTTTTAATTTATCTGACAATTCAAAGGCCATTGACAAACAATTAGCTTTCCTACGGAATTTAACTACTCATATTACTATTCATAATAACCTACTCTCTGATGTATGGGATCAATTGTGGCAATGGATCCCTTGGACCTGGCTCCGCCCTATTATCCAGTATTTAGTCATTGGTATTTTTGTTTTCACTATTTTTTGCTGTTGTATACAATGCATTCCTAACCTTTTTTCTTTATGTTTTCCTCGTCCATTCGCTCCAACACGTCACTCTGCTCAATATGTTTATAAGCTATTACAAACATCTCCACCTCCATCTCCAGCTGGCACACCACGGAGATTTCATTAAAAAAAAAAAAAAAAAAAAAAAAAAAAAAAAAGGTGGAGATGTAGATAGAATGTATTTGGATACAGGCAGCAGATGATGTTTTGTATATTCCTGAGAATCTAGCATGTGATGTTTTTGTTCTTTCCTGAGAAAGTAGCAGAATAGCAGGTGATGTTTGTACATTCCTGAGCAGGTTCACGAGCTGTTCATGTAGAGTTGTTCTTGTAAGCAATGCATGATCATGGTTGTGTAAGCAAAATGTAACCAATAGTAATGATAATACATGTAATATCCATGAATATTCATAGAGTATATAAGAAGGGGATTGACTCCCAAATAAAGAGTTTTTTGCCCAGACACACGAGAGGAGAGTTATTTTGCAACAGTGTTGCATCATTAAGTTGCCCAGCAGTGATTTGTCCACTTTGGGTAGAGCCACATTCACTCCTCTTTCCTTCGTCTCTTGCCCATCCTTTCAAAATAGCACTTTTAGAGTTTTAACTCCTTCCTAGCATGTCGCCTTACATTCTAGGAAGCATATTAACAGTCATATCACTCTTTTTGGGCTAAGCAGATTACACCACTGATGGAACGTAAGGTGTGTCGTCTTAGGTCAGACCAAATGTCCATTGTTAGTAGTCTGTCTCTTGACAGTAGCCAGTCAGGGGCACATATACCTGCTGACTAGATGGGATCATACCTCTGCTGTTTAGGGCTATAATTGTCATCTGTGCAGGTTGTCTTCTTCCACTTCACAACTCATGAATAATATCATTGACCTGTATATGTATTTCTCTCTCATAAAGCCCCCCACTATTTGTTTATTTAGGGGCCCTTTTACTAAGCCGCATAAGCATCTACGTGCACCCAGCATGTCCCAAAATGGAGTCACCACATGGCTCTTGTGTTAATTTCAGTTGTGGTGCACGCCTGAAAAATAGTTGACACGCATAGGTCATTACCTCCTGGTTACTGCGTGAGACTTTATCGCTAGCTCAATGGGGAAAGGGAAATGGGACTTGATATACCGCCTTTCTGAGGTTTTTGCAACTACATTGAAAGCGGTCTACATATATTCAGGTACTTATTTTGTACCAGGGGCAATGGAGGGTGAAGTGACTTGCCCAGAGTCACAAGGAGCTGCAGTGGGAATCAAACTCAGTTCCCCAGGATCAAAGTCCACTGCACTAATCACTAGGCTACTCCTCCACTCCAGGCTGGTGGTAAGGTCTCGGACTCAAAATGGACGTGCGGCAATTTTCATTTTGCTGCACATCCATTTTCGGCAACAATTTTAAAAAGGCATTTTTTACAGGTGCACTGAAAAATGATTCTGCGCACGCCCAAACCGCGTCTAAGCTACTGCAGGCCATTTTTCAGCATGCCTTTGTAAAAAGGGCCCCTTTATTTTGCTCCCAACTTGTTCAGAAGTAGCTTGAGGTGAGTTACATTCAGGTACACCAGTTTGTCAGGCTCACCAGTTTGCACCTGAGGCAATGGAGGATTAAGGGCCCTGTTTCCAAAGGCTCACTAGCGTTCTTTAGCACACGCTAACCGTGCAGGCGCCCATAGGAAGAGTTGGGGGCACCTACATAGTGCTAATTTTTTGCTTGCCTTTGTAAACAGGGCCCTAAGTGGCTTACCCAAGATCACAAGGAGCAGCAGTGGGATTTGAACCCGGCACCTCTCTAACCACTAGGCCACTCCTCCACTCCATATGAATTAAGTCCCTTTACCACCCCCCCCCCCCCCCCCCGAAGTTGGTACCTCAAGCTTCAGTCCTTTTCAAATTATATAGGGGGGGACGGACGGACATACACCCTTATACCACTATGATCTGATAAACCTCTGTTCAACAGAGTTGATGAATTGATGCTAAGAAATAGCGGTAATGCTTTTAAGGATTTTTTTTTTTGTCTGAAATTCAGGTCCAGCCAGGAGCGTATTGGTTAATCCTACCTGATCAGCTTCTGTCCTAATTGTACTCTGGCCCTTAGCAGCTGTATTACAGAAATTTGCTTAGGACCAGTGCCAGTTCAAGCAGAGGTGTAACTGGAAGGGACACAGTGTGCCTTTTCACTGGCCCTCTCCCTCTCTCTGAACTACCTTTCACCTCTTTTCTGACAGTCTTCTGCCTGGTCATTCACATGCAAACTTTTTAGTTTTTTATTGCACTCATTCTGCAAGAAAGTTCTGAGAGCAGAATGAGTGTTCTAAACTTTTGTTGGGTACACTGATGCACAGGGAGGTAACAGATAATTAGACTGGCATAACTCTTAGAAATCTCACTGTTAACTATAACTGGGCTATGAGAAGGTGGCAGCTTATAGGTAGATAATGCCACTGGCTGTCCTGCAGTTATTCGACTCATATGTGTGGCTTTAATAAGCATCTCTACTCTCATCCCTTTCTATCCCCTCTAGTAGCATTTATACACCGGTGACACCAAAATGTAAGATCACAATGTATTAAGATTACTTGCCAGCCTCAGATGTTATACTTAGGTCCATTAGAACAACATGCAGGCCCCTGGAGTAATCTAGCAGTGGGTGCGGTGCACTGCAAACATGTGGACCCAGGCCCATACCTCCCCCTACCTGTTACACTTGTGCAGGAAACTGAGAGCCCTCCAAAACTCACCAGAAACCCACTGTACCTACATATATGTGCCCCCTTCACCCATAAGAGTTATTGTAGTGGTGTACAGTTGGGGGTAGTGTGGTTTGTTTATTTGGGGGGGGGGGGGGGGCTCAGCATGCAGGGTAAGGGAGCAATGGTGAGATATGTACCTGGGAGCATTTTATGAAGTCCACTGCGGGGCTCCCTAGGGGATGTCGGAGGGACCAGTCTACTAAAAATGCTGGCCCCTCCTACATCCCAATGGCTTGATTTTGTGTGTTTTGCACTTGGACGTTTTTTTTTTTTCTAAAAATGGACTGAAAAAACAAAACATCCAAATCACAAATCCTTGTTCAAAACACTATATGTCCTCCAGAGATCCATGAAGTCCATTGTCTTGGGTTTACCATGGCTACAGAAACACAACTCGACTTTAGATTGGGAGAAAGGCGAAATGACCACCTGAAGTAATACCTGTCACCAACATTCCTTGGATTTCGAGACACATGCTATTACCTTAGTGCTAGTACTTCTGGTGATTCACCCCGGACCAAAGGGGTTCTGCTCATGGTATGCCCCGAGCTGCAAGCTGAGACACATCTTTTGCATCTAGAGAATACGGATGCTGTGGATAGAGGCTTCCTCAGAATAAACTTTGCTCGCTTCTCATATCCAAGACCCAAGCCATGGCCGACTACATGACTAGAGATCTTCCGAAGGAACTCCCTGAACCTCCTACTTCATGTACCATGACTGAAGAACCAGACCATGGATGCATGGTCCTGGACACCCCTGATTACAGGAAGGCCTATGGTTTCAAGGACAACCCATGGGAGTCTGCTGGCCATCTTGTCCCACATCTGATTAGAAGGTTCCAGCAAAGATTTCCCCACAAATCCAAGTCAGGACTCCAGAGGGGGGGGGGGGGGGGGCTCTTGAGGGCCACCACCGTGCTTCCTGCCTCGACACACCTTTTCTTCTGATTGGGTCCCTTGGTGCTCCTCCAAGCAGTAACCCACTTCTCAGCGGCCTTTCCTTCGTCAGCTGGTGCTTGCAACCTGCCGTGCACACACATGTATGTGCATCATAGAGATGAGTTTAGGGCCTGGCGACAGGAAGTGCCAGACTTGTGAGGGATGCCCAAACTTCCTGTTTGGGGCCTATTTAAGGAAGGCACTGTTGTTTCCTCAATGCCTTCGCAACAGGTCCCTTTGCTGCAGCCTTGTCTTATCTGACTCTAGCCTTGTCTTGCCGGACCCCTTCCTTGCCTCCATGTTCCATGCCTGCCTGGCTTCTACATTCCAGTCTTGTTTCCAAGTCCTGCCTTGTCTCCAGTTCCAGCCTTGCCCACCCTTGCCTCCTCCAACCTTATCTCCGGTTTCAGCCTTGCCCACCTTGTCTCCAGTTCCTGCCTTGCCTCCAGCTCCAACCTTGCCTGCCAGGTCTCCCGCCTTGCCTGCCTAGTCTCCAGCTCCAGCCATGTCTGTCTTGTTACCAACTCCAGCCTGATCTTCAGTTTCTGCTGAACCTGTGCCTAGTTTGCGTGACTTGCCTGCCATCAGTTGGGGCCTGGCTAACCCTCAGGTTGACTGGTCAGTGCTATCCCAGCTGCAGCCCAAGGGTTCACTTTCCCTGAGTCGTGACACATGAACTGTCCAGGTTTGATCATATCTCCCCAGCTTTGACTTCATTGCTTTGGTTGCCAGTTGAATATAACATTCATTATAAGATTTTGATGCTGGTTTTTAAAGTTCTAATTGATAAAATCGGTAGTGGTCTCCATCTACATCAACCCTCTCAAATTTTGAATTTGAATTCGGCTTCAGCTAACTTGTGTATATTCCTCCCTATACTAGGCCTGTAAGATGGGCCTGCTAACTCTCAGATTTGCTGATAAGCATAAATTTAGTTTCACCCTGCAGCTACATGTAAGCAGAGTGCTTGATCAGTATATGGAAAGTATTGGTGGCACTTCTTGCAAATCACATGTCAAGGAGAAACACAGGAAGAACTGAGGCTGTGCGGCCCATATATGGCAGATAAAAATGGGTTTAACCTTGATGTTGAAAGACTGAGGACCCTCCAAAGAAGGAGATGTTTCCCCAAAAATATGTGTTCAGAGAGAAGGGCACGAGTTATTTCATGCAACTTGTTTGCTGTTGCTGGGACCACATGTATGGGGTAAGGGAATTAGCCAATGAACACATAGTATGCATGTGATTGGAGCAGGAGAGGCTGGTAAGAAAACAGGAACAGGAAATTACCTTTTATGTATTATGAGAAATAATATCAAAGGAGTATGGTCTTTTATGTATAATGAAGGAAACAGAAAATTCCCTTATATGTACAAAAAGTTAGATTAGGAGAAATCACATGATTTAGGAGAAATTAAACTTGTAACAGTATATAAATGAAGACTGAGAAAGTTTTACTGAGCAGATTTTGTTATTCAGTCTTTGCATCTGGCTTTTCTGGGTGACAACCTGCTCCAGAGAGAACAATTATTTTGTATTGGCTTAGAGAAATACCAATAAAGATTTTTACTGGTTGTGCCAAATCTAAGTTTGAATTGTCCCTCTTATTCCAGCCTAGGAGTTTAACTCCGAGGGCTAAAGTGTCCTCCCCTACTAGGGAGCAAGGGACAGGGGGGACATTACATTCGTTATACGTTTCATCCTTTCATTTAATTTGATTGGAGGAGTATAGAACAGCTTTTTTTTTTTTTTTTTTTTTACATGGCAGGACCAAAACCCTGGAATGAATTACCTTTCCATGTGCATCTAAAAAGGCTCTAAAAACAATTCTATTCCAGCAAGATTTTAGGGATAGCCTTGTTGATGCATAAAAGAATTATCTTGGTAGGTAAAGATCTATCTTGGTGCCGTTTTTTAAATAATTTGTAAAGCAGGATTATGTTTGTATGCTGCTGAATTATTATGTGATTGTGTTTTATTTTGGTTTGTATACGTGTTTTTATGTATGTAATCTTGTAATCCGCCTAGAATCGTAGATAGTGCAGAATATAAAATGTATACATAAATAAGTAAATGGTTGCAAACTATGCATATATATTTCAATGTCCTAACAGAAAAGTGATTGTCAACGAAAGAAAAGGGAGGCAAATGCAAGGAGGATTCCAAAACAATGGAACTGTATTGTAATAGTCATATAAAACAACACGGCTGTGTTTCAGCACTTTGGCCTGCCTCAGGGGTCAGTGAACCTGCTGATGAATGATTAAAATAATGTTAATATGGATTATAACAATCACATAAACATAAAAATTGCTGAGTGATTTGTTTATTTATGTTTATGTGATATCATATTTATGTTATTTTAATCATTCATCAACAGGTTCATTGACCCCTGAGGCAGACCAACGTGCCGAAACATGGCCTTGTAGGGTTGTTTTATATGACTATTACAATAAAATTCCATTGTTTTGGAATCCTCCTTGCATTTGTCTCACCTTTCTTTGGGTGTAGTAAATAGGCCATTAACATAAGCATTGTTAATATGTGTTGTAGCTTGAGGCCTATCCACTGGAATGGTGGTGGGCCAAGTTACATGGTTTTAACCAGCTGAGAAGCCCTGACTAGGCCTGATAACCCACTGATGGCCTTATAGTTGAGAACCTGCAAAAAGCAGGACTGCAGGAGGAGTCTTAATAAAACCTGGTACAACTTACAAAATGAATGTAGCACATATGATGATTGAATAATGGATAAAAAAATGGATAAAATCTGGTTTTTAAAATGAAGTTTGTGTTTCTATACGATGGTACTCAGATCATAAGATCATATGAAAGTAGATATGAAACTGAGATGTCAATAATAGGATATTTTTGTATCAAGAGGAGAAAAACAAGATGTTGATAAAAACGGAAATGTCACAATCATCTGCAATAGCTAAAATAGATATTTTAGTATCAAGAAAAACATGTTGTTTACAAAAACGGAAATGTCCCAATCTCTTGCAATAGCTAGAACGGAAAGGAGAGGGTACAGATGGACACCTGCCGGAAAGGAAAGTATGATGCAGAGGTTGCGCAATATTAAGGAAAAAAAAAGTGTCTTGCCATAGACTTGTATGTAGACCAACTACTATAAAAGAGATGAGATTTAGACAGAAAGTTGGAAGTTTTCCCCAACACTTGACCGACAGCATACCTCTGTCCAATTGAACCCAGAATCTGTCTGATGAATGTACTGAACTGAAGACCTTATATTGGTGAGAATAAATACTTTATTTCTGGAAACTATTCTTGTCTTTATTTCTATATTTCTATTTACTCTCTACTTATCATTTGTTTTACCAAGTAATCCACACACCAATAATACTCATTCCCTGAACTAATTTGGGTTGGTTTTCAATATAATATATGTGGGAAAATAAAAGGTTAAAGATTCACTTTGATCCTAATAGACAGAAAGCTGTGGTCATGGGAATTAGATTTGAACTGAGCCTTCTGATGCCTCCTCAACGCCAATTCCCTTGGGAAGGGATACCACCGGAATTCAGGGAGGCGTTCAAACAGACTGTGGAGGCACAAACCCTCTCTACGTCTCCGTGGAAAAGGGTCTCCCCGGGACGTAGGGGGGGGGTATTAAAAACAGTGGTGACCCCGACGTGATTCGAACACGCAGCCTTTTTCCCCAGTGACTCCTGCCCTTATTCCACTCTTCTGCTTCCTCTCTCTCTACTCTAACTCTTTCCCGTGGTTAAGCCACTACTAAGGGTCTATCTTCCTACCTATCTGTCTTCATTTCGCCTGCATGTACTTTTCTCATGCCCTTATCTGTTTTCTTCTTGGCACGCTTCTGTGGCGTTCCCCTGCCAGATTGCACCATCTCTCTTCTGTCGGTCTGTTTCTGCATTAGGAGAGTACCTCCGTTTCCGTCCTCTCTTCTGTCTTACTTTCCCATTCTGTCTCTCTATCTGTAGGTCATGTTTGCCTATTTTTGCCTATGCTCCTAGGTACTGCAGTTCCCTGAAATCTTATATCTCTCCTTTAAAATCATGCTACTTTGTGTGTTTTCTGAACTTTAAAATCATGCTACTTTGTGTGTTTTCTGAACTAAGTTTTACACCTGTCAGCATTCTGCTTCTAGTTCTCTGACAGAGGGCGTGTCCCTTGTCTGCCCTCTAAGACATCTGGACTTATTTACTCTAGGGGCGGTACTTAAACTTTCGAGGGGTACTTAATCTCTACCTTTCATACTTTTTGATTTGGTTTCTGGCCAACATCCCTGTTGGAAACTGATCCGCTGTGCCCCCGTGAAGGATTTATTGTTTACATCTTTGCTAGCTTTCTAGCTGTGAAGCACGTTTCCTGCTTTATGTTAAACACCGCGCAGTTACTTTTGCTTCTTCTTATCCCCACTGTCCCGTTCTGTGGACACCCCAGATAGAATACTGTCTTTTCTGTACCCTCTTCTATGTTCCCTTATTCCATTTGCTTATTTATAAATTTCTGTCACTGTCAGCTGTAAGCACTGATTACGGTTTTCTGCTCTCTTCTTTTCTCACTACTCCATAGCTGAAGGAAATGCCTGTTTCCT
The DNA here is from genome assembly GCF_901765095.1 of Microcaecilia unicolor. Taxonomy (NCBI): domain Eukaryota; kingdom Metazoa; phylum Chordata; class Amphibia; order Gymnophiona; family Siphonopidae; genus Microcaecilia; species Microcaecilia unicolor. Next base: position 97,692,488 of record NC_044042.1, read on the forward strand.
ATCAACGGCTGTTTTACAGTTCTCTGCTTTTCATGACTTAGATTTCTTGCTCTATCTTTATTCCACATCTGTATCATTGCTTTTTCAATTTATAAGTGCGTAGTTATTTTGTTTCCCTTATTTCTGTAATTGTTCTGTGGGCGTTGCCCCACCTCCCCTTTCTCCACTGGGGCTCTTTGGGCGTTGTCCGAATTCCCCTTTCTGCTATGCTAGTTTATTCCATCTGCACATCTATCTTTTAATTAATTTCCTTCAGCTACACCACAATATCTTTCTTTTTCCCCTCTTGGCTGTGTTCCTAGCTTCGTCATACACGTCCGATGAAGTCTCTTTACTTTGAATGCGACAAAACCCAAACTGTGGTTTTTCTCTACATTTTTTGTTTTGTTGTTTTTCTTGCTTTTGTCAGTATAAATCTCTTACTGACTTTCTCAGTTAGCAATTGCGCAGCTGTTTAACTTCCTCTTCTATGCACCATCTAGTTTCGGCTAATCTCTAGCTTTGGAATCTATTATTAAATCCTGTTCTAAAAAAATTTTTTTTTTAACGTCTTGCCCTGTACTTTGTATTGGCTTCCGTTGGTTGCTGCAACGGAATTTTCCTTTTCTTTTGGTTATATTCCCTGCTCCTATGTCAGCAAGGTTACGTCCTTGTCTCTGTCAGTGATTCCTCTGCCCTATCATCTTGTTAGATACCCTGTGACAGGTCTGTTACCAGTTCTAAGTATTGTCAGCCCGTGTCTCTATTTTGCAAGTACTTTTCATGCTTTGAGAGCTTGCGGTCCGTTCGCGCGCTGTAAATGTTTTGTGCCATCACTTTTGACAGACTGTCACCATCTTCCGTTCTGATAATTCTTTCCTACTAACCTTCCCATTATGGGTGTAGTCTGTTGTGTGCCCATTGGTGTAACCCCACACCTTGCACACACCTTTTTGGCCCCCCCCCTTCATCCTTTCACTTCTTGTGTAACCTATCTCTTTATCAACTGCGTTCTCCATTTCATTTGTATATTTAATATATTGGCATAATTGATATATTGGATAATCAATAGGTCAATGTTGCTGCTGATTTGTTATTAGTATTCCAGTCCCTAAAAGATATTATTATCACATTTCAATTTTGATGCCCTGCAATGCTATTCTTTAATTGTTATTATATGACACAATTTACAGATTAAGATAAGCATGACGTTGTTTTTATTTCTGAGCTGCGTATGTTTAACCTTGGAAGGGTAACTTGAAATTGATAATCTACAATGTATTTTTATGGAGGTAGAATTTAGAAACAAATATATATATTTTTACACTCCCTTTGAAACATTTGCTTTCTATTTCTTTTTGACCGGGCCATTGAGACATCTATTTTTGACTCCGGAACTCTGCTTATTACATTGGTAGTAACTGTCATGCTTGATATATACTTATTTCCTGTTGAAGTCTTTGCCTGCCAGTTATATGTAGAAATTAGACTCGTTTTTTTTCTTAGACTGTACTCTACAGGATGCGAATAAAATATGAAACCACTGTATGGCATTGTTCCCCGTTGCATTGCATTTTTGGTTTTACATAAGTTTAATCTGCGTAATCAGATTTGTAGGTACTTTTTCTCTGCAAGTATCAAAGATGTAAAATTACTTATCTTTTGAAGGGTTATTAAGCGGTCTGCTGAGTTCATTATACGTGCACTTCTCTACATGCAGCAGTGTACGGATGTATTTTTTGCTTTCACTTTTAAGATTATGGCACAGCATCGTAGGTTTAGTTTTCTAATATTGGCTTTGTTTTACAATTATCATATTACAAACTCCATAACACTAATCTACAGCCTGTTTCCTTTCTTCTTTTTAATATATACTCTATATGTTTATTTTGTTTGTTTATTGATCGTTCCTTTACTCCCCGGTACTAGGGAGAATATAAAGCTGCTTGATTAATGGTCCGCAATGCCTGTCCATCAATCTCTAAGTCCCACCCACTTCCCCATTTTCAGCATGACACATACCCTTTTACCTTTTATGCTTGCACTGCAGTGCTCAAATTTTGTCTCTTAATTTGTGGTTCCAGCTACATAATCTTTTACGTTCTCCACCTTCTCTTCAAAGGAGAATGCTTTCCGGTTATTTTATAAATATAACTGTATGTTTTCCCTGCCTTGCTAATTTTTTTTCTTTTGTGTTGCCGTTTCTCTTTAATGCTTCCAAATTTCTTTTTCCTGATTTGTTGCCTGGGAAAACCTATTGTCTATTGATGGATGACTGTGGTTTTCTTTACACTATTGGTTCTGGCTTATGTGTTCCAATTAATGAGTTGTACCTTCTATGATGAGCTTACTTACTTACTTACATTTTTTTAAAATTATTATAACTTTAAAATATTCAATTCTTCCCTATGTCTTTTATTTGATTACTACTGAAGTATGTTTTCGGGACTTTTCCCGGGGGATATGCTGCACTTTTATTATTTCCTTATATATCAGTGTTATGTTATAATCATTGGCTTTGATATCGATGCCTGGGGCTTACACCCATCGAAGGTGACCCTTCGGTGGATGACGGTATCGCAATTACTAGATTTTGAGCAGAATTCCATTCCATTTTCGGAGTGGCTTGCATCCACTATTTTGGACCATTGCCCATGTAGGGGTTACTTGTACATATGACCGCGGGGACAATAAAGAGACGTCTAACGACTTTCGTTGCGATTGTGTACGGGTTGACTCGGGCGATTCTAAATTCTTACGGGTTTTTTGGTTTGTTGAATAGAGCGGAATCTTCAGTTGAATTGAGCGAATCTTCATCCTAAATTTTTAGGTGCATATTTAAGTATCCTATGGAGGTTTGTTGAATAGAGCGAATCTTCATTTGAATAGAGTGAATCTTCCGAACCGGCGAAAATCCATGGGATAGCTGTCCTCTGAGATCAGGGAGCTTATTTCGCAGCTTCCTGGACTCTTTAAGGAGTAGTGGCCACCCCTCTTTTGAGGGTTCTTCCATTGGAGTGAATCATGGCCAATAGAGCGAATCTTGGCAGTTAGTAGAGGAGAATCCTAGTTGTAGAAGCCTGCTCTAGGGGACAGTATTCAATACGTTAGAGTAGGACATATACTTAAGCTAACACTAGGTCTACATTCATTTACACACTGACTCTCTACGCATATTTCTGTCTACTGTTTTTGTCTGTCTTTTAATATTGCTAGCGGTTAAAGCGTTGAGCTTTCCGCCAATGCGTCATTTCTGTTCTAGGTTCTGCCGCTGGAACGCTCTTGAAGACGCGTGAGTATAAAGGTGTTTTGTGTACGCATGATGCATGTTTTGTTGTTGTTTACATAATTTTCCTCTGCACGTTTTTTTTCCCTACATATATTTTACAGGTGCCCCTGTTATAAGTCTCTGAGCTAGGATCCAGCTTGAGATTTAACTTGTATCACCTGTGGCCCTTGCCTTTAAATACTACTTTATATTGCACACATTTTCCTATGAGGATTGTTTTCCCCTTATTTCTGATTCCGCTATGTCCTCCTCCTCATCCCCTACTCCCCTGGAAAGAGTTCTTAACTTTTTTCCCGCTGATAGAAAAGAACTTACCCGTTTATGTCAAACTTGGCATACCTCTTGGTCCGCTAAAGACCAAGGACTGGAATGGCCATCAAGGGGATCATTTGATCAGAGCAAGCTTCAAGCCTTGGTCTGCTATAACGAATCCCGAAAAACAGGAAAATCTAGGGATAAACATTTAGCTGCCATAAATAAATTCATACTTATTGCACGAAACCAGCACGATAGAGCTCTAGGTACGTCCGATTGCGATCAAGCCCCTTACCAAGATCCAGTGACACCTACCACCCCACCACCTTATGATGCAACTACTGCCGCAAGCACTACCAAGCTGCTACCATGTGCAGTAGGATATACCCCAATACCCCCAGGATACTGTGATAAACCTGTTACAGATCCTCAGCTACAGAATTCCCAGGGATCTCAGACGGAGACCTCCTCATCTCAGGGATCACAGACAGTGACACCTCCGCTGCCTGCGGGATCTCCTGCTCCTATGATTTTTGACCCACCTACCACCGTGCACATCGCTGGTGTTGTCGATATATCTCCCGTTTCATCTCAAAAGAACCCTATCCCTATGTCCCAGGGGTCGGCACCAACTCAGCCACCCATAACCCCTCCAATAATACCAGTGGCCCAGACTATCGCCCAGTCACCCACGGTCACAACTGCTCCAACGATGCAAGCAACTACCCAGACCCAGACAGTTACCCCACAGCCACCTCATGTCTATCGTACTATTGATGGTTATGAGATTGAGATACCCCCTCCCATTATTGAACAATATCCTTGTGTCCCGAATCCATCGATTCCGGTCAATATCCATCACACAGCCACCAATCAAATTGATGCGGCTGCTCAGACCTCTACCTGCCCAGTACTAGGTTCAGGACTGACCTCACACATGACTACCCAAACGAATACTCACCCATATATGGGACATGCAACTCAAACATCACCTCTACCACCACGTTTGGACTCCTTTGCCCAAACTGGTCCCTTGCTCCCTGCATCATTACCTTGCCCTACTCTGTCCCAGTTACGACAGATGGGTTTTGTTCCATACAGTCCTGCCACTCAGGCGCGCGCAATTTGCCAGGAATTATACGATCAGGGTTACGTCAAATTGCCCCCTGATCCGGATAATCCATCCATGCCCATTCTTGCGCCTGAATGCTCGACTCCCCCTAAATGGGATAAGCTTGGTGCACGACCAAAAGTCAGATCTCCCCAATCAACAGAGGAGTTAGAAGCTCTTCTCCAGCGTCCCCTGTTACTCCCTGCCAAACCGGCTAAAGAAGGAATTCGAAGCGAGCCTCCTCCGATGCTCAATTTTTCCTCTCTTGTAGATAGTGAAGCGATCCCTTCCTTCGCTGATGATTCACCTCGCCTTACTCTACCCAAGGCTCACCCCCTTGGTACTCCGGTCTCTTCGGGAGTGCGACCTATGCCACAATACGGCCGCGCATTAGCCAGTATGGGAGATGACCTCGCGTTTGTTTCAGAAGGACTTCGTTCCTTACGCAGGTCGCTTTCCACTCACCCGTGTCCTGATACTCCAGATACACTTGCCTCCGTTGTAATCAAGCCTGAATTACCCCACCAATCTGATTCCATTGCTCATAACACCAGACAACGTCACCCTGGAGGCTATCTTACTGCTGAAGGTACCAGCAGGTGCCTTCCAGTCATTGACAGTCCCCGTAACCCTACAGTTTTTACTGCCCTAGATACCAGTGCAGAGCATACCTTACCTAGCCCACCTAGCACACCCGCCCAATATGTGGCCTTACATGAGAAATCATGGCATTATGTTCAGCCATGGATTGATAATCTTGCAGGATGGTCAGAGGCTCTCCAGCCCCAGTCCGCCCTCTTCCCACGTGAAGGATCCTTGCGGTCTGACAAGCTCTCGTTAGTACGCGATCTTATTTATGACCACCCTGACCCCCATTGGGATCAGGAAACAACCCTTTACTTAATCCAGGGTCTTCAGGTTTGGAAAAAGTATGAAAATCAATTTCCCCCAACTGTAATAGGGCCCCTTCCATCCTCATCGGTTACACCCTTTGGGACTGTTAAACTATTTCCCCTGTTGAATAAGATGTCAGGTGGTGTCCCTCATATGGAGTACACCCCACTTTCGGCTGTTGAACTAAATAGCCTCATACTACAACTCCCAGATATTGCAATGGGAGGAAACCGATGGTTAAAGAAATTGCAGGACATTACACTAGGCACCACCTTGTCAGTCGGTGATATGAAAGCACTATTGGGCAGAACCCCACACGCTAGTGTCACTGACATATTCACTCAATCGGGCTATGCCAAATTTGTAACAGATACCCAGTATGACGGCAATCCTTTAACAGAGATTCAGACCAAAGTATTTCAGGAAATCCGGACCATGTATCCGGCTCTTAAAGATTTTTCAGTTATCACTTCCCAAAGATGGGAAATGGATTCAGAGCCTATTGAGGCCTACTTACTCAGACTCCAAGACCTCTTTAAAGAAGAGACAGAGGAAAAATTTGACTCTGATAATGCTCTTCCAGTGTTTTACCATTTACTTAAGGGAACCCTGCCTTCAGAGATTAAAAATAAACTGGAGAACACAGTTGGACTCCAATTGGAAAAATGGCCAAAAATTCGTGAACACATCCTACATCATTGCAGAAGGCTTATTAAAAGCAAGCAAGATGAAGAACAAAATCGAAAAACCATACGTACTAACTTAGATGTATTACAGACTGAAGATCTCAAAGAAAAAAGAGCCTCTAAGGGCTCTGACCCTGACCCCAATACCCCTGAGTCTTCTCCTCCCGTTATAGTCATGTATGCGGACCAACGATATGACAATAACACCCGCAATCAGGGCCCAAGGCCCTACCGCCCAGACCGTAGAACCGACTATCCTGAGGAACGAGGACGTCGCTCCCAACCTCAGAGAGGTCCCACTGGGGGCCCTCCTGATGGAAATAGACGACCCAGAGACTACCGTTCCCGGCCTAGTCCTGATCGTTTTCCAGATGTCCAGTGCTACCGTTGTCAACAATATGGTCATTACGCACGTCAATGTCCTCAGCCGCTGCCCCATAGAATTATAAACCAACTCCGCCAAAATCCCCCAGAACGCCAGTCATTCCCTTTGTGGAACCCAGATCAACGTCGTCCACAGTGACTAGGCGTAGTCCGCACTACTGCAGGATTGGATGATCCTATGATCACCCTACTTATATGTGATGTTCCCGTCCCCTTTTTAATTGACACAGGCGCTTCTCGCTCTGTGCTAGCCCACGTTCCGCATACACTACAGAAACTTCTCAAAGTTTCTCCAGACAACATTACCACCACTGGTTTTGATGGTGTACCAACGGATACACCATTACTAGAGCCTTTGCCCATCAAATATGCCAATCTCCAGCTCTCGGCCCCTTTTTTGTATGCCCCACTATGCCCTGTCAATTTACTTGGAAGAGATCTGTTAACATTGTTTCACTTTGAAATTCATTTTGATCCTTCCCCTAATGAAAGCACTTCACTCATGATGGCTGTCACCTCTATGGTTGAGAAACAAATAGAGGTAGCACTGAATGATCTACCGGGTTTCCTTTGGGCCACACCTGAGAAACCCTATGGTGAAGTTACAGGCCCTCCCCATCGTATTCAGCTTCTACCTGGTTGCAAAGGCCCTAAAATTGCCCAGTACCCACTAAAACCTGAAGTCATTGCTGGAGCTCAGGAACAAATTGATTCCTTATTACAGCAAGGCATCATTGAAAAGTGTAATTCATCATACAATACTCCATTATTCCCTGTTCCAAAGAAGGAACCTGGCGCCTTCCATATAGTACAAGACTTACGAGCGCTAAATGACCTCACTTACGCCGTATTTCCGAACGTTGAAAACCCGACTACACTCCTCAATAGTATCTCCTTGCAGACATATCATTCCACCATTGATCTGTCCAACGCCTTCTTTTCCATCACTCTCGCCCCTGTAAGCCGCCCGCTAACGGCTTTCCAATTCAATAACACAACATATCAGTGGACTCGTCTTCCCCAGGGATTCACCGACAGTCCTACCATCTTTTCCCAAACTTTAGCAGGACACATACAGGAATTTAAACATGACAGATATGTTCTCCCACCACACACTTCTATTGTCCAGTATGTGGATGACATGCTCATCACATGCCCTGACTTTGACACTTGTGTTCAAGTCACCTGTGACTTTCTTGGCTTTCTTGCTACGAAGGGCTACAAAGTTAACAGGAAGAAACTAAAAGTTGCTCAGACACATGTTACCTTCCTTGGCCATCACATCGGCCCTCATCAGAAGGGTCTAGGTCCCGATACTCTGCAACATGTCTCCTCCTTGCGTATGCCCACAACCGTTTCTGATCTCAGAGGTGTCCTTGGCATGTTAAATTTTTGTCGCCTTTGGATACCCAATTATTCCGCCCGGACACAGCCATTTTACATGAAACTACAAGGTAAACAGAAAGTAAAACATGAAACATTACATTTTACAACTCATGAAACAACTGATCTTATGGCCCTTGTGAAAGATGTTATGCTTTCCTCACCATTAGCAACCATTGATGTCTCTCAGGACGTACACCTTTGGGTTGTGCATACTGAAGATACCTGGTCTTGCCTGATTACGCAGGAACATGATGACCTTGCTTGCGGTTATCTTTCTGGTACCTTCTCTCCTGTTGAAAGAGCTTTTGCTACTTGTGAGAAAGGCCTTGTTGCTGCCAGCACTGCTGTCACAAAACTATACAGCTACATTCCTCACCTTCCGGTGATTCTTCACACGTCCCATGATGTTAAATATCTGTTGGATAAACAGATTAGTCACATGACTGTCTGCCGGTTACAAAAGTATCAAGTGCTTTTGTTCAGTGTAGTGCACTCTATTCATACATTAACTTTAACTGACCTTCAACGCCTAGATCCATTACTCACTGTAACAGAGACGGCACAGAATGCTATCTTTCCCCATGAGTGCACTACCCAATTGTCCGTTCCCGAATCGCTCCATCTGCATTCGGAAATCTTGCAGAGTGGCGAGGTTTGGTTTACAGATGGTTCTCAGCAAAACGGAGTAGCCGGTTTTGCCGCCCTCCGTTATACACCAGAAGAAGATATACTGGATCCTGTACAATTCAGGTTACCAGATGCATTCACAGCCCAAACCGCAGAACTTGCAGCGGTTTTGTACGTCCTACTGTTTAAAGCACTACACTCAGATTTAAGTATTGTCACTGATTCAGACTATGTTTTTGCTTCCTTGCATTCCCATGTTCACAAATGGAACCAGAGGGGTATGATTTCCTCTACTGGGCAACCCTTAAGGCACTTTTTGATGCACTGGAGAGGCGCCATCAAAAAGGTCTCCGTACAAGTATCTCCTGGATTAAAGCACATCAGGAGACGGTGTTTTCTTTCGCCATCAACGGCAACCATGCTGCTGATGAACTAGCCCGTGAGGTCACTTCCTTTTCCAGTCTTCCTTCCGGGTCTGCTGCCGATGTTACACTTCCGGTAATTGCGTCCGAAGCACCTCCCTTTGACACGCCTCCTTCTACTCCTTCGGACTCCACACACTCTGCATCTTCCTCTCCAAACACCCCTCCTATTTTTCCTGTTCCTCCTGTCATTACCTCTTTACTATCTCCTGTACCAGAGCCCCCTGTGACGTCCCCTCCCTCTGAATCCCTAACCTCAGACTTCTCCACAACCCTTACTTCCTCACTTACACAGGCAGAACTCACCTTATGGAAGCAAGCTGGATGTTTTCTTAATCCAAATGGTATTTGGACCCATCCTAATGGTCAATTATGTGTTTCACAGCATGTTTTATCTCTCCTTCTGCATGCTCTTCATTACCCTTTACATTTAAATGCTAATACACTGTATGATCAATTGTCTTCCAAATTATGGGCTCCCCAATTGATGCCCATGTGTCACACTGTAGTTCATAATTGTTATAAATGTTTTCTGTACACACCTAAACGAGGACCTGTCATTCCTTCGGGTCATTTGCCTGTTGTCCAGGGACCTGGCCAACATTGGTATATTGATTTCACTGATATGCAGACACCTGTTCGTGGTAAACGGTATCTGCTTGTCTGCGTGGACGCTTTCTCTAAGTGGGTGGAAGCTTACCCTTGCTCTAGAGAAACCGCACAAACAATGGCACAGTCACTTTGTACTGAGATTATCCCACGATTTGGCATTCCTGCTAAAATCACCACAGATAATGGTACACACTTTGTTAACGAACTTCTGCAGAACCTTCTTCCAGCACTTGGCATTACTCACAGAACTGTCTGTGTTTACAAACCCACCAGTAATGGTTTGGTTGAAAGATACAATGGATTGCTTAAAACCAAATTGCGTCAGCTTATGGCAAATGGGATTAAAAATTGGCTTGATGCCCTCCCACTGGCACTCTTATCTCTCCGTGCCACTCCATCCTCTTCCCTTAAACTGACGCCTTTTCAATTATGTACAGGTCGCCGTATGCGACTTCTACCCGGCAATCCAGACACTTTGGTGCCCGATCAATACTCTGTATATTGGGATATTTTACAAACTATTGTAAGTTCTCTGTCCTCAATTCCACAGGCTATTTCGGACAGAAGAGGGGATTGTGATGTCAATAGATCCCCCCCTTTTAAAGTTGGTGATCTGGTGCATCGGCGTTATTATACGCACAAGACCTGGCGAGATCCCATCTACATTGGGCCCTTCAAGATTGAAGCTTTGTCAGCTACAGCTGCCAAGCTTGAGGACCACACATCCTGGGTCCATTTGAAAGATATACGAGCCTATCCGAATATCGAATCAGGCCTCCTTGATGTTTCCAGTTCAGCAGCCACTGGAGAAACCTGCCCCACCGCGGACCCCATCTCCACCGCCACTGAGCCCAAGACCACCGACACCGCACCCAGCACCATCCTAGAGGAAAGAGTATACCCTAGAGCAGGGCTCCTCGAGGGCTGCAACCCGGTTGGGCTTTCAGGATTCCCCTAATAAATATACATAAGATCTATCTGCATACAATGGAGGCACTGCAACAGGATCCAGGTGTAACTCCCACTTTAACTCTTTTATTTACAAATATATAGAGCCCTCCTGGAACGTAGAAATATCTACTCTACTTATAAGGCACCTTATGTGTAATGGCTATTTGTGGTGGTGTACCTTTAGGTACAGGAGGTTTTTACTGGTCCTGGAGGACTCACAATAACATATAAAGGAATTAAGGTGGGATTTGTATCTGGGTCCCTGCACTAACCACTAGACTGCCCCTCTGTTCTGCAGGGATGTGTGTTTGTGGTCATTTTTGTACAAATGATGCCAGACAGGTGTTTTTGTGCCTTCGTTTTTGCATTCATATTTTGGAAAATTGCTGTGCATTTCGGATGCTTTCAGCAGAAGAATGTCCTTCTCCCGTATTTCCGAACAGGAAATCCAGACATTTTTCCTGTTCCAAAATGGCTGTGAGATGGATGGGATTTTTTTTGCAATAAAGGGCTTTTTTTAATGGGATGGGAAAAGGGCCTGCGGTAAAAATGAAACCAGCACACTCCCAAAAATAGCCACCCATTGATCTAGCAGTAAGGGCTCACGTGCTATACTCATGATGACTGGTCAGCACGTGCCGAGTGCTGATTACCGCCAGAAACAATATGCATGGGAGGAAACAAATCATCCAGGTGGTATGGGCGCACGCCAAATCTGAAACTACTCCCAGGGGGGGGCAGAGTAGCCTGGCGGTAGTCTCGTTTTGGCGTGCACTACACGAGCATAGTGCCTAACGTGCCTTTGTGAAAGGGCCCCTATATGAGTAGGTAGGAAGAAATGGGCATGTTCCAGAGAAAAGTGCTGAACCAAGGATTTAACCCATTTTTGCTTAGTGTTCCCGAATGTGTTTTAAAAATCTAGGGTGAAAATAAACATTTGAGCGAAAATGGATTAAAGGGCTTCTCAAACCTCTCACACATCTTCAGAGGGGGGAATCCTTGAATATGCATGAGAAAAATTTGCTTATACAGGGTCTCAAATCCATGCAGATTTATCTCACGCATATTAACTGTGGATATCCTGAAATCCTGATTTCTTGTGGGGTCCCTAATACTAGTTCAGGAAGCCCCATTTTAGAGGGTCATCATATGAGAGCTAGGAAGGAATTTGATTTCACTGCAATAGAACTAGCTAGAGCTACACACAGAGGTTTCCACTATCCCCTGGATTTCCATGTAGTAACAGTGAAAGTGATACCTTCAGTGCCCCTCCTCAAGCGCACCTATGAGCCATCCAAGCCTGTAATAACCAGACCATGGCAGTAGCAGGTTTTCTCTATCTCATCCTTCCCCGGGTCCGCCCCCCCTCCTCACCCTCCAGAGTTCTAGTTTGTCTTGGAATGCAGAAAGGCAAAGACAGAAATGAAAATTATCCATCCAGTTCTTTCACCTCAAACCAAACAGATCCAGAAAAGCTGGAATAAACTGGTGCCACAGTTCGTGCAAAGGGGCCTTTAATTACTGCCAATCAGGGTGCACATGACCTTTCTAAGAAGCCGTAAAGTTGGTACTAGGCATTGAAGCTCTTGCAGCTTCCAGTCACTGATCCATTTAACTCCACAGACTTCAACTGCATCTCCCTCCTCACCAGTTTCATGAATCCATGCACACTGCCATACCTATGATAGCCACCTCTCTCCCTGATCAGCCCCACTACATGCACTGAAATGTAGGTCTACTATTAAAGGATCTCAGAACTACAAATCCATGTATTCATTGAGGCAAAACCAGGACTGGATCAACCTGTTTAGATGGCCTGGGATAAGCTGGCAACCCTAGTTTTAAACAGGTTAGTTTTGCACATACCATCATTAATGAACCTCACTCCTGTGTACGAAAGAAGAGCAAGAGGGGCGAAAAGGTGACAGCCAAAGCCAGAATACTCAGGATCATAGGGAGAGGAGTGGCCAGCAGGGGAAAAAGAAGAGGTGAGAGTGCCCTTGTATAAGTCTCTGGTGAGACCTCATTACTACTACTACTACTACTTATCATTTCTATAGCACTACTAAACGTAAGCAGTGCTGTACAAGGGACATAAAGAGATAGTCCCTTCTTGACAAAGCTTACAATCTAATTAGGACAGACAAACAGGACAAATAAGAGATAAGGGAATATTAAAGTGAGGATGATAAAATAAAGGTAGTGAACATGTGAATAAGGGTTAGGAGTTAAAAGCAGCATCAAAAAGGTGGGCTTTTAGCCTAGATTTGAAGCCGGCCAGAGATGGAGCTTGACATACCGGCTCAGGAAGTCTATTCCAGGCATATGTTGCAGCAAGATAAAAGGAACGGAGTCTGGAGTTAGTAACGAAGGGTGCAGATAAGAGTAGGGTTACCATATTTGCTCCCCCCAAAAAGAGGGCACATGACCTGCCTCATCCCGCCCCCTTCAAACCCCACCCGCCCCATGTCACATACTGCCCCGCCCCTTTCACACACACCCCACCCCCCCATCACACACCCCTAAGGGTGTCCTATCCTCCCCTTACCTTACTATATTGCCCTGGTGGTCTAGTGACCTCTTTGGGGCAGGAAATAGCCCCCTCTTTCCTGCCTGGAGTGCCTGCATACTGTTCCTTGCTGACTCCGGTACTGGCGCCAATTCAAAATGGTCACCGAGAGTTGAAGCGGCCTCGCGAGACTTCAACTCTTAGTGGCCATTTTGAATCGGCGCCAGGACCATCAGCAAGGAACAGTATGCAGGAACTGGGGACAGGAAATGAGGGGGCTCTTTCCTGCCCCAAAGAGGTCAATAGACAACCAGGGCAGTATAGTAAGGTAAGGGGAGTAGAGGATAGGACACCACTAGGCCCGTCCACCTGCCTGTTTGTCTGGAAATCTGGACAAACAGGCAGGCTGGCAAAACCTGCCCGGTTGCCTGGCCATGTCCTCAAAAAGAGGACATGTCCGGGTAAAACTGGACATATGGTAACCCTAGATAAGAGAGAGTTCCTGGGGAGGGGTGTAGGGAGAGATAAGAGTGGAGAGGTACTGAGGAGCTGTAGAGTGAATGCACTGGACGTGCTTAGATTTCAGCAAAGCTTTTGACACGGTTCCCCACAGGAGGCTCTTGAATAAACTTGAAAGGCTGAAGATAGGACCCGATGTGGTGAACTGGATTAGGAACTGGTTGACGGACAAATGCCAGAGGGTGGTGGTTAATGGAATTCACTCGAATGAAGGAAAGGTGAGTAGTGGAGTGCCTCAGGGATCGGTGCTGGGGCCGATTCTGTTCAATATATTTGTGAGTGACATTGCCGAAGGGTTAGAAGGTAAAGTTTGTCTTTTTGCGGATGATACCAAGATTTCTAACAGAGTGGACACCCCGGAGGGAGTGGAAAACATGAAAAAGGATCTGCAGAAGCTGGAAGAATGGTCTAAGGTTTGGCAATTAAAATTCAACGCTAAGAAATGCAAAGTGATGCACTTAGGGAGTAGAAATCCACGGGAGACGTATGTGTTTGGTGAGGCCTCACCTGGAGTATTGTGTTCAGTTTTGGAGGCCGTATCTTGCTAAGGATGTAAAAAGAATTGAAGCGGTGCAAAGAAAATCTACAAAAGTGGTATGGGATTTGCGTTACAAGACGTATGAGGAGAGACTTGCTGACCTGAGCATGTATACCCTGGAGGAAACAGGGTGATATGATACAGATGTTCAAATATTTGAAAGGCATTTATCCGCAAACTAACCTTTTCTGGAGATGGGAAGGTGGTGGAACTAGAGGACATGAAATAAGATTGAAGGGGGGGGGGGGGGGCAGACTCAAGAAAAATGTCAGGAAGTATTTTTTCACGGCGAGAGTGGTGGATACTTGGAATGCCCTCCCGAAGGAGGTGGTGGAGATGAAAACGGTAACGCAATTCAAAAAAGCGTGGGATAAACATAAAGGAATCCTATTCAGAAGGAATGGATCCTTAGAAGCTTAGCGGAGATTGGGTGGCAGCACCGGTGGTGGGAAGCGGGGCTAGTGGTTGGTAGGCGGGGCTAGTGCTGGGCAGACTTCTACGGTCTGTGCCCTGAAAATGGCAGATACAAATCAAGGTCAGGTATATACATAAAGTAGCACATATGAGTTTATCTTGTTGGGCAGACTGGATGGACCGTACAGGTCTTTCTCTGCCGTCATCCACTATGTTACTATGTAAGTCAATAAGAGGAGTTTGAACTGTATATGGAAACAGATAGGAAGCCAGTGAAGTGACTTGAGGAGAGCGCTAATATGAGCATAGCGACACTGGCGGAATATAAGTCATCCAGAATACTGTGTGAATTTCTGGAGAGAGCACTTTGAAAAGGATATAACCAGGATGGAATCGGTCCAGAGGGTGGCTACAAAGTTCGTCAGTGGTCTCTGTCATAAAGCATATGGTGACAGTCTTTTAGACCTCAATATGTGTACTCTGGAAGAAAGGTGGGAAAAGGGGACATGCTAGAGATGTTTAAATATCAAAGTGGCATTAATGTACACTTTCAATTGAAAGAAAACTCTGGAACGAGAGGGCATAGGATGAAGTTAAAAGGTTTTAGGTTCAGGAGTAATCTAAGGAAATGCTTTTTTACAGAAAGGGTGAATTCGTGGAATGGCCTCCCTCCCGGTGGAGGTGATGGAAACAAAGACTGCAGCTGAATCAGAAACGTGAGCAAGTTCAATACTCTTTGTCATCACTTTACTTTTTTCATATGGACTGGATGGTCATTATTTTTATTGTTCTTCTTTTGTACATTTTTATTTGTCTGCGAAGTGGCCATTAACTCTCCAGATTGTTCCAGTCTGCTTGACCCAGCTTGCCCTAGTGTGTTCCAGCCTCTGCAGTCCATCGGCCCCAGCTTGTTCCAGCCTGCCTGATCCAGCTTCTCCAGCTTGTTCCTGTCTGCCGATTCCAGCCTGTTCCTCCAGTCCAGTCCGCTGATCCAGCTTCTCCCTGCATGTTCCTGTCCGCTGATCCGGCTTCTCCCTGTTTGTTCCAGTCCATCTGCTCCAGACTATACCAGTCCATCTGCTCCAGCGTGTACCAGCCCGCCTGATCCGCTCTCCAGCTTGTTCCTGTCCGCCAAGTCCAGCCTGTTCCTGATCCAGCCTCTCCAGCTTGTTCCTGTCTGCGGATTCCAGCCTTCCTCCAGTCCAGTCCGCTGATCCGGCTTCTCCCTGTTTGTTCCAGTCCATCTGCTCCAGATTGCACCAGTCCATCTGCTCCAGCGTGTACCAGTCCATCTGCTCCAGCGTGTACCAGCCCGCCTGATCCAGCTTCTCCAGCTTGTTTCTGTCTGCCGATTCCAGCCTGTTCCTCCAGTCCAGTCCGCTGATCCGGCTTCTCCCTGCATGTTCCAGTCCGCTGATCCAGCTTCTCCCTGCATGATCCAGTCCACCGATCCAGCTTCTCCCTGTTTGTTCCAGTCCATCTGCTCCGATCCGGCTTCTCCAGCCCATCTAATCCAGCTTCTCCAGCCCGTTGATCCAGCCTGTCCCATCCACCTAATCAGTGCGTCTGCTCCAGCTTGTTCCTGCCTGCCTGCTAGCCAATCAAACCAACCTCCAAAGTGCTACAGCCTGCTCCAGTCCTGTCGCCTGCTCCAGTCCATTTACCTCAGTGTGTTCCAGCCCATCCGTTCCAGTTTACTTCAATCCGTCTGCTCCAGCTGACTCCAGTCCTGTTCCTGCCTGCCTGCCTCCCTGTTAACCCATCAACCTACCTGCCTGCTTGCTAGCTTGTCAGCCATTGACTTAATTGCCTGCCAACTTGTCCAGCTGACTCCAGTCCTGCTCCTGCCTGCCTGCCTGCCTCCCTGTTAACCCACCAACCTGCCTGCCTGCTTGCAAGCTTCTCAGCCATTGACGTACTTGTCAACCATTGACTTACCCGCTCTCCAGTCCATCAATTCCATCAACTCCAAGCCTCCAGCTTTTCAGCTCTTTCTATCTGCTTCACACCTCAGTCACTACACATACACCTGTTACACCTCAATCTCTACTTATGGCCCCCTGTCCACATTCTCTTCCTTGCCCTGTCCCTTCCTAATCTTTTTTCCCTCCCCCTACTGCTGCCTACCGCTGGAACTCATTGCCCACCCATGTCCCCTCCCATCCTGCTCGCTACGACAATACCCTACTCACCCCCTTCCCTCACCACCTCACCATCTCTCTTGTCCCCCTCCTCCTTCCTAGCTCTTAACCTTCAACACTTCCTTCCTGCCATTAACCCATCACCGTTCCTCCTAAGTGCACCCCGTCTTCGTCGCCCGACCTCCCCCACCCTCCTCCGCACTCTCTTGCTCCTCCTCTTGCTATACGCAGGAGACATTAATCCTAATCCAGGCCCCCCTCACCTGTCCTCCTCCTATCCATGCAAAGGATTCCGTGATGTCTCCAATCTCATCTCTATCCCCCTCCTTCCCCCCTCTTCCCTCCCCTTCTCATGTGCCCTCTGGAATGCCCAATCGGTCTGCAACAAACTGCCCTTCACTCACGATCTCTTCATCTCTCGTTCCCTTCAACTGCTCGCCCTAACTGAAACCTGGCTCTCCCCTGACGACTTGCCATGGAGGTTATCTCTTCTCCCACACTCCCCGCCCAGTTGGCCGCAGTGGAGGTGTCTGGTTACTACTCTCGCCCTCCTGTAGTTTCCAACCCCTCCTCCTACCGCAGTCTCACTGCTTCTCATCCTTTGAAGCACACTCCATCCGGCTATTCTACCCATTGCCACTCAGAGTGGCAGTCATTTACCGCCCCCATAATAAATCCCTCTCTTCCTTCCTCACCGACTTCGATGCCTGGCTTTCCGTTTTTCTTGAACCCTCATCTCCGTCCCTCATTCTCGGAGACTTTAACATACACGTTGATGACCAATCCGACCCTCAAGCTTCTCAGTTCCTCACTCTAACATCCTCCTTCAACCTCCAGCTATGCTCCACCGCCTCTACTCACCGAGATGGCCATTGTCTTGACCTCGTCCTCTCCTCCTCCATCTCCCCCTCCAATTTCCACGCTTCAGCTCTTCCTCTCTCGGATCATCACCTGATCACCTTCACACTTCTTCACCCCCCACCTCAGCCCCGTCCAACTCTAACCACTACCTCCAGGAATCTCCAGGCTATTGACCCTCCCACCCTATTGTATCTCTAATCTCCTCCCCTCCATCTTGTCCTCCGAGTCTGTCGACAAGGCTGTCTCCGCATACAATGCCACTCTCTCCTCTGCTCTGGACACCCTCGCTCCATCCACCTCCTGTCCCACAAAGCGTACTAATCCCCAGCCTTGGCTGACCCCTTGCATCCGCTACCTTCGTTCCTGCGCCCGATCTGCCGAATGCCTCTGGAGGAAATCTCGCACCCATTCAGATTTCCTTCACTACAAATTCATGCTATCCTCCTTCCACTCCTCCCTATTCCTTGCCAAACAGGACTATTACATCCAACTGACCAATTCTCTCAGCTCCAACCCCCGTCGTCTCTTCGCCACCCTTTACTCCCTCCTCAAAGTGCCCTCCGCTCCTACCCCCCCTCGCTCTCTCCTCAATCACTGGCCGATTACTTCTGCGACAAGGTGCAAAAGATCAACCTAGAGTTCACTACCAAACCATCTCCTCCTCTTCACCCTTCAACCCTCTCCCTCGACCTACCAACCCAGGCCTCTTTCTCCTCCTTTCCTGACATCACCGAGGAGGAAACCGCTCGCCTTCTTTCCTCCTCGAAAAGTACCACCTGTTCCTCTGATCCCATCCCCACCAACTTACTTAACACCATCTCTCATACTGTCACCCCCTCCATCTGTCATAACCTCAACCTCTCTCTCTCCACTGCAACTGCCCCTGACACCTTCAAGCACGCCGTAGTCACACCGCTCCTCAAAAAACCATCACTTGACCCTACCTGTCCCTCCAACTACCGCCCCATCTCCCTCCTACCCTTCCTCTCCAAAATACTTGAGCATGCCGTTCACAGCCGCTGCCTTGATTTTCTCTCCTCTCATGCTATCCTCGATCCACTTCAATCCGGTTTTCGCCCTCTACACTCGACAGAAACAGCACTCTCTAAAGTCTGTAATGACCTGTTCCTTGCCAAATCCAGAGGCCACTACTCCATCCTCATCCTCCTTGATCTATCCGCCGCTTTTGACACTGTCAATCATGATTTACTCCTTGCCACACTGTCCTCATTTGGGTTCCAGGGCTCTGTCCTCTCCTGGTTCTCCTCCTATCTCTCCCACCGCACCTTCAGAGTTCACTCTCATGGATCTTCCTTCACCCCCATCTCGCTATCTGTTGGTGTTCCCCAGGGATCTGTCCTTGGACCCCTTCTCTTCTCAATCTACACCTCTTCCCTGGGCTCCCTCATCTCATCTCATGGCTTCCAGTATCATCTCTATGCGGACGACACCCAGCTGTATCTCTCCACACCAGACATCACCGCGGAGACCCAGGCAAAGGTATCGGCCTGCTTAACTGACATTGCTACATGGATGTCCAACTGCCACCTGAAACTGAATATGTCCAAGACTGAGCTCATCGTCTTTCCACCAAAACCCACTTCTCCTCTTCCTCCACTTTCTATCTCAGTTGATAACACCCTCATCCTCCCCGTCTCATCTGCCCGCAACCTCGGAGTCATCTTCGACTCCTCCCTCTTCTTCTCGGCACACATCCAGCAGATAGTCAAGACCTGTCGCTTCTTCCTCTTCAACATCAGCAAAATTCGCCCTTTCCTCTCTGAACACACCACCCGAACTCTCGTCCACGCTCTCATTACCTCTCGCCTTGACTACTGTAACTTACTCCTCACCGGACTCCCACTTAGCCATCTATCCCCCCTTCAATCTGTTCAGTACTCTGCTGCACGTCTTATATTCCACCAGAACCGATATACTCATATCACCCCTCTTCTCAGGTCACTTCACTGGCTTCCAATCCGATACCGCATTCAGTTCAAGCTTCTCCTTCTTACCTACAAATGTACTCAGTCTGCTGCCCCTCACTACCTCTCTACCCTCATCTCCCCTTATGTTCCCACCCGAAACCTCCGTTCACAGGACAAATCCCTCCTCTCAGTACCCTTCTCCACCACTGCCAACTCCAGGCTCCGCCCATTCTGCCTCGCCTCACCCTATGCCTGGAACAACCTTCCTGAGCCCTTATGTCAAGCCACCTCCCTGCCCATCTTCAAGTCTTTGCTTAAAGCCCACCTCTTCAATGCTGCCTTCGGCACCTAACTCTTACCTTCTGGATATCCAGACTGCCCCAATTTGACTGCTCCTATCAAACTGACTTTTCACTTGTCCTTTAGATTGTAAGCTCTTTGAGCAGGGACTGTCCTTTTATGTTAAATTGTACAGCGCTGCGTAACCCTAGTAGCGCTTTAGAAATGTTAAGTAGTAGTAGTAGTATAAACAGCGTCTAAAGTTGCATGCATAAATCTGCACTTGTAGTCAATTGGTATGCACAACTTGTTTAACGAGCTAATCAGTGCCGATATGTGGCCACCAAGAAGCAATTAACAGCACTAACTGGCACTAACTTTGTAAGCATATTCTGTAAAGTGGTTCATATAAATTCTAATGTGTGGATCATAAAAGGGGCGTGGTCACAGGAGGGACATAGGCAGTTCATGGGTGTTCCTGAAAATTATGCGCACTGTTACAGAATATGGTTGATCCGTTCCTAAATAAGATGTTGGCATTTACACCAGGTTTTACTTGGCATGAATAGCTGCGCCATTGTCTCCCTGTTCCTTTCTTCCCAGTGTTCAGCATATCCCCTCTCTCAACCCAAATGGTCTGACATTTTTCTTCTCCCTCCCTTTCCCCACATGCTCCTTTATTTCCTCCTCTTCTGTCTCTCTCTCTCTTCCTTCCCCATCCAACATTGTCCCTCCTTACCTCAAACCTGCTCTTTGTGTCCCTATTCCCTTCTTCCCATCCAGCATATTCTCTCTCCCAATCCAAAATGGTCTGCCATTTTCTCCCTCCCCTTCCCCATGTGTTCCTGCATCTTTCCCCTCTTTTCCTTCCCTGTCCAATATTGTCCCTTCTTCCCCCTCCCTGGTCCACCTCCTCCCCTCAAACTTGCTCTTTATCTCCCTATTCCCTTCTTTCCAGTGTCAGCATATCCCTTCTCCCAATTCAAAACTGTCTGCCATCTTTCTTCTCCATCCCTTGCCCCACATGTTCCAGCATCTCTCATCTCTCTCTCCTCCATCCTCATCCATTCTTGCCCCCACAATCCCTTCCCTCAAGTCTGTTCTAGTTCTGTGACTCCTTTCCAGTGCAGTGCAGTGAGCAAGAACTAGAAATGAGTTTATCTTGTTGGGCAGACTGGATGGACTGTACAGGTCTTTACCATCATTTACTATGTTAACAGCATGCCCAAAGCCTCATGCTGTGGCATTTTCAGCCAGGTTCGGTCAGAACCACCTCAGTGCGTCAGAGGGGGTGGTCCAGCTGGAGGCCCTGCAGCACAGGACTCTGCACTGGCTGTTTTTTGTTCCTGCTCACTGTGGCTGCACTAAAAAGGAGCCACCTCACTATTTTCTTTGCTTTTTATTGATTTTCTTGATTTCAATTACCCCATTATTGATTGGATAAATGTTATATCAGGGAGAGCTAGATGTAATAAATGACTGCTTCTTGGAGAAACTCATTCAGGAACCGACAACAAGGGGTGCTATTTTTGATCTAGAATGCAGGGCATAATACGAGAGGTAGTGTACACTGGGAAACAGTGATCATAACATGATCAACTTTGAGCTTATATCTGAACTAAAGTCATTAAGGAAATCTACTGTAGAAGCATTAATTTTTGAAAGAGAGACTATGATAAAATGAGGAAAATGGTTAAAAAGTAGCTAAAAGAATCAGCTGCAAAGGTTAGGACTTTAAATCAGGCATGTACAGTGTTTAAATACCATATTGGAAGCCCAGACCAGATGTATTCCATGCATTAACAAAGGTGGAAAGAAAAGCAAACGACAGCCAGCATGGTTAAAAGGTGAAGCAAAAGAAGCTATTAGAGCCAAAAGAACGTAATTCAAAGAATAGAAAAAAGATCTGAATGAAGAAAATAAGAAGCAACATAAGCACTTGGCAAGTTAGATACAAAGCATTGATAAAGATGGCTAACAGAGAATATGAAGAGAAACTTGCCAAAGAGGCAAAAATTCACAGTAACAACTTTTTCAGATACTTCAGAAGCAGAAAGACTGTGAGGGAATCCATGAGACCATTAGATCATCCAGGAGCAAAAGGGACACTCAGGAGAACAAGGCCATACCAGAGAGACTGAATGAATTATTTGCTTCTGTCTTTACGGAAGAAGATGAAGAGATCTTCCTGTATAAGAAATGGTTTTCAAGGGTGACGATATGGAGGAACTGAAAGAAATCCCGTGAACCTGGAAGATGTACTGAGTACTGAGCCAAATTGACAAGTTAAAAAATAGTAAATCACCTGGACCCTAGGGTACTGAAAGAACTCAAGCATGAAATTGCTGATCTGTTGTTAGTGATCCATAACCTGTCGTTAAAACCATCCATAGTACCTGAAGATTGGAGGGTGGCCAATGTGACGCTGATTTTTAAAAAGGGTTCCAGGAGTGATTGTGTAAATTACAGACCGGTAAGCCTGACTTCAGTACCAGACAAAATAGTGGAACTAGTATAAAAAATACAAATACAGAACACATGGCCAAATATGGTTTAATGGGACAGAGAACGCATGGATTCAGCTAAGGGAGGTCTTGCCTCACAAATTTGCTTCATTTCTTTGAAGGCGTGAATAAACATGTGGATCATGGTCAGCTGGTTGATTTAGAGCATCTAGATTTTCAGAAAGCTTTTGTCAAAGTTCCTCATGAGAGACTCCTGAGAAAATTAAAAATTCATTGGATAGGAGGCAATGTCCTTCTGTGGATTAGGAATTGGTTATTGGACAGAAAACGGAGGGTAGGGTTAAATGGCCATGCTTCTTAATGGAGGAGGGTGAATAGCGGAGTGCCACAGGGATCTGTACTGGGACCGGGGCTATTTAACATATTTATAAATGATCTGGAAAATGGAACCACGAGTATGGCAATTAAATTCGCAGATGACAAAAAAACTATTCAAAGTTGTAAAATGCATGCAGATTGTGAAAAATTGCAGGACGACCTTAGAAAACTGGAAGACTGGGCATCCAAATGGTAGATGTGGAGAAATGCAAAGTGATGCACATTGGGAAGAATAATCCGAATCATAGTTACCTGATGCTGGGGTCCACCTTAGGAGTCAGCACTCAAGTCTCAAGTAAAAAATCTAGGTGTCATTGTAGACAATATGCTGAAATCTTCTGCCCTGTATGTGACAGCGGCCAAAAAAGCAAACAGGATGCTAGGAATTATTAGGAAAGGGATGCAAAATAAGACCAAGAATATTATAATGCCTCTGTATTGCTCCGTGGTGCAACCTCACCTTGAGTATTGCGTTCAGTTCTGGTTGCCGTATATAAAAAAAGATATAGCAGAATTAGAAAAAGGTTCAAAGAGAGTGACCAAAATGATAAAAGGGGATGGAACTCCTCCTGTATGAGGGAAGGCTAAAGAGACTAGGGCTCTTCAACTTGGAAAAGAGACACTGAAGGGGGATATGATTGAGGTCTATAAAATCCTAAGTGGTGAAGAATGGGTAAAAGTGAATCGATTTTTCACTCTTTCAAAAAGTACAAGGACTAAGGGATACTCAATGAAATTACATGGAAATACTTTTAAAACAAATAGAAGGAAATATTTTTTCATACAAAGAATAGTTAAGCTCTGAAACTTGCTGCTGGAGGATGTGGTAACGACTGTTGATATATCTGGATTTTAAAAAGTTTTGGACAAATTCCTGGAGAAAAAGTCCATAGTCCACTATTGAGACAGACATGGGGGAAGCCACTGCTTGCCCTGGGATTGGTAGCATGGAATGTTGCTGCTTGGATTTCTGCCAGGTACTTGTGACCAGGATTGGCCACTGTTGAAAACAGGATACTGGGCTAGATGGACCATTTGTGTGACCCAGTATGGCTATTCTTATGTTCTTAAGCCTCAATGGGCAGAATCCCTGAAGAAACAATATAAAATAGAAATAAGCTTCCTTGTGCCCACAAAATCCTTGAAGATTTCTGCTAAAAAGAAATCCTCCTTCAAAACTTTAAAGATTTAATTTTCCTGGAACACAGGAAGTGTTTAATTTGATTATAGGCAAAGACATCACTAGGCACCAATTCATAATCATGAGCCAAACGTGAAAAAAAAAGGAAAGAATTCCTCATTCTCAAAAAATTGGCCCCCAATATAACAATCCCTTCTCCTCCCATCTCCTAAAGCAACTTGAATGCAAACCGGGAGAGGGAGAGACATGGAAATGCCTCTGATGGGTAAATCTTGAGAGCTGAAATTCAGGGCTATTAGACATTTTATAGAAACAGAGAAACATGTAGGCAAGGAGTGGCCTAGTGGTTAGGGTGGTGGACTTTGGTCCTGGGGAACTGAGGAACTGAGTTCAATTCCCACTTCAGGCACAGGCAGCTCCTTTTGACTCTGGGCAAGTCACTTAACCCTCCATTGCCCCATGTAAGCCGCATTGAGCCTGCCATGAGTGGGAAAGCGCGGGGTAGAAATGTAACAAAAACAAAAGACCATATTTCATATCCAGTCTGCCCGCCCATGCCATCTACTCTCCCCATCACTCCCTTAGAGAACTTATGTGCTTCTCCCAAGCTCTCTTGAATTCAGATACTGTTTTCATCTCCACCACTTCCACCGGGAGGCCATTCCACAAATTCACCATCCTTTCTGTGAAGAAGTATTTCCTCAGGTTACTTCTGAGTCTATCCCTTTCACCTTCATCCTATGCCCCCACGTTCCAGGTATTTAAAGGTCTCTATCAAATCTCCCCTCTCCTACCTTTCTTCCAAAGTATACATATTGAGATCTTTGTCTGTCTCCATACACTGTATGACGAAGACCACTGACCATTTTAGTAGCTGCCCTCTGGACTGACTCTATCCTGTTTATATCTTTTAGAAGTTGCGGTCTCCAGAATTGTACAAAATATTCTAAATGGGTCTCACCAGAAGCTTATACAAGGGCATCATCACCTCCATTTTCCTACTGGCCATTCCCCTCCCTATACACCCAAGCATCCTTCTAGCTTTCACTGTCACCTTTTCTACCTGTTTGACCTCCTTAAGATCATCACATACGATCATACCCGAGTCCCGCTCCTCTTTTGTGCACAAAAGTTCTTCACCCCCTAAACTGTAATGGTCCCTTGGGTTTTTACAGCCCAAATGCATGACCCTGCATTTTTTAACATTAACTGCTAAATTCCAGACCATTCTTCTAGCTTTGCTAAGTCTTTCCCTATGTTATCCACACCTTCAGGGGTGTCTACCCTGTTGTAGGTTTTGGTATCATCTGCAAAGTGGCAAACCTTACCAGACAGCCCTTGAGCAATATCGCTTACTTAAAAGAACTGGCCCAAGAAATGAACCTTGCGGCATACGACTGGTAACATCCTTTTTCTTAGAATGAGCTCCATTTACCACTACCCTCTGTCGCCTTTCACTCAACCGGTTCCTAACCCAGTCAGTCACATTAGGGCCCATACCAAGGGCACTCAGTTTATTTATTAGTCATCTATGTGGAACCATGTCAAAGGCTTTGCTGAAATCTAAATACACCACATCTAGCACTTTCCCTTGATCCAACTCTGGTCAACCAGTCAAAGAAATTACCGGTAATCAGTTTTGTCTGACAAGACCTGCCTCTAGTGAAACCATGTTGCCTCAGGTCCTGAAATTCATTGGATTCCAAAATCTTTATTACTCTTGCTTTTATTTTTTTTTTTATTCAGTCACTAACAGCAAGAACAATATACAAAGCTGTATATACTCTGTTGGTACAGCAAAACAGGAACAGACAAATGTGACCAAAATATCAGTTTTTTAAAAGCATTTCCATTAATTTACTTACCACAGAAGTCACACTTACACAAGTACATAAGTATTGCCACACTGGGACAGACCAAAGGTCCATCAAGCCCAGCATCCTGTTTCCAACAGTGGCCAATCCAGGTCACAAATACCTGGCATTTTATGCTTTTATCCCAGAAATAAGCAGCGGACTTACTGGCTTGTAGATCCCAAACTCTTCTGCTTTTGTGGAGAGGGACCCCATCTGCTGTTCTCCAGTCCTCCGGGACCACTCCCAATTCTAGAGAAGCATAGTAACATAGTAAGTGACGGCAATAATACTCAATAATAATCAATAATACTCATTATTGATTTAATCATGAATTGATAATGTGTGATTATATACTTTATCATGAGTCTTTCATTGGAGTATCTGGGACATAGACTGTAGATGTCCACCCGACTCTATCCTTATGTTCCACCTACTGGAGTTGCCATCAAAGCCCACTCCAATCTATCCGAATATGTCTTGTCATTTGCGGGACCTGGACTGTAGAAGTCTGCCCAGCACTGTCCTTGGTTCCAGTTACTGAAGTTGTCATTGAAGCCCTTTCCAGCCTATCCTAAACTTTTTATTTTTGTTTTATACCATCTATTTTCTAAATAGAGTTCCTCTGTGTTCATCCCATGCCTTTTTGAATTCCATCACTGTTTTTGTCTCTACCACTTCTCTCGGGAAGGCATTCCAGGCATAAACCACCCTCTCCATAAAAAAGAATTTCCTGACATTACTCTTAAGTCTACCACCCCGCAACCTCAGCTCATGTCCTCTAGTTTTACCATTTCCCCTTCTCTGGAAGAGATTTGTTCCTATATTAATACCCTTTCAAGTATTTAAATGTCTGTATCATATCTCCCCATGGGCGTAGTTTGACTGTTTCATTTGTGGGGGGGGGGGGGGGGGGGGGGGCAAAGGATGGGGCACAGCATATTAGCATATTCATTTGCATATATATGGAAATGAATATGCTAATATGAAGGAAGGAAGGAAGGAAGGGAGAAAGAGCTGGCTTTTTTGGGAATAACCATAATGAATATGTATGAGATATCTCATACATATACATCATTGTTTCTCCCTTCTTTCCTCCTTACCCAGCACTCCCTCTTCCTCTCCAGTAGTATTTCCCCGCCCCCTTTCCCATACCATGCCAGTGCAGACCTTAGAAATGCATAAGCTCTATATGTAGATCCTTGAAGAGGTAGTATGTCTTGATTCAGGCTCTAAAACCCTTTCTGATGTTTTGGTGCCAGTAGGGCTGGTCTTAGGCAGAGGCGACCAAGGTGGCCGCATAGGGCCCCGCGCCTAAGGGGGCCCCGCGCGGCGTGCCTCAACTCTATCTCCGCTCCGACCTCCGCTCCCACCACCACCGGCGCCCACCCCCGGCTTGGGTCCGCTGAGCCCGCCGTCAGCTCCCGAGTCCCCGGACCCTGGCGGCAGTAACTTGCAGCGAGCCAGCGATGGCCCCGCCCCTGACAGACAGTTGCAGCGACGGCTCACCTCCACTCCAGCTTTTCACTTCCCGCTCAATGTCCCGCCTTCTGAGGAGGTATTGTAACCAAGGGGTTAAAGGAAAGAGAAGGGGAAGGGAAAAGAGGGAAAAAAATATAATACTTTATTGTCTATGGGAAAATCAAAAGTAAAATGGGGTTGTACTTGTGCTGGCGAACATTCCGCCGGTCAGCAAGGTAACTTGGAATGGGAAGCTAAGGAGGGGTTGTCTAGGAAACGGGAGCTTGTGACAGTTGAGTGGTGCTTGTGCTTTGAAGAAGAAGGGTGTGTTGTGAGTGAGCTCTGAGAGAGAGTTGAGGATTTGAAGGCATTAGTAAGGGGACAGTAGTATGGCTAAGGTAAAAGTGTGGGAATGAGAAAAGAGAAAGGAGGGTAATAGGGAAAGTGTGTACAGAAAGTCTGCCTGGTGTAAAGTGGCTGTTGGATGATTGGTGAAGGGTAAAAGGAAAGGGATTGTTAGTGAAAAGGGGAGGGCTACAGATAAAGGGTGAATGGAAGAAAAAACCCAGTCTTAGGTGCAAAGGAGGGAAAAAGGAGGCTGTGGGGGTTTTCTTCATATTAAATATTAAGGGAGAGGTGAAAAGAATGTTCACTGATTGAAGAGAGAGAGAGAATCTTGAGCAGAGTGAGTGACAGCTAAGCACCGCAGCACCCAGAATAGGGAATTGCAGTACAGCTTAGGTGTTAGAAGGGAATATCTACTTGATTTTATTTGGATTAGAGAAGTTGGTCACAGTATTGCAACACTGTTTAATATCCCTTGAAGGTTGCTGGCAATTTTCAGGGAGAGAGGGTCTTGCTTCCAATTATTTTAGTTTTAAGAGAGAGGTGTAGGGAGAAGAACGGAAGAAGAAGAGAAGATACCTCGATGATCCGGGCCCCAACGCAAGAAAGTGTTGCAACTTTCAACATCAAACCAACAGCTAAGTGACAGAAATCCCTAAAGGAATAATTCTGGGGAAATAGAGAAAAAAGAGAAAAACAATATACTTACCTTGACATCTTGAGGGAAGGGAGCAGTAACCTGAAAGAGAAAGAAATAGACACAAAGCATCAAATTTTTTTTCTTGACAATTATTAAGTATTTAAGTTCTTACGTCTGATCTTTAAGTATCACATGAAATACTTACCTGATAATTATCTGTGTTGACTGAAGCAAGTCCGACCTGTTAATAAATCAATAGAACTAGAGTTAATTTAGTTAAATGTTCATTTAAGGTAGAAAACAGACATTACAAACTGTAAAAGTAGAGGTTGTTGAAATTCTTGATAATAATATTTTTTTCTTGATTGCTAATTTCTTAAATAAACTAATCTTTGTATTATAAGATTGGATTTGATTCTTCCTGATCAGCATACTCCTGTAATTAGTTTATTTTCCTCCCGGCCCTGTTTCAGTGACGGGACGAGGTTAGTTTATTGTGACCTGCTTCCCCCTGCTCCGGAGCTTGATGAACACTCTCCTGGCACGACTACAGACAAAGGAGGGTTGTCATCACTTATTTATTAAAGAAACATCCCTTCAGAGCGGGGAAGAGGGCAACAGTATTTCCTGTTTCCGCGAGGGCGGGAGTCACTGAGCGGGAAAAGCTGGAGCCTGGTCCGAGGTAAGCCATCGTCCCTGTGGTGCGAGCGAGACAATGAGTACGTGCAGACTCGTGGAGCGAGCAAAGCAACAGACAGGGCTACAGTTGTGCCATTAAGGCAGGCAGCAAGGCATGATAGCTTTTTTTCTATAGGAACCTTTTTAAATTAAAGTGGTCTTGATTTGCGAATGGAACCTGTCCTGATGATTCGTCATGTTGCCTAACTGTCTGTCTCTGTGGTTTGAAATGTTCAGCTGTAGTATGTCCATTTTTTCAAAGGTTTTGGCCCTTGCTTCTAGTGAGCCACAGTAGTCCCCTTCTTCCCCTTTCAGTTCCTGTCCACCTTTACCCATAGATATCCTTTTAATCTTTTACCTCCCTTCTTCAATGCACCTTAATTTTATTAATTCTTCCTTCTGAGCCTTACTCATCCTCCCCTAAGTGGTCCCATATGCCTCATCCTTCCCCAGGGTTCACCCCAAGTCTTACCTGTACTCCACTACACCTCAGTCACCCTCCACCCTCCCAGTATCATTCATTCTCTCACTAGTGCTGCCACACATCCCCATCCATCTTCCTCCCTTAGTGCTCTCCCACTCCAGATCCTGTTATCCTTTCCCAATATTTATGTCCGAGCCTCTCATCTCCCCAGTAGCCTGTATTACAGCCTTAGTCATCCTTGCTGCAGTGCTCCCCTAACTTCATTCATCCTTCCGCTCTCACTCATCCTGCCTCCCCCCAGTGTTTCCCCTATTGTTAGTCACTTAATTTCTCCACTGCTTCCCCAGGTATCTCCCTTATACTCTCCACATCCAGTGACTCTCCCCTCTTCACCTCCCTCCAGCATCTCTCCCTATCCTATCCCTCTATGTCCAGTATCACCCATCTCTCAATGGGGTGGAGCTAGGGTGGGGGCGGAGCTAGGGTGGGGCAGGGCTAGGAAGGGGCCCCACCAAATTGGTCTGCACAGGGCCCCGCACTTGCTAAGACCGGCCCTGGGTGCCACCTCAGCAAGGCCAACACACAATCTCTCCACTGCAAAACACTATACACAAACTTGTGCAAAAACACACTCATAACCTTACCAAACCATAACAGCACTAATTCCAAGGACAGAATGAGCTACAATCTTATGCGTGGAAAGGCAGCACTGTAATTACACCGGGCTCTAAAACACCAGTATACAACCTAGTGAAAAAAAACCCCAAAAAGGGCTGCAAATACTACACACTAGCAGAATACTGCACCTTGATCACACATGACAACAGATATGACACAAGGAACTAGAAATAAAAAAATATGAAGACAAAATACTGAACTGGAAAGTTACCTCAAGAAGTTTTTGGCATGCAGCAAATACTAGAAAAATTGAAACTTACATGCAAAATATCACAGATGCACATTTCCAAAAGCTGACATATTCCAATTAATAAATTCTGAATAAAATACTTTTTTCTACCTTTGTTGTCTGATCATTTAGTTTTTCTATTCGCTTTGGTCCCAGTGTCTTCTGTTTTATGCAGTGTGTCTTCTTTCCATTTGATATTTTTTCTCTCACAATGTCCACCATCCTTCTGTGTCCTTATGCGTCCTGTCTACCATCTGTAGCCCTGTCCCTATCCTTTCTCCAGTTTCAGCATCTGCCCTCAAAGTGTTCCAATCCAGCCCTTAAATTCAGTAATTTCCCCTCCATCCTTATCCAGCATTTCTCCTCACTCCCCTCCCCTCCATCCATGTGCATCTACTTCCTCTGCTTTCCCTCCCCTCCATCCATGCCCAGCATTTCTCCTCTCTTCCTTTCTCCTCCATCCGTATGCATTTCCTTCGTTTGTCTTTCCTTCCTTCCATCCTTGTCCAACATTTCTCCTCTCTTCCCTCCCCTCCATCCATGTGCATCTCCTTCCTGACTTCCCCTCCATCCATCCATGTACAGCAACTCTCCATTCTCCCCTGTCCTCATCTCCATCCATCCATATCCAGCAAATTTCCTCTCTCCCCTGCCCCCTACATCCATCCATCCATCCATCCATGTCCAGCAATTCTCCTCTCTCCCCTGCCCTCACCTCCATGTCCAGTGATTTCTCTTCTCTCCCCCAGCCCTCCCCTCCATCCATGTGCATCTCCTTCCTGTCTTCCCTCCCCTCTATCCATGTCCAGCAATTCTCCTCTCTCCCCTGCCCTCCCCTCCATCCATCCATCCATCCATGTCCAGCAACTCTCCATTCTCCCCTGCCCTCTCCTCCATCCTTCCATGTCCAGCAATTCTCCTCTCTCCTCTGCCCTCCCCTCCATCCATCCAACAATTCTTCTCTCTCCCCCTGCCCTGCCCTCCCCTCCCATCCATGTCCAGCGATTCTCCTCTGCCCTCTCCCCCAGTGGCGTACCTAGGGTAGTTGACACCCGGGGCTGGTCATTTTTTAACACCCCCTCCAAAATCCAGTACTACGCATGCCAAGAATACAAAACGCTCTGGACCTATAGAGCAATTCTACCATACCATAAGCAGTCATATTTCTACAAGGAAAAGGAAAGCATCTTAAACACTACAGTGAGCACCAGAACATCAATTCACCTATTGTAAAACGAAACCAGACAGAATAGTACAGATCGTCGATCCTGCACAGTCAATGCCAACTGAAAGCCATGTCTTTTTCACAAACACAGATACACCCTAATCCACTATAGAATAAGTAATAATAAACTTTCTATTTAGACAAAAATTAAACTGAACCCCCAAGATGCCAGACTCTGCATAAAATGCAACACCACAGAAACAGAAAATGTCCCCTAGTACTGTGCAAAATATAAAGACAGCAGATGTAAGTTTGAAAAAACTAGCAAGTACCAATCACCACTTTACAAATTAACAAATAGAAATAAAACAAATATAGAAAATAAAATAATACCATTTTATTGGACTAATACATTTAGCTTTCAGAGGCCAAAACCTCCGTCCTCAGGTCAATACAGTATAGTGCTGTTACAGTATCCTATCCTGACCTGCGGAAGGGGGTTTTGTTCTCCAAAAGTTAGTCAAAATGTATTAAAATTAGTCCAATAAAAAGATTACCTTGTTTACATGTTCTATTATAAACATTTATTAACCCAGCTACAATACTACTTTATCCTAAAGCAAAAAAAACAAAAATATATATTTTATTTACAGTTTATTGTCTCTGGTTTCTGCTTTCCTCATCTTCTTTTCACTGTCGTCCTTCCATCCAGCATCTGTCTTTGTTCTCCCTCTGCCATCCAGTGTCTGCCCTCTCTGCTGTCCCCTCCATCCAATGACTGCCCTCTCTCCCTTCTCCTTCCATCCACATCTGCCCTCTATGATCCTTTCATCCACATCTGCCCTCTATCTCTCCCCCTTCAATCCACCATCTGCCCATCTGCCCTCTCTCTCCCCTTCATTCACTGTCTGCCCTTTCTCTCTGCCCCTTCAATCCACCATTTGCCCTCCCTCTCGCTCCCCATCCATCCAGGATCTGTCCCCTCTCTCTCTGTCTGCCCTTTTTTTCAGCCCCCAGTTCCAGCCCCCTTATCCCACCTGCCCATAGTTCTAGCCCCAGCCCACATCTCCCACCTGCCCCCCCTTTTCAGCCCCACTATCCCACCAGTCTGCAGTTTCAGCCCCAGCCCTTTTCTCTCACCAGTCCTGAGCTTCAGCCCCAGCCACTTCTCTCTGTCCCCTTTTCAGCCCCCAGTCCCCACAGTTTCAGCCCCCACATAGATGCTGTCCAAGGTTTGCAGTAAAAGACACACATCACAACATGCAGTCCAAGGAAGGCAGTAAAAGGTACTTGTCACGTACATGCAGTCCAAAAAGCATACAGTGAATTACACTGTAAACTACTTTGAGATTGTATATTAAATTAATAAATCCACACCGGTCCAATCCACATGTCACACACACGCAGTCCAAGGCAGGCAGTAAAAGACACACATGCAGTCACATGCTGTCCAAGGTTTTTGTGGCCCCACCTAATTCCTTAGTGGCTGTAAAGTCATAGAAATCTGGGAATCAGTCCTGCTCCTTTGAGTGTTTCACTGAAAGTTGTTCAGAAAAACAACATTTGAAGCTTTGGGGATTTAATAGTGTTGTGTAGATGTTGTCATTTGACTATTTTAGCCATCAGCACTTTACCAAGGGCTATGCGAGCAGCACTGCCTCACTGTATGTGAATATAGAAGGGCAGCGTCGCAGGCAGCGCCTCGCGTCTGCCGGCCCTGCTTGTAAAAAAAAGCAAATCTCCTTCTCATCTCGTCGGGCCTTCCCTTACTATGTCCCGCCCTCGCGGAAATAGGAAGTTACCTCAGAGGAGGGCGGGACTTAGTAAGGGAAGACCCGACGAAGACGTCAAGACGAGAAGGAGATTTGTTTTTTTAACAAGCAGGGCAGACGCGAGGCGCTGCCTGCGACGCTGCTTCGCCGATTTTTCTTTAAAGGCAGGGTGGTGCGGTGACAGGAGAAGAGTAGCGGGAATGGAGCACCCCCCCACCCACCCACTGACACCCGGGGTGGACCGCCCACACCGCCCCCCCTTGGTACGCCACTGCTCTCCCCTATCTATGTCCAACAATTCTCCTTTGACCCCCCCACCCTCCCCTCCATGTCTAGTGACTTCCCCAGCTCCCCCTTTTCAGTCCCCGAGTTCTAGTTCCCTCCTCTCCATCCATGTCCAGCAACTGTCCATTCTCCCCTGCCCTCTCCTCCATCAATATCCAGCAAATGTCTTCTCTCCCCTGCTCCCTCCATCCATCCATCCATCCAGCAATTCTCCTCTGCCCTCTCCTTCATGTCCAGCGATTTCTCTTCTCTCTCCTCCCCTCCCCTCCATGTCCAGCGATTCTCTTCTGCCCCTTCCCTCTATGTCCAGCGATTCTTCTGTACCCCTGCCCTCCTCTCCATGTCCAATGATTTTGCCTCTCTCCCAGACAGCCCTCCTCTCTGTTCCTTCCTGCCCCCCCCCCCCCACATTTAAACCTTTTATTTTCAGTTGCAGCGACGACAGTGAAGAAAACAGCATAGCAAGCGGGCTCGCCTCCAGCCTTTCCCTTCCTTCACCCTCGCGGAAACAGGAAATACGTCATCATAGGAAGGCGGGACACTGTCTGTGAGGGAAGGGAAAGGCTGGAGGTGAGCCCACTTGCTGTTCTGTTTTCTTCACTTTCATCGCTGCTGAAAATAAAAGGTTTAAACGCACGCAGGGGGGGGGGGGGGGAGGCAGGAAGGAACGGAGAGGAGGGCTGTCAGGGAGCTCAGGGCGGGAAGGAGAGACCGAGAACACATTGTGCCGGTCCTGCATTTGGGGGGGGGGCAATGCCCCCTCAGCCCTCCCAAACTACGCCCATGTATCTCCTGTCCTTTCTTTCCTCTAGGCTAAGATATTCAGGTATTCCAGTCTCTTCTTATATGTCTTGTGGCGTAAACCCCATATCATTTTTGTCGCCTTCCTCTGGACTGCTTCTAATCTTTTTACATCCTTGATAAGATGCAGCAGCCAAATCTGAACACAATACTCCAGATGGGGCCTCACCTTTCTTCTGCTGCTGGTTGCTCCTCTCTCAATGCAGCCTAGCATCCTTCTGGCTATGGCCACTGATTTGTCACATTGTTTTTTCATTTTAAGGTCCTCGGACACTATAACCCCAAGGTCCCTCTTCAGGTCTGTGCATATCAGCCTTTCTCCTCCTAGGACATATGGCTCCCTTGGGTTTCTACTCTTACATTTGGAGAACGGTCTAATGATTGGCAATTAAAATTTAATGCAAAGAAGTGCAAAGTGATACTTCTTTGCATTAAATTTTAATTGCCAATCATTAGACCGTTCTTCTAACTTTTGAAGATCACTTTTCACGTTTTCCATTCCCTCCAAGGTGTCCACTCTGTTACAAATCTTAGTATCATTTGCAAAAAGGCAAACCTTACTTTTTAATCCTTTGGCAACATCACTCACAAATATGTTGAACAGGATTGGCCCCAGCACCGATCTCTGTGGCACTCTGCTACTCACATTTCCTTCCTCGAGTAAATTCCATGTACCACCATCCTCTGACATCTGTTCGTCAACCAGTTTCTAATCCAGTTCACCACTTTGGGTCCTATCTCCAGCCTTTCATTTTTTATTTATTTACGTCAATTTATATACCGTATCTTATTGCAACTGCAAAACAGAACGGTTTACAATTTGTAAAAACAAAACATTACAACATTATATGTACAATAAAACAGACAATGGAACTCCAATCATGACAGGAAAGCACAGCAAACCAGAATTAACTACATAGTATAAAACAATACAGGTTATGCTTCAATATACAGACAGCACCGCATGACAGAATTAACTACTACTACTACTACTATTTAGCATTTCTATAGCGCTACAAGGCATACGCAGCACTGCACTGCACAAACATAGAAGAAAGACAGTCCCTGCTCAAAGAGCTTACAATCTAATAGACAAGAAATAAAGTAAGCAAATCAAATCAATTATTGTGTACAGGAAGGAGGAGGGTAGGTGGAGGCAGGTGGTTACAAGTGGTTACGAGTCAAAAGCAATGTTAAAGAGGTGGGCTTTCAGTCTAGATTTAAAGGTGGCCAAGGAAGGGGCAAGACGTAGGGGCTCAGGAAGTTTATTCCAGGCGTAGGGTGCAGCGAGACAGAAGGCGTGAAGTCTGGAGTTGGCAGTAGTGGAGAAGGGAACAGATAAGAAGGATTTATCCATGGGGCGGAGTGCACGGGAAGGGGTGTAGGGAAGGACGAGTGTGGAGAGATACTGGGGAGCAGCAGAGTGAGTACATTTATAGGTTAGTAGAAGAAGTTTGAACAGGATGTGAAAACGGATAGGGGTAGTATGAGTAAAGCGACCCTGGCTTTAATACCCTGGTATTAATCCGCAAATGAATCTTTTCCGGAGATGGGAAGGCGGTAGAACGAGAGGACATGAAATGAGATTGAAGGGGGGCAGACTCAGGAAAGATGTCAGGAAGTATTTTTTCACGGAGAGGGTGGTGAACGCTTGGAATGCCCTCCCGCGGGAGGTGGTGGAGATGAAAACGGTAACAGAGTTCAAACATGCATGGGATATGCATAGAGGAATCCTGTGCAGTAGGAATGGATCCTCAGAAGCTTAGCTGAAATTGGGTGGCGGAGCAGGTGGGGGGAAGAGGGGGTGGTGGTTGGGAAGCAAGGATAGGGGAGGGCAGACTTATACGGTCTGTACCAGAGCCGGTTATGGGAGGCGGGACTGGTGGTTGGGAGGCAGGAAATACTGCTGGGCAGACTTATATGGTCTGTGCCCTGAAAAGGACAGGTACAAATTCAATTCAAGGTAAGGTATACACATATGAGTTTGTCTTGGGCAGACTGGATGGACCATGCAGGTCTTTTTCTGCCGTCATCTACTGTTACTATGTTACTGGCGGAAGACGAGACAGGCAGCAGAGTTTTGAACCGATTGGAGAGGGGAGAGGTGACTAAGTGGGAGACCAGCAAGAAGCAGATTGCAGTAGTCTAAACGAGAGTTGACAAGGGTGTGGATGAGGGTTTTGGTAGAGTGCTCGGAAAGAAAGGGACGGATTTTACGGATGTTGTAAAGAAAGAAACGACAGGTCTTGGCGGTCTGCTGGATGTGAGCAGAGAAGGAGAGAGAAGAGTCAAACATGACCCCAAGGTTTCGAGCCGAGGAGACAGGGAGAATGAGAGAGCCATCAACAGAAATAGAAAACGGGGGGAGTGGGGAGGTGGGTTTGGGGGGAAAAATGAGAAGTTCGGTTTTGGTCATGTTTAATTTCAGATGGCGTTGAGACATCCAGATAGCAATGTCAGACAAGCATGCTGAAACTTTGGTTTGGATGCAAGGTGAGATATCAGGGGTAGAAAGGTAGATTTGGAAGTCATCAGCATAGAGATGGTAGGAAAAGCCATGGGATGAGATCTGACTACAATAAATAAATAAAAAATGAAACCATGTTTCTCTTATTCTAAATTCTGTTCTACATAGGTGATAAAGTAAAAGGTTTTAAGAAGTTTCCGAAAATGAATGTAAGATTTCTCTAGTCTGATCTCTTTTGGAAGGCTATTCCAAAGAGAAGGTGACAAATAGAAAAAAGCCGATTTCCGAGTAGATTCCCATCTGGCTCTAGCAAGAGGAGGAATGACTAGCCTGTTATCAGTCAGAGATCTAAGGGTTCGTGTAGCGGTATAAGGAATTGTTAAATTTGACAGATAATCCGGGTTTAGTGTATGAAAGGCCTTATGAGTTAAAACTAAGGCTTTAAACTTGATTCTTGCTTCAACCGGAAGCCAATGCAGTTGATGCAGTAAAGGTGTTACTCTGTCGTCCCTCTGGGCCGCTGTATACTGTATTCTTTGTAAACGTTTCAAGTTAGCTTGAGTAATCCATGCATATGCGATATTACAATAGTCTAAACATGAGGTAATGTATGCAGATGTCAATGTTTTAAGAGAATCTTTATTAATTGAATTTCTAATTGACCTAAGTCTCCTTAGATGATTTAAGAATATCCTATGAGGAACTGTGTCAAAGGCTTTGCTGAAATCCAAGTAGATTACATCTAGTGCATTTCCCGATACAGTTCTCTGGTCGCCCACTCAAAGAATTCAATCAAATTCGTTTGGCACAATTTACCTTTGGTAAAACAATGTTGCCTCAGATCTTGCAACTCATTGGATTCCAGGAAATTTACTTTCCTTTCCTTCAGTAATTTATTTATTTATTTATTGTGAACATTTATATCCCACATATTCCCACCAAGGCGGGCTCTATGTGGCGTACAGTGCAGGAGAAAGTACAACATAATAACAGTAGTGCAAAGCTGAAGAGAAGAGAAGAGAGAAAAAAAAAGTAGTGCAAGGGAGGGAGGGAAAACTGAAGGGGAAAGGAAGGCAGAGATGCAAGGATCAAGCTGCTGTGGAGAATGAACAATCACATAGGTAGGTCTTCAGGGATTTCTAGAATAGGCTGTGATCAGTGGTCTCTTTCAACGATGATGGGAAAGCATTCCAATAACGGGGACACTGGAAGCAAAATGAAGAGGCAAAGAGCAGCTTGTATCGCAGATTCCTACAGGTAGGAAAGTGGAGATTGAGGTAGGTGCGGGAGGACTGCACGGCATTCCAGGCTGTACATGTAGGCAGGAGCATCCCCATATATAATCTTGTGTGTAAGGGCACAGACTTTGAACTCAATCCGCTTCCATTACTTTTCCAATAATCAAAGTGAGGCTTACCTGCCTGTAATTTCCCACTTTTATGAAGAGGGACCACATCCACTCTTCTTCAGTCCCGTGGAACCTCTCCCGTCTCCAAGGATTTGCTAAACAAATCTTTGACCCGCCAGAACTTCTCTAAGTTCCCTCAATATCGTGGGATGAATCCCATCCATTCCCATGGCCTTGTCCACCTTCAGTTTTTCGAGTTGTTCATAAACACATGTCTTGTCCCCCCCCCCCCCCCCCCCCCAATATTTCCGTATTGGCTATTTTTTCTTCCATTTATCTCAATGATCCAGTGCACACAAAAGAGGGACATGTCTCTGAGGCAAGACCTCTCAAGTGTCTAGGCAACCACAGCAAGTGCTACAATTTCTTGGCTCCCGCCAAAAATTGTTCCATCTGAACCTAGATTTTATGAGGGTAATTCTGGCACCATTCAGTAGCCTGGGCAGCATGATGGTACCATAACAAAATTAGGAACCCCCAGCTCACCCACCTTCTTATTCCTATAAAGAACATGTCTAGACAGCCTAGGTTGCTTATTATTCCAAATATACTTGATCATGCGATCCTGCAATGCAAACTAATCCTTTCATGGGAGAGGAGTGGGCAGTACTTGGAAAAGATAAAGGAGCCGTGGGACAGTATTCATTTTCATAATAGCTATTCAACCAAATCAAGAGTAATTTAAAAGACCCCAACTTTCTAAATCCCATTTAATTTTCTGGGCAGACTGGATGGACTGTACAAGTCTTTCTCTACAGTCATCTACTATGCTACTATGAATAAGTGTTGGACAATTTGCCTGAAAAAGGGCCGCGATAGTGAGGTGTAAGATTAATTCCCAAATAGTGCAAACGATTAGAGACCCATTAAAAGAACATAAAGCAGCTAATTGAGACTGCAAGACCAAAGATAAGCTAAAAGCCAAGAAATCTCTGTTTTTGACATATTCACTTTAAAGCCAGACACACTAGAGTAGTGCTGTATTTCTAGTAACCAATTGGGGAGCGACGTTAACCCCCATGGTTTTATATATGGTGTCGATCCAAGATGTGCGCCCATCTAAACTGGCCATGGGAGGAGCATGGGCGGGTCAGGGGCATTCCTAAAATTTGCACGCAGTGTTATAGAATACCAAGGATGTGTGCCCAAATTGAGCACTGGGAATTACACCTGGTTTCAGCAGGCATAAGCCCTGGCGCTCAAATTTGGGTGCCAAAATCAGCACTCAATGCTATTCTATAATGAACGCTCATCTTTGAGTGACCATTATAGAGTAGCATTAAGTGTCGATTTTTGAGTGCTATTTACTGAATCAGTGCATCATCGGCAAAGAGAGCTATCATAGATTCAATATTACCAAGGCCAGCGATATCAACATTAGCCCTAACCTGTGTAGTGAAGCACTCCATTACTAACTCAAACAATAGGAGTGACAAAGGGCATCCCTGGCAAGTACCACATTGCAACTTAAATATAGCGGTTTCCTCCGTTGATCCTAACACATGCTTAAGGGGGAGTTCTCCTACCCAAGAGCAGAAATAGTCTCTCAAACCAACCTTATGCAACAAACTTTGCATAAAAAAGTCAATGGACCCTGTCACAGGCTTTCTCCGCATTGATTCTTAACAAGCAGCCCTCAAGCTTCTGGGACTGAACAAAATGCAAGAGATCCACCATTCAACAAAAGTTATCAGCAGCCTGGCAATTAAGCCTGCCTGATCAGGGTGTATTCAGCCAGGTAACACCTCTGCTAGTTGATTAGCCAACACCTTAGTCAGAAGTAGAGGTCTGCATGGGGTTTGCGGGGATCCCGCGGAGTCCACGGGAATCCCCTCTGGGTCAGCGGGAGTGCCGCGGGGACGGAAATAAACATGCGGGATTCCCGTGGGGATGGAGGATGCTCTGGCAGGATTCCCATGGGGATGCGCGCACATACCATTGTTTTAGTGGGCAGAAACCAAGCTCTCCTCCAGTGCAAAAAGAAGGACACCCTCAACTGCCCCGTCGCAGGGATGGCCAAATTTCAAGGGGGAGGGGGTCGGGCAGAGCAAACGCGTGGATGTGCTCTGAGAAACGTCCATTTTGGGCGTCCTTAACTGCGGGACGGCTAAATACCGAGGGGGCTGTCAAGCAGAGCAAAGGCATGGATGTGCTCTGAGAAACGTCTATTTTGGACGTCCTTAACTGCTCCATCGCAGGGACGGCCAAATATCAAGGGGGTGTTGGAGGCATAGCAAAGGCGTGGATGTCCTTCTTGGAGAAACGTCCATTGTGGGCGTCCTTAACTGCTCCATCGCAGGGACGGCCAAATTTCAAGGGGGTGTTTGAGGCATAGCGAAGGTGGGACTTGAGCGCCTAACACTTAGACGTCCTTCATCCATAATCTAAAAAAAAAAAAGGACGTCCCTTACGAGCACTTGCACATTTTCACCCGGGTCTCTCTCTGTCTCAACTCAAGTTCAACACGTGCAGGAGATTTGCTGAAGTTGTATGTAGTGAGTCTTCCAGGCACTGCCAGACCTCGGTATCCACAGAAGAGAACTGCACAGAGGTGAGCTCAGCTGACTACTTTTATTTTTTTATATGTGTATAGGCAGTTTATTTCTCTCATGGTGGGAACTGGCTGTTTGTGAGCTGTTTTACTGCAGCTAAAGCATTAGCATACCCACTTGTTTCTTTTGTTGAGGGCATTGTGCTGTTTGGGTGACCAATAATTCTCTCTATTTTAGTGTGGAAAAAACTTCAGTTTGTTTTATGTATTTATTGCCCTTTTTCTAAGATTCAGTATATTAATGAGTGAAGAAATATTTTCTCTGATTCATTTTAAATGTATTACTCTGCATTGTGTGCCCCCTGTCCACTCCACTCAGTACTTTATACTTCCTTTTTTTATGGGGACGGGCAGGGATGAAGGCGATCACTCACTGGGACGGGCGGGGATGGAGGAGATTACTCACGGGGACGGGTTAGATTCTGGCGGGGATAAGCGGGGACGGGTTTGATTCTGACGAGGACGGGTGGGGATGGGTCACATTTCTGTCCCCATGCAACTCTCTAGTCAGAAGCTTAGCATCTATATTTAGCACAGAAATGGGGCAATAGGACTAGCATTCAAGGGGATCTTTTAGTGGCTTAGGGATGAAAGTAATCCAGGCCTGTACCATAGAAGAAACCAAAGGCTCTCTCTCCCCCCCACCCCGACAGAATTAAAAACTGCTGTTAACAAACGGACCAACTCGGGCAAATCTTTTGTAGAATTCCCCAGTGAATCCATCTAAACATGGAGCTTTCCCTTTAGGTAAAGTTTAAATCTCCAATAACAGCTCTTTGGTAGTAATTTCACTATCCAGCTTAGCCTGCTGTGCTGGTGTCAATGTGGGCATATGCAACCCCCATTCTCCCCCCAAAAAGAATATATTCATCTATAGCTGCATTCAATATGTGAGGATCTGCTTGATAAAGGATCCGATAAAATTGCCCCAAATACTCCCAAATATCAGAAGAGCAAGATAAGCAAGATCCTTCAGCAGCCTTAACCCTAAAGACTCCCCTCTGCCCCTGGGTCTTGCGAAGCTTGACAGCTAACATCCTACCCACTTTATTAGAATGTTCATAGTGCACTTATTTTAACCTGGCATTAACACAAGCAATATTCTGAGTGTTTAAATTACCCAATTGTAATCTTCAAGTTTGAAGAACTCTATAAGTTTTAACTAAGACTGTTTATGTTGGGCCTCTAGAGTCTGAATGGAAGATTTACACAAGTATTGAGCTGTCTAATTTTTGCTTTTGCTGATTAACTTGTTGAAGAAAATGGACTCTAGCGACTACCTTGAAGGCATCCCAATAGGAGGGCCAGAATTCAAGTTATGTTCTAAGTAAGACTCTAAAACTTTACAGAAGAAAGGACATATTGAGGGGCATAATCGAATGGGGATGCCCATCTCTAAGGGCATCCATCTCTAAGGACGTTCCGGCGAAGGGGCGGGGAAACCCATATTATCGAAACAAAATGGACGTCCATCTTTCATTTCGATAATACGGTCGGGGACGCCCAAATCTCAACATTTAGGTCGACCTTAGAGATGGTCGTCCCTGGTTTTTGGCCATAATGGAAACCGAGGACGCCCATCTCAGAAATTACCAAATCCAAGCCATTTGGTCGTGGGAGGAGCCAGCATTTGTAGTGCACTGGTCCTC
The DNA here is from genome assembly GCF_901765095.1 of Microcaecilia unicolor. Lineage (NCBI taxonomy): Eukaryota > Metazoa > Chordata > Amphibia > Gymnophiona > Siphonopidae > Microcaecilia > Microcaecilia unicolor. The sequence goes on from NC_044042.1 coordinate 97,734,663, forward strand.
CTCACATGCCAGGACACCAACAGGGTACCGTAGGGGGCACTGCAGTGGACTTCACAAATTGCTCCCAGGTGCATAGCTCCCTTACCTTCGGTTCTGAGCCCCACCAAACCTCCCCCCCCAAAACCCACTCACCACAACTGTACACCACTACCATAGCCCTTAGGGATGAAGGCGGGCACCTAGATGTGGGTACAGTGGTTTTGGGTGGGTTTGGAGGGCTCACATTTACCACCACAAGTGTAACAGGTGGGGGGGGGATGGGCCTGGGTCCGCCTGCCTGAAGTGCACTGCACCCACTAAAAACTGCTCCAGGGACCTGCATACTGCTGTGATGGAGCTGGATATGATATTTGAGGCTGGCATAGAATTTTTGAATTTTTTTTTTTAGGGTGGGAGGGGGTTGGTGACCACTGGGGGAGTAAAGGGAGGTCATCCCCGATTCCCTCAGGTGGTCATCTGGTCAGTTCGGGCACATTTTCGAGGCTTGGTCGTGAAAACAAAGGAACCAAGTAAAGTTGACCAAATGCTCGTGAGGGAGGCCCTTCTTTTTTCCATTATCGGCCGAGGACGCCCATCTCTTAACCACGCCCCCATCCTGCCTTCAGTACGCTGCTGATACGCCCCCGTGAACTTTGGTCATCCCCGCAACGGAATGCACTTGAGGAAGCAAAAAAATTGGCTTTCGATTATGCTGATTTGGGCGACCTCGGGAGAAGGACGCCCATCTTGGAAGATGTGTCGGAAAAGATGGGCGTCCTTCCCTTTCGAAAATAAGCTAGATAGTATCATCCTGAAGAAGCTCATTGTTAAGAGACCATCTCATCTCACGCTGCTCCTCAGTTAAAACAGTAATAGTTATCCAGCAGGAAGCATGATCTGAGAAAGTAATAGAACTGATGTGAAAAGCAGATTCCAACAAGGGCAGTGACTTTTCTAAAAAAAAAAAAACATAGTCAATTCATTAATCGGTTTGGAGGACATGGGAAATGAAAATATAATCCTGAACCCTAAGACTACATGTGCTCCTTGAATCATGCAAATTTAACTCCACTGTCTACTGGCACAGAGCTGCAGCTGCTGCCAGCTTGCCGCTCCTAGAGGGGCATGATCTGTCCAGGTCTACTGACAAAGCCACATTAAAGTTACCACCTACTATTAGCCTGCTCCTCACAAAGTCCCCAAAGTAGTCCATAACTTCCAATATAAGACTTCTTGATGCTCATTAGGGGTGTACACTGAAGCAATGGTCAATTCTTGCTGATCGAGAAGGAGATGAAGGAAGATACATTGTCCCTTCCAGGGGCGTAGCCACGGGTGGGCCTGGATGGGCCCAGGCCCAGCCACTTTTGCTCCAGGCCTGCCCACCCTAACTGGCCCCAACCCAACAACATCCAAAACTCATTTTACTAACCTGACTGAAGTCGTGACTGCAAAAGAAGCAGAGTACAGCCGGCTCAGCCTTCCCCTTCTCTCTCAGCTGTGGTCCCACCCTCATTTCCTGCTTACGCAAGGGCGAGACGCTGAGAAGGGGAAGGCTGAGCCAGCTGTACTCTGCTTCTTTTGCAGTCACGACTTCAGTCAGGTTAGTAAAATGAGTTTTAAGCTATGGCTGGGCGGCAGGAAAGCAAGGAGGGCTGTTGAGGGAGGTCGAGCAGGGGGGTTGGAACTGGAACTCAGGGGGGGCAGGTGGCATTTGGGGCGTCACTGGACATGGAGGGGAGGGCAGGGGAGAGAGGAAAAATTGCTGGACTTGGAGGTGAGGGGAGGAAAGAGGAGAATCGCTGGACATGGATGGGAGGGAGAGGAGAGGAGAAATCGCTAGACATGGAGGGGAGGATGGGGAGAGAGGAGAATTGCTGGATATGGATGGGCGAGAGGGCAGGGGAGAGAGGAAAGTTGCTGGACATGAATGGATGGAGGGGAGGGCAGGGGAGAGAGGAGAGTTGCTGGACATGGATGGGTGGAGGGCAGGGGAGAAAGGAGAGTTACTGAACATGGATGCAGATGAGGGCAGGGAAGAGAGGAGAGTTGCTGGACGGATGTAGGGAAGGGCAGGAGAAATACTGGATATGGATGGAGGGGAGGGAAGACAGGAGGAGATGTACATGGATGGAGGGGAGAGAGTAGAGGAAGTGAGATGAACATGGATGGCGGGACAGAGAGAAAGGAAAAATGGTGGACATGGATGGAGGAGAGGGAAGAGAGAGAGAGAGAGAGGAAGGAGATGCATATGGAGGGGAGTGAAGAAAGAGGAAGGAGATGCATACTGACAGAGATGAGGGAAAGGGAAAAGAGGAGAAAAACTACACATGGATGGAGAAAATAGATGCTGGATGGAAAGAAGGAAGAGAGGGGGCAGATGCTGGATGGAAAGGGGAGAGAGGGCAGATGCTGGATAGAAAGGGTAGAGAGAGGGCAGATGCGGGATGGAAAGGGGAGAGAGAGGGGGTAGATGCTGGATGGAAAGGGGGAAGAGAGGGAGCAGATGTTGGAAGGAAAGGGGAGAGAGAGGGGGTAGAGGCTGGATGGGGGGTTAGACTGTTCACTGCCTAGGGCAAAAAAAGATGTATTTAGTCATTAAATATGTCTCTTTTGCCCTGGCCTAGGCAATGAGGAACCCATCCCCACCCAGTAAGTATGTGGTTTATGTTGATGCAGGGCAGCTGTTGGGTAGAATACTTAGAAATCCATAATAAAGTGCATTCTAAGGCATTATTTTGTAGTATCCCAAGAAATACTACTCATACTTATATATATATATATATATATATATATATAGTGCCCACCCATATTAGCTCTGGGCCCAGCCAAAATGTCAGGTCTGGCTATGCCACTGGTCCCTCCTCTGTACCTGCACCAACAAAGAGAAATGCAGAAGAATAGCAACACAATGTGTTTTTGTTCCACTCAAATCTGAGGCAAAATATATATGTGGGTATTGTGGATGTGTTACCAAGCTCTCATGCTCCTTTTAGATGAGTCTCCTGCAGTAAAATTGTTGAAGTGTGGATGGCAGCATCTCTCTAAACATCAATAGTCTCTTATGTGGAGAGTTACTTGAGACCTTTAACATTCAAGGTCACTAATGTAAAGACATCCACTTGTATTATCATAGAAACAATGAAAAGAAAAAGAATCAAGCGAACCCCCTAAACCCCAAAGTGTAGGCTACTTCCTACTAAGGAAGAAGTTACCCCCACCCCTTCCCACCTATCCCATCCCTGTTAATCTATAACTAACCCCACTAGACATCATCCTCAGTCTAGAAGCCCCAAATGGCAACTGACTGGAACAAGAGGTCCTAACCCACGATCCCAAACTGACCCCCCCCCCCCCTTCCCTCTTCCCAATCTCCCAAACAAGCAACTTAACACACTCCAGATAGTACTATTACAGAGGTGAGGGCAATCTCAACATTAAAAGAACAATAACAAACAATGATAACGAAGAAAGTACACTACACAACAGTGAAGTTAAGGCAGTGCAAAAACTGTTTAGTACTAAAATTAGCATATATTCAGGTAAAACAGAAGAGATGTAAAAAGAGAAAGAGGCAAAGTTCCACCATGGCAGTATAAAGTTATGTAATGCCCTCCTTTCCTCCTAATCTAATTTAATCTAATCCAAGAATTTCTAGACCACTCGATTCTTCCGGTCCTAAGCGGTTTACAACTGAGAAGTCATAAGACAAATATACTAACATACAATATTGTAACTAAAAATGTTTTAAAAAAGAATAAAATATACAGTGGTGGAAATAAGTATTTGATCCCTTGCTGATTTTGTAAGTTTGCCCACTGACAAAGACATGAGCAGCCCATAATTGAAGGGTAGGTTATTGGTAACAGTGAGAGATAGCACATCACAAATTAAATCCGGAAAATCACATTGTGGAAAGTATATGAATTTATTTGCATTCTGCAGAGGGAAATAAGTATTTGATCCCCCACCAACCAGTAAGAGATCTGGCCCCTACAGACCAGGTAGATGCTCCAAATCAACTCGTTACCTGCATGACAGACAGCTGTCGGCAATGGTCACCTGTATGAAAGACACCTGTCCACAGACTCAGTGAATCAGTCAGACTCTAACCTCTACAAAATGGCCAAGAGCAAGGAGCTGTCTAAGGATGTCAGGGACAAGATCATACACCTGCACAAGGCTGGAATGGGCTACAAAACCATCAGTAAGACGCTGGGCGAGAAGGAGACAACTGTTGGTGCCATAGTAAGAAAATGGAAGAAGTACAAAATGACTGTCAATCGACAAAGATCTGGGGCTCCACGCAAAATCTCACCTCGTGGGGTATCCTTGATCATGAGGAAGGTTAGAAATCAGCCTACAACTACAAGGGGGGAACTTGTCAATGATCTCAAGGCAGCTGGGACCACTGTCACCACGAAAACCATTGGTAACACATTACGACATAACGGATTGCAATCCTGCAGTGCCCGCAAGGTCCCCCTGCTCCGGAAGGCACATGTGACGGCCCGTCTGAAGTTTGCCAGTGAACACCTGGATGATGCCGAGAGTGATTGGGAGAAGGTGCTGTGGTCAGATGAGACAAAAATTGAGCTCTTTGGCATGAACTCAACTCGCCGTGTTTGGAGGAAGAGAAATGCTGCCTATGACCCAAAGAACACCGTCCCCACTGTCAAGCATGGAGGTGGAAATGTTATGTTTTGGGGGTGTTTCTCTGCTAAGGGCACAGGACTACTTCACCGCATCAATGGGAGAATGGATGGGGCCATGTACCGTACAATTCTGAGTGACAACCTCCTTCCCTCCGCCAGGGCCTTAAAAATGGGTCGTGGCTGGGTCTTCCAGCACGACAATGACCCAAAACATACAGCCAAGGCAACAAAGGAGTGGCTCAGGAAGAAGCACATTAGGGTCATGGAGTGGCCTAGCCAGTCACCAGACCTTAATCCCATTGAAAACTTATGGAGGGAGCTGAAGCTGCGAGTTGCCAAGCGACAGCCCAGAACTCTTAATGATTTAGAGATGATCTGCAAAGAGGAGTGGACCAAAATTCCTCCTGACATGTGTGCAAACCTCATCATCAACTACAGAAGACGTCTGACCGCTGTGCTTGCCAACAAGGGTTTTGCCACCAAGTATTAGGTCTTGTTTGCCAGAGGGATTAAATACTTATTTCCCTCTGCAGAATGCAAATAAATTCATATACTTTCCACAATGTGATTTTCCGGATTTAATTTGTGATGTGCTATCTCTCACTGTTACCAATAACCTACCCTTCAATTATGGGCTGCTCATGTCTTTGTCAGTGGGCAAACTTACAAAATCAGCAAGGGATCAAATACTTATTTCCACCACTGTATACAGCTAATACGGTATGTGGCAAAACAGCGGAGATGACACAAGGATGGGCGGACAAAATTCTAATCAGTGAAAGCTGTTTATTGTAGAATGTTCTGGACTCGACACAGCTGTGTTTTGGCCGAATAAACCTGCATCAGGAGTCTCATATATATCAAATAAGGTCATCCACTTGTTGGATTGTCTGTCAAAATGTTAGGGAGCCATCAAGCTTATGCTCCGGTCTTGAAAAACCTTCATAAGCAATAACCCAGAGAAAACACTCATATTACCATCCTTGTGTCATCTTCGCTGTTTTGCCACATTTTGAGGGGCATTTTCAAAAGAAACGTCTAAGTTAGAATTTGGACGTCTTTGTAAAACGTCCAAATCCGGAGTCGGGGAAAAGCGTATTTTCGAAAAAAGATGGACGTCCATCTTTAGTTTCGAAAATACCAAGGACGTCCTCAGATTTGGACGTCTTTGACTTTCGACGATTTTTGAAACCAAAAATGTCCATATGCAAGCCATTTGAACGTGGGAGGAGCCAACATTTCTAGTGCACTGGCCCCCCTGACATGCCAGGACAGCAATTGGGCACCCTAGGGGGCACTGCACAAATGTCTAAAGTGCACTGCACCCACTAAAACTGCTCCAGTGACCTGCATGCGCTGTCATGGACCTCAGTATGTCATCCCCCATTCCCCCTGGTCATCTGGTCATTTCGGGCACCTTTTTGTGCCTTATTCGTAATAAAAACACATCCGGGTGAAAACGTCCAAGTTTTAGTGATGGAAGTCTTTGCTTTTTTCTGTTATGGCTCAAAGATGTCCAAATCTTAGGAACGCCCAAGTCCTGCCTTCACCACGCCTCCAATACACCCCCCTTGAAATTTGGATGTCCTTGTGACAGTTTGAGACGTCCAAAATTGGGTTTTGATTATACCGATTTGGACGTCTCTGAGAGATGGACGTCCAAGTGCTGATTTATGTCGGAAGATGGACGTCCATCTTTTTCGAAAATGAGCCTGATATTTACTTTGTGGAGATTTGTTTCTTCTGTGTGTACATCTACAGCTAATACAGTACAATCCATAAACTACCCTTTCAGAAATCTTTTAAAAAGGTGACTGTTGTGACTTGTTTCCTTTTGGGATTTCTTGTGCTGCTTATTTTTAGTTTAATGACTTGTTGTGTCTGATCTATTTTGTTGTCTCAAACTGTTTAATAAAGACTTCTTTAAATTTCAAAAAGGTAATGGGGTCTTTTACTAAGCTGCGGTAGAGTTTTTAGCTCACGGTAGAAATCTGGCATGTGCGACGTCACATCCTCCATTTTTAAAGAATTTCTTAGCCTCCCAATCTCCAAGTTTCCTGAAACTGTCCATTCTGCTTCTCTATTCCTTACCCTGTTACACTCCTTTTGACCCTTATTTGGTTATTATCTTGTTAGATTAATTACATTCTTATCAAATATATTTGTACACGCAGTCTTGCTGTAACTGACTATAAGATCTTTCAGATAGAAAGTGTGTCATCTGAGAACAGTGATAACAGCTTTATGTCAGTAAATAGATTGTTGAATGAGGAAGCAGTAATAAGGATTTTGTTTGCCCAGAGTATACAATGCCCTGGTGACAGGTTTTCTGCAGAAGTTTATCTATGCAGGGAAGGGGGCACTCTGACCCTGCCCACTCCCAGCAGGTGTACAGCTGGAGAATTATACTTAGAAGCAGGTCAGGACATAAGGGGAGGGACATATGACCCTTAGGACCACTTACTGCCCCAGCCAACAGCTCAACTCCTCTCTCTGCATCTTTGACCCAATTCCAGCCACCACCCATTCACTCTCTGCCTCTCCCCCAGCTCCAAGTGCCATGAGGGCAAAAGGCATTCTCAACTTTATTACTCAAAGGTTGTGAACTTGAAAGCAATCAAGTCAGCACGTAAGCAAAACATTCCAGGTCTGTGTGTTCCTAGGAACTAGGAGACCTGTTGTGATTCTATATACACAGGTTTTACCCAACGTTTAATAATTAATAGTGCTTTATATGCCACCTTTCAATTTATTAATCAAAGCGGGTCACAAATAAAACAGATAGCAAATGAAAAGTACTGCAATATCATTAAATAGCAAAGCAAAAGAGGAAAATGGAAAGTTACCAGAAGGTAAAAGTTGAAAGTGTCCCCAATACTGAGGGTGGTCTTCGTCGTTGTAGGATCCCAAAGGGAAAGCAAGGGAGACAGGGTAGGTTTTTAAGGCGGATCTGAATTTTAAATAGGATTGCTCTGATTGGACGGAGGCAGGGAGGGAAATCCAAAGGAGAGGGGCCCGAAAGAAAAAAGCAGAGTGACAGTGGAGTCAAGTGAAGAGCAGTAACCAGAGGGAATACATAGACGATTCACGGAAGCAGAACATGGAGTGCGAGATGGGATGGGATGACGTCCCTATGAGGAAAGGCTAAAGCGGCTAGGGCTCTTCAGCTTGGAGAAAAGACGGCTGAGGGGAGATATGATAGAGGTCTATAAAATAATGAGTGGAGTGGAAAGGGTAGACATGAAGCGTCTGTTTACTCTTTCCAAAAATACTAGGACTAGGGGGTATTCAATGAAGCTACAAAGTAGTACATTTAAAACGAATCAGAGAAAATTTTTCTTCACTCAACGTGTAATTAAACTCTAGAATTCATTGCCAGAGAATGTAGTAAAAGCAGTTAGCTTAGCGGGGTTTAAAAAAAAGGTTTGGATGGATAAAGAAAAAGTGCATAGACCATTATTAAATATTAAAATGGACTTGTGGAAAATCCACTGCTTATTTCTGGGATAAGCAGCATAAAATGTTTTGTACTTTTTTGGGATCTTGTCAGGTACTTGTGACCTGGATTAGCCACTGTTGGAAACAGGGTGCTGGGCTTGATGGACCTTTCGTCCAGTGGCGTAGGAAGGGGGGGGGCGGTCCGCCCCGGGTGCACGCTGCTGGGGGGGTGTCGGCTCCGCTGGGGGGGTGTCGGCTCCGCTGGTTCACTGCTCTCTCTGCCCTGGAACAGGTTACTTACTGTTCCGAGGGCAGAGAGAGCAAGGAACCAGCGGAGCCGACGCAGCTCCCAGCGACAACGTGCACTTGGGGCGGAGCGCCAGTGGTAAGAATGCACTCCGAGGGGGGGGTGCGCGCTCCGAGGGGGGGTGCGTGCGCCGAGGGGGAATGCGCCGTGCTGCACCCGGGGGTGTCAGCCGCCCTCGCTACGCCACTGCTTTCGTTTGTCCCAGTATGGCAATACTTATGTACTTATGAGATGAGGTATAAGGAGCGATTAAAGAAGATAAATAAGAAGGTATCACAGAATATAAGAAGAGAAGAAAAGTGGGAACTAGGACCACGGGTTCAGAGACTGGAGCACACAGAATATAATACCTTATGTGCAAGAGTCATGATTTTATGTTGAATATGAGCGGAAACAGGAGGCCAGTGGTGATGGGCCAAGAGAAGAGAAATATGGTTGGGCCAAAAGAAGAGAAATATGGTCGTGACCTCCGTGTGTCAGGGGCAGCTCTATGTTAACTGCTGCCCTCTATAATAACTGGAGCCTCTATTCCCCTTTGATTGTGGCAACTAGTACCATACCATTCTCCCTCTCCATTGTTCCCATTTCTTTTCCCAGCACCACTACCTTCCCCCCCACCCCCTCAACTCCCCTTGCTCTCTGTCCCTGTATCCATATGATGTGGAATGGCAGTCCTAGCATACAATGCAGCCACAGATCACACACCCCAAAAGCTGGCCCTATTCCTACTTACAGCTCTTCTTTAGGGAAGGGAAAGCAGTTTACATGTATACAGGTACTTATTTGTACCTGGGTTAAGTGACTTGCCCACAGTCACAAGGAGCTGCAGTGGGAATCAAACCCAGTTCCCCAGGATCAAAGTCCACTGCACTAACCACTAGGCTACTCCTCCACTCCACTTGTAGGAGAAGCCTAAGCAGAAATATGCTAGCTTGCATGCTCCACAGAGGCACCCTATGGCAGACGAGGGAGAGTAGCCTAATGGTAAGAGCACCAGTCTTGACATCCAGCAATGCCTGGTTCAAATCCCACCACTGCTCTTTGTAATCTTGGGCAAGTCATTTAACCCTCCATTATCTCAGATACAAAATTAGATTGTGAGCCTGAGAGGGAAATGCTCAGTGTACCTGAATATAACTCACCTTGAGCTACTACTTGAAAAATTCAAATAAATTAAAAAAAAATGAAACTCCTCCCTCCTTTGAGCCTCAAGACATCCCCTTCTTTAATTCTTTTACTGTTTAAGTACATAAGTATTGCTTGCCCCACTGGGACAGACCAAAGGTCCATCAAACCCAGCATCCTGTTTCCAACAGTGGCCAACACAAGTCACAAATACCTGGCAAGATCACCCAAAATGTTCAATACATTTTATGCTGCTTATCCCAGAAATAAGCAGTGGATTTTCCCCAAGTCATTTTAATAATGGTCTATGGACTTTTCTCCTTTAAGAAGCCATCCAAACCTTTTTTTAAGCCCCACTAAGCTAACCGCCTTTACCACATTCTACTACTACTACTTGACATTTCTAGAGCGCTACTAGGGTTATGCAGCGCTGTACAGTTTAACAAAGAAGGACAGTCCCTGCTCAAAGGAGCTTACAATCTAAAGGACGAAATGTCAAATTGGGGCAGTCTAGATTTCCTGAATAGAGGTAAGTGGTTAGGTGTCGAAGGCGATATTGAAGAGGTGGGCTTTGAGCAAGGATTTGAAGATGGGCAGGGAGGGGGCCTGGCATATGGGCTCAGGGAGTTTATTCCAAGCATAGGGTGAGGCAAGGCAGAAAGGGCAAAGCCTGGAGTTGGCGGTGGTGGAGAAGGGTACTGAAAGGAGTGATTTGTCTTGAGAGCGGAGGTTACGGGTAGGAACTTAAGGGGAGATGAGGGTAGAAAGGTAAGGAGGGGCTGCAGATTGAGTGCATTTGTAAGTTAATAGGAGAAGCTTGAACTGTAGGAAATCTAGACATTCTCTGGAAACGAATTCCAGAGTTTAATTACACGTTGAGTGAAGAATTTTCTCTGATTTGTTTTAAATTTACTACTTTGTAGCTTCATCGCATGCCCCCTAATCCTAGTATTTTTGAAAAGAGTAAACAAATGATTCACATTAACCCGTTCTACTCCATTCATTATTTTATAGACCTCTATCATATCTCCCCTCAGCCGTCTTTTCTCCGAGCTGAAGAACCCTAGTTGCTTCAACCTTTCCTCATAGGGAAGTTATCCCATCCCCTTTATCATTACCACATCTGCTGGGAGACTGTTCCATGCAAGGGTAGTAAAAGGATATTAGCCCTGAGCCCCTCAGTTAACTGTCAGGGTCCTAGCACCCCATCCCTGAGATTTTGATTATTAAACCCAACAAATTATGATCATCTCAACTCCAGCCCTCCCTGACCTATTAAATAAAAATACATAATTAGACAACCCATCCACACTTTTATGTTTGTGTTACAGTTTAATTCCCTAGGAAATTTCCATGCTGCTGGATAGGGTTCTAGAGATTTCCTGGGGGTCACAAGATTAACAGCAAGGCTGAGGGATGGAGATTATGGAGGGATTTGCCTAGTCCGGCCCAAGGAGGCGGGGTATGAGAAATAAAAAGTGAAAGAGGGAACTCACCAGGGTCTTTGGTCACCCGTCCGTCCCCCACCAGGACCCTAGGAGCCAAGGCTGAGTCCCATCTGAGCGCTGAGGTGCCTATGTCAGGAGTCACTGAGCACTTCTGCTGCAGAATAGAGGCTTTGAAGGAGAAAGAGCTTGTTTCCCAACATGGGAGACGAGGAGAGTAGGAGTGCATTGCCCAGTGGGGAAAGGTCAACCCGGGAGAGTGTATATTGGGAAGAAAGAGAGGCTTCCGCTCTGCGATGGAAAGCATAAAAGCTGGCAGGACAGACGGAGGTCTGGTCCCAAGAAGGCCCAAACAGGGGAGAATTGGAGGGTCTCTGTATTATTTACTTGAGACAGGCCACCTGGTCCAGAATAGGGCAGACTTAATACATAGTAACATAGTAGATGACGGCAGAAAAAAAGACCTGCACGGTTCATCCAGTCTGCGCAACAAGATAAACTCATATGTGCTACTTTATGTGTATACCTGACCTTGATTTGAATCTGCCATTTTCAGGGCTCAGACTGTAGAAGTCTGCCTAGCACTAGCCCCGCCTCCCACCACCGGCTCTGCCACCCAATCTCCGCTAAGCTTCTGAGGATCCATTCCTTCTGAACAGGATTCCTTTATGTTTATTCCACGCATTTTTGAATTCCGTTACCGTTTTCATCTCCACCACCTCCCGCGGGAGGGCACTCCAAGTATCCACCACTCTCTCCGTGAAAAAATACTTCCTGACATTTTTCTTGAGTCTGCCCCCCTTCAATCTCATTTCATGTCCTCTAGTTCTACCGCCTTCCCATCTACAGAAAAGGTTTGCAGATTAATACCTTTCAAAGAACTGCCCCATTACATCCTCCAGGTTTACAGAGAATTCATTAGGTTTCTCCGACTCGTCAGCTTTGAATACCATTTCTGACACCAATATCCCACCCAAATCTTCCTCGGTGAAGACCGAAGCAAAGAATTAATTTAATCTCTCCACTACGGCTTTGTCTTCCCTTATCGCCCCTTTTACTCCTCCGTCATCTAGCGGTCCAACCGATTCTTTTGCCGGTTTCCTGCTTTTAATATACCTAAAAAAAACTTTTACTATGTGTTTTTGCCTCCAATGCAATCTTTTTTTCGAAGTCCCTCTTAAGCCTTCCTTATCAGCGCTTTGCATTTGGCTTGACATTCCTTAAGCCGTTTCTTATTATTTTCAGTCGGTTCCTCCTTCCATTTTGTGAAGGATTTTCTTTTAGCTCTAATACCTTCCTTCACCTCACTTTTTAACCACGCCAGCTGTCGTTTGGTCTTCCGTCCTCCTTTTTTAATACGCGGAATATATTTGGCCTGGCTTCCAGGATCGTGTTTTTGAACAGCATCCACGCCTGATGTAAATTTTTGACCCTCATTCTCTCCTCTAAGTTTTTTTTTCACCATTCTTCTCATTTTATCATAGTCTCCTTTTTAACAGTTAAATGCTAACGTATTTGATTTCCTATGTATACTTACTTCAAAGCTAATATCAAATCCGATCATATTATGATCACTGTTATCAAGCGGCTCCAGGACCATTACCTCCCGCACCAGATTATATGCTCCACTAAGGACTAGGTCTAGAATTTTTCCTTCTCTCGTCGGCTCCTGTACCAGCTGCTTCATAAAGCTGTCCTTGATTTCATCAAGGAAACAGATGTTTCACATCTACCCGTTCAACTCCACTCATTATTTTATAGACCTCTATCATATCTCCCCACAGCCGCCTTTTCTCCAATCTAAAGAGCCCTAGCCGCTTTAGCCTTTCCTCATAGGAAGTCGTCCTATCCCCTTTATCATTTTCTTCACCCATCTCTGCACCTTTTCTAATTCCACTATATCTTTTTTGAGATGCGGCGACCAGAATTGGACACAATACTCAAGGTGCGGTCGCACCATGGAGCAATACAAAGGCATTATAATGTCCTCATTTTTTTTTCCATTCCTTTCCTAATAATACCTAACATTCTATTTGCTTTCTTAGCCACAGCAGCACACTGAGCAGAAGGTTTCAACGTATCATCAATGACGACACCTAGATCCCTTTCTTGGTCCGTGACTCATAACGTGGAACCTTGCATGACGTCTGAAGTATCTTCAGAAAGAAAAGATTTCATTAGCACAGCGGTTAAAGCTGCTTTAACAGTGTACATTTGTCTTGGACTTTGAAGGATTACTGTGGTAAGGGCTCCTTTTACAAAGCCGCGCTACCAAGTCTAGCGCATCAAATACTAATAGAGCAAGGGAATGACTGTTTGTTTGTACCTAACTAGGTGAATACATGTATTTTTAATTTTTTCCTTTTTGGACTGCAAATTTTGGACGTTGAAGTTGCTCAATTTTGTACCTGTATAATAGTTGGATTATATGACTTAGTAAAAGTTGTTGAAGCTCACTACTGAGTGTAGATCCTCATTATATTTTCTGGTGGGATAGATCCAAGGAGGGGGTGGGAATAGCCCTCCGGCCTACCGGAGAATAACTTTGGCCCCGGCCTGTGCCCTGAATTGAATCAAACTTTATGTATGTGGCCTGGGATCCTGAGTTGCACAGAGTGAGACTAGTACCTGGGATATTATTAGGCTCATTTTTGAAAGAGAAGGGCATCCATCTTTCGCCATAAATCGGAAGATGGATGTCCTTCTCCCAGGGATGTCCAATCGGTATAATTGAAATTCGATTTAGGACGTCCCCAACTGCACTCCGTCGCAAGGATGGCAAAGTTCAAGGGGGTGTGTCAGAGGCATAGCAAAGGCGAGACTTGGGCATGCCTAACACTTGGACGTCCTTGACCCATAATTGAAAATAACAAGGACATCTCTGACAAACACTTGGACGTTTTCACCTGGACCCATTTTTCTTATGACTAAGGCACAAAAAGGTGCCCGAAATGACCAGATGACCACCGGAATCGGGGATGACTTCCCGTTACTCCCCCAGTGGTCACTAACTCCCTCCCACCCTCAAAAAACATCTTTAAAAAGATGTGCCAGCCTCAGATGTCATACTCAGGTCCGTGACAGCAGTATGCAGGTCCCTGGAGCAGTTTTAGTGGGTGCAGTGCACTTCAGACAGGCGGGCCCAGCCCCATCCATCCCTACCTGTTATGTTTGTGGAGGAAACAGCGAGCCCTCCAAAATTCACCACAAACCCACTGTACCCACATCTAGGTGCCCCCTTCACCCGTAAGGGCTATGGTAGTTGTGTACAGTTGGGAGGTAGTGGGTTTTAGGGGGGTTTGGGGGGGCTCAGCACACAAGGTAAGGGAGCTATGTTCCTGGGAGCAATTTATGAAGTCCACTGCAGTGCCCCCTAGGGTACCTGGTTGGTGTCAGGGGGACCAGTGCACTACAAATGCTGGCTCCTCCCACAACCAAATGGCTTGCATTTGGTCATTTTTGACATGGACGTCTTTGGTTTCAAAAATCAGAAACGTCCATGTCTAGGGACGTCCAAATCTAGGGACAGCGAAATTTAAGGATTTGGGCATCCCTGATGGTATTTTCGAAATGAAAGATGGACTTCCATCTTGTTTCGAAAATAGGGTTTCCCCGCCCCTAGATTTCACCGTTTTGCAATGATGTCCAAATCGAAACTTGGACGTCCCTTTCGAAAATGCCCCTTTATACCACGTGAGTCAGGGTTACACAGTATAAAGACTTCCTACTAGCATTGGACAGGTTCCACCTCTTTCCAATCCAAGATGTGAAAAGCTGATTCCTATGTAAACACACATCATGAGGGCAATTTCCAAAAGCCATTAGCTGGATAAATGGTCTGTTTGCAAAGTACCCATCCTCCATGTGATAAAAGTACACACACTGATTGTTCTTTGAGTGAATGCCACTAACAGGGTCTATTGTTTTGCTTTAATTGCAGGTGCTGGTGCTGCCCATTAATCTACCAGCCAGACCTTTGTTCTTCTTTCGGATGATGTGAATGGAAAGCCCAGGAATGTCCAGTCTGTCAGTGAGCCCCATTCCCTCCTTACCCCCATGCACAGAATGAGCCCCCACTCCCTCCCTTGTCCCAAAGTGCACAGAACAAACCCCCCACTTCTGCTCTCCCCCTCGAACAGAATTAGCCCCTATTTCCTCCCTTTCTCCCCTCCCAGGCCTACCATACATCCTGGTGGTCTAGTGGCTAGTAGGGGCAGGAACAATCCCCAGGTGCTCCTGCCCATGTCCTCTCCACTGCTAAAATGGCTGCTGTGATCTCTAGCAGCAGTCTCACAAGACTGCCACTGGAGGTCATAGCAGACATTTTGAGATTGGAGCCCGAATAGGCAGGAGTGACTGGGGATTGCTCCTGCCCCAACTAGCCACTAGACCATTAGAGGATGTACAGTAGGCTCAGTGGGACCTACAGGAGGGTCCAGGAGGGGAGCTTATTCTATTTGGTGGAGAGAAGGAAGAGGGAGGGAGGAGGGCTTCTACTGTTTGGGGAAGAGGGAGAGGGAGAGGTAGGGGACCCAACATAAAGTATTGGTTCCAACTGAAAATGTTCTGGCATTTTTGGCTGAAAGTGAAACAAGTCCAAACATGAATGTAGAGCAGATTCGAAACCAAAACCAAAATTCAGTTGGCCTCTAAGGTCTAAGAACACAAAAAATCTATATCTGTAGCTCTCTCTCTCTCTCTCTCTGTATATTACTACTACTACTACTACTACTATTTAGCATTTCTATAGCGCTACAAGGCATACGCAGCGCTGCACAAACATAGAAGAAAGACAGTCCCTGCTCAAAGAGCTTACAATCTAATAGACAAAAAATAAATAAAGTAAGCAAATCAAATCAATTAATGTGAACGGGAAGGAAGAGAGGAGGGTAGGTGGAGGCGAGTGGTTACAAGTGGTTACGAGTCAAAAGCAATGTCAAAGAGGTGGGCTTTCAGTCTAGATTTAAAGGTGGCCAAGGATGGGGCAAGACGTAGGGGCTCAGGAAGTTTATTCCAGGCGTAGGGTGCAACGAGACAGAAGGCGCGAAGTCTGGAGTTGGCAGTAGTGGAGAAGGGAACAGATAAGAAGGATTTATCCATGGAGCGGAGTGCACGGGAAGGGGTGTAGGGAAGGACGAGTGTGGAGAGATACTGGGGAGCAGCAGAGTGAATACATTTATAGGTTAGTAGAAGAAGTTTGAACAGGATGCGAAAACGGATAGGGAGCCAGTGAAGGGTCTTGAGGAGAGGGGTAGTATGAGTAAAGCGACCCTGGCGGAAGATGAGACGGGCAGCAGAGTTTTGAACCGACTGGAGAGGGGAGAGGTGACTAAGTGGGAGGCCAGCAAGAAGCAGATTGCAGTAGTCTAAACGAGAGGTGACAAGGGTGTGGATGAGGGTTTTGGTAGAGTGCTCGGAAAGAAAGGGGCAGATTTTACGGATGTTGTAAAGAAA
Organism: Microcaecilia unicolor; assembly: GCF_901765095.1. NCBI lineage: Eukaryota > Metazoa > Chordata > Amphibia > Gymnophiona > Siphonopidae > Microcaecilia > Microcaecilia unicolor. Next base: position 97,751,066 of record NC_044042.1, read on the forward strand.
GAAACGACAGGTCTTGGCGGTCTGCTGGATATGAGCAGAGAAGGAGAGAGAAGAGTCAAAGATGACCCCAAGGTTTCGAGCTGAGGAGACAGGGAGAATGAGAGAGCCATCAACAGAAATAGAAAACGGGGGGAGCAGGGAGGTGGGTTTGGGGGGGGGGAATGAGAAGCTCGGTTTTGGTCATATTTAATTTCAGGTGGCGTTGAGACATCCAGGCAGCAATGTCAGACAAGCACGCTGAAACTTTGGTTTGGATGCAAGGTGAGATATCAGGGGTAGAAAGGTAGATTTGGGAGTCATCAGCATAGAGATGGTAGGAAAAGCCATGGGATGAGATTAATGAACCAAGGGAAGAAGTGTAGATAAAAAAGAGGAGGGGACCAAGAACAGAACCCTGAGGTACGCCGACAGGCAGAGGGATAGAAGTAGAAGAGGATCCACCAGAGTGAACACTAAAGGTGCGGAGGGAGAGGTAGGAAGAGAACCAGGAAAGGACAGAGCCCTGGAATCCAAGTGAGGACAGGGTATCGAGAAGTATGCTGTGATCGACAGTGTCAAAAGCAGCGGAAAGATCAAGAAGAATGAGTCTACATGGCCGCCCAATTAGGCAGTATATGTTTGAGCATCCAACCATATGAATCCTTGTGGTCTAATTCGACAGTATCAGACCTCCGCCAGTCTGCTGGCACCAGAGATGTACCCAGACCTTGATTTTTTTTTTTTTGGGGGGGGGGGGGCTGAGCCCAAAGTTGGGAGGTGCACATTTTGCCCTGCCTCTCCAACCCCGCTGCAACCCCACATACCTGGGATGGTGGGGGTCCCACCAGCAGATTAGAAGCCTTTCTGTGGTGATACTCAACGCCTCGCTGCCTGCCCTGTTTTCCCGTCCCTGCGTGCATGCTCAGTTTTAGTGAAACTGAGCATGCGTGAATCTCGCGCATGCTCATAAGAACATAAGCATTGCCACACTGAGACAGACCGAAGGCCCATCATGCCCAGTATACTGTTTCCAAAAGTGGTCAATCCAGGTCACAAGTACCTGGCAAGATCCCAGAACAGTAAAACAGATTTTATGCTGTTTATTTTGAAATATGCAGTGGATTTTCCCAAGTCCATCTTAATAATGCCTTATGGACTTTTCTTTTAGGAAATTATCCAAACCTTTTTAAAACCCTGCTAAGCTACAGTAACTGCTTTTACCACCTTGTTGAATGAAGAAATATTTTCTCCAGTTCATTTTAAATTTACTACTTAGTAGCTTCTTTGTGTGCCCCCTAGTCTTAGTATTTTTGGAAACAGTAAACAAGCGATTCACATCTACCTGATCCACTCCACTCAGTATTTTATAACTCCACTCAATTTCATTAAAACCAAGCAAGCGCATGAGAGAGGGGATGTAGGGCAGGCAGCACAGCAGTGAATATCGCTGTGGGAAAGTTTCTGCTGGCAGGGCTTGGGGACCCCCACCAGCGAACCAGCAGAATTTGGGGGCCCAATCCCAAATTAGAGGAGAGGCCCTGGCCCCCAAGGCCTCCCGTGGTTATGGTACTGACTGGCACTGACCCAGTTTCAGAAGAGTACCTGCTAGTAATATACCCTATATACTCGACTATAAGCCGAGATTTTAGGGCCCCCTAAAAAAAGGCCAAAAATTGGGATCTTGGCTTATAGTGGAGTCAGCACAATATTCTGTTTTCCCCCCTCCCCCTGTGGTGATTGGAACTTTTCTGTCTTCCCCATCCCACACCCCCTGTGCGGCATTTCTCTATACCGGTAAGCGTGAATGCTGACGAAGGCACAAACACAGAATTAACTGCAAGCAGGGCTACTACAGGGCCTTGAGCATCTGTGCATGCTCAAGCCCTGCCAGCTTCTGAAAGTGTGAGTCAGCAGGCCTTGAGCATGTACAGATGCTCAAGGCCCCAGACTGGCCCTGCTTGTAGTTATGTCTGTGTCAGCATCTAGGCTTACTGGTAAGGAGAAATGCCGGTCACTTCAAGTGAGCAGAGAGTGGACTGCCAATGACGTGACGGATTGCATAAAAAATAGGCACCCGTGCCGTCGGATGTCCATTTGAGGGAGCAGCCGCTCCCCTGGCGCCCCCCCATAGCTACGCCACTAAGATAAACCCTACAGGAGGGGGATATGATAGAGACAGACAGAAACTTTCAAGGTATAATCAATGCACAAAAGAGAAACAAAGACTCTGGAGGCTGGAGTGGGGCAGACTGAGGAGTAACATAAGGGATTAGGATGGGCAACAGCAATTTTCCCATGCAGATTCACAAAAAAAAAATCCCATTGGCCTTTCAGGGAAATTGTAGCCAGTTTTGTGTTTGCCACAAACCCACTATCCAGGTGAACTGTGGGATGCTTGAACTAGAGTAAACAAGCACCTTGTTACTGATCCTACAGCAGATGTGCCTGGCTTTGACCTCCCCCAAGGGCAACAGACAGCCCTCAGCAGAATCTTCACAGGGCATAGATGATTTACAAAAGGAAAGAGCTGTCTGTTGCCCTTGGGGGAGGTAAGCTCCTTTGAGCAGGGACTGTCCTTCTATGTTAAATTGTACAGCGCTGCGTAACCCTAGTAGCGTTTTAGAAATGTCAAGTAGTAGTAGTAGTCAAAGCCAGGCACATCTGCTGTAGGATCAGTAAGAAGGTGCTTGTTTACTCTAGTTCAAGCATCCCACAGTTCAACTGTGGCGGTGAGTCTCCCATCATAGAGCACATTACATCCACCTGCTCATTAAGATCAGTTGCAAGAGGTACCTCTTTTCTCCACGGAGGGGAAGAGAAGGGAGTAGGGGCTTGATCTGTGTAGGGCTGGGCTGAGCCAGGCCTTAGTGGCCAGATTTGATTTCGGCTTTGGCTTTGTCAGAAACTGAGTAGCAAATTTTAGCCGTTGATTCGGTTTCATCCGAAACCAAAGAAAATGGTTTTGTCACCCTCTGTTTTAGACTTCATATCAGAAGAGTTAACTTGTGCTCAAAAGTCAGCACTCTAGTCTTGCAATCCAATCATATGGTTATAAAATGGTTGACACCCTGAGCCAACTGGTACTTGGCAGTGCCCCCCCCCCCCCCCATCGCATTGTTTCTAGTACCCCCGAGGATTCGGCATCTCCCCCCATCATCTAGCTTCTCATTTTCCCCTCCTCTGTTCCCCTCCTGTGGGTCTGACACTGCTCCCTCATCTCTCTCACTCCCCTGCAGACAGCAGCAGCATGACAGGCAGCTTTCAGCCAGCCCCTGGGTCTTCCCTCTGCCGCATTTTGCCCACAGGAAATTGCATCAGAGAAAGTAGGATGTGCTAGAGGGAAGACCCAGGGGCTGGCCAAAGGCAGCCTGTCATACTGCTACCCAGTGGCGTACCAAGGGCGGGGCAGTGAGGGCGGTCCTGCCCCGGTTGTCAGCGGGTTGGGGGGGGTGCTCCGCTCCCGCCGCTTCCACCCTTTAAAAAAAATCTGTGAAGTGGCGTGGCAGGCAGCGCCTCGCTTCTGCCCTGTTTGTAAAAGAAGTAAATCTCCTCGTCGTCGTCGGGCCTTCACTCACTGTGTCCCGCCCTCCTCTGAGGTAACTTCCTATTTCCGTGAGGGCGGGACACAGTGAGTGAAGGCCCGACGAGGAGGAGGAGATTTACTTCTTTTACAAGCAGGGCAGACGCGAGGCGCTGCCTGCCACACCGCTTCACAGATTTTTTTTAAAGGCAGGGTGGTGGCAGAAGAGGGCTGTCGACGATAGAAGGGGAGCTGGGGAGGGGGTTCTCAGATGGGAGAAGGGGACTGGGGTGGGAGAAGGGGCCATGAGGGAAAATGGGGGCCATGCCCGGGGCTGGTGAGAAAATGGGGCATGCCTGGGACTGGTGGGAGAATGGGTCTGGGGCTGAAAAGGGGGGCCCTAATACAAGGCATCTGGATGAAGGGGGTTGGAACAGGGGGCTGAAAAGGAGGGTAGGTGGGATAAGGGGGCTAGGATTGAGGGCTGAAAAGGGGCAGGGGCTGAAACTGTAGGGACTGGGGGCTGAAAAGGAGACAGGGAGAAGTGGCTGGGGCTGAAACTGAGTCTGGACTGGTGAGAGAAAAGGGTTGGGGCTGAAACTGGGGACTGGTGGGATAGTGGGGCTGAAACTGGGGGCTGAAAAGGGGGGCAGGTGGGAGATGTGGGCTGGGGCTAGAACTAGGGGCAGGTGGGATAAGGGGGCTGGAACTGGGGGCTGAAAAAAGGGGCAGAGAGAGGGGACAGATCCTGGATGGAAGGGAGAGCGAGAGGGAGGGCAGACCCTGGATGGATGGGAGAGGGAGGGCAAATGGCGGATTGAAGGGGCAGAGAGAAAGGGCAGACAGTGGATGGAAGGGATAGAAAGGGCAGACAGTGAATGGAAGGGGGAGAGAGAGGGCAGATGATGGATGGAAGGAGCAGAGATAGAGGGCAGATGTGGATGGAAAGGGCAGGGAGAGAGGGCAGACATTGGATGGAGGGGACAGCAGAGAGGGCAGACACTGGATGGCAGAGAGAGAACGAAGACAGATGCTGGATGGAAGGAAGACAGTGAAAAGAAGATGAGGAAAGCAGAAACCAGAGACAACAAACTGTAAATAAAATATATATTTTTATTTTTTTGCTTTAGGATAAAGTAGTATTGTAGTTGTGTTAATAAATGTTTATAATAGAACATGTAAACAAGGTAATCTTTTTATTGGACTAATTTTAATACATTTTGACTAACTTTTGGAGAACAAAACCCCCTTCCTCAGGTCAGGATAGGATACTGTAACAGCACTATACTGTATTGACCTGAGGACGGAGGTTTTGGCCTCTGAAAGCTAAATGTATTAGTCCAATATAATGGTATTATTTTATTTTCTGTATTTGTTTTATTTCTATTTGTTAATTTGTAAAATGGTGATTGGTATTTGTTAGTTTTTTCAAATTTACATCTGCTGTCTTTATATTTTGCACAGTACTAGGGGACATTTTCTGTTTCTGTGGTGTTGCATTGTATGCAGAGTCTGGCATCGGGGTTCAGTTTAATTTTTGTCTAAATAGAAAGTTTATGATTACTTATTCTATAGTGGATTAGGGTGTATCTGTGTTTGTGAAAAAGACATGGCTTTCAGTTGGCATTGACTGTGCAGGATCGACGATCTGTACTATTCTGTCTGGTTTCGTTTTACAATAGGTGAATTGATGTTCTAGTGCTCACTGTAGTGTTTAAGATGCTTTCCTTTTCCTTGTGTGACTCGTAGAAATGACTGCTTATGGTATGGTAGAATTGCTCTATAGGTCCTGAGTGTTTTGTATTCTCGGCATGCCTAGTACTGGATTTTGGAGGGGGGTGTTAAAAATTGACCAGCCCCAGGTGTCAACTACCCTATGGTATGCCACTGCTGCTACTGTTGCTGCCACTGGCGACTGATGTAAACTTTATGGAACCAAGGAGGAGTGAGAGAGGTAAGGGAGCAGTGCTGGACCCACGATGAGGAAGAGGGGGTGAGGAAGAAAAGGTTATCCTGAAGACCAGATGAGGTCAGAGGATGGGTAGTTTGGCACTTTTAATCACCAGCACCCTGGCCAGAGCCTCACATAGTCCAATGGTTAACTGGCCCTGGGTTACAGTGCCAGTATCTTACTTTTTCTCTATTTATTTATTTTATTTATTATTACACTTGTATCCCACATTTTCCCACCTATTTGTAGGCTCAATGTGACTTACATAGTACCGTAAAGGCGATCGCCAATTCCGGTATAAACAGTTACACAGTGAAGTTGTGGTAGAATGAGGTTCATGTGGAACAAACACAAAAGGGAATCGAATTAAGGAAGACAGTTACACAGTGATGTTGAGGTAGAATGAGGTTCATGTGGAGCAATCACATTAGGGAGTCATTTGGAGGAAGATTTACGTTATGTCGTTGTGCTGCAGGGTTCCGGCATTTAAGTAGGGTCGGTAGGGTATGCCTTTTTGAACAGGTAAGTTTTTAGTGATTTCCGGAAGTTTAGATGGTTATACATTGTTTTCACGGATTTAGGTAATGCGTTCCATAGTTGTGTGCTTATGTAGGAAAAGCTGGATGTATAAGTTGATTTGTTTATGAGTTGATTTGTATATCTTGAGGTTTGGTAGAGGGAAACTAGCCCTTTCTCCCCTCTTCCATTTAGTACTGGCTGCTGTAGCCATCTGCTATGGCTGACAGAGCAGAACTTCATCTAACATAGGCAGGCTGCATGCATTCTCGTGTCCGGCTCACACACAGAACACACTCAATGATTGGGTCCAAGGCAGAAATGAGAAATAAATGGCCACAGCTTTATTAATGCTTGGATTTATGCAATTTCTCCGTAAGGCTATCCTTTTTGCTATAAGGGCGATACTATTAACTTGGTTGGATTCCACTGGTCCTATTCTTCAACGTTGGTGCTCTTTACTTATTCACCAAATGCGGATGGAGAGACAAGGACTATTTTCATTTGATAGTCATCCAAGACAATTATTCCAAGAGGCTCGTATTTATCTGTTAAATTTCTGAAGACGTTTGTTATCATGTTTGCAGCTTTTAAGGAGGGGGGGGGGGGGGGGGGCAAGGGGTGAAGGGGGGCATGAGGAGAATTTTTGTGGTTTTGATGGTTTTGATTCCGATTGTTCCCTTTTGTCATACTCCTTTTTTCTACACTTCTGTCAGTTTGTTTTGCATCTTATTAATTCTAATAAAAAGGATTTAAACATAAAACATCCTAGGAAGCCATCTTCTCCCCGCCTTGCCTTGCCAGCTAGGAAGCCTGACTCACATTCTTCTCCTGCTAGGCCACAGTGTATGTTCACTTTTGACCACGACTCGGTCTAGAAGCCCACCTGCTGTGAACTCCAGCGAGGTGATCGGTCCGTTGCCAGTGGGTGCACAGGTCCTCACCTCATGAGGGAGACCTAATTTTCTTCTGCTGTTCCTGCATATCTGAATGTTTCTAAGCTTGGGTGCCTCCGCCACAACCCAAGGCAGCAAAATATGCCTAGAATCCCCTCAAATCCCCATCTCACATCAAGGGCAGTCCTATCAGAAGTGTCTCTTGGAAGTCATTGATGAGCAGATCCTCAGCAATGTCCAAAAGGTGCACCGTGTCTGAGTGGTAGTTTTCTGGAATGGGAAGGGTTGCCCAGTCATGCCAGATCTTTTCCCCACTGAGGTGTTCCAATTGCAGTCCGATCTGACTAGTTACACCCTGGGACCACATCCGGGAGTCTGCCTCTTGTAGTCATGGTATGATATCAGACCACAGAAGTAGAGTGTCACCCAGTAGGATGGATAACTAAAAAAGGTCTCTCTTTGATGCCAAGATGAGATGTCTGCATGATAATCTGCCGATATCAGTGCCCCCAAGTTTGTCTGGAGGGGGTGCCATTTCATCCCTGGAAATCCCCAGCCAGGTCACGGATGTATCTCTAGCATCCAAAGTGGGTGCCCAAGGGACGAACCACCAGGGGCCTGCCCGCCTTCAGGATGTAAGAACGGTGGATGATCTATACTTTCCGCCGGTGTTCCTGGAGTCCTGAAAAATTAAGCAGCCAGTTAGTGGTACCACAACAACCCCCCCCCCCCCCCCCGACCTGGTGGTCGGACATAGCTCTGGGATGCTGCAGACTTTCAAAGTCTCTGAATGGCTGGTGCAAGGAATCCATGTTGACAGGCAACAGTAACCACACCAGTTCGGAAGGAATGCGTGCTGTAGTCTTTGGGATACTGGCCTGTCTCTAGGAGAGTCTTGTGGAACACAGCCACAAACTAAAATTAGGGTAAGGGAGCTGGCATCTTAGTGAAACAGTAGAGCCTGCCCCCCCCTCCCCCCCCAGGCGGGTGAGTTGCCAAGTAGGACTGGAGATTGACCAGTGAACAAGTAGGCAGGTTCAGGACATTGTGCAAGGTGACCGTGTGACCCTTTCTGCTTTAGTCCATTGTGGATGGAGATTGTTTCTTGTTTGATGGTGATATTGTTGAGGTGCAGCCCACCCCTGGGGTGTGTTCTAGATTGTACTGTCAACTCGCTTTTGTACAAAGCCACAAAAAAGGCCAGGGTGAAGGCAGTTCTGAGGAGTGGCCTAGTGGTTAGGGTGGTGGACTTTGGTCCTGGGGAACTGAGGAACTGAGTTCGATTCCCGGCACAGGCAGCTCCTTGTGACTCTGGGCAAGTCACTTAACCCTCCATTGCCCCATGTAAGCCGCATTGTGCCTGCCATGAGTGGGAAAGCGTGGGGTACAAATATAACAAAAAAATAAAAAAATAAAAATAAAACAGTCCTGTCTCGTAGGGACATTCTTGAGCGCCACCCACAATAGGTGCAGGAGTGACTGGGGATTGCTCCTGCCCCAACTAGCCACTAGACCATTAGAGGATGTACAGTAGGCTCAGTGGGACCTACAGGAGGGTCCAGGAGGGGAGCTTATTCTATTTGGTGGAGAGAAGGAAGAGGGAGGGAGGAGGGCTTCTACTGTTTGGGGAAGAGGGAGAGGGAGAGGTAGGGGACCCAACATAAAGTATTGGTTCCAACTGAAAATGTTCTGGCATTTTTGGCTGAAAGTGAAACAAGTCCAAACATGAATGTAGAGCAGATTCGAAACCAAAACCAAAATTCAGTTGGCCTCTAAGGTCTAAGAACACAAAAAATCTATATCTGTAGCTCTCTCTCTCTCTCTCTCTGTATATTACTACTACTACTACTACTACTATTTAGCATTTCTATAGCGCTACAAGGCATACGCAGCGCTGCACAAACATAGAAGAAAGACAGTCCCTGCTCAAAGAGCTTACAATCTAATAGACAAAAAATAAATAAAGTAAGCAAATCAAATCAATTAATGTGAACGGGAAGGAAGAGAGGAGGGTAGGTGGAGGCGAGTGGTTACAAGTGGTTACGAGTCAAAAGCAATGTCAAAGAGGTGGGCTTTCAGTCTAGATTTAAAGGTGGCCAAGGATGGGGCAAGACGTAGGGGCTCAGGAAGTTTATTCCAGGCGTAGGGTGCAACGAGACAGAAGGCGCGAAGTCTGGAGTTGGCAGTAGTGGAGAAGGGAACAGATAAGAAGGATTTATCCATGGAGCGGAGTGCACGGGAAGGGGTGTAGGGAAGGACGAGTGTGGAGAGATACTGGGGAGCAGCAGAGTGAATACATTTATAGGTTAGTAGAAGAAGTTTGAACAGGATGCGAAAACGGATAGGGAGCCAGTGAAGGGTCTTGAGGAGAGGGGTAGTATGAGTAAAGCGACCCTGGCGGAAGATGAGACGGGCAGCAGAGTTTTGAACCGACTGGAGAGGGGAGAGGTGACTAAGTGGGAGGCCAGCAAGAAGCAGATTGCAGTAGTCTAAACGAGAGGTGACAAGGGTGTGGATGAGGGTTTTGGTAGAGTGCTCGGAAAGAAAGGGGCAGATTTTACGGATGTTGTAAAGAAAGAAACGACAGGTCTTGGCGGTCTGCTGGATATGAGCAGAGAAGGAGAGAGAAGAGTCAAAGATGACCCCAAGGTTTCGAGCTGAGGAGACAGGGAGAATGAGAGAGCCATCAACAGAAATAGAAAACGGGGGGAGCAGGGAGGTGGGTTTGGGGGGGGGGAATGAGAAGCTCGGTTTTGGTCATATTTAATTTCAGGTGGCGTTGAGACATCCAGGCAGCAATGTCAGACAAGCACGCTGAAACTTTGGTTTGGATGCAAGGTGAGATATCAGGGGTAGAAAGGTAGATTTGGGAGTCATCAGCATAGAGATGGTAGGAAAAGCCATGGGATGAGATTAATGAACCAAGGGAAGAAGTGTAGATAAAAAAGAGGAGGGGACCAAGAACAGAACCCTGAGGTACGCCGACAGGCAGAGGGATAGAAGTAGAAGAGGATCCACCAGAGTGAACACTAAAGGTGCGGAGGGAGAGGTAGGAAGAGAACCAGGAAAGGACAGAGCCCTGGAATCCAAGTGAGGACAGGGTATCGAGAAGTATGCTGTGATCGACAGTGTCAAAAGCAGCGGAAAGATCAAGAAGAATGAGTCTACATGGCCGCCCAATTAGGCAGTATATGTTTGAGCATCCAACCATATGAATCCTTGTGGTCTAATTCGACAGTATCAGACCTCCGCCAGTCTGCTGGCACCAGAGATGTACCCAGACCTTGATTTTTTTTTTTTTTGGGGGGGGGGGCTGAGCCCAAAGTTGGGAGGTGCACATTTTGCCCTGCCTCTCCAACCCCGCTGCAACCCCACATACCTGGGATGGTGGGGGTCCCACCAGCAGATTAGAAGCCTTTCTGTGGTGATACTCAACGCCTCGCTGCCTGCCCTGTTTTCCCGTCCCTGCGTGCATGCTCAGTTTTAGTGAAACTGAGCATGCGTGAATCTCGCGCATGCTCATAAGAACATAAGCATTGCCACACTGAGACAGACCGAAGGCCCATCATGCCCAGTATACTGTTTCCAAAAGTGGTCAATCCAGGTCACAAGTACCTGGCAAGATCCCAGAACAGTAAAACAGATTTTATGCTGTTTATTTTGAAATATGCAGTGGATTTTCCCAAGTCCATCTTAATAATGCCTTATGGACTTTTCTTTTAGGAAATTATCCAAACCTTTTTAAAACCCTGCTAAGCTACAGTAACTGCTTTTACCACCTTGTTGAATGAAGAAATATTTTCTCCAGTTCATTTTAAATTTACTACTTAGTAGCTTCTTTGTGTGCCCCCTAGTCTTAGTATTTTTGGAAACAGTAAACAAGCGATTCACATCTACCTGATCCACTCCACTCAGTATTTTATAACTCCACTCAATTTCATTAAAACCAAGCAAGCGCATGAGAGAGGGGATGTAGGGCAGGCAGCACAGCAGTGAATATCGCTGTGGGAAAGTTTCTGCTGGCAGGGCTTGGGGACCCCCACCAGCGAACCAGCAGAATTTGGGGGCCCAATCCCAAATTAGAGGAGAGGCCCTGGCCCCCAAGGCCTCCCGTGGTTATGGTACTGACTGGCACTGACCCAGTTTCAGAAGAGTACCTGCTAGTAATATACCCTATATACTCGACTATAAGCCGAGATTTTAGGGCCCCCTAAAAAAAGGCCAAAAATTGGGATCTTGGCTTATAGTGGAGTCAGCACAATATTCTGTTTTCCCCCCTCCCCCTGTGGTGATTGGAACTTTTCTGTCTTCCCCATCCCACACCCCCTGTGCGGCATTTCTCTATACCGGTAAGCGTGAATGCTGACGAAGGCACAAACACAGAATTAACTGCAAGCAGGGCTACTACAGGGCCTTGAGCATCTGTGCATGCTCAAGCCCTGCCAGCTTCTGAAAGTGTGAGTCAGCAGGCCTTGAGCATGTACAGATGCTCAAGGCCCCAGACTGGCCCTGCTTGTAGTTATGTCTGTGTCAGCATCTAGGCTTACTGGTAAGGAGAAATGCCGGTCACTTCAAGTGAGCAGAGAGTGGACTGCCAATGACGTGACGGATTGCATAAAAAATAGGCACCCGTGCCGTCGGATGTCCATTTGAGGGAGCAGCCGCTCCCCTGGCGCCCCCCCATAGCTACGCCACTAAGATAAACCCTACAGGAGGGGGATATGATAGAGACAGACAGAAACTTTCAAGGTATAATCAATGCACAAAAGAGAAACAAAGACTCTGGAGGCTGGAGTGGGGCAGACTGAGGAGTAACATAAGGGATTAGGATGGGCAACAGCAATTTTCCCATGCAGATTCACAAAAAAAAAATCCCATTGGCCTTTCAGGGAAATTGTAGCCAGTTTTGTGTTTGCCACAAACCCACTATCCAGGTGAACTGTGGGATGCTTGAACTAGAGTAAACAAGCACCTTGTTACTGATCCTACAGCAGATGTGCCTGGCTTTGACCTCCCCCAAGGGCAACAGACAGCCCTCAGCAGAATCTTCACAGGGCATAGATGATTTACAAAAGGAAAGAGCTGTCTGTTGCCCTTGGGGGAGGTAAGCTCCTTTGAGCAGGGACTGTCCTTCTATGTTAAATTGTACAGCGCTGCGTAACCCTAGTAGCGTTTTAGAAATGTCAAGTAGTAGTAGTAGTCAAAGCCAGGCACATCTGCTGTAGGATCAGTAAGAAGGTGCTTGTTTACTCTAGTTCAAGCATCCCACAGTTCAACTGTGGCGGTGAGTCTCCCATCATAGAGCACATTACATCCACCTGCTCATTAAGATCAGTTGCAAGAGGTACCTCTTTTCTCCACGGAGGGGAAGAGAAGGGAGTAGGGGCTTGATCTGTGTAGGGCTGGGCTGAGCCAGGCCTTAGTGGCCAGATTTGATTTCGGCTTTGGCTTTGTCAGAAACTGAGTAGCAAATTTTAGCCGTTGATTCGGTTTCATCCGAAACCAAAGAAAATGGTTTTGTCACCCTCTGTTTTAGACTTCATATCAGAAGAGTTAACTTGTGCTCAAAAGTCAGCACTCTAGTCTTGCAATCCAATCATATGGTTATAAAATGGTTGACACCCTGAGCCAACTGGTACTTGGCAGTGCCCCCCCCCCCCCCCATCGCATTGTTTCTAGTACCCCCGAGGATTCGGCATCTCCCCCCATCATCTAGCTTCTCATTTTCCCCTCCTCTGTTCCCCTCCTGTGGGTCTGACACTGCTCCCTCATCTCTCTCACTCCCCTGCAGACAGCAGCAGCATGACAGGCAGCTTTCAGCCAGCCCCTGGGTCTTCCCTCTGCCGCATTTTGCCCACAGGAAATTGCATCAGAGAAAGTAGGATGTGCTAGAGGGAAGACCCAGGGGCTGGCCAAAGGCAGCCTGTCATACTGCTACCCAGTGGCGTACCAAGGGCGGGGCAGTGAGGGCGGTCTGCCCCGGTTGTCAGCGGGTTGGGGGGGGTGCTCCGCTCCCGCCGCTTCCACCCTTTAAAAAAAATCTGTGAAGTGGCGTGGCAGGCAGCGCCTCGCTTCTGCCCTGTTTGTAAAAGAAGTAAATCTCCTCGTCGTCGTCGGGCCTTCACTCACTGTGTCCCGCCCTCCTCTGAGGTAACTTCCTATTTCCGTGAGGGCGGGACACAGTGAGTGAAGGCCCGACGAGGAGGAGGAGATTTACTTCTTTTACAAGCAGGGCAGACGCGAGGCGCTGCCTGCCACACCGCTTCACAGATTTTTTTTAAAGGCAGGGTGGTGGCAGAAGAGGGCTGTCGACGATAGAAGGGGAGCTGGGGAGGGGGTTCTCAGATGGGAGAAGGGGACTGGGGTGGGAGAAGGGGCCATGAGGGAAAATGGGGGCCATGCCCGGGGCTGGTGAGAAAATGGGGCATGCCTGGGACTGGTGGGAGAATGGGTCTGGGGCTGAAAAGGGGGGCCCTAATACAAGGCATCTGGATGAAGGGGGTTGGAACAGGGGGCTGAAAAGGAGGGTAGGTGGGATAAGGGGGCTAGGATTGAGGGCTGAAAAGGGGCAGGGGCTGAAACTGTAGGGACTGGGGGCTGAAAAGGAGACAGGGAGAAGTGGCTGGGGCTGAAACTGAGTCTGGACTGGTGAGAGAAAAGGGTTGGGGCTGAAACTGGGGACTGGTGGGATAGTGGGGCTGAAACTGGGGGCTGAAAAGGGGGGCAGGTGGGAGATGTGGGCTGGGGCTAGAACTAGGGGCAGGTGGGATAAGGGGGCTGGAACTGGGGGCTGAAAAAAGGGGCAGAGAGAGGGGACAGATCCTGGATGGAAGGGAGAGCGAGAGGGAGGGCAGACCCTGGATGGATGGGAGAGGGAGGGCAAATGGCGGATTGAAGGGGCAGAGAGAAAGGGCAGACAGTGGATGGAAGGGATAGAAAGGGCAGACAGTGAATGGAAGGGGGAGAGAGAGGGCAGATGATGGATGGAAGGAGCAGAGATAGAGGGCAGATGTGGATGGAAAGGGCAGGGAGAGAGGGCAGACATTGGATGGAGGGGACAGCAGAGAGGGCAGACACTGGATGGCAGAGAGAGAACGAAGACAGATGCTGGATGGAAGGAAGACAGTGAAAAGAAGATGAGGAAAGCAGAAACCAGAGACAACAAACTGTAAATAAAATATATATTTTTATTTTTTTGCTTTAGGATAAAGTAGTATTGTAGTTGTGTTAATAAATGTTTATAATAGAACATGTAAACAAGGTAATCTTTTTATTGGACTAATTTTAATACATTTTGACTAACTTTTGGAGAACAAAACCCCCTTCCTCAGGTCAGGATAGGATACTGTAACAGCACTATACTGTATTGACCTGAGGACGGAGGTTTTGGCCTCTGAAAGCTAAATGTATTAGTCCAATATAATGGTATTATTTTATTTTCTGTATTTGTTTTATTTCTATTTGTTAATTTGTAAAATGGTGATTGGTATTTGTTAGTTTTTTCAAATTTACATCTGCTGTCTTTATATTTTGCACAGTACTAGGGGACATTTTCTGTTTCTGTGGTGTTGCATTGTATGCAGAGTCTGGCATCGGGGTTCAGTTTAATTTTTGTCTAAATAGAAAGTTTATGATTACTTATTCTATAGTGGATTAGGGTGTATCTGTGTTTGTGAAAAAGACATGGCTTTCAGTTGGCATTGACTGTGCAGGATCGACGATCTGTACTATTCTGTCTGGTTTCGTTTTACAATAGGTGAATTGATGTTCTAGTGCTCACTGTAGTGTTTAAGATGCTTTCCTTTTCCTTGTGTGACTCGTAGAAATGACTGCTTATGGTATGGTAGAATTGCTCTATAGGTCCTGAGTGTTTTGTATTCTCGGCATGCCTAGTACTGGATTTTGGAGGGGGGTGTTAAAAATTGACCAGCCCCAGGTGTCAACTACCCTATGGTATGCCACTGCTGCTACTGTTGCTGCCACTGGCGACTGATGTAAACTTTATGGAACCAAGGAGGAGTGAGAGAGGTAAGGGAGCAGTGCTGGACCCACGATGAGGAAGAGGGGGTGAGGAAGAAAAGGTTATCCTGAAGACCAGATGAGGTCAGAGGATGGGTAGTTTGGCACTTTTAATCACCAGCACCCTGGCCAGAGCCTCACATAGTCCAATGGTTAACTGGCCCTGGGTTACAGTGCCAGTATCTTACTTTTTCTCTATTTATTTATTTTATTTATTATTACACTTGTATCCCACATTTTCCCACCTATTTGTAGGCTCAATGTGACTTACATAGTACCGTAAAGGCGATCGCCAATTCCGGTATAAACAGTTACACAGTGAAGTTGTGGTAGAATGAGGTTCATGTGGAACAAACACAAAAGGGAATCGAATTAAGGAAGACAGTTACACAGTGATGTTGAGGTAGAATGAGGTTCATGTGGAGCAATCACATTAGGGAGTCATTTGGAGGAAGATTTACGTTATGTCGTTGTGCTGCAGGGTTCCGGCATTTAAGTAGGGTCGGTAGGGTATGCCTTTTTGAACAGGTAAGTTTTTAGTGATTTCCGGAAGTTTAGATGGTTATACATTGTTTTCACGGATTTAGGTAATGCGTTCCATAGTTGTGTGCTTATGTAGGAAAAGCTGGATGTATAAGTTGATTTGTTTATGAGTTGATTTGTATATCTTGAGGTTTGGTAGAGGGAAACTAGCCCTTTCTCCCCTCTTCCATTTAGTACTGGCTGCTGTAGCCATCTGCTATGGCTGACAGAGCAGAACTTCATCTAACATAGGCAGGCTGCATGCATTCTCGTGTCCGGCTCACACACAGAACACACTCAATGATTGGGTCCAAGGCAGAAATGAGAAATAAATGGCCACAGCTTTATTAATGCTTGGATTTATGCAATTTCTCCGTAAGGCTATCCTTTTTGCTATAAGGGCGATACTATTAACTTGGTTGGATTCCACTGGTCCTATTCTTCAACGTTGGTGCTCTTTACTTATTCACCAAATGCGGATGGAGAGACAAGGACTATTTTCATTTGATAGTCATCCAAGACAATTATTCCAAGAGGCTCGTATTTATCTGTTAAATTTCTGAAGACGTTTGTTATCATGTTTGCAGCTTTTAAGGAGGGGGGGGGGGGGGCAAGGGGTGAAGGGGGGCATGAGGAGAATTTTTGTGGTTTTGATGGTTTTGATTCCGATTGTTCCCTTTTGTCATACTCCTTTTTTCTACACTTCTGTCAGTTTGTTTTGCATCTTATTAATTCTAATAAAAAGGATTTAAACATAAAACATCCTAGGAAGCCATCTTCTCCCCGCCTTGCCTTGCCAGCTAGGAAGCCTGACTCACATTCTTCTCCTGCTAGGCCACAGTGTATGTTCACTTTTGACCACGACTCGGTCTAGAAGCCCACCTGCTGTGAACTCCAGCGAGGTGATCGGTCCGTTGCCAGTGGGTGCACAGGTCCTCACCTCATGAGGGAGACCTAATTTTCTTCTGCTGTTCCTGCATATCTGAATGTTTCTAAGCTTGGGTGCCTCCGCCACAACCCAAGGCAGCAAAATATGCCTAGAATCCCCTCAAATCCCCATCTCACATCAAGGGCAGTCCTATCAGAAGTGTCTCTTGGAAGTCATTGATGAGCAGATCCTCAGCAATGTCCAAAAGGTGCACCGTGTCTGAGTGGTAGTTTTCTGGAATGGGAAGGGTTGCCCAGTCATGCCAGATCTTTTCCCCACTGAGGTGTTCCAATTGCAGTCCGATCTGACTAGTTACACCCTGGGACCACATCCGGGAGTCTGCCTCTTGTAGTCATGGTATGATATCAGACCACAGAAGTAGAGTGTCACCCAGTAGGATGGATAACTAAAAAAGGTCTCTCTTTGATGCCAAGATGAGATGTCTGCATGATAATCTGCCGATATCAGTGCCCCCAAGTTTGTCTGGAGGGGGTGCCATTTCATCCCTGGAAATCCCCAGCCAGGTCACGGATGTATCTCTAGCATCCAAAGTGGGTGCCCAAGGGACGAACCACCAGGGGCCTGCCCGCCTTCAGGATGTAAGAACGGTGGATGATCTATACTTTCCGCCGGTGTTCCTGGAGTCCTGAAAAATTAAGCAGCCAGTTAGTGGTACCACAACAACCCCCCCCCCCCCCCCCGACCTGGTGGTCGGACATAGCTCTGGGATGCTGCAGACTTTCAAAGTCTCTGAATGGCTGGTGCAAGGAATCCATGTTGACAGGCAACAGTAACCACACCAGTTCGGAAGGAATGCGTGCTGTAGTCTTTGGGATACTGGCCTGTCTCTAGGAGAGTCTTGTGGAACACAGCCACAAACTAAAATTAGGGTAAGGGAGCTGGCATCTTAGTGAAACAGTAGAGCCTGCCCCCCCCTCCCCCCCCAGGCGGGTGAGTTGCCAAGTAGGACTGGAGATTGACCAGTGAACAAGTAGGCAGGTTCAGGACATTGTGCAAGGTGACCGTGTGACCCTTTCTGCTTTAGTCCATTGTGGATGGAGATTGTTTCTTGTTTGATGGTGATATTGTTGAGGTGCAGCCCACCCCTGGGGTGTGTTCTAGATTGTACTGTCAACTCGCTTTTGTACAAAGCCACAAAAAAGGCCAGGGTGAAGGCAGTTCTGAGGAGTGGCCTAGTGGTTAGGGTGGTGGACTTTGGTCCTGGGGAACTGAGGAACTGAGTTCGATTCCCGGCACAGGCAGCTCCTTGTGACTCTGGGCAAGTCACTTAACCCTCCATTGCCCCATGTAAGCCGCATTGTGCCTGCCATGAGTGGGAAAGCGTGGGGTACAAATATAACAAAAAAATAAAAATAAAACAGTCCTGTCTCGTAGGGACATTCTTGAGCGCCACCCACAATAGGTGCAAGAGCTCGTGCGTGATGGGACGCTGGGAGTCAGGTGGGGTTGGGATCCTTCTCGCCCATCAGGAAACTGGCTCGTGGGTTGCCCCATCCATGAAGTTTGGCAAACTCTGCGATGTGTGAGGTGACCAGTGCTCTGGAAACACCCTTGTTGAATGCCTCTATGATGTGCTGTGCAACAAGCTGATCTGGAACCATTCCACACTCCCATCCCTGCTGCAGCAAGTAGTTGCAGATATGGGTGAAAGCCTTCCAGTATGCCAGCCATGTGGAAGGCGCCAAGGCACTTGAGATCAGTAAGTCTGCCTTGCATCTCCCAGGCTCCACAGGTCCTTGGGAATTGGGGTCCTCGTCTACTAGTGGCGTGAGCTGTTGAAAGAGGAGAAATTAGAGGTGTGAGAGGGCACCACAATGCAATTCTTCACACCCGGTACATCAGGTTAATTTGTAGGCAGCATAGCACAAAAACTCAGATCAGTTCAGTGACACGCAGGTTGCCTGTTAATGCTCTCTACTACCACTGCATTATCAAGTCAAAAAATACTATTTGAAGCTGACGAGTCAGAGAAACTGAATGAAATCTCTATAAACCTAGAAGGATGTAAAGGGGCAATTTGACAAACTGAAGAGTAGCAAATCTCCTGGACCAGATGGTATTCATCCCAGAGTACTGATAGAATTGAAAAATGAACTGGCGGAACTATTTTTAGTAATATGTAATTTATCTTTAAAATTGAGCGTGGTATCGGAAGATTGAAGGGTAGCCCATGTAATGCTGATATTTAAAAAAGATTCCAGAGGGGATCCAGGAAATTATAAACTGGTGAGCCTGACGTCGGTGCCGAGCAAAATGGTAGAGACTATTATAAAGATTAAAATTACAGAGCATATTCAAAAGCATGGATTAATGAGACAAAGCCAACATGGATTTAGTGAAGGGAAATCTTGCCTCACCAATCTATTATATTTCTTTGAAGGGGTGAACAAACATGTGGATAAAGACGAGCCAGTTGATATTGTGTATCTGGATTTTCAAAAGGTGTTTGACAAAGTACCTCATGAAAGACTCCAGGTGATATCCTATTGTGGATTAAAAACTGGTTAAAGGATCTTCCCTTCTGGAGATAAGCAGCAATCCACTCTGCTCTCCTGCTTAAACTTGCCGCTTGCCAATTTGCAGTGGTATTTGCTGTTTTTCAGCACAATATTGATAAACTTCTTTGCTATCAGATTTCTCTCTTATCCATCAAAATGGCTAATTCCTCCTCTCCCCCAACTAACAGTTTTAAACTTAGTGGGTGGGACCAGTGACTCTGTTGGGAGAAAGCAAATTAGCCTTTGAACTAACAACTCAGGCCCAGATGCATCAACCATACGTTAAAAAATCAAAAACGTAAAAGTCCTTACCGAAGTTGAAAAAATGAAGAATGCACTAAAAACAGAAGTCCCACATGTTCGGTTCGGTATTTGAAAGTCGAATGCATTACAGAAGTGTAATCCCCGTCGTTAATCTGCCCGTAAAGCATGCACAGAGCAGCCAAGCGTTATGCTGGCTGCTCTGCGCAAGCCACAAACGTCAAAACCCAAGACAAAAAAAACCACGTTGAAAATAAAAGGGGCAAAGGCGCTCATCAGGAGCGTCCTGTATGGATGCCCTTGCCCCCCCCCCCCCCCCCCGAGGTCGCCGCTGCTCCCCGCTTCCGCATGTGTTAAATAAAAAATAAAAACAAAAAAACAAAGTTTAGCAGCCCCGGTCCCCCTCCCTTCCTCTCTCTGTTTTTTTCCTTCTCCCACAGCTACGCCTTCCACCATCCTCCGCCCCCATGCCCCACCCCCCTGAGCTCATCGCCGCCGCTCCCCCCCTCTACCAGACCCCCCTCCGCTTTACCGGCCCGCGCAGCGCCTCTCACCTCTGTGTGAAGGCGCTGCATGGGCAAGAACAGCTGATCGGCGATCAGTGCTGCCTTCTCTGACGTCCTCCTCTGACGTAAGTTACCCACGTCAGAGGAAGGCTAAATCCAGAGGTCTCTATTCCATCCTCATTCTTCTTGATCTTTCCTCTGCTTTTGACACTGTGGATCACAGCATACTCCTCAATACCCTGTCCTCACTTGGATTCCAGGGCTCTGTCATTTCCTGGTTCTCTTCCTACCTCTCCCTCCACACCTTCAGTGTTCACTCTGGTGGATCCTCTTCTACTTCTATCCCTCTGCCTTCGGCGTACCTCAGGGTTCTGTTCTTGGTCCCCTCCTCTTTTCTATCTACACTTCTTCCCTTGGTTCATTAATCTCATCCCATGGCTTTTCCTACCATCTCTATGCTGATGACTCCCAAATCTACCTTTCTACCCCTGACATCTCACCTTGCATCCAAACCAAAGTTTCAGTGTGCTTGTCTGACATTGCTGTCTGGATGTCTGAACGCCACCTGAAATTAAACATGACCAAAACCGAGCTTCTCATTTTTCCCCCCAAACCCACCTCCCCACTCCCCCCGTTTTCTATTTGTGTTGATGGCTCTCTCATTCTCCCTGTCTCCTCAGCTCAAAACCCTGGGGTCATCTTTGACTCTTCTCTCTCTCATATCCAGCAGATCGCCAAGACCTGTCGTTTCTTTCTTTACAACATCCGTAAAATCCGCCCCTTTCTTTCCGAGCACTCTACCAAAACCCTCATCCACACCCTTGTCACCTCTCATTTAGACTACTGCAATCTGCTTCTTGCTGGCCTCCCACTTAGTCACCTCTCCCCTCTCCAATCGGTTCAAAACTCTGCTGCCCGTCTCGTCTTCCGCCAGGGTCGCTTTACTCATACTACCCCTCTCCTCAAGTCGCTTCACTGGCTCCCTATCCGTTTTCGCATCCTGTTCAAACTTCTTCTACTAACCTATAAATGTACTCACTCTGCTGCTCCCCAGTATCTCTCCACACTCATCCTTCCCTAAACCCCTTCCCATGCACTCCGCTCCATGGATAAATCCTTCTTATCTGTTCCCTTCTCCACTACTGCCAACTCCAGACTTCGCGCCTTCTGTCTCGCTGCACCCTACGCCTGGAATAAACTTCCTGAGCCCCTACGTCTTGCCCCATCCTTGGCCACCTTTAAATCTAGACTGAAAGCCTACTACTACTACTATTTAGCATTTCTATAGCGCTACAAGGCGTACGCAGCACTGCACAAACATAGAAGAAAGACAGTCCAAAGAGCTTACAATCTAATAGACAAAAAATAAATAAAGTAAGCAAATCTCTTTAACATTGCTTTTGACTCATAACCACTTGTAACCATTCGCCTCCACCTACCCTCCTCTCCTTCCTGTACACATTAATTGATTTGATTTGCTTACTTTATTTTTTGTCTATTAGATTGTAAGCTCTTTGAGCAGGGACTGTCTTTCTTCTATGTTTGTGCAGTGCTGCGTACGCCTTGTAGCGCTATAGAAATGCTAAATAGTAGTAGTAATTGCAGACAAGTATGATCAGTAGCTGCTGTTGAGATACCTTTGAAACCTCTGTTTGACTATAACTGCACTATAAAGTATCTAATCATAACCAGGACCACTACCTTCTGGAGATAGAGTGCTTACTCCTCTTTCCTCCTGCTTTATTATGTGTTGCGGACAGTTGGGCACACAGGAAAGCATTCAAAATTTGATTCACTTGCTCAGTCTACCCATTGGTCTTGTTGATGGTATCCAGATCAGAATTTGAGTTTTACCTGCAGACTGGTTGATCATGGTTCAAAGTAACTCTATGTTCAGGAATGATTTGTTTTATATCATAGGTTATATCTTTAGATAAAGTATTTAGAATTTATTATTCATCTCCTTTTAGGTCATTTTTCTGACCTGGTTTAATTGAAGGAATCTCATCAAAATCGACATCTATCTTTTCTGTGATAATATCAACATTTTCATGGTCTTCTAAAGACACTTCTTTGGCATAACAACTGTTTCTGAATGAAAGACATATCTTCTTTGTTGTTACATATCTCTGGAGCATAGCCATCTTCATGGTGAGAGGTCATGGTCAGGGCCACCAAGAGGGGGGACAGGGGTGACAAAATTCCCCGGGCACTGGGGTCTCTCTCCTTCTCCTGCTTCCAGGCCGCCGGCGCTGCAATCCCCGGTCTCACCTGCCTGCCCTTGGCTCTGTCGACAACCCCCCTCCATTTGCCCCCTGCATTCAAATCAGAAGCGCCTCACCTCCAAGTGAATTTTTGAAAGTGGCAGATCACTTCCCTTCGGGGCACTCCCTGTGTCCCGCCCTCGTGGAAACAAGAAGTTACATCAGAAGAGGGTGGGACACAGTGAGGGAAGGCCCAAAGGGAGGCAATCTACCGCTTTTACACGGAGGTGAGGCACTGCCAATTTGAATGCATGTGGCCTGGTGGCGGACAGAGGGGGCTGTCGACAGGGCTTGGGGTGAGCGGATGGAGATTGGGGAAAGCGGCGCCAGTGGCCTGAGTGCAGCAGAGGGAAGCGACAGTGGTAGTGATTGTGGGGGGGGGGGGGGGGGGGGGAGGTGGCTGTGGCGGCTAGGGGGCCCCAGGGGCGGCCTTGCCCCAGGCCCGGCTCAGTCTCTCGGCGGCCCTGGTCATGGTAAACTGGTGTTGCTCAGCAATAGTAAATATTTAGTCATTGTCCAAAGAAATCCTCTGTTCAGCAATTGGAATTTGTTCTGGAACTTTTTTGATGTCATTAATGTGACTAGGTATAATTGCAGGTGTCTCATCATAAATGACATCTGTCTTTTCTGTATTTCTTGCCCAGAGGTTCATCTTGTCTCTGAGAATCCCACAGCTCTTTCAGGATGCATTTGGTATTTTCCTGGTAGTTGAATAACTCAGGCTGATAATAGTCACTGGCAGATTTTTCATTATAATAATGAATGCATTCATCCTCATTGCTGATTGAAAGCATCTTATTTACATTTCCAGTATCTCTATTTTCATGAGCAGCTTCTTTTTCCTCATTGCTACTGTCCCTTGAATTCACTATCATAAACATGTTCCTGGTCCTCTCTCGGAGTCCCAATATCATTTTCGAACGAGTCAAGGTATCTCAGATAGAGGTCCTCTATTTTATTTTGATAATTAATTTTAGCCTCTGTGGATTTTTGCTCGTAGCTCCTTTCTCCTTGAATTACATTTGGATAACTGACATCTGTCTTTTCTATGAAAACATCAACTCTTCCATGGTCATCCAAAGTTACTTCAGTGGGATAATAAGTTTTCTGTTTCTGAACGTAAGCCTCAATATCGTTTGGTGAAAGCTATCATGTCTCTGATAGAGATCCTCTATTTTATTATGATCATTATTTGCAACCTCTGTGACTTTTTGCTCAGAGCTCCCCTCTTCTTCAATAGTTATAGCAACCTCGTACCGATAAGAACTTTGGAGAGCTTTCTTCTCTGTTTCAAGTGAAGGGATACTCGCAATATATTTCTTGTCCAGAGGTTCATCTTGTCTCTGAGAATCCCGCAGCTCTTTCAGGATGCATTTGGTAATTTCCTGGTAGTTGAATAACTCAGGCTGATAATAGTCACTGGCAGATTTTTCATTATAATAATGAATGCATTCATCTTCATTGCTGATTGAAAGCATCTTATTTACATTTCCAGTATCTCTCTTTTCATGAGCTGCTTCTTTTTTCCTCATTGCTACTGTCCTTGAATTCACTATCATAAGCATGTTCCTGGTCCTCTCTCTGAGTCCCAATATCATTTTCGAACGAGTCAAGGTATCTCAGATAGAGGTCCTCTATTTTATTTTGATAATTAATTGTAGCCTCTGTGGATTTTTGCTCGTAGCTCCGTCTCTTCTTCAATTGTTACAGCAACCTCGCACCCATAAGAACTTTTGATAGCTTTCTCCTCTGATTCAAGTGAAGATATAACCATAGTTCATTTCTTTTCCAAAGGTTCATCCTGTTTCTGACAAACCCTCAGATCTTTCAGGATGTATTCAGTATCTTCCTCATAATTAAATGGCCCAGTCTGATAATAGTGACTGGCATATTTTTCATTATAATAGCGCACAGAGTTATCATCACAGATGATCGATAGCATCGGGCTTGCACTTTCCATAGTGTTCTCTTCATGAACGGCTTCTTTTTGTTCATTTATAATATCTTTGAATTCATTATTTTGAACATTTTCTTGTTCTTCCTTTGGAGACTTGCCACCAAGCCTCTTATGGAAATCCTCTATTTTATTGTAGTGCCCCCCAGTGGCGGTAAGATGTAATTACTATGAAAATAATTTTTCAAGTCACGGTTTGTTCCCTGATTATCCAACCACTGAGGGGTGACACAGAAAAAAAAATGTTTAATGTGGTGAACTATTTTCCATTGACCCTTTACAGCTTCAATTAATATGCAAAGCACAAAGTTTCAGTAAATAGCTTTATTGCACCAATCAATTCGTTTGAAAAGTGCTATAGTTGAAGTGCAATGAACTTAGAATAGAATGCATTCTAATAACAAGTCTTCTTTTTTTAAACAAACAGAACCAAACAATTCTCTCTTCAAGACAATCTGACTCTTCAACACCACTTACTCAGAAACACGGATGTAAATCAGATAAGTGTCTATTTTCTAAACATTTAACCTTTTTTAAGTTGTCAAGTTTTAATGATTCTTTTTCTCCTTTTTCAAAAGAATTGATTCTTTGTGGTTACTCTTATATCTTTCAGGTAATTAACTTCCAAGATCTTTAACCAATTCAGGTAAGTACATACTTATTCTTTCAATACTATCAGAGTTCTGATCATAGATATAGTATTTTTTAGGTGTGCAGATTATGTTATAGTTACTTATCTGCATTCATTTCTTCAAAGCTTGCTTGCATGGGGGCCCAAAGTTTATCTTCTGGACTCAATCCTCTGGACTCGGTTCAAAGTGTGTCTTTCCGGCTTGTTTCCTGTCTTTAATAAAACTGAATAGGAAAAATACCCTATCTCCGTTGACTATTTTACCAAATATTCCTTACTCTGGGTCAGGGATTTCACTGTGGCCAATTAACTATAGACAAATAAAAAAATAGTTAATTATTCCCTGGCAGTCCCCTATTCTTTAACTGTATCCCTGTTCTAAAGGAACCAGGCCTCAGTCTTTACACACACACCCGGACTCAGCTCTTGCTCACAAGCTTAACTTTCACCAGTACAGGCTCGCTCTCGGTTGGGAGTGAACTAAATTTATTTCCTTTATTCACAATCCCACATCAGTCTTCATACTCTCATAATCTACCCAGTATCCTTTCATGACAATTAAAACCAGTGCTTTTTTTGTGCCGGTACGCAACGGTACGGCGTACTGGCACCTTTTTATTCTCTACCCCACAGGCTCAGGTCTCCTTCCCTCCCGACCGGCAGCCCGACTCAGCTCCGTTCCTCCTCCCCTCCCCCCCCCCGGCAGCCCGACTCAGCTCCATTCCTTCCCCCCCCAAGCGTTTAACCCGTCAGTAAAGAATAAGGCACTGCAGGCTCGTCTCCAGCTTCTCCCTTCCCTCTTCACACAGTGTCCCTCCCTCACGGAAACAGGAAATGTACATAAGTACATAAGTAATGCCATACTGGGAAAAGACCAAGGGTCCATCGAGCCCAGCATCCTGTCCACGACAGCGGCCAATCCAGGCCAAGGGCACCTGGCAAGCTTCCCAAACGTACAAACATTCTATACATGTTATTCCTGGAATTTTGGAGTTTTCCAAGTCCGTTTAGTAGCGGTTTATGGACTTGTCCTTTAGGAAACCGTCCAACCCCTTTTTAAACTCTGCTAAGCTAACCGCCTTCACCACTTTCTCCGGCAACAAATTCCAGAGTTTAATTACACGTTGGGTGAAGAAAAATTTTCTCCGATTTGTTTTAAATTTACTACACTGTAGTTTCATCGCATGCCCCCTAGTCCTAGTATTTTTGGAAAGCGTTAACAGACGCTTCACATCCACCTGTTCTACTCCACTCATTATTTTATATACCTCTATCATGTCTCCCCTCAGCCGTCTCTTCTCCAAGCTGTATAGCCCTAGCCTCCTTAGTCTTTCTTCATAGGGAAGTCGTCCCATCCCCGCTATCATTTTTGTCGCCCTTCGCTGCACCTTTTCCAATTCTACTATATCTTTGTTGAGATGCGGCGACCAGAATTGAACACAATACTCAAGGTGCGGTCGCACCATGGAGCGATACAACGGCATTATAACATCCTCACACCTGTTTTCCATACCTTTCCTGATAATACCCAACATTCTATTCGCTTTCTTAGCCGCAGCAGCACACTGAGCAGAAGGTTTCAGTGTGTTATTGACGACGACACCCAGATCCCTTTCTTGGTTCATAACTCCTAACGTGGAACCTTGCATGACGTAGCTATAATTCGGGTTCTTTTTTCCCACATGCACTTGCTCACATTAAACATCATCTGCCATTTAGCCGCCCAGTCTCCCAGTCTCGTAAGGTCCTCTTGTAATTTTTCACAATCCTGTCGCGATTTAACGACTTTGAATAACTTTGTGTCATCAGCAAATTTAATTACCTCGCTAGTTACTCCCATCTCTAAATCATTTATAAATATATTAAAAAGCAGCGGTCCTAGCACGGACCCCTGAGGAACCCCACTAACTACCCTTCTCCATTGTGAATACAGCCCATTTAACCCCACTCTCTGTTTCCTATCCTTCAACCAGTTTTTAATCCACAATAGGACATTTCCTCCTATCCCATGACCCTCCAATTTCCTCTGTAGCCTTTCATGAGGTACCTTGTCAAACGCCTTTTGAAAATCCAGATACACAATATCAACCGACTCCCCTTTGTCCACATGTTTGTTCACTCCTTCAAAGAATTGAAGTAAATTGGTCAGGCAAGATTTCCCCACACAAAAGCCATGCTGACTCAGTCTCAGTAATCCATGTCCTCGGATGTGCTCTGTAATTTTGTTTTTGATAATAGCGTCTACCATTTTCCCCGGCACCGACGTCAGACGGCATCATCAGAGAAGGCGGGACACTGTGTGAAGAGGGAAAGAAGCTGGAGGCGAGCCTGCAGTGCCTTCTTCTTTATTGACGTCGCTGCCATGGACAGTATAAGGGTTAAACGCTTGGGGGGGGGGGGTAGGAAGGAACGGAGAGGAGGGTATCAAAAGGTAAATAACGGATACAGCGGGATCCTCAGGATCTTCCTGGATTCGATCAGAAAACTTTTAAAAGTTCTTTTTTTTTGCCAGTCGTTTAGATATGGACATTTTACATATATCCTCCGAAATTTTTTTTGTTTTCTCTATTGATGGTATTTAACGCTGGAGATTATTGATTATTCTCCCGGACCCTCCTATTCGCAATCTCGTCCACCTTAAAACTAAGGGGCGAGCCCCCGTGCTGCCGTAAATTTGACTGGTTCCTCTCCACAGGAAGATAACGGCATGTCACAAGGGGTGTGACTTAGCAGGCTCCGTTTTCTCGGAGGTTGAATAAAACAGGACATGGGTTGTTCCTATGTAGACCACTAAAGCCAGTGGGCGGAGCTTGCCTGCAATAGACTGAGCATGTCGCCGTTTTAGTTCATCAAAACAATAGCAATTGACAACACTAGCAAAAGATTATTAGAAATAATGGACTGGTTAGGCGTGGTCCATCTGCATAGTCTAAACCTAATCCAGTTGAATACAGATGGCCAAATTTCATTGACATCCTGTTTCCTGATTGGTTCATCTTAACTGTTGTTGGAATCTGCCTTGGGAAGCCTGAGGGCTGTCGGGGAGCTGAGGGAGGACAGGGAGAATCACTGAACATGGAGGGGAAGGGCAGGGGGAAGAGAACAGATCGCTGGACATGGAGAGGAGGGGGGGCAGGGGGAGAGAAGAGATCGCTGGAGAGCAAGGGAGGGCAGGGGGGAGAACAGGTTGCTGGGCATGGAGAGAAGGGGAGGGTAGGGGGAGAGAAGAGATTGCTGGAGAGGAGGGGAGGGCAGGGGGAGAGAAGAGATCGCTGGACGTGGAGAGAAGGGGAGGGCAGGGGGAGAGGAGATCGCTGGAGAGGAGGGGATGGCAGGGGGAGAGAACAGATCGCTGGACATGGAGAGAAGGGGAGGGCAGGGGGAGAGAACAAATCGCTGGAGAGGAGGGGAGGGCAGGGGGAGAGACTAACAATACATTTTTTGATTAGCTTTCAAAGGTAGCCCTTCTTCATCATTTCTGATCTGACGAAGAAGGGCTACCTTCGAAAGCTAATCAAAAAATGTATTGTTAGTCCAATAAAAAAGGTATCATCTTATTTTCTTTTCTTGTATTCTATTTCTATTGATTACATTCAGGTTAGAGAGATACATAGTCCTTTTTGATGCTGCTTTTAATTCCTAATTCCTACTCACTTGTACAGTACCCATGTCTGTTTTATCATTCCCACCTTAGTAATTCCCTTATTTATTTGTCCTGTTTGCATGTCGTGATTAGATTGTAAGCTCTGTTGAGCAGGGACTGTCTCTTCATGTTCAAGTGTACAGCACTGCGTACGTCTAGTAGCGCTATAGAAATTAATAGCAGTAGTAGTTCACCCTCATTGGGAGATGCAGTGTGGAACCAAGTCAACATTGTTGGAGTGTCTGCGGGAATACACACAAGATACAATCACTGCTGCTGCTCATTAGTTCAATGTTACATGGAGAGTCACTTCCTAGGGTTTACTAACATCCCCACCATCTACATGTGTTAATACCGATGGGAAGCTAGGGATGATCCTGCACGGCACATCCATGGGAGAGATAGAGACGCAGCATCCTCGGGATGGAGGGGCAGACTTTTTCCTCACTGGTTCGGTGTTCTCTTTCCTCTACACCATGTCTGGTTTGGGAGGGATCACACATTCTCAGTCAGAGATGTTTTTGTTGCCAAACCAGTATCATAGGTTCAGCTTTCAATCCACTTTGTTTAGCCTATTGTGCTATTTTCCTAACAACCACCATATGTCTGTATGGATGTGGAAGGGGGAGGCTGGAAGGCAATGTGGCCCAGGGCAATTGATGGCAATATGACCCATCTCTGAGTATTGAATGTCCAGACCCATAAAGACCGGTGAGCTGACAGGAAGGTTCATTCACTTTAGGTGAGGCCTGGCCAGGTCGTATGTCTTGCGTGTCAGGCCTGATACTAGTGCATGCAGGATGAGGCAGAGTTGGCGACTTTTGTTTGCAGTGTTCATATTTTTCCTGCATTGACATACCTGACCGTTTACTCCGCGTCTTTTTCAAGATAGCTTGTGTTTCAACTACATAAGCTTTATGATATTGACATCCTGCACCAAGACCCCTGAGGCAGGCACTTAGCCGAAACTTGGTGCCAGGTCGGGTACTTTAAGGACTAAAACTTTTGTCATCATCCTTTTTGTCCTCCTGTTGTTTTTGGAAGAGCCCCATTGGCCACACTACTCATTCTATAGTACATGTACAGATTATGACATCATTGCTTCTCTCTCTGTATGTGGTTCCTTGGGACAAAAACACAATGCCTTCCTCATATTTGGAGGATATATTTGTGTGTTGATTGTTGGTTCACTTCTCTAACAGGGGAATAGGAGCATGAATTAGTATTTATGGGGCAACATACATACCACAATCTGGCACATGCTAGATAGCATTCTCATCTGTTGCACAGCTGTAACAGCAGAGGTTGCTTCAAACATGTGTTACTATTTGCAGACCAGATTTTCTGGTACCTTATCTTATACAGAACCTGGATAATTTTTTTGAAATTTATTTTAGTTACATTTTGTACCCCGTGCTTTTCCCACTCATGGCAGGCTCAGTGTGGCAGGCAATGGAGGGTTAAGTGACTTGCCCAGAGTCACAAGGAGCTGCCTGTGCCGGGAATCAAACTCAGTTCCTCAGTTCCCCAGGACCAAAGTCCACCACCGTAACCACTAGGCCACTCCTCGTGGTTCAAACCTTGTGTCTAATGTCAAAGAGTGATGTGTCTGGTGGAAAAGAGCTACCTCAGAGCTGCCAAGTTACCCATTCTAGGAGAGAGAGAGAGACATTTTGCCCAGTCCAGGATTCCTGCCAACCTCATCCTGGTGCATTATGGGACCTAGAGTACTCATTTCAACTAGGTAGACTCATGGGACTACAAATACTACACTGCATTGGGATGTAAAACCAGGGCTGGCCAAAGTCTTCCTCCTAGAATCGATAACCTGCTAGCTCTGCTAACTTCCCTACTTAAGTAACCTATGTTAGCCTTCCTTTAGGAAGCCTGTGAAGCAGGTAGTCAGTTATTCAGTGTGTGCCTGTTAGTGCCTCTAAGGTGCTGGCAACATCTTAACAGTGTCCTTACCTTTCCTCACAAGATACTTAGTGTACACACTGAGGGGCATAATCGAACGCGCCCATCTCCATGGGCGACTATCTCCGAGGACGGGCACGTGAAGGGCCAGGACAGACCGTATTTTCGAAAAAGATGGGCGTCCATCTTTTGCTTCGATAATACGGTTGGTGCCGGGCAAATGCATCGGATTTGGGCGGATTTGAGATGGGCAGTATCGGTTTTCAGCGATAATGGAAACCGAAGCCGCCCAGCTCAAAAACGAACAACTCCAAGGCATTTGGTTGTGGGAGGGGCCAGGATTCGTAGTGCACTGGTCCCCGTCACATGCCAGGACACCAACCAGGCACCCTAGGGGGCACTTGCAAAAAGTAAAAAAAAACATTAAAATACTTCCCAAGTCCATAGCTCCCTTCCCTTGGGTGCTGAGCCCCCTAAATCCCCCCCCAAACCCACTCCCCACAACTTTACATCATTACCATAGCACTTATGGATGAAGGGGGGCACCTAGATGTGGGTACAGTGGGTTTTTTTGGGGGGTTGGAGGGCTCCCATTTACCACAACAAGTGTAACAGGTAGGGGGGGCGTGGGCCTGGGTCCACCTGCCTGAAGTGCACTGCACACACTAACAACTGCTCCAGGGACCTGCATACTGCTGTGAAGGAGCTGGGTATGACATTTGAGGCTGGCATACAGGCTGGCAAAAAAAAGTTTGTAAAGTTCTTTTTTTTTTTTTGGTGGGAGGGAGTTAGTGATCATTGGGGGAGTCAGGGGAGGTCATCCCCGATTTCCTCCGGTGGTCATCTGGGCAGTTGGGGCACTTTTTGGGGACTTGTTCGGGGAAAAAAAGGGTCCAAAAAGGGTCCAAAAAGCGGCCCAAATTCTCGCTACTGCCGCCCTTCTTTTTTCCATTATCAGCCGAGGGCGTCCATCTCTCCTCGGCCGATAAACACGCCCCAGTCCCGCCTTCACCATGCCTCCGACATGCCCCTGTCAACTTTGTCCATTCCTGCGACACACTGCAGTTGGAGGCGCCCAAAATCGGCTTTCGATTATACCGATTTGGTCGCCCATCTCCCGATTTGGGTCGGAATATGGGCACCCTTCTCTTTCGAAAATGAGCTGGACTGTCTTCTGTAGTGTTTGGTACTCATAGATGTATTTTATCATGCGCCTATTTGTAAGCAACATGGTCAGCCGCCGGAATGCATGGAATATCAGGCCTCCCAACACCTCTCTACCACTGCACAGGGTAAGGGTCGTTTAAAGACTGAGACAAACAGACTGCTGCATAGTATAGAAGCATCCATTCTACACGTCTTTGGAGTTATGTCTAAATGTCCAAAGGCAAACACATGCCTGTAAAAAACAGCAGGGAACTGTGTGCATCTCTCCCCCTACAAACCCTCTCCCACCTTCAGCATTGGGAAACTACATGTAGGTGACACAACTGGCATTAGGGTATTTAAAATAAGCAAGGCTGGCTTAACCATTTGGCAAACTAAGCAGTTGCAAAGGGCGGCAGCTTCTGAGGGATGGGAAAGAGCAGCTACATTGTGGTAGTCACATAACCACAAAGAATTATGAGGGAGGGTGGGCAATTTTCAGATAGCCTGGGATAAATGACTTTTGCAAATTGTTGTTTGCTGGAATATAAAATATACACAAAACAAAATATGATGTCCAATTTGCACACGATTGTTCTGGGAAGGGTGATGTTGGCATAACCATGATTTGTTGAATTTAATTGCCAAAATCTCAGGTGGAGAGAAGCTGTGGACGTGGAATAAAATGGGACCTACTGCAGATAACTTGAGCTAACCTTTAGTAAAAGACCCCCTCAGTTTGGGGGCAGGGGACAGGGACCAGGGACAAAGCTAAAAGTTTACATAGAGTGCCTAATACCTTTGCACCTACCCTGACAATAAGTTGATTTGTAGAACCTGATCCATCCCCCACCTGGTGTTATTCAATGAAAGGCTGAGTTCTAGTCATGCAATTTTTTTAAACTTAAATGCTAATGTATTGGATTTCCTGTGTGTACTTACTCAAATCTGATCATATTATGATCACTGTTATCAAGCGGCCCCAGCACCACTAGCTCCTGCACCAGATCATGTGATCCACTTAACTTTAAAAAAGGAGACTATGATAAATTGAGAAGAACGGTGAAAAAAAACTTAGAGGAGCAGCTGTGAAGGTCAAAAATTTACATCAGGTGCGGATGCTGTTCAAAAATACCATCTTGGAAGCCCAGGACAAATATATTCAGTGTATTAAAAAAGGAGGAAGGAAGACCAAACGACAGCCGGCATGGTTAAAAAGTGAGGTGAAGAGGAAGCTATTAGAGCTAAAAAAAATCCTTCAGAAAATGGAAGAATCCACAATTCCAGGAATAACATGTATAGAATGTGTGTACGTTTGGGAAGTTTGCCAGGTGTCCTTGGCCTGGATTGGCTGCTGTTGTGGACAGGATGCTGGGCTCGATGGACCCTTGGTCTTTTCCCAGTGTGGCATTACTTATGTACTTATAAGGATCCGACTGAAAATAATAAGAAATAGCATAAGGAATGTCGTCAAATGCAAAGCGCTCATAAGAAAGGCAAAGAGGGACTTTGAAAAAAAAAAGATCACGTTGCAGGCAAAAACATAAGAAACCCACTTGTAAATTACATGCTCTGTAAGTTAAGCAGGTATTCATAACAGTGTGTAAGCACCCTGATAGCAGTTACATGAGAATGCCCACATATATGCCCATAAGTGCTAGGATTCTAAGCATTTACAAAGCCTGTAATTTACTGGTACAATCTTTGGTACTTACCAGCTTAGATTATTGTAATATTGTATATATTGGCTGTAAAAAATCATTGCTGACTAAACTCCACCACTAGAAATCAGGTTTTTGAGATCTTAGGGACTGTTTCAAAAACCGTTAAAATCTTTTTCTATTCTGGACATTTTTGGATTAACGTGGTGACACTGTGGTTGCTGGTTTTTTTTTACTTTCTTTAAACTTTCTTGTGTTTTACCTAGTTCCAATTTAGAGCTGTAAGCCACATCGAACTTTACGACTAATGTGGGAAATATTATGTTTAACTCATTTTTATTAAGTTTCCAATAGTTAACAATACACATAGGAATGAACAATTACCAGAGGATTCATTTGCATAGGTGCTAATCATTAACAATATTATATCTCCTCTAACAGCCTCTATAAACTCTTTACCCCTTTCCCACCCAACCCTCCCTTCCTCCCAACCCCTCAAACAGCAAACTGATACCCTTCATGAGTTCATGTGTTATTAGAAGTCCATCTACACATTGCAAATTCTGGACAAAATTTACTAATTTAGGATTCTGCTTCTCGCTGCAGGCTGTAGTGTATCCCAGAAGTGTGCCCATATTTTTGCCAGTGTCTTGCCCTCCTCAGACGAGAAGTCTGTTACTCCACATCTTTCCAGTTTCAGTAGTTCAATCATTTGTGTCCTCCAGACACCTATTGACGGGGTTGCAGGTTCCCTCCAGCTCAACAAAATAGTCTTTTTGCCAATAATCACTGATCGTCTTACAAAGGCTGCAAAGCCTGGTATTGTGGGCTTTGCGCTTTGATAGATCCCGAATAGCATCAGTGGATGGCTCTTTATGGTACGGCCCCAGTAAATCTTGATTTCGGACAGCACTCTGTACCAAAAGTCTGCCACGCGAGGACATTGCCAAAACATGTGGCCGAGTGTCGCCGACTTCTGTCCACATCGTGGGCATGCTCCTGACTCACCAAACCCCGCTTTCAGCGCTCTTACTGGGGAAACATATAGGCGCATTGCAAATTTGTACTGGAGTTCCCAGTATCTCGTGTAAATTACTTGACTCTGGGCCTGTCTCAGGTACTCTTGGAATATCTCTGCTGTTATTTCAGTCCCCAGGTCTTTGGCCCAGGCTTGTGCTCTACTAACATAGTCTATGTCCTCCGTGGTATCTTGTAGGAACTTATGGTGATATCGGAGGGGTACATTGTTTTGCGCTCCCAGAGTCAGGGCCGTGTTCAAAACATCCTGTACATCTTCGCTAAGGTTCGTCCAGCCCAATGCTCTCGTATAGTGTTGAATTTGTAGATATGCAAACTGGTCTATTTGAGTTAATTGATAGTCTTGTTTTAGTTCTCCAAAGGGCCGTATTGTTCCTTCTTCCGTCAAAAGCTGGTATAGGTATTGTATTCCTTTATCTCTCCATCTTTTAAAGCTCACTGAGGAGGATCCCTCTGGAAAATCCGGATTATTGTGTAGGGGCATGAATGGTGTCGCCCTCCAGTCAAAGTGATGTCTCCTGCAGAGCCATCTCCATGTCGCTCTTGCTGACGTTATCAATGGATTACTCCCTATTCTAGTCACTATCCCCTTGCCGGTTGCATGCAATATCCAACCCAGGTGTGTGGTGGGGAAAAAAGACCTCTCCAATTGTGTATTTGAAAATTCCCTCTGCCCAGTCAACCAATCTCTGATGTGCCTCATGGAGCACGCTTCAGTTAGATATCTTACATTTAATAAGCCCATCCCTCCATGCGCCTTAGGTTTTTGAATAATGTGGAGTGGGAGTCTCGGTCTCTTCCCCCGCCATAAAAACCCTTGTGTCATTTTGTTTAATGTCCGTTCTTCTCTTTGTCTCAGATGCAGTGGCAGCATCTGGAAGAGGTAGAGCCATTTGGGGGCTATCATCATGTTAAATAAACTAATACGCCCCGTTAGGGATAACGGGTATTCCCCCCATAGCTGTAGCACGCGTTTTGTCTGCGCCAGCAGCGGGGCCACGTTTGTGTCGTATAGCATTTTCACATCTGATGGAATGGCCACCCCTAGGTATTGAACCTGTCCCTCCGCCCACTGCAAAGGGAACATATCCCCCCAGTCCTGCCTGCGCAGCGGGCCCAACGGCAGGGCCAGCGATTTGGTAAGGTTCAAGCGGAAGCCCGATAGTGCTCCGTAGCTCGAGATGGAGCCGAGGAGCTCATCCAAGGAAGTCCGAGGATGGCTCAACAGCAGCATGAGATCATCTGCGTAAGCTAACACTTTTAGCTCTCTTCCCTGTACCTGAATCCCCTGTATGGATTTGTTTGTACGTATCTCGTTAAGCAGCGGTTCTAAAGTTAACAGAAATAGTGATGGCGACATTGGGCATCCCTGACGTGTCCCTTTTTGTATTCCAAATTCCTCTGTTTTAACCCCGTTCACCAGTACCATGGCTCGCGATCCAGTGTATAGGGTCGATATGGCCTGTAAGAACCACCCCTCCAGCCCTATCCATTTCAGGGTTTCGAACAGAAAGGGCCACAGTACGCGATCAAATGCGCGCTCTGCGTCCAGACTTACCATCAACCCTGTGGTTGTCTCTTCTGAGGCCGTAATCGTGGCCAACAGCAGCTTCCGCACATTTATTACCGAGTGGCGTCCTCTAACGAAACCAGCCTGCTCCTCCTGTATTATCTGAGGCAACAGTGGCGCCAACCTGTCAGCCAACATTCTGGCCAGCAGCTTGGCTTCCACATTTATTAGTGAGATGGGCCTATAGGAACCAGGCTGTAATGGGTCCCTGCCCTTCTTGTATATCAAACTAATTAGTGCCGTATTTGCGTGGTGTGGGAAATGCCCCACTTCTATCACTGTATTGAAGTACTCTAATAAAGGTCTTGTGACCTGGGCCTTCATCATCTTATAGAACTCCCCCGATAGGCCGTCTGGGCCTGGTGCCGAGTGTAGTTTCAGTGCAGATATTGCTTTGTGTAGCTCTCTAGCCTCTATTGGTTTATGCAAGGACGCCACTTGGTCTTCTGAGAGCTTCCCCATTTGTACTCTATCCAAATATGCTTGGATCGTTGTACTCATATCTGACGGTTCTGGTGATCCCTTATATAGGGTAGCGAAATGTCTATAAAATACCCTCGCTATCTCTTCTGGATTGGTAGTTATTTCTTTCGTGTTTTTGTATATCGCCGCTATATAATTACTCTTACGCGTCCCTTTTATTAGGCGGGCTAGCATCCCTCCCGTTCTGTCTCCGAATTTATATAATCGATGTTTCCTATAGAGTAGGGAGCGAGTTGTTCGTTCATGTATTAAACTGTTGAGCGCTGTTTTGGTGGCCAATAGAGTTTCATAATGTGTTTGTGTGGGTCTCCTACTGTATTGCAGTTTTGCTGTTCGAAGCTTCCGCTCTAAGTCCACAATACCCTGTGTGATCCTCCGATTGCGCTTACTGATGAAGGCTATCATCCCCCCTCTGAGTACTGCCTTCGCTGCGGACCAATACAAGAGTGGGTCCTCTATGTGTTCCTGGTTGTGTATGCAATACTCCTCCCAGCTTTTCTGCAAGTGTTCCTGGAATTCTTTTGAATGATGTAGGTAGGACGGGAACCTCCAACTCGGGGGCTGGCTGAAATAGGCCGTAGGTTCCAGATCCAACCACACCATCGAGTGGTCCGAGCTTTCCTCTGGTCCTATCGTGGCTTCTATTATTCTTTGAAACAAACCCGGGGAAGCGAAAATATAATCTAGCCTGGATTGTGAACGGTGCGCTCTCGAGGTGTGTGTGTAGTCTTTTTCCTCTCCATGCAGCAATCTCCATGGGTCAAGCAATCCTAGTTTTTGCAGAAACAGTTCCAAAAGTGTTGGTGTTTCTACCAGACTTATGTGTGTCTGAGTGGACCTATCTAACCTCGGATCTAACACTTGGTTCATATCACCCGCTACCGCTATGTGTAGGTGTGTATATTGTTGGCAGTGTGTTAGCAGTTGGGAATAAAAGCTAGCTGCAGCTGAATGAGGGCCATATACCGATACCAGGAGGGACTCCGTTCCTTGTAAATTGATTTGAATACCCACGTATCTGCCCAAAGTGTCTTTAAATGCCAGTTTGGCCTTACACATTAAAGCTTTATGTATTAGAATTGCTGTTCCTCCTTTCCTTCCCGTGGCTGGTGAATAAAATACCTCCCCTACCCAGTCTCGTTTTAATTTCTCGCTTTCCTCTTCTGATAGTCTGGTTTCCTGTAGGCAAGCAACTCCCACCTTATGGCGTTTCAGAGCAGCCAGTATTTTTTTTCGCTTTATGGGGGATGTAATGCCACACACATTCCAGGAAACCACACGCAATTTGTTACTAAGAGTTAATTCGTTTTGGTTGTCTGCTCAGGTATTCCAGTGTATAAGTGCATCCGGGGTTCCCAGCCACACCCCGAATGCCCCTCGAGAGTCTTTCTCCCCACCACAGCCTCCGTTTGCATGTGATCTCTAAATCCTTATTCTTAACGTGTTCTGAACTCCTTGTTGCTATCCAATGTTGGTAATATCCCACCCTGCCCCTTCCCATCCCCAACAATCCTTCTCCCTTCCCTTGTGCCCTTTGCAATCTTTTTCCTAATCCCCGGTCCCCGAGCATGTCTTAAAGTTGTAAGAGAGTCACTGCCATGCTCGAGGCCCACCGCCCAGTTTCAATGTGCTTTAAACTCCCCCATTTTCACTTTTATAATGTTCCATACCTTGACATCTCCCTTATTTGGCCGTCCTCACTCAGTGTGATGTTTTTCCATGTGCTCTTGGCTGTTCTGTTCCAGTTTAGTGATATATTCTTGCGCTGCTGTTATATTTTCATAATTCTGCCATTTGCCATTTTGGCGGATTCTCAGCACCGCTGGATATACTAGCATAAATTGAGTCCGCATCTCATGGAGGCGGCGGCACAGCGGTGTGAATTTCCTTCTGCGTTCTTGTAAGGATGCTGAAAAGTCCTGGAAGATGCGAATCAATTTACCATCATATTTTGTTTCATCTCTTTTAAGTCTGTAGCCTCGCAAGATTTCCACCTTGTGGATATAATTATGTATCTTTATTATTACTGGCCTCGGGTTTTGCCGGCCATCTTGTATGTGGCCTAGACGATGAACACGTTCCAAGCAAAGTGCTCCGGCGTGGTCTGACAAAGCGAACTCCGTGTTCAGCCATTTCTCCACCATCGTGGCCAGTACCGAATCTCCAACTGTCTCTGGTATGCCGATTAACCGTAAATTACTGCGTCGTGCTCTGTTTTCTAGTTCATCAACTTTATCTGTTAAGTTGTCCACCGTTTTCTGCAGATCTTCCATCTGTGAAAGTAATGGCGTTTGTGCGTCTTCCAGGTCGGAAACTCTCTGTTCGAGGTCTCCCGTCCTTTGCTTAGTCTCTGCTAGTGCATTTTCAAATCCAGCGAGTTGTGTAGATAGTTTTTCAAAGCGCGGCTCCAGCGCCCGGGTCAATAATGTTTCTAACTTCGGCTCTAGCGCCTGGGTCATTACCGCTGTAAGTTGTGCAAGCTGTTCTGGTGAGAAGCTCTGCCCGCTCTGCGATGCGGCCTTTGATTCACTTGGCTCCGCCATGCGCGTTTTTTCTTTCTCTTTTTTCACGCTCCGCGCCGGCAGAATTTTGGTCGCCGTTTCCACATATTTGTCCTCCGACGTACTTTTCCTAAAACAGTCTTTTTAAAGACTTGTATATTTGCATCAGATTAATACGATATCTCTGAAGAATCAACTTTACTATTTTTCATCAATTCACAGCACAAGAGATTTGATGCAATACTTTCGGAGGATTTTCATTGTCATTGCTCTTCAGTATCCTACATAGCAGACTCCTGATGCAGGCCTGACGGCCGAAACACGACGTGTCGAGTCTTCCAACCTTTAATAAAGTCTTTTTTAAGAACATCTTCCAGTTTCTGGTTTCCTTGGTCGTACTCCCACTTTTTTATACATTTTTGTACTTTTCCGTGGGGTGCTCGAGTTTTCCACCTGTTGGTGGATCTTCTCCTGTTTTAGGTGGGGTGCCCGTTTCAGGTTTTGGTTAGATGTTATATTCTTAGGAGATTTCTGGTAGTTTTCGGCGGTGGGCCTCGGAGAGCAAGAAGCGCACGTCTTGTTCTCTCAGTGCATCACGTGACCTCCCTGTGGGAAATATTATAATGTAGTGTACACTCCTAGATTATAGAATTGCTCTTTATGGTGGAAATTCAATAAGTGGGTATCCTGATAATGCAGGGTGAGTGGCTGTTTTATAACGGAATCTGGGTGGCCAGATTCCATGATAGAATACTAACATAACCCAGTATTGGTCATTTATAGAATTTAGGTGCTCCCTTTTACACTAACCTGAGAATTGGGTGCCTATGTGCAGCAGGAGGCTCACGCAACTTACAGTATTCTGTAAGTTGCCCGCGTAAATGTCTGCCCACCTTTGACTCAGCCATGCTCAATGTGGCAAAACTGGCAGTCAACCCAGCTTATTATGATGTAACAGGCTGCCTCTCTTTAGGCATGAATTAATGGTGTAGACAAATTGTTGAAGCAGTTCCTCTTAAGAGAGGTTTTGCATACATAAAACTCATTATTACCACCTCCGAAGGGACACCACCTTGTAGTGGTGGAGGGGCTTCTGTGTTTCAATGACTCAGAGGGCTATGCTGCATGGTTACCCATATCAGAAAGGCCTCTGAGGAGAAAGCAGACAAAGAGTGCCCAAACTGGGAGAGTGGTAAGATGGCGACCTGAAGTTTGTATGCCCAACGGCCCAGCAGCCCTCTGAAGTTTCGTATTCTTTACGTAAATTTCCTCTCTGCAATTGCAGTTACCTTAACTGAGAGGAAGGGGACAACCGGTGGTCAGCCGCCGATGGCCAGCATTTTGTCCCCTGAGCAGCAAGTGCGTGACCGCTGTGCGACGAACTGCCCACAGATGAAAGGGTTGGCGAGTCCTGTGATTAGCACCAGCGAAGGAGTGTCGATGCTCTTGGACCTGGAAAAAATAACTCCATCGCTCCCGAATTATTCAACCACCATGTCCAAAGGAGTGGAGGAGTGAGTTAGAGGCATATGCTGAAACGGAGGACGTTTACAGCAGAGCCCGAATCGGCGGAACCACTCTTAAACACCTAAGAGAAATCAACTTGGAGTTTTTGGGTCCCGTGGAGTATACATTGAATACCATCTGGAAGGCACTTTGGGACCTAATGGTGGCAGTAAATAATTTTGTTTCAGATATAATTTTATTAGAGTTACATGGACAATTGAACTGAACCCTTTGAGAGTGAAAAATTGATATAACAAATGATTCTACATGAGCAATAAGTGGTTATGATTTTGAAAATGATAATAGACCAGACATTTTGAATAATAAAATGAATATTATTATGGATGATTAATATCGAGATTATTGTTTTTCCCAGAGTTCCGGGTATGTCTCCTGGAGTTTTCCTCAGAAATATTTCCTCAATTATTACTTTAAAAGGAGTGAAGCCTGTGAAAACTGGGATTACTTTAATCAGTGGGATTTGAATTAGAGACTTAAGTATATGTATTGTTAAATAACTTCTGGGTTTTGGAGGAGAGAGAATATAATCTGATGTATTATTTCTAACTAATATTGGGCAATAAGTATGTTTTCAATTAAATGATTTGACTATACACCACACCACCGTATTGGCCTTGAAGAAGCCAACCAGATGATCAATGTGGAATAATGAATTAGATGAGTAATATCTGGGGATAATCAGGTTAATACCACTTTTTTTACTGTTTAATTGATCTCCTTGTCTTGTTCCACTCTCCCTATTTGGTGGTCTAAGGAAGAGAATGGAGTTACCTGACTGAAATAATTCCTATATATTACTTTCTCTGTATTTCTGGCAAGTTGTTTTATCGCTTGTAAAAATTTAAATGGTTATAAATAAAAAAAAAAAAAAAAACACAACTCATTAT
Organism: Microcaecilia unicolor; assembly: GCF_901765095.1. Taxonomy (NCBI): domain Eukaryota; kingdom Metazoa; phylum Chordata; class Amphibia; order Gymnophiona; family Siphonopidae; genus Microcaecilia; species Microcaecilia unicolor. The sequence continues at coordinate 97,791,905 of NC_044042.1, forward strand.
TACATTTGCCTGTATGTCACAGATGATCACATAAAGCAAGTGTAGGGGTGTATTGGGCTTACAGAGTTTGCTATAAAGTTTGTATAGGGATGAGGTGGGGAGGGAGATTTTGTTATGCCCCACATTCTGCTTCACACGTGACAAGGTGAGGCCAGAGAAACAGAACATGGCACGTAAAAGCCAGAGGCTCCAGAACATGGCACATAAAAGCCAGAGGCTTCAGGAGCAGGAAGAGGCAAGGTGCTGTGAGAACACACTGACAGGAACTACCACGAAAAGGTAAGGGCAGTGTTATGAGGTTCCATGTCAGAAGAGAGACCAGAACTTTAAATTACAGATGAGGAAATTAAACTCAGTTTTCAAGAAGAAAAATGCCAGTACTATTTGTTTTTGTTAAGGGAAACTAACCGAAACACAACAATATAGCTGTGTGGGGATGAGCCCTTTATGAATATAACAAGTATTTACTGATGGAGGTTTTAGGACTAGTAATGTCCACCATGCAATAGATTGAAAATGAAGATTAAGTTTCTTAAGAGGGAGAAGAATGCAGGCTGTGAATATAGGGTCATTATATTCCATTTACAAAATGTTTAAGGGGTTAACATGAACCCTTTAGGAGTTATAAAGGAGTGAAGTTGATACAGCTGTGCATTTTGTGGACTAGTAAGTGAGCAAAGTCAGAGAACATATCAGTTCTTTATTCAGAAAGAAGGTAATAAAGCTTTGAATAGATGAATGTGTATTAAAACTGGACCTTATCCTGTCTGCCTGTGTGTCATATACTGAACATCTTCATAACTTTTTTGCTATGTTTCTCTCACGGTATACTGAGATGTGACATTCCTTATTAGAACTGTCATGCTAAGCAACCCAAGTCTTCTCTGAATCTCCTGGACAATGCACAGGACAGTCACTCGTCTTCCTCTTCCCAGGTCCCTGAAATAGCAACGTGTGCAAATTGGAATATTGTTAGCAAAATCATTCAGTACCCATGGCTATTGCTCCTCTGCAGTGGCATGCACTTCCAGTGTAGAAGTGCCTGACTTGCAAAAACTAGAAGTCTGAGTAGGGGCAGGGATATTGAATGCACAAGCAGTATTTCCATGGTGCTCACTTGTGTTAAGGGGGAAGTGGAGGCTGGTGAAAGTGGGACATTTATGCTGAGAAAAGGTGCATGGAGATTGGATTAAATGAGGGGGTAGTGGAGTCACTGGAGGGAACATTAAAAAAAGTATATACTATTCTTTAACATCCTGCTAGACAAGTCCAGGCAAGCGAGTTGTGCCCCCCACCCCAACCAGCACATGAAGGTAGAGGACACTGATTTCCAGTGATGGCATCACCAGTCCTGGAATTTGCCAATATTCTCTGCCTCCAGCAGATGGTTGCATTGTGGACTGGTGCAGCAGGATTCTGGCCATATGGATGGCTTCTGAGGTTTGTGGCCCTGAGGTGGAGCTCCAGTGCCATGGGATAGGCTTGGTACATAAGTACATAAGTAATGCCACACTGGGAAAAGACCGAGGGTCCATCGAGCCCAGCATCCTGTCCACGACAGCAGCCAATCCAGGCCAAGGGACCAGGTCTGTGGACTTTTCCTCTAACTGAGCCTGGGAGGAGTCTCTTGTCCAGGACTCCAACCTGCAGGTCTCTGTCCTGGTGCGCTGCATCATCATTGGCAGTGAAGTCCCCATGGGGTCCTGTCAGGGATAGTATGGGCCCTTAGTAGTCTCACTTGTTCCTCCCCTACTCCTGGTTTCTTGGGAATTGGCTGCTGTGGTTTATCCTCTGTTTATATCTGCTGATATAAGCTTGTTTAAACAAATAGATGTAAAAGAGAAAAACTGTCATTAGCAGTGATGGCTGTGCAAACTGGAGAGTGGTAGGGAATCCCTGGGAGTGCAGGTGAGGGGGTATGTGGAGATTTCAGCAACTGTTTGGCAGTGAGTGCTGGGGCAGAAGAAGGGAGCAGTGGTGTGAAATACACCTGAATGCAGTAAGTGTTTTTGAGCCTTGGGAGCTACCGCCCAGATAGCACAATTGGCTAATTTTGTCCTGCTTGCCTCAGAAACACAGCAGGACCATCAAGACAGGTGGTGGAGGAACCTTCAGGTTGTCAGGAAGGTTGGTGCAGGTGTCACATCCCTCACCTGTTTTCTGTGGTCTCCAGCAGCATTCCATGCCAAGAAGGATCTGTTTACTTCCTGGAAACCCAGCACTTCTTTTATAGTTGAGTGGCCTCCCCATCCAGTGGCAGCAGGAAACGCCTTCATAAAGCTCCATCTCATGCTGCCACTAATCCCATGGCAGCAGGAGATGCCATTTTATGAAGGTGTTTCCTGCTGCCGCTGGACAGGGAGACCACTCCTTTTCCCACTGGGCACTGGCTGCAAATCAGCAATTCCAGGAATAACATGTATAGAATGTTTGTACGTTTGGAAAGCTCGCCAGGTGCCCTTGGCCTAGATTGGCCGCTGTCGTGGACATGATGCTGGGCTTGATGGACCCTTCGTCTTTTCCCAGTGTGGCATTACTTATGTACTTATGTAGGTGTGTTGGGGAGGACCAATGGGTTGGTATGGGCAGAGCAATGGGCAGAGTTGTGGGTGGAGCAATGGGTGGTGGGGCAGAGTAGGCTGGGGTAGGCCCTTTATCTCCCACTGAATGGGTGGGCCCCTTTGGCAGCTCTGAAGAGGGCACTGGCTGATGTCATCACTTCCTATTTGGTAGTATTTAAGGAAGTTCCTGTCTCCCAGCCAGTGCCTTTGCAACAGGTCTCCTAGAGTTGTCTAGTGTGTGTTGCAGCCTTGTTCCAGTTGTCTCCTGTTCCTGTCTGTGTCTTGTTCTAGCCCCGCTCCGTGTTCCAGCCTTGCTCCAGCCCTGTCTTCCAGCTCTAGCCATGTCCGAGTGTCTTGCCCACCCACCGCCAGTCAGGGCCTAGCAGCCCTCAGGCTGGCTAGGTAATATCAACTCCGCTGCAGCCCAAGGGCTCGCCCCCAGTCATGACAGCGGGTAAGACTCACAGTGCCCATAGCCTCCTTGGATCTCCTGTCAGTGAGAAAGGTAGATATTTTCCATCCTCCCTTCTTAGTGGGGTGGTCTCTCCATTTTCCAGTTGCCTTCACCACAAGTTGCTGGCCATTTCCCTTTGGGTAATGGATGCTGTATCTAAAGGGGCATTAGATGGTAACCTTATCTGGAGGGAGATTTTTGACGCCCTTCTAAGGTATTACCCTTTTATAAGGCCCCTAAAGGTGTCCCCCAATTGCTATCCAGAACCTACCTATTTGTGGCATTGTTATTGTGGAGTTCAGTTTATCAAATTATAATTGAGACATCCAGTTTGGGATTTCTCAAATTCTGCTAGTATTTTAGAACAAGATCTGCCAAAGTACTGCCTATTCTCATATAGTAACATAGTAGATGATGGCAGAAAAAGACCTGTACGGTCCATCCAGTCTGCCCAACAAGATAATTCATATGTGCTACTTTTTGTGTATACCCTACTTTGATTTGTACCTGTGCTTTTCAGGGCACAGACCGTATAAGTCTGCCCAGCACTATCCCCGCCTCCCAACCACCAGCCCCGCCTCCCACCACCGGCTCTGGCACAGACCGTATAAGTCTGCCCAGCACTATCCCCGCCTCCCAACCACCCGCCTCCCACCACCGGCTCTGGCACAGACCGTATAAGTCTGCCCAGCACTAGTCCCGCCTCCCAACCACCAGCCCCGGCACAGACCATATAAGTCTGCCCAGCACTAGCCCTGCCTCCCAACCACCAGCCCCACCTCCCGATCTTGACTAAGCTCCTGAGGATCCATTCCTTCTGCACAGGATTCCTTTATGCTTATCCCACGCATGTTTGAATTCCGTTACCGTTTTCATTTCCACTACCTCCCGCAGGAGAGCATTCCAAGCATCCACTACTCTCTCCGGAGGAATGGACTAATATGTGCCAATTACATGCAACAGGAGCATCTATATTATGTTTCACACTTTTTCTTAGCATTTCAACTTTTATTTTATTTCAAAATTTGTTTATTGGAAGTTATCATTCCTTTACATATATTCACAGGTGATTTACATGTGACTTATGCATTGTTACTTTGTATCAACTTGTACACTCACCCATTACTTATTCTACTGCTGATCTTCTCTACTTGAGCTAAACAGCAGGATTTCTAGGAAACATGTTAACTTGTCTCACCTTATCATCACTTACTTATTAAACTGAATAACTTTAATCAAATCAAACTCTTTCTATTTCCTCCCCTATTCTAACCCCTTCCTTCCCCCCCACAAGCCAACCCTCTATCTACCCCACCCCGGGAGGATGCTTAGATTAACTTTTGTCATAGTCTCTTGTCATCAGTCATTAGAGGTTGAGAATTCGAGTTCTGCCCCCCTTAGGTATTGTCTGCCAGAATGGATGCCAGATTCTGAAGAAATCTTTCTCTGTAAAACTGGAGTCATGCTGAAGTTCTGCCATTCGTCGTTCAAATTTCATAAAGTCCATCATGCAGCCACGCCACTGTTGTAACGTTGGTGCTTTATTTGTAATCCATTCTCGGAGGATAATTTTCTTCGCCACTACTGTGGCTCTGTGTGTAAAACTCTTAAATCCTGCTGGATAGGGTCTAATCGCTGTAACTTGTCCAAATAACAGTTTGGCTTCCCTCCGCCATGTCGCCCCCCACATCACTGTTATGGATTGCTGTAGTGTTTTCCAAAATTGTTGGATTGGTGGGCAGGACCAAAACATATGGCCCAAGAGTGCTCCAGGAGCTGCGCATTTGGGGCATGCCCCGTCAGGGGAAACCCCCATATGGAATGCCCTCCTTGGTGGAATATGTGTTCGTAACGCAAACTTGTATTCCATTTCGCTATAGGTTAGCAATTTTGAAGATCTCTGAATCGAATATATGTAATCCTTGAGTATTTGTGGTGTTATCTCAATTGATAGATCCAAACTCCACGCCTTGGCTAGTGATTGATAGTCTATTTCCATAATCATGTCTCTTATATGCCTATGGTGCATTTTCATTGGCACTTTAGTTTGTGCCTGCAATGAATAAGCCGATGAAAGTTCTTCTTGCACATCCTCCGTGAGGTGTTCCCTAGGCAGGCTGTTTATGTAATGGCGGAGCTGTATATAATGGAAATAGTCTCCATTTGGTAAGGCATGCTGGCTTTGAAGATCTTTAAAGGATTTCACCCGACCCTCTTCCGTTAGGACCTGTAAGATATATACCAAGCCTTTGCTTTGCCAACTCCGAAATGCACGGTGTAGTTCCCCCGGAGGGAATTGTGGATTTCCACATATGGACAGGAAGGGAGTAATGTTGCTTGAAAAATGGTGGTATCTGCAAGTCCACTTCCACACCGCTTTTGCGGTGGGAAGTATATGCGACCGTTGTAAAACATCTAAGTGTTCCCCACCTTTTCCATGTAGTAGGCTACTAAAATGCACTCCATTCGTTAAGGAGATTTCTAGCTCTGTGTCTGAGAACTCGGAGGAGGTCCTGTACCAGTCTGAGATATGTCTCATGCCGCTGGCCACCGAGAGATGGCGTATACTCAATAGCCCGAGTCCTCCAAATTCGCGTGGAATCTGCAAAGTTGAAATCGCTATGCGTGGTTTCCTTCCTCTCCAGAGGAACCGCTGTATCCTCTTGTTCAGTGATTTTTCGTCTTCTCTGCGCAGGTATAGTGGTAGGGTCTGGAAAATATACAGCCATTTCGGCACTATCATCATGTTGTATAGTGAGATGCGACCCATAAGTGACAGTGGTAGGGCTTCCCACTGGCTAAGCTTCAAACTCGTGATAGTCAGCAACGGTGTAATGTTCTCTTGATACAGTTTCGATAGATCTTGAGTTATATACGTGCCTAAGTATTTGATCTTGTTTCCCGCCCAGGTCAGAGGAAATGTTGAGGCATCTGGTTTATTTTGCGCAGGGTATACCTCCAAAGCCAAGGACTTCTGTGCATTTAAAGTAAAGCCAGAGAGGCGCCCAAAGTTCTGCATTATCTCCAGCATCCTGGACAGGGCTCTATATGGGTGTGTTGTGATTACCATTAAGTCGTCTGCAAAGGCGAATGTAGCATTTCAACTTTTAAACAAAGCAAACACCAACTCCATACGGGTAACCTGCAAATTTGTTTTTTTCTATCCCAGGTCACTCTTTGCCAAATATGATACATTTTAATTCTCATCGCTTCCCCTCACCTTTTCTTCCCCCTAGTGAGAACATCCTTTTCAGATCCACCATGCATCACCCTATTTACTAAACCTCCGTAACACTTCCAAAACCAGGTCTTCTATTCTCACCTTCCCATCCTCCTCACTTCTTCATTTTCCCCTCCCCAATTCATTCATTTATGTAACACATTGGTGTATACCACAGCATCCACTATATTCAAAGAGAATTTAAGCCAGCTTTGAGCTCTTGGCTCAGAAATAGTCATGAAACCCCATCTCATCATTTTAATGTGCATAGACATGTCTTTTGATACAGTTATATTTCTATATTGTAATAATGCCATCCCTTCTCAAAGCTGAAGAGCCTGAGATGCTTCATAGGGAAGTTGTCCTATCCATGTTATTTTTGTCACCCTTCTTTGTACCTTTTCTAATTCCACTATATCTTTTTTGAGATGCGGTGACCAGAATTGCACACAGTATTTGAGGTATGGTCACACCATGGAGTGATACAAAGGCATTATAACATCCTCATTTTTGTTTTCCATTCCTTTCCTAATAATACCTAACATCGGGAGGAAGTGACATCATCAAGCTGAATGGCAGCTTGAGCTTAATAATACCTAACATCCTATTTGTTTTCTTTGCCACCACCGCCACACATTGAACAGAGGGGTTCAACGTATCATCAACAATGACGCCTAGATCCTTTTCCTGGTCAGTGACTCCTGATGTGGAACCTTGCATCACATAGCTATAGTTTGGGTTCCTCTTTCTCACATGCATCACTTTGCTTGCTCACATTAAATGTCATCTGCCATTTAGATGCCCAGTCTCGTAAGGTCCTCTTGCAATTTTACAACTTTGAATAACTTTGTGTCATCAGCAAATTTAATTACCTCACTAGTTACTCCCATCTCTAGATCATTTATGTTTAAATCATTTTTATTGGTTGTAACAGACAAATAAAACCTTTCTTTACCAAAGAAACATAAATTTATACAGAAATTTGTCAACCAACCGGCTGAAACAGCTTATCATGTTACAGTATAGTATTTGTATTTTCTCCCCTCCCTTCCCCTCCCTCTTAACCTTTAGTACTCCCTGTATCTTATCACAGACTAGTATTGCAAATGTAAGAAAAACCCCCAACAGTTGACAAACGTCTGGCGAAATGATTCCAGAATAAACTCTTTTGTTCGACTTCGACTTATGTGAGTTATTTAACTATGTTAATCTTGAGGAGTACCCTAATCAGCCCCCCTGCCCTATCCCTCCCTCCCTTTACCCTATTCTACCCCCCCTCCCCCCCCCTTCCCTTTGCTCCATTACAAAGTCAACTGCGTTTGTAGTTTTTTACACACAAGAAGTCAGCATCTGAGGAAGTGGCATATCTCCTTGTACATTGCTTACCCGACTTTCAGTAAATACTGAACCATCTTTACCATAATCCATAGCCCCTCTGTTTATAGACAGGCCCATGAGAACTTGCAGAGGCTTTAAAATTTCAGCAATATGCTTTGTGCCTTAACCGGGAGAGTAATCCAAAGCATTTCCCACTGAGCCTTAAACTTGAGACCTGCGGGGCTTTCCAGATCAGGCACCCCACATCTGTCTATTCTCATTTGTCGCACCATTTGTGCACGCCATGTCTGTAGGGGGGGTATTTCTTTTGCCCTCCAGAATTGCAGTATGGTGGTTATTCCAAAATATATAGCCATCTTGGTGAATGCCTTAAAGCCCTCTGGAGCCTCTGCAGTTAGCTTAAAGCGGTTAAATAAAATTAGGGGATCATATATGAGAGTGCAGTTCCACAATTGGTCTATTCCCACTATGATTTGCCTCCAGAATTTTCCCACCAATGGGCAACCCCAAAACATATGCCCTAGAGAAGCCGCTCCCTGGTTACATTTGGGGCAGGTTCCTTTAGTATCAAACCCCGCTCTTAGCGCTCTGTAAGGAGATATGTGCGTTCTCAACAGCCATCTATATAACCTCTCTCTCTGGGGTATGGAAAGTCGTTGTTTATACATAGCTTTCAGATATGATCTACATTCTTCCTCTGTAAATGTGCAACCCAGGTCCCCTGACCAGTCCCGTGCAATCTGTCTAAAGTCTAGTTCTGCTGCTGTGTCCTTCAATTGCCGATGATGGAATCTCAATGGTATTGAGAGTTGCGCTCCCAGAGTAAACTCCTCGGAGAGAACCTCCATCACATCCTCCGTGAGGTCAGTCCACTCTAGGGAAGCAACATAGTGACTCAGTTGGCAATATGCAAATTGATATGTCGGGGGGATCCTAAATCGAGTCTGAAGCTCTGGGTATGAGCGAATTCGTCCCTGTTCCGTGACTAAGTGTGCCAGGTATATTATCCCTTTTTGCGCCCACCTATTAAAGATGCTAACCCCTTGGCCTGGAGGGAACGCTGGGTTATCGCATATGGACAGCCAGGGGGACGTTCGGGCAGAGAAATGATAACGTCTACACACCCATCTCCATGTTTCCCTGAGGGGCCTCAGTAGGGGATGCCTCCTGAATGCTCCAACGGGCAATGGCGTCCCAGTATGGAGCAGATGACTAAAGTGTATGTTTGGGAACATCAGCGTCTCCACTGGCGTAATGGAAAACTCGGATGTCCCTCGATACCAATCATTTATGTGTCTCATGGAACTTGCGATTGTCAAAAATTTAATGTTCATAAGTCCCATGCCGCCCCCCTCCCTTGGGCCTGTCATCAGGTGATATGGAATTCTCGGTTTCTTCCCTTGCCAAAGGTATTTTTGTAGTAGACGTTGTAAAGACTTTTCATCTTTTCGCTTCAAAAACAATGGTAATTGTTGGAAGACGTATAGAGGGGCATAATCGACCAGAAACGCCCATCTCCATGGGCGTTAATCTCCGAGAACGGGTCCGTGAAGGGGCGGAGTGAACCGTATTTTTTAAAAAAAATAGACGCCCATGTTTTATTCGCCAAGGTGTGAGCTGGGCGTTTTTGCTTTTCACCGATAATGGAAAATGAAATCGCCCAGCTCAAAAACGAATAAATGCAAGGCATTTGTTCGTGGGAGGGGCCAGGATTCATAGTGCACTGGTCCCCCTCACATGCCAGGACACCAACCGGGCACCCTAGGGGGCACTTTTACAAAAACAAAAAAAAAGGGAAAAGAGCTCCCAGGTGCATAGCACCCTTCCCTTGGGTGTTGAGCCCCCCAAATCCCCCTCAAAACCCACTGCCCACAAGTCTACACCATTACTATAGCCCTAAGAGGTGAAGGGGGGCACCTACATGTGGGTACAGTGGGTTTGGGGGGGTTGGACGACTAGTAGCATTAAGCAGCACAATTGTAACAGGTAGGGGGGGGATGGGCCTGGGTCCACCTGCCTGACGTCCACTGCACCCCCTAACAACTGCTCCAGGGACCTGCATACTGCTGCTTGGGAGGAGGGTATGACATTTGAGGGTGAAAGTAAAAAGTTGTGAAACATCATTTTTTTGTGGTGGGAGGGGGTTAGTGACCACTGGGGGAGTCAGGGGAGGTCATCCCCGACTCCCTCTGGGGGTCATCTGGTCATTTAGGGCACTTTTTGGGGCCTTATTCGTCAAAAAACAGGGTCCAGGAAAAGTGCCCTAAATTCTAGCTACAAACGCATCCATTATCGGCGAAGGGCGCCCATCTCTGTTCGCCCGATAACCACGCCCCAGTTCCGCCTTCACCACGCCTCCGACACTCCCCCGTCAACTTTGTCCGCATCCGCGACGGAGTGCAGTTGAAAGCGTCCAAAGTTCGGCTTTCGATTATGCCGCTTTATTTGTTTTTGTGAGAAGAACGCCCATCTCCCGATTTAGGTCGGAACTTGGGCGTTATTCTCGTTCGATTATAAGCTGGATAGCCACTTGGGGGCTACCATCATATTAAACAGCGCTATTCTACCCCATATTGTAAGTGGTAATTCCCTCCACATAAACAACTTGTTTTTAGTCATCTCCATCAACGGACCTATGTTTTCTTTATACAGGGAGGCCCCATCTCTGGTTATATACACTCCTAAATATTTCATTTTTGTTGTCTCCCATCTCAGTAACGCCTCTCCTTGCCAATTTAAATTTAAGTCACTATCCATGGACATCGCGCACGACTTGGAGAGGTTAAGGCCAAACCCTGATAACTGCCCATACTCCTTAATCAGTGCCAAAGCAGCCTTAAAGGACTCTTGCGGGTTAGTCAATACCAGTAGGACATCATCAGCATAAGCTAAAGCTCGAACTTCCTGTTCCCCTAATCTCACCCCCCTAATTCCCGGGTCTGAATTTAGATGGCGTAATAATGGTTCTAATGTAAGATCAAACAAAAGTGGGGAGAGTGGACAACCTTGACGTGTTCCCCTGCTTATTGAAAACCCCTCTGAAATCCCTCCATTTGCTGTGACATGGGCTTTCATACCGGTATATAGGGCCTCTATGGTTTGCTTCATTTCTGCAGGAATTCCTATCCAATCTAGAACACAAAATAAGGTGGTCCACTCGACCCTGTCAAAAGCCTTAGCGGCATCGAGGCTCACCAGTAACCCTGGGATCTCCTCATGCCGACATTGTGCCATTGTCAGTAAGATTCTTCGAATGTGTGTTACCGAGTGCCTTTTAGGGATGAATCCCACTTGTGTAGGTTCAATCACACTTGGGAGATATGCGTTGAGCCGTGTGGCCAGAATCTTTGCAAGCAGTTTGATATCAACATTAATCAACGAGATAGGCCTATAGGATTCGGGTTCCTCCCCACATTTCCCCGGCTTCAACAGGAGCGATATGGAGGCAGTGTTTTCATGCAATGGGAATCTTCCCTCTCGAATTACCGCCTGGTGATATTCAAATAATGGGCCTATCAACTGAGGTTGGAGTATTTTGTAAAATTCTCCTGAATACCCATCCATTCCGGGCGCCGAGAAAGACTTTAGCCCTTTTATTGCGTCAGACAGTTCTTTAAGTTGAATAGGGGCCTCTAGACCTGCTATTTCAGACTCTCCCAATTTTGGCATCTTTGCCCTACTGAGGAAGTCATTCATATGTGCCTCCATGGCAGGCCGATTGGCCCTGTAAAGGTCACTGAAATGTTCCTGTAATATTTGGAGGATCCTATCTGGGTTATTAGTAAGGTCACCTGTCTTTCCTTTCAGGGCCGATATTGTTCTATTTCCTTCCCGCTTCCGAACTAGCCGGGCCAGCATACCCCCTGCTCTGTTTCCAAAACGATGGAACTTATATTTTTGAAAAGTTCTATTCTGTAATGTTTTTTCATGTAATAGGGAGTTTACCGCGGCCTGTAAAGACAGATAAGCCTCTTTAGTAGCCGTGGACCTGTGTTCTATGTACTGCCGTCTGGCATTCCGCAGTCGCCTATTTAACTGTAAAAGACTAGCTGCATTCTTTTTCCGCTTACTTGCTACATACGCTATCAGATCCCCCCGCAGCACCGCCTTTCCTGCACACCAAAACAACTGTGGGTTCGATTTGTGGTCTTTATTGAACAATTCATATTCCTCCCACTTTTTTGCTAAGAATTTTTGAAAAGATTTATCTTTTATCAGGTGTCCAGGGAACCTCCACCGTCTGGACGGCTGAAAGCCTCCTGGGGCCTCCAGCTCCAGCCAGACAGGGCTATGATCAGATATCAAAACCTCCTCTATTTTCGTGTCCCGTACACTATGGAATAAGGCTGCTGAAATGAATATGTAATCTAATCTTCCCCATGTCCCATGGGCCCTGGACTGATGTGTATAGTCTCTTTGATCCGGGTGTAAATTACGCCATGTGTCCACTACAGAGAGAGAGTTGGTGAACTCGCTTAGCATCAGTGATCCCCTCCTGCCTTCCACTCCCCTGCCACCCTCGCCTGAATAATCCATCCTGGGGTCTAGGGATATATTCATATCCCCTGTTACAATCAGATGTTTGTCCTCATATGGTATCAGCCTCCTCAACAACCCTGGAAAGAAGGAGCTGTCTGGTGGGGTAGGAGCATAAACATTCAGTAAATATATCTCCCTCCCTTGTAACCATAGCTTAACCAGGAGGAATCTTCCTTTGGGATCATGAAAGATCTTCTCTACCTTACAGGTCAGTCGGCGATGAATACATATTGCCACTCCTCCCTTTCGCCCATCTGGGGATGCATGTATCACCTGTCCTATCCACCCCTGTTTGAGTTTTTCATGTTCTGCTGCCGTCAACTTCGTTTCCTGTAAACATGCTATGTCTGCATTAAGGTGTTTTAGATGTGCCAGAATCTTTTTCCTTTTGATGGGAGATGTAATGCCACCCACATTCCAAGTGACTATTTTACAGTGTGTGACTGTATGGGTTTGCTATTTTCCAATATTTATACTCTAATACTTTAGCCCCTGGGTCCCAGCCCTTCCCCAGTGGCTTCATACTTTTCCTTTCCCCCAATAGCACGCAGTTCCTATGTATTCCTTCCTTTTGCTTAACCCATGTGTGTGACCCAATTCTTTTGGCTCTGGAGCACCCTCCCTCCTTGAAACATTGATTCTTCCCAGATCTCCATCCCCCCCTCCCGTTACCTAAGCCCCCCTCCCTTCCAACCCTTACCGTTATTTCTCTGCTTCCAGGTGACACGTTACCACTGTGAGATTTCCCCTCCCCCCCCCAGTCCCTCCCCTCGGTCCCAGTGGTAGCTCCCCCCCCTTTTTGGTTTAGATCAATTCTAAAATGGCCCTTGAATATGTAAACTTCCTCCACCATTTGTTTTATCAGTCAGACAGATATCACATTATCACTTTAACTATGTAACATCAACAAATGCCTTATACAACCTTAGTAAATCACATCATCATATTTCTTCCTATACTTGCAAAGGTTACACGGTTCATCAGCAGGAGTTCTCTGTTCTCATAGTCAGGTTGGCGCTTCATCAGGCGCCTTTAATTCAGTGTCTATAAATTGTTGGGCCTCTTGCACTGATTGGAAGGAGCGCCATTTGTTTTCGTGCTGGATCTTTAAAACAGCTGGGTAAAGTAGCAAGAATCTTGTTTTCCTGTTGACTAATGTCGTGCAGAGCGGGTGAAATCTGCGCCGTTGTTCTTGCACTCCTGCAGAATAGTCTTGGAATATTCTTATCTGTTTCCCGTCATAGCTCAAAGTGTCTCTTTTTAATCGGAAGCCCCTCATAATTTCTTCTTTGTGCAAGTAGTTGTGAACTTTGATTATCACCAATCTGGGCCTTTGCTGCCCCTGTTGCCACCGGCCCAGCCTGTGAGCCCTTTCGATGCACAGTTCTCCGTAACTATCAGACAGAGCCAGTTCTTTTTTAAGCCACTGCTCCAACACGTGCCCCAAGGTTTTCTCTGGGATTGCCTCTGGTAGGCCCACAATGCGCAGGTTGCATCTTCTTGCTCTGTTCTCCATATCTTCGATCTTGTCTTGTTGTGCCTTAAGTTGTTCTGTCATCCGGGCTACATCTTGGGTGATCTGTGCTCTGATATCTTCCAGAGTAGATATTCTGCCTTCCGTTTCTCCCAGCCTCTTCACTGTATCTGCCATGTTGGCTTCCATGTTACTCATTTGGCGTTCTAGCAAATCAAATCTGGGGTTAAGTGCTGCACTCACTGCCATAGTGATTTGGGCCAATTGCTTTTCAGAGAAGTCCCCGAGTTTTTCAAGTTTTCCTTCAGCCATTCGTGCTCCTGTGGGTGGCGGAGTATTTTTCCCTTTGTCGAATTTGGTGCCACTTCGGGTTGTGCCAGCAGACTTAGGCTTTAGATATTGCTCCATGCAATCTGCGTTCGCCCTGTGCTGTGCTTTGTACACTTGCGTTATGGAGCTGGCACTCTTATCAGAAAATGTCGGTGGGATCGGGTATCCTATGCCCAGTGTGCACTGCTATTCCACCTTCTGGGACAGTTTGAATATTGTGAACAGGTTAACACCCTCTTTGATTTGATTCGTTATCCAACGTATATTATAGAATCAATCTGAGCCCAGTTCTTCTCCTATATATGCAGTTGGTTTGTCTAGAGATTTTCGAGTGACTGTTCCCACGAGTTCTTTAATTTACCCAAGTCATTATTGTGTCACTGCATCTCTATTGCGTTGGGCTTGGTTTATTTCCCCTTCAGCTATGGGTATTGTAAGGGGCCGGGCTAATGCCCTCTTCAATTCGGGGGGGGAGCAGCAGGAAAGAAGTGACTCCCAATCGCTCCTACATTAATCAATCTTCCCTGCCTCTGGGCCCGTTCCCTTACCAAGCCGCCACCCGCCGCTTTGTTATGCTGCCGTTCATTCCTCTGTCCGCTCTGGAATTCTTCCGGCCGCCATCTTGAATCACGGCGCACGCGGTGCTATTAACTTCGGCAGCGGTATCGCGGGGCACTTCTACGAGTACCCGCATGTGTCCCCGAGCTCTCGGGATCTTTATGCAGCGTTGTTTGCCGCGGGCGAACCCAGCAAGCGGGGGGGAGAAGGAGATCTCTCGCGCGGCGTCGCGGAGCCCTCTAGTCGGCGGCCATCTTCCCGCTCGGCTCCGCCGGAAGTCCTCTAGATCATTTATAAATATGTTAAAAAGCAGCGGTCCCGGGGGTCACGTGATGCCTGCTTCCTAGGAAGACGTGGATCTGAGCAGCTCCCCTGAAACCTGCTAAAAACTGCTAAAAAATACATAGATCCGGTCGGGATAAACGCTGATACCTGCTCACTAAGGTGCAGAAAGTACCCCCAGACGCATTTGAGAACGCCGGGTGACTGAGGTATGCCCACAAAAGGGCAACGAAAAGCAAAGATAACGCGGACCCTGAATCAAGCCAAGATGGCGACGCCGCAAAAGGCCCCGAGCCCAGACCCAGCTTCGCTCCCGCCCCCGACGCTAGTGCAGAGCGCGGAATGGGTGCAGGAAATCACAAGATCAGTATCGGCGGCACTAGCTGACAGACTGAATAAGTTGCAATCAGCAGTGGAGGAAATCCACGAAAAATTTGACGCCCATACTCAACGAATCCAAGAGATGGAGCAGCGCATAACAACAGGCGAGGAGGAAGCGAGGGCCACGGCGAACCTGGTTGCCGCGTTGCAGAAAGAGGCGGGAGAACTCAGAGAGAGGATTGAGGAGCAGGAGAATCGTAGTCGCCGGAATAATATCCGCGTGATCGGCTTGCCTGAGGCGGTAGCGGGCACTGAGCTGTACCAGTTTTTTGACTCCTGGTTACCACGAGCGCTGGGTTTGGAGGAAGCTACAAGCGCCTTCTGTTGCGACAGAGCCCATCGGATGGGGGTCAAGGGAGACACTAACACCAGACCGCGCACTGCTATAGCCCACTATACCAACTGGCTTTCAAAAGAACGGATCATGAAAGCATTTCGAATGAAGGGAAGAGTGGATTATGAGAATCATCGACTGCTGTTGTTTAACGATTACTCTGCACGTGTAGCAGCGCAACGGAGAGCAATGGCGCCCACGTGCTCTGCACTACATAAGAAGGGAGTGAGATTTGCGCTTATGTACCCTGCTAAACTGCGTATATGGCAAGGCGGACAGACAATCCTTGTGCAGGAGGTGGGGGAAGCTCAAGAGTTTCTGCGCAAGATGACCGCGGCAGCACAAGAGGGGTGAGAAAGCCAGAGCAATGAGAGCTAGAAAGATTTCTGCAAGAAACGATGTGACATATTGAGGATCCTGAGGCACCATAGGGATAAAGAACTTGAACTCTTGCTGTTGATAGGTTTGTTTGCTACTGTTGTTGGGTTGAGTTCCTAATTATAGATTTAAACGGGGAGAAGTTGGGGGATAGAAAGGGTTGTTATTTGACTGGGGGTTCCCTTATGTTACTGGAAGTTCAGAAATGGGAAGGTAACTTTATCACAGGTGGGAGGGGATTTGAGTAATTAAGATCTATGACGGGCGGGGGAAGGGGAGCTGCTGAGAAGATTCTAGGAAGGTGAAGGATGAAGAAGAAGAGGAAGGGGGGGAAGAGGGGGGAGGGGAGGGATGGGAGGGCAGGAGACAGAGGGCGGGAGGGGAAGGGAGGGGGAGTGGGTGAGGGGATGTATGCATGTGGTGGATGTATGGGTATGCACGAGAAGGGCACGGGGGAGGGGGGAGTAAAGATAGCACACATAAAGCGTATCCTACAGATTAGGATACAGGATGAAGAGAATGAAGATGGAGTAATGCAAGAGAATCAGAGAGTGGGAACCTGCCGGTCCAGCTGGGAGACTGGCGGGATTGATGCTAGTATGGCTTTGGAGAGTGCCCTGATGTGTGGTGATGATGGCTAATTTGAAAGTGGTCACGCTTAATGTGGACGGGTTGCACTCCCCGGTTAAGAGAACCAAGGTACTTTCGTGGCTGAAAAAAGAGAGAACAGACATAGCATTTATTCAGGAAACTCATTTAACTGCAAAAGAACACCAAAAACTTAGAAGGGGATGGGTGGGGGAAGTAGAATATGCCTCCTATAATTCCAGGCAGCGAGGGGTGGCTATTTTAATACACAAACAATTGCCTTTCACCACCCACAAAGTGATATCGGACAAGGAAGGGCGATATGTGCTAGTTCTGGGTGACCTATGGGGCCAGAGTTTATTACTGTGCAATGTTTACGGGCCCAATGTGTATTCCCAAAGATTCTATGCAGACTTAGTGGCCAGGGTGGCGCCTTTCCCAGACTGCCACATAGTGATGGGGGGAGATTTTAATTTCGTGGCTGATCAGACAGTAGACAGTAAGCCCCGGAGGTTGAGAGGAGGGAATTGGGATAGCAAGGGGATTAACTTCTTAACATCTGAATTGGGGCTAGTGGATCTATGGCGGCTCTTGCACCCACATGACAGTGAATTCACCTTTTATTCTCATCCCCATAATACCTATTCCCGGATTGATTACCTCCTTACCACTCCTTCGTTGCTTTCCCGGTCTTCTCATGTCCACATAGTGGACTGCGCACTCAGTGATCACTCGGCGGTCACTATGACGGTATCCTTTACAGAGGGGACGAGGGAGCGAGTGTGGAGGTTTCCTTCCTCACTATATCATGACAGGGAATTTCGGGAATACTTAAGAGACAAATGGTTAGATTATCAAGCGTACAACCAAACAGGGGACGTTGACGCAGGCACATATTGGGAGGCCTCAAAGGCAGTGATGAGGGGTCATATAATAGCATACACGGCAGGGAGGAAAAAGAGGAGAGAGGCAGATCTGTTGCAGCTGTCCAATGAGTTCCACAAATTAAGACGGGCACATACGAGTACTATGAACGCTTTAGACCGGGCTCGAATGGCAGAGGTCAGACGCCAGATAGATAACATCCTGACACAAAGAGCACAGAGGGACATATACTTCCAACGTTTTAAGTTATTCAAGTGGGGAAATAAGGCGGGGAAATTGTTAGCCAACCTGGTACGACCATACCGCAAGCGGCAAATCATTACCACTATCAGAGATGACGCTGGTAGAGAGTACACTAAAGAGCAGCACATCACACAACAATTTGTGAAATATTATAGCTCCTTGTACGGGGCTCGAGACTTCGACCATGAGGCTTGTGAGGGTTTTTTTCGAGATATTCACCTTTCTACGATAACGCCCGAGCAATTGCAGACCTTAAATGGCCCCATTGCAGAGCAGGAGATCCGACAAGCTATCAAATTTTTACAACTGACTAAGGCGCCAGGGCCGGACGGCTATGGCCCAGAGTACTATCGAATGATCGCAGACCTGGTAGCAGGCCCTATGGGAGCATGGTTTAACGGGATAGTGGAAAAGGGGCTACCTATACAATATAATATGGCCCACATAGTATTAATACCAAAGCCGGGTAAGGATGTGACCCAGGTGGGCTCATACCGCCCCATATCACTACTTAACCAAGACATAAAACTTTTGGCAGCTATATTGGCTAAACGCATGAATGGGATAGTCCCCTGTTTGGTGCATGAGGATCAGGTAGGCTTTGTCCCAGGACGCTACGCCTCTATGAACATTATGAGGGCTCTTTTAGCTGTCCATGAGTGTAAAGGTAAGGGAGGGCAGGCAGTAATTGCGGGGTTAGATATGGAAAAAGCGTTTGACAGTATCTCGTGGCAATACCTATTCTGGACCTTAAACCGGTTCGGTACTATAGGGCCGTACATCTCTTGGATTAGAGCGCTCTACACTGCCCCAATGGCCAGGCTACTGATCAATGGTACACTTACAGAGAGCTTCCCTTTACAGAGGGGAACTCGACAGGGTTGCCCAATGTCGCCGCTTCTTTTTCTGTTAGCTATAGAGCCGCTAGCCATAAAAATCAGGGACAGCAACCACATACAGGGGATAAGGGTGGGCACACAAGAATTCAGAGTAAACCTATTCGCGGATGACATATTAGTCTATATGGCAAATGGGACCAGAGATCTACCTGGGGTTCTTGCAATAGTGGGGGACTTTGGGAAGTTATCGGGTCTGCAAGTAAATCGAGCCAAATCAGAACTACTCCCGTTGTCGGGAGGCTCCGAGGATTCTGGTCGGCCGGGATTACCAATACCGTATGCTAGGGGAGCCATGCGTTACCTGGGAATTTATCTCAGTGTCAATGCATTAATCTTTTATAAAAAAAATGTAGTTGATTCCTTGGAAAATATAAGGAAGCTTTGTGACCGATGGAAGCACTTGCCGCTTTCTCTAATGGGCAGGATAGCCTTAGTCAAAATGGTCCTTCTGCCAAAAATATTATATCCCCTACAAGCGGCTCCGATTTGGATATTGAGGAGAGATGAACGGTTGTATCGATCTATTATCCGCTCTTTTATCTGGCGGGGAAAGGGGGCTCGAATAGGGCATCAAAAGTTATCCCTCAGTAGGAATATGGGGGGATTGGCGCTACCCGAGCTACGTTGGTACAACATAGCAGCGCTTATGAGACTCATTTTTGAAGGCATGACGGGCCAATATAAGTTTATGCCGGGCAAGGGGCTGGAAGGATGGTGTGCACCATGGTCTTTTACAAACTTAATACACATGAAACCCAGCACTGTATATGACACAGCAGGGAGACTGGCATTTTTGCAACCCCTCCGGAGGGCGTGGAGGTGGTGGAGAGAGCACCAGAACCGGGCACCGGAGGTCTCTCCCTTTTTGGGAATGGTGGGCAACGCGGACTTTCCTGCAGGAATACGACACTCTGGGTTTGATAAATGGAGGGATCAGGGTTGTGTGATGCTGGGTCACCTTATGGAACAGGGGCAGGAACATCTACAATCTTTTGCTCAACTGAAAGACAGGTGGGACATTCCCAATCACCACTTCCTACAGTACCTTCAAGTGCGCCACTATTTTTCCTCACTAGTAGGGGCATATGGGGTTAAGTGGCAATGGGGGCCCCTAGATAAGATCCTGCTACGAACACCTTTCAAGGTAAACAGCCTCTCCACATGGTACAAAATCTTACTTATGAATGGGCCCGTGGGGGGGTTGGAGAGAGTGACAGACCAGTGGAATAAAGAGTTAAATATGAACTACACCACAAAACAATTCAGTAAGTTCTTCCACACTATTTATGACATGGTAAAGGTAGCAGATCTGCAGGAAACGCAATACAAGATACTGCAAAGGGCATACATTACGAAGGCTAGGGGAATGGCCATGGGGTTATGGGAGGAAGGCCAATGTACTAAATGTAAGCAGGGATGGGGAAGTCTCATACACTCTTTTCTAGAATGCCCGTCTCTCTCTGTGTGGAATCAGGCATTTCAGGTAATCAGAGAAGTAACAAAAAGGCAGATTGAATGGGATTATGCATCTTTGTTATTGGGGGATCAAGCTATACTCATTGCCCAGGGCCTTTCCAAATCATGCAGGAAATTCATTTATATCTCTCTCCTATTGATAAAGAAAACGATATTACAATTCTGGACCTCCACGGAGAGTGTTCCGGTGGAGGTATGGTATGCTAAAATGAGAGCATTTGGGGAAAATGAGTGTCGCATTTACTCTAACGCATCAAAGCTTGCTAATATACAATATCACAGCATGTGGACGGACTGTTTAAGAGTGTTATCTCTACAAGGGGATGTAGAGGAAGGGGAGGGTGAGAGGGGGTGAATGGGGTATGACTGTTGGGTAATGGAATGGGATAGGATGGCGAGAGTGGAGAATGATTCTGAGAGAGCAGGACAGGAAGAGGGGGGGGGAAAAATGGAAAATACAGTGTGGGGTGTGGACTCTGCGGGTAAAATATTGTTTAATTAATAAGGAAGGGTCAGCTTACGATTTCTGTGTCTTTAAGTAAAATTGTATTTTGCCAGTTTAAGGTGCCTGCGAGCACACATTGCTGCACTGTGTTTATAAAAATAAAATAAAAAAAAAAAAAAAGCAGCGGTCCCAGCACAGACCCCTGGGGAACCCCACTAACTACCCTTCTCCATTGAGAATACTGACCATTTAACCTTACTCTCTGTTTTCCCGCAGTCAAAATGCTGTTGGTTCTTTCATATCATTGCTATCAAATTATACACACATTCTGAACATATCACATCGGCGAATGTAATAGGTATTTTGACTCCTGATGCAGGCACACATGCCAAAGCAAGGCCATATCAATTCTGTTATATATTAGGCAATCGTAATTGCTGACAAGATTAAAGATTTCAAATTACACCCTTGGAATTCTCGTCTTTTTTTTTGCCTCACTTCCTTTGCTGTTGCACATTCGTGAGGCTTGGACCATTCAGGTTTATATCAGCCATCACTTACTATGTTACTATGACTGTCTCCTTTTGTCTCTGGACTAATACCAAACCACACCATCCAGTAATCAAGATATCAGATGATCACCCAAAACAACTTCTGAAAATTTACCCCATTTGTGGCACCCCCTCCTGCATGGGTTCTATTACCATTTGCTAGCACTGTTCTCCCAGTAATGAATACAGATCTCCCTACTTCTGGATGACACCATAGCTGGGATGTCTCATTCAACATCCGGCAAATTGAAATCACCTATCAACAGCACTTCCCTTTTCATAGCAATGTTGTGAATCTCTTCAATTAAATCTCTGCCTGCAAGAGAAGTCTATATATCACACCAGAACACTGCAAAGTGTAAATAGATGTTCCATTTCCTCTTTCCAGATTAACCCACTGCGCCTCCTTCTTACCTGATAAGCCCTGCAGTTGTATGGCTTTGGCTTTCATATTCATTTTTTTTCATACAGTGTCACTCCTTCTCCCTTTCTTCGTACTATAACCTACCTGAATATAATAAAGCTAGGTGTAACTTTGGGTATACGGAGGAGCAATAGCCATGGGTACTGAATGATTTTGCTAACAATATTCCAATTTGCACACGTTGCTATTTCAGGGACCTGGGAAGAGGAAGACGAGTGACTGTCCTGTGCATTGTCCAGGAGATTCAGAGAAGACTTGGGTTGCTTAGCATGACAGTTCTAATAAGGAATGCCCCAGTTATGGTTTTCTATGCACCTTGTCTTCATGACCACCACTATATCCAAGGCAGCCTCTTCCATTACAGTCTCTAAATCTGGATCTTTATTTTTATACTATAGATTTTAGTATATACAACTTTTTGATGTTGTCCTGTTTTTCATTTTCTATACATTTTAAAAAATGTTTTACTTACATGAGAGCTTTGTTCACCTTACCTAGCAGAGGAAGACCAATTCAATTAATAAATGCACCTAAGTCACTGACATATGAGTTTCTCAGTATAGTTTATCAAGCCGACTTTTCCACTTACTTTTCAATGCATTTTATAATGATTGCTCATCTATTTCTTTTTCGCCAGGAACTCGAGGAAACCACGCGTGAGTGGCCCTAACGAGACGTCCTATGTGGTGGAACAGCTCGACAATATTGGTATGTTTATGGCCAGATATTCTTTAAAACACAGGTCCTTCTTTAGAACTTTAGAATATTTCTTTCTAAGAACCCAACCTAGTGTGGGCTACCTGTGATATACAATTTATTGACTATAATCTGTACATTAATACTTATTTTATTGCAGGTCTAATATTAGACACCCTAGGCAAGCCTTTATGTAAGCTAACTTTAGATCCTTATTTATTTTATTTCTTTATGACACTTATATTTCGCATTAATCCAAGTAGAACTCAGGTTCAATGTGGTTCAGTGCTGGCCAGATTTATACAGTCTGTGCCAGAGCCGGTGGTGGGAGGCAGGGCTAGTGGTTGGAAGGCGGGGATAGTGCTGGGCAGACTTGTACGGTCTGTGCCAGAGCCGGTGGTGGGAGGCGGGGCTGGTGGTTGGGAGGCGAGGATAGTGCTGGGCAGACTTGTACGGTCTGTGCCCTGAAAATGACAGTTACAAATCAAGGTAAGATATACACAAAAAGTAGCACATATGAGTTTGTCTTCTTAGGCAGACTGGATGGACCGTGCAGGTCTTTCTCTGCCGTCATCTACTATGTTACTATGTTACAATTAGAAAAGCATGAATATGTTCAAAATATATTAAAAGAAAGTAAAATACATCATATAATGTTAGACCATTAAACTTAAGTTAGGAACAGACGTAATTAAGTGCTTAGGACTTCTTTTACAAAGCTGCGCTAGCGATTCCCGCAAAGCAAATGAGAAGAAACCCATAGGAATTGAATGGGCTCCTTCTCATTTGCCGCACTGAGGGGCCCTTTTACTAAGGTATGCTGAAAAATAGGCTGCGCTAATGTAGGCGCTTGTTTTGGACGCTTGTAATAAAAGGCCTTTTTAAAATTTTTGCCAAAAATGGACATGCGGCAAAATAAAAATTGGCGCATGTCCATTTTGGGTCTGAGACCTTACCGCCAGCCATTGACGTAGTAGTAAGGTCTCACGCGGTAACCGTGTGGTAATTGTCTACGCAGGTAGAATGATGATTACCACCCAGTTTCTGCCGTGCACCAGAAAATAAAAATTATTTTCCAGCACGTGTAGCAGATGCTTATCAAAAATGAAATTACCACAAGGGCCACATGGTAGCCGGGTGGTAACTCCAAATTGACGTGTGTTGGGCCCCTGAGAATCAGTAGCGTGGCTTTGCAAAAGAAGCCCTTACAGGGGGATGATCAGAAGCAAACGCCGGTGCTAGAGGCTGTTAGCGACATACTAGCGCCTGCGTTTGCTAATGCCCCAGAGTCCCCGAGTGCGTGAAACAACACGTTCGCGGGCTCTGAACACAAGTAGCATGCAAATGCATGCAAAACAGGGCTCTTAGCGCAAATTCATCCCCAATGATCAGCGACCAGCACGCCAAATATTGGGTCACTGGCCGCAGCAAACCCTACGCCAGCTCCGACCTGGCATTAGGGTTTGCAGACCATTGGAAGGAATGGTGAAACTCCCTTATATGATGTGAAGCCCAGCCCAGCGCTTCCCAGGATACATTGGGCAGGGCTGGACGCGGCCCTTTTGCAGGCGGCAGCGTCGAAAGGAGGGAGGCAGGCTACCTCCCTCCTCCAACTCAAGGTAGTGGGTAGTGGGTGGTGGGGGTAGGGGGATTGACAATGGACCACCATTAATGCTAGGGGATTGGGGGACCTGGAGACCCACTGGATCTCCAGCCCTCCCTGAACTGTGTCGGGGGGGGGGGGGTGTCAGGGGACAGCCCCCCTGTCACTGGGGAGGGGGGTCGGTTGCCCACTGGGTCACCAGGGACCTTCTAGAAATGCTGAGGGGAGTTAGGGGGGCTGGATACCCACCAGATCTCCAGCCCTCCTTGAACCTGGGGGGGGGGGGGTCGTCAAGGGCTCACAAACCCAGTTTCCTGCTTTTGAAAATGTGACACCAGCCCTGGTGGCTACATTGGATTGTCTGTGTGCTGTTTCCCGTTCCAGACTTCAGCCCAGTCCAGTCCAGATCTTCCGGCCTGCCAGACTTGCTTGGCTTGTTTGAGCCTGCACAATACCCATAGTTGCCTTGTGATTGCTGCAGTGAATCTCAGCTGCTGCTGGGCTTATTAGCCATTTGGAAACTCTCTGCTTTGCCTTTGCATCGCCTAAGGCCCTGGTATGTTGGGGTGCTGGTGCACTTCTGCCTAGTCCAGTTATAGTCTATAATTCTTGCCTGATTCTAGTTTAGTCTTTGTATAGCTTTGTGTTCTGTATTGCTTGTTTACTGTATTGCTTGTTTCCCAGTCTTGTTTCTTGTTTGTATGTCTTTGTCTAGTTATTGGTTGCCTGGGTTTCTTGTTCAGTGGCTGCTTGGCAGCTTTCAGTTCTGTCTTTTGTCTATCAGTGTTTGTTCCCTGTTTCAGTGGCTGCTTGCAGCTTTCAGTTCTGTCCCTTGTCTGTCTGAGAGTCCTAGTCTAGTATTCTGCCTAGCCTCCCTGCGATTCTAGTCCCTGTGTGTATCCTGCTGGTATCCAGTTCCGGCCCTGTCCGGCAAGTCCTTCCGGCCACCTGCACCCAGGGGCTCAACTCCTGGGGAAGGGTGGCCAGGTGCAGGTGAAACCTAGCCATCCCTGTCAGAGTTCTGTCTTGTCCCTGTGTGGGGTGGTTTTGCCTGCCCAAGGGCTCACGTTCCTAGTTCCTGCTTTTGGAAAAGCCTGACAATGTGCTAGCATGGCACCTAAATGCTATTCTGCAAATACCTGCATAATTTACATAGCAAGTATTTACAAGGGGGGCGTACATGGGGTGGGGCATAGGTGGGATGTAGATAGAGCTCCCGCTTACATATGTAACTTACAAATACTGTAAGTTATGTGTGTACCTGCCGCACTTAGACGCTCGTACTTACACCAGTGTGAGCACTTTTGTTAGGTGCATAAATACCTAGTTATAATAGTATTCTATAAAGAAAAGTAGATGCCTACTTTCCTTTATGGAATAGGCTCCTACTGCATGCCCTCTAGGCACCTAATTGGAAGCACCCTGTTATAGAATTGCTTCCTATGAGTGCATAGTGATACCATTTGGTTTTTGTAATGCCCTGAATATCTTCTAAGCCTTTTTCAGTATTGGGATCTTTTTTCATAATATGTAATGATTTACTTTGATGATGTCTTGGTCTTCTCTTCTGACCTGACCACTCATAGACAGCATGTCCAGGAGGTTCTTTCCTGGCTGTGCCAGTACCAGCTGTTTGCCAAGTTGGAAAAATGTGTCTTTGAGCAGAAGCAAGTTTGTTTTCTGGGAAACATAACCTTGGATAAAGGGTTTGAGATGGACTCTAGTAAAGTTACTGCTGTACTTAAGTAGCCTGTACTGATGGGCCTCAAGACTCTTCAACATTTTAAAACTTCCCTACTATTACAAATGATTCATCCTGAACTTTTCTAATACACTGGCTCCTTTTACATTTCTGAGATGGAAATGTACACCTAAAAGCTCCTGGAAACCTGAGGCTAAGAAGGCCTTTGAAAAATTAAAACAACTTTTTGCTTCTGCGTTTGCATTGTGACATCCAAGCCCTTCCAAACTATTCATTCTGGAGGTAGATGCATCGGAGGTTAGAGCTGGGGCCTTCTTATAGCAAACATCAGACCCCCAAATCCTGGCTCCATCCATGTGGGTACTTTTCCTGGAAAGTTTTTCCTACCAAGCTCAGCTATGATGTAGGAAGCCATAAACGTCTTACCATCAAGTGGGCCTTGGAAGCGTGGAAGCATTTATTAGATGCCATCTTTCCAGTCACAATCCTGTCTGACCACAAGATTCTACTATATATTTGAGGTACCAGGCATTTGAACCCTTGGTAGGCCCACTGGGCCATGTTTTTGTGTGTTTCCATTTTATCCTCTGATATTATGCTGGCTCAAACAATGTCAAGGGTAGTAAATGTCTCTACAGTGCATCTCCAATGATAGCTCAGATCCAGTCAATAAGAGGACCATTATACCTCCTTCCAAGATTGTTGTTTGTTCGATCCTCATCCCTAGTGCTTGTCGCTTGGAAGTGTTCAAATGGGGACACAATTCCAAGTGGTCCAGCCATTCAAGGGTGAAGAAGACTTTAGAACTGATCGCCAGAGCCTTCTAGTAGCTCTCTATTTACAAAGACTATTTATCATATATTTTGGCCTTCTCTGTGTGCACTAGGACCAAGATTCCTCAATGTCATCCATAAGGCCTCTTCCAGCCACTTTCCTTACTAATGAAGCCTTGGTCTTATCTCACCATGGGACTTTATATCTTATCTCTCTCCTCCAAGAACCTGTACAACAATCCTGGTGGTTGTTGATTGCTTTTTTTCACATAACACATTCTTCTCCTATTGCAAAATTGCCCACCACTCCCTAGTTGGTAGTGATATTTGTCAAGGAGATTGTATGCCTGCATGGTATTCTAGTTTCAATTGTATCTGATTGGGGTCCTCAGTGTGTTACCAGATTCTGGAAGGCCACTTGTAAGAATTTGGGCATCATTCTCGTTTTCTTCTGGATATGATCCTCAGATTAATGGCCTGATTGAATAGATCAACTGAGAACTGGTACAGTTTCTTCAAAGCTTTGAGTCAGCTCACAAGGGTGATTGGGTGAATCTACTTCCTTGGGCTGTTCGCCCATAACAAGCATGTGAATGAGTCTACAGGTATCTCTCCATTCTTTTCCATGTACAACCAGCATTCCATCTGCCTAGTTAGAGCAGCAGGCTGAGAACCAGGAAAACCCAGTTAAAATCCCACTTGGCTCCTGTGACCTTGGGAAAGTCACTTAACCTTATATTGTCTCAGGTACAAACTTAGATTGCAAGCTCTTCAGGGACAGGAAAATATCTATTGCACTTGAATGTAACTCACCTTGATCTACAACTGAGAAAAGGTGTGAGCCAAATCCAAAATACCTTGCCTTCTCTTTTCCTTCTTCAATTCCAATTACAAAAGCTCCTGAGGCTCATGATTCCATGTAGCACTTCTAGGACATCTGGAATCAGGTGAATTGCAGTTTGAAGAGATCAGTGTCACAACAAAAGAAGTCTGCAGACCAGACTGAAGGCTTGAACATGGATGAAAAGTTTGGCTGTCTACAAGGAGTATATGTTGAAACTCCTGTTAGCAAACTGATTCCTATATTCATTGGGCCTTTTGCCATCACAGAAAAAAAAATCAATTCAGAGCAGTGCACTTGCAGATTCCAGACTCCCTGAAGATACCCTTCATCTTCCATGCTTCCCTGTTGGAAGTCTGTCATCCTTGATCCTTTTGGTAGGAAAGGGTCTTCCCCACATTGCACTCTTGTGGATGAACAGTTGGAATCTGAGGTGGGAAAAATTCTGGACTCTAGATTATTCAGTCAGAAAATGCAATACTTTGTATACTGGAAAAAGCTTCTATACAGAGGAGAGGTCCAGAGTCAATTCAGCCAACCTGCATGTTTCTGCTCTCCTGAAGAAATTTGTGGTCAAACATCCAGTGGGTCATCTGGAGACCACCACTGTGGTGGGGGGTGTGTGTGTGGTGGCGGGGGGGGGGGGGGGGGGGGGGGAATGTGAGGTTCCACCTGTAGATGGTTCAGTTACGGGAAGAGCCTTATCCAAGAGAACCTCTGATCTCCAACCAGCAGGTGTCAGTAGGCTCCACTTAGTTACTGGTCATTGTAGCCTGCTCTATGCCCACCCTTTCAGAGGAAATCTTGTTGCTGCTAGGGTCTGTGTGTAAACCTAGTCTTAGCTAGATCTCTTTGCTAGAACTTGGTCTGCATCTTATCGTGTTGCCTAGTGCTTTGGCTCCCTTGCTGAATTTCTGTTCCTTCTTTACAGAACAATACATTGTAAAAAAGAAACCTGCTATATTGCGTACATTCATTCTATCTGAATGCTAAGTAACTCACTTCTTGTTACTAAGAGGTATGACATACCAGTTAAAATGTTTAATTATTAAATAGTGCTCAGAAACTGGTGTTTGAGTTGAGCTATGAGCAGCTGTTTAATCATAACACCATCACCTCCATCAAAGCACTACCCTGCCTTCCTACCAATATATCTGTTGGTGATTTATTCGATATTATACAAAAATGGTACTTAGCTTTGGAGTGCTGTCCAAATGGAATAAGCTGCATACATAGACTTCAGCTCAAATGGTGATATAATATTTCTTTCAATTTTTCAATCTTGCTAGTAAACAAAAATAGTGTCCACAAAACTTTAACATGCCACTTCTCCTGTGGCTACTGTTCCTTATTTCAACGTTCTCTACATGTGGTCACATGTTTCGCCCTTAGGCGTCATCAGGAGAATGAAACCTATAAAATGAAATAAGAGAAACATAGCATACCATATCATCTTAGTTGCATATACCTTCCCAATTAAGGCTTTCAATCCTTTTAAATATATCTTACTAAAGCTTCTGGGCTACCGAGTGAAACTTCAGCATAGCTGGCTCAGATCAGCTTGAGAATGCCAGCACATGCGCAAAACTACTTATATCCATTACAAGTGAGTGACGGTCCACCAATCAATGGTCTTGTTTAGTCCTCTAGGAGCTGTAGTGCGCCAATTGAAAATGAACTGTGCTTCTTTCTTAAGGAGATTCGCCACTATGTTGCCACCTCGAGGTGAATGCAATGCAAATAATACAACAAATCTCAAGTCTTCTTCCGTGTGATTCATCAAGTCCCAATGCTCCACCAGAGGAGCTTCTCTTTTATGGTTTCGCAAATTACTCAAATGTTCTCCGATTCTGAGCTTAATTTTTCTTTTGGTTTGCCCGATATACCATAACGAGCATGGACATGTGATCCCATAAACCACCTGAGTGGTGTCACAATCTGTCCTGTCTCGCAATTTGATGATATGATTGGTGACCGGATGCACCACTTGTGAGGTTACCCATGCAAAACGACAATAAATGCAATTTCGACATGTGAACTGTCCTCTGATGTCACTAGGGACCGGATTCTCATGTTTATATTTGAGTATCTCTCCCAAGTTGCGCGTTCGTGTGAAGGAAAATTGTGGTGTAGTTGAAATACCATGTAATTGCATTATGGGCCAGTGGGTCCTGATAATCTTTTTGATTGCGCGATCCTCGACGAAAAAGGCAACACACAGGTAATATTATCTCCTTCTACGAAGTGTTTATTGTCCTGTGTTGATTCAAACAACCATCTTCTATGCACATTAGCAGCTCTTTTCTGTGCCTTCCTTATCATTTTGCGAGGGTACCCCCATTGTTCAAATCTGCACGCCATGTCCGCTGCATGCTTGTAAGAAAGATATGCGATACCAAAGCAGATTTTTATAAGCATGCAGCGGACATGGCGTGCAGATTTGAAGGTTGAACTCTCTGGTGCTGGCAACTGCCAGAACTTAACTGCTCAAAACCTAGAACCTGGGTGGGATATCAGATACCAGGACAGCCTGGGAAGAAAGGCGAGAACATAAGCACACAGAAACTCACCACAAAGGCTCAGAATGGAAGCAAAACTGGACCACAGCAGGGACTTGGTACAAAGTTGAAGTGGCTTCTGTAAAGAAGGTAATCTGGGGATTTATATGTGGATGGTTTCTTAGAGTGTCATTCAATACATTGTAAAAAAGAAACCTGCTATATTGCGTACATTCATTCTATCTGAATGCTAAGTACCGTCACTCGCACAAAGAGAACAGCACCAAATTTTGCAACTTCCAACTAACTGCCACTACTTATATGTGTAGTCTGTCCTATTAAAAAAAAACATATGAGCTCGATAAAACATACGAGCTGCATCCCGCGGTTGGTGCTAAGCTCAAATAATCAATGCTGGGCCGTTTCTGGTGACCGGTATTGAATATCTGGTTTATTTTTGGCTGGCCTGAACATAAACGGCCAAGCTGATATTCAGCACTTGCCGGTTAAATTTAAACCGACCAAAGACATACCTGCTATTTTGGTGGCCTAATTTGGCCACCAAACTTAGTCAGTGATGCGCTGAATATTAGCGGATAGCAGATTATATCACGCAATATAACCGGTTATCCTCTAAGTGCTAACTGGCAATATTCAGCAGGAGATAACCGGCGATCTCCCGCTGAATATTGCTGGATAGCTGGTTAAGTGACATTTAACCAGCCAGGAGCTGTTCCTGGGTGGTTAAATGGTTTACAAAAAAACAGAAGAACAAAGTCTTCGCAAAAAACCCAACAAAAAACAAAACAATGAAGATGACTCACAAAAACAAAAATAAGAAAAAAACAAAAATAAAAAATAAAAATAATAAAATAATCAAAATATAAAACTAGTCGCAGGCTAAGTATTTAAAAATGTAAATACATTAAATAGACGACACTTGGGTTGTAAAAATTAAAAAATGAACTTTATTAGCCAAAGAATAGCAGGGAGAAAAGGACTCGACACAGCTGTGTTTCGGCCATACAGGCCTGCGTCAGGAGTCTATACAAATAAAAACATACATTATATGAAATTAATAAACTACATAAAATAATTTAAAGAGACAAGACAAGCATCTAAAACATTTATTTGTGTTTGTTTGATTTTGGTTTTGTGTTTATCTTATAATAGAAAAATGTTTTAGATGCTTGCCTTGTCTCTTTATATTATTTTATGTAGTTTATTAATTTCATATAATGTATGTTTTTATTTGTATAGACTCCTGACGCAGGCCTGTATGGCCGAAACACAGCTGTGTCGAGTCCTTTTCTCCCTGCTATTCTTTGGCTAATAAAGTTCATTTTTTAATGGTTAAATGGTTTAAAATATTGGGTGGTATATATCCAAGTGCTGCCAATTAAGTAGCGAGGCCATAATTCTTTTTTGTTGAGGCAGAAATAACAGGAAATTAAGAAGAATTACTCTTATAACGGTTTGTGTAAAACCCTGGATGAAACGAGCACTATTGAAAAATCTGTGTACATACCTTCAAGTGGGTGCAAAGCCCAATGGGGAGTTTCTAAACATAGACTTATATTTCTTTTCTAAGATGAGGAATACACTTGTATACCCATGTTAAAAGTACCATTGTATTAATGACAGCTAACAGGCATACTCCTTTAGCTCACAAAGGGCCAGATGTTGTAAGTATTCTCCCAAAGCCACAAAATGGAGAAGAAAAAACCTCAAGCACATCTGTCCCAGAGTAACTTGTAAATTCAGTACAATGTTAATTTTTTCTGACAGATGGGACAGCACCCAGCTCTCATAATGCAAATGATTCCAGTAGCTCAGACTCTGAACTCTACTCTGCAAACGGATCCCCAGGTATGACTCAAACATTGGTCTCTGGTGTAGGGTTAATAGCTCCATAGGCCCCGGAACAGGGGAACCACAGGTGCCAGGACACCCCCCAAATTTTGCTTCCCTTCCTCTCTCCCCATGAGGCCTTTCTTCTTTCCTTGCATCTGCACATATCAGGGGCGTAGCCAGACAGCAGATTTTGGGTGGGCCTAGGCAAGAAGTGGGTGGGCACCAAATGTTCTCTCCACCCCCACACCAAAAATATATCTCAGCTGATGGGAAAATCCTTCTCTCCAGTCTCCACCTTGGTAGTCTGCAGCAGGCATGCGCTGAAAACTGAGCATGTGAAGGTGCCAGTATTGTGGAAAGCACCATTTTCATTACCATGTGCTACTGTTGGATGGGCCTGAGCCCTAAGTGGGTGGGCCCCGGCCCACCCAGGCCCACCTGTGGCTACACCACTTGCACATACTCAAGGTTGAATGGTCAGCTTCCATCCCCTCTGAAACAAGAAGTTCAGAGGGGGGCGGGAGCTGGCAGGCCTTGAGCACCTGAAGGCCCTGCATTGGGCCAGCCATGCGATGTCTCCGATGTAGCTTATAGAATTGTCATCCCAGGGGAGCATGGTAAGACAATAAATACCTTGTGGACACAGCAGGAAAGAAGAGAAATGCTGAAGTTGGTGGGAGAGGGGGATGTTTGAATGATGGACACCACAAGCAGAGGGGGGAGAAGAGAAGGAGAGAGATGCTGAAGGGGAAGGGAAAGAGAGAGATGCTGAATATAGTGAGAGAAGGGGAGGGAAAGGGAGAGATGCTGGAGACCATGGGTAGTGGTGGAATGAATATGACAGGGGGTTGAATAATAGACACAACAGGTGGGGGGGGGGGGGGGGGAGAGAAGATGCTGACGAGAGGAGGGGGAAGGCAGGGGAGGGGAGAGATGCTAGAGACCATAGGGGGTAGAGAGGGAGGAAAGAAGAGAGATGCTGGAGACTATGGAGAGTGGTGGAATGCTGGACACCACAGGTAGGGGAGAGAGAAGGGAAAGAGAGGATGCTGGAGAACATGAGGGATAGAATTTGGATTTCACAGGTAGGGGGAGAAGTAACGGAGAGAAATGCTGAAGGGGGAGGGAAGGAGAGAGATGTCCTATTTAGATTGTAAGCTCTTTGAGCAGGGACTGTCTTTTCTTGTAGCGCAATAGAAGTGATAAGTAGTAGTAGTAGATGTTGAAGAGAGGATGAGAATAGAGAGATGCTGGAGACTGTGGGTTTGTTGAGGGGGAGGGAAGGAGACAGATGATGGAGACCATGGAGTGGATGGGATACTGGACACCACATATAGGGGGAGTAGAAGGGAAGGGGAGAGATGCTCTGAAACACTTGACTTCCATATAGCAAAGAGTAGTTTATCATCATAATTGTCATTATCATCTGCAGTATAAATGGTGCTAATTCATCACTTTTATCTTCATTATCACCATCATGCTGTTCAATTACAAAGAAGGTTTTCAGAAAGTCTGAATCATTGTCTGTTGTTGTTCTAAGAATTTTTCATCTGATGGCAAAGTCTGTTTGAATATGTTCAAGAACTGATGGAAGAATGTCAAATGTGTGGGACCCCTTCAGTCGTAAGGCCAGGCGAAGCAGATTTCCTCCCTAATGACTCTTATCAATCCATTGGATAGTTACCCCAATGTAAAACTTCCCATGGGATGACAAGCAGTCTGCTGTGGTGTTCACCAAGAATTGCTACCAGCTTCATCTCCATTTTAAAGTGACCCAACTCATCACTGTTCTGTTTGGCTGGAGGCCAGTAACCAGTTCAACAAACACAGGCAACTCCATTGTTCTTATAGGTTCTGAGGCTCTGCTTCTGTCAGAGCTGTTGAACTCTCACTGTAGGCCTGTGTTCCCATCGGAGCTGCTGGGCTCCCACTCTCACTGTGGGCCTGAATTTACTTTAGAACTGTTGGGCTCCCACTTTTACAGCAGTGGTACTGCTGAGCTCCCGTTTTTATAGAGTTCTACACTTTTATTAGAGCTGCTGAGCTGCAACCTTTATTGTAGCCTGCTCTTGGGGAAGGCTTTCCTCAACCATCATCTTTCACAACATAACTTCAAACCAGGCAGACGGTTGGTGTTACCAGAAAGCACCTCCCACAATAGGCAGCTTGCTTCTGAGGCTCTGCTTCTGTCAGCGTTGTTGAACTCTCACTGTGGGCCTGTGTTCCCATCGGAGCTGCTGGGCTCCCACTCTCACTGTGGGCCTGCATTTATAGTGTATAGTTCTTATTCCTAATGTGTAGGATGTGTACACTTTAATCTATCCCTGGATATATATCTTTGCTTTGATGTCTAGTTAGTTGAAAGTGCATTATTTCACTCGAAGTGATACCTGACCATCCGTCCCTTGTAATTTCTTTTCTCCTGTGCCCCCCCCCCCCCCCACCAAATTAAAAAAAACTATCCTCCCCTACCTTTGCTACCCTCTCAATCCCACACACACCCCTAACCAACCCTTCTGCCACACTCCTAACCGACTCTTCTTACATTTGCCCCTTACCTAATCCAGATACATCTGCCATCATAATTTTCATAAAAATTCTCATCATCATCCACTCACTCGCTACCATCCATGCAACACTCAACATCCTCCCAACGGAATTCAACATTATACCAGTTCTTCAACATCACATAAGAACACCCAAATCAATCTTATCCCCACGGACCAGCAACAACCACAGAAACCCACCAATACCCAGGCAATCATCCTCAAAATCAGGGACATTTTCATCTAAAGCTAAATCACCTAAACTGAGACAATTTATCAAAATCTACCCCTCATTTTCAACTGCTGAACCTCATCTGCCTGTCCGAGTAGGATACACCAATGCTAGATCAGCAGTTAATAAATCCGAAACCATCACAGACTGGATCACATCAGACAACCTCGACCTACTCTTCATCACAGAAACCTGGATTCGTGATTCAAAAGATCCCATCATACGTGACTTATGCCCCCCGGGTTATAAAATATCACATTGGCCTAGAAAAGACAAAAGAGGTGGAGGCATAGCACTTATCCATAGATCTAACTTCTCCGCAGAACCTAGCTCAGAGTCCATCTCACCTCAAATCGAAATTGCTCCAATTAAACTTCATAACTCCATACTATGTGACCACCTAACCTGCATATTGTTTTACAGGCCTCCCAACAACTGGAACAATAGCCAAACTATATTCATGGACTTTATATCAAATGCATGTGTTAACAGTTCCACTATATTATTAGTTGGAGATTTGAATCTTCATTTAGAAAACTCCAATTCTGTCCACACTCGAGAGTGTATTGACTTCCTCCGATTATGTGACTTTAACCTACCTCCAATGCAACCTAATCACATCAAAGGCCACTCACTTGATATCATCTCCTACAAACACTCTTCAGACCAAAAATTCATCATATCAGATATCCGCTGGTCTGCTTCACCTTGGTCTGACCATCACAAAGCAACCCTATCTTTATACTGGCGTACAAAGGACCAGACTATAACACGTGAACCCTTAACAATCAGCACCGGAGGACAGATTGACAAGGAAACTTTCTGGCACCAAATCTATAATAACGATTGGTCAACAAATCCCTATTCAAATCATTTCTTCACAGAATGGGATAACAGGTGCAAGTACATTCTGGATGAAATAGCCCCTTTATACTCCAAAACTTTAAGTAGAAGCAACCCTTCTCCATGGTTTAACGACATATTAAAAAACCTCAAGTCACAAACCAGGAAACTTGAAAAAATTTGGTGTAAATCAAAAAACAATATCACC
Organism: Microcaecilia unicolor; assembly: GCF_901765095.1. Taxonomy (NCBI): domain Eukaryota; kingdom Metazoa; phylum Chordata; class Amphibia; order Gymnophiona; family Siphonopidae; genus Microcaecilia; species Microcaecilia unicolor. The sequence continues at coordinate 97,827,061 of NC_044042.1, forward strand.
TTCAATGCATGGAAACAGACACAAAGAAACTATAAGAAGGCCATCAAGCGAGCCAAAAGATCCTACTACACAAGGAAGATTACAGCCACTGGAACAGACATAAGAAAACAATATCAACTTATAAAAAATCTTCTCAACACCGACCCAATCACAACTGCATCCTCAAACTGTCCATCTGCCGACCAACTAGCCAATACTTTAAGGATAAAATCATCAACCTGTGCAACACAATCCCCCAAGACGATGCCAACATTGATAGCTTTCTTGATGAACTGGACCCGGACATGGGCGAAATTCCAGCTGACCGCTCCTGGACAAACTTCACCCTTCTTACCACTGAAGAAATTTCCACAGTAATATCCAAACTCTCTAAATCCCATTGCCACCTTGACCTATGCCCCAACTGTCTAATGGAAAATGCACCAGCACGCTTCATTACAGACCTCACCACTCGTTTAAATTTCCTCTTTCAACAGGGATCCTTCCCCATCGAACATGGTAACATACTACTTACACCAATACCAAAAAACACCAAGAAACCAACAGATGACATCACCAATTACCGCCCTGTGGCCTCCATCCCTCCACTGACCAAACTGTTGGAAAACAGAGTAACCTCCCAACTCAACGAATTCATACAAAAATTCTCCATCCTACATGAGTCGCAATTGGGCTTCCGACCTGCCCACAGCACAGAAACGGTATTACTCACCTTAATATCCAAATTCAAACATGAAATATCATGTGGAAACAACATCCTCCTTCTGCAGTTCGACTTATCTAGCGCATTTGACATGGTAAATCATGATATTCTTACAAAATTACTGGATAAACTAGGAAACGGCGGAAACATCATCAAATGGATAAAAGGTTTCATCACCACAAGATCCTATCAAGTCAAATCAACCACATCAACCTCATCTCCCTGGTCATCAAAATGCGGGGTACCCCAAGGATCGTCTCTTTCCCCGATCCTCTTCAACCTTATGATGATCCCTCTGGCCAAATCCCTATCTAAATTTGACCTCAATCCCTTCATTTATGCAGATGACATCACTATATTCATCCCCTTCAAATCCAACTTAGCAGAAATCTCCGATAAAATAATCAATGGAATGAACATCTTAGCCTCTTGGGCCAACGCTTTTAAGATGAAATTGAATAAGGAGAAAACACAATGTCTAATCCTCACATCCCAGTACTCTACAGTCAACAACTACACTCAACACCCCAGACGTCAATATCCCCATATCTGACAACCTAAAAATTTTAGGAGTATTATTAGACAACCACCTAACTCTGGAAAATCACGCAAAAGCTACGACAAAAAAAATGTTCAACATGATGTGGATATTGAAACGCGTGAAATCCTATTTTCCCCTAAAAACCTTCCGCAACTTGGTTGAATCCACTGTACTTACCCACGTTGACTACTGCAATACTGTTTTCATTGGATGCAAGGCCCAAATCCTGAAAAAACTTCAAACTGCCCAGAACTTCTTCTATCTTCTCTCCTCCTTGAAATGCACCACCTGTTCCTCAGACCCCATCCCCACCAACTTACTTAACACCATCACTCCTACTGTCACCCCCCTCAACCTCTCTCTCTCCACTGCAACTGTCCCTGACACCTTCAAGCATGCTGTAGTCACACCACTCCTCAAAAAACCATCACTTGACCCTACCTGTCCCTCCAACTACCGCCCCATTTCCCTCATACCCTTCCTCTCCAAGATACTTGAACGCGCCGTTCACAGCCGTTGCCTTGATTTTCTCTCCTCTCATGCCATCCTCGATCTGCTTCAATCTGGCTTTCGCCCCCTACACTCGACAGAAACGGCACTATCCAAAGTCTGCAATGACCTGTTCCTAGCCAAATCCAAAGGTCACTACTCCATCCTCATCCTCCTCGACCTATCCGCCACTTTTGACACTGTCAATCACAACTTACTTCTCACCACACTGTCCTCATTTGGGTTCCAGGGCTCTGTCCTCTCCTGGTTCTCCTCTTATCTCTCCCACCGTACCTTCAGAGTACATTCTCATGGTTCTTCCTCCACCCCCATCCCGCTCTCTGTTGGAGTTCCTCAGGGATCTGTCCTTGGACCCCTTCTTTTTTCAATCTACACCTCCTCCCTGGGCTCCCTAATCTCCTCTCATGGTTTCCAATATCATCTTTATGCTGATGACACCCAGCTTTATCTCTCCACACCAGACATCACTGCAGAAACCCAGGCCAAAGTATCGGCCTGCTTATCCGAAATTGCGGCCTGGATGTCCAACCGCCACTTGAAACTGAACATGGCCAAGACCGAGCTTATTGTCTTCCCTCCCAAACCCACTTCTCCTCTCCCTCCACTCTCTATCTCAGTTGATAACACCCTGTCTCATCTGCCCGCAACCTCGGAGTCACCTTCGACTCCTCCCTCTCCTTCTCTGCGCATATCCAGCGGATAGCCAAGACTTGTCGCTTCTTCCTCTATAACATCAGCAAAATTCTCCCTTTCCTCTCTGAGCACACCACCCAAACTCTCATCCACTCTGTCATTACCTCTCGCCTTGACTACTGCAACCTACTCCTCACTGGCCTCCCACTTTGCTATCTATCCCCCCTTCAGTCCGTTCAGAACTCTGCTGCACGTCTTATCTTCCGCCTGGACCGATACACTCATATCACCCCTCTCCTCAAGTCACTTCACTGGCTTCCGATCAGGTACCGCATACAGTTTAAGCTTCTCCTATTAACCTACAAATGCACTCAGTCTGCAGCCCCTCCTTACCTCTCTACCCTCATCTCCCCTTACATTCCTACCCGTAACCTCCGCTCTCAAGACAGATCCCTCCTTTCAGTACCCTTCTCCACCACCGCCAACTCCAGGCTCCACCCTTTCTGCCTCGCCTCACCCCATGCATGGAATAAACTCCCTGAGCCCATACGCCAGGCCCCCTCCCTGCCCATCTTCAAAGCCTTGCTCAAAGCCCACCTCTTCAATGTCGCCTTGGGCACCTAACCACCATACATCTATTCAGGAAATCTAGACTGCCCCAACTTGACATTTCGCCCTTTAGATTGTAAGCTCCTTTGAGCAAGGACTGTCCTTTTTGTTAAACTGTACAGCGCTGCATAACCCTAGTAGCGCTCTAGAAATGTTAAGTAGTAGTAGTAGTAACACGGCAACCAGACTTATTTTTGGTAAGTTGCGATTTGAGAGCGCAACACCTCTCCGTGAAAAGCTTCATTGGCTCCCTATTACTGAATGAATAAATTTCATACGCTGATTCATAAGATTATCTATGGAGAATCCCCAGGCTACATGTACAATCTGATTGACCTTCCAACCAGAAATGGCTCTAAATCTTCTTGAACTTATCTAAACTTACATCTTCCCAACTGCAAAGGACTTAAATACAAAACATATTATGCATACAACTTCTCCGTCATAGGCAGCCAACTCTGGAACGCCTTACCAAGATCTATTCGAATAGTCAAAGATCACTTACCCTTCCGGAAGCTGCTAAAAACTTACCTCTTCAAGCAATCCTATACAAATGACTTGACTTAAATTAGGAGTCCATCTGCGCTACCCGGATCAGACTTTAAGACAGAACCTGAAATATGCTCCCCTACTTAATCCTTTCTGAATTCATCCCTCTTCTAACCCTCATGATACATTCTTCCTTAATTAACAACACACTATCCCAATACAAACCCTCCTCCCACTCCCATTCCTCTACCATCCTCCTCCCTTACCCATCTTACTTACCTACATCTAATTGACCACCTCTTTATTCACTATATTACAGCTGTATCCATTCTCTGTTACTTTGTAAACATGTTACACTATGTAAGCCGCATTGAACCTGCTAATAAGTGGGAAAGCGCGGGGTATAAGTGTTACAAATAATAATAATAATATTCACTGAACAGCAAAATTTAAGTTGAGATGATCCACTGTTCCTGTGACAAGATTTGCAATAGCAAAATCCTGTTCCCAGTTTTGCTGTTTCATTTGGTTTACTGAAGAATCTTCATTTATATCTCCCTTCCGCTTTTACTTTTAACTGCAATCATCAGATGTAACTGAGCAATAGTTAAAATTGGTAAAATTATTACTTCAGTAAAAGTAATAAATGTTATACTGCACTTCTTTACAAGAAAATGTTACATTTACTTAGTTACTATACAACTGCTCTGTACCATCATCTCAACCACGCATTGAGACTTCGGAGCTCTGCTTGCCTCTTTGGTGCTGCGCATTTATCATGGGGCATTTCTGAAAATCTGCCCTGGAGGATCTGGATTTCAGCTTTCAAGAAAGAGCCTAAATTTGGCTTCCAGAACCCACATGTACCAAGACAGCTGGCTCCTCTCCAGCACTATCTAAAATCCTATCTAGGTGACTCGTGAGTCCACCACCTTTGCACCAGGCAGTCAAGTGATCAGGCAATCCTCACGTCCACCAGCCACCCAGCTATCTACATGCCTAATGATCGAATCACCGACTACAACAGCTATCCTAACTCTTCCAGCCTGGACACAAGTTCCTGGAGACACATCCTTGGTGCGAGAGGATATTGCATCCCTTGGTGGGCAGGTTCTGGCTACAGGATTACTTCCTACTTCACCAGGGTGATGTGCTCCTTTTAGGAGACCTCCCTCCTCCAAGGCAGCAAAGGGCTGCCAGACTAGAGGTGGGACTTCTCTACAACCTCCCTGTAGATCTCCTCTATTTACCTCTCTGTCTCCCTCAGCTCCTTCTCTAGCCTCAAGGGAATGGACTCATTCTCTGAGAGCTAGAAGCTCTTTGCATTGGGCATGTGACACTCAGTGCAAAAGACAGGATAGCACCACTCTCGCTGCTGGACTATGCTGTCTGCATCTTAGTATTATTGAGTTGTTTAAGAATTTAAAACTCATTAAGGTACCAGGGATATTAGACTAATATAAAAGAACCTTTACATTATATGGAGTGAAGAAATGAAAAGTAGTAGATTCTTTTAGATATATGTGGATATTGTATTCCGCATAGAATTGCAGATTATGCGGTCTATAAATTAAATAAATAAATATGATATATTGTAGAATTTATTTAGTGTGTGCTTCTCAAAGTAATGAAATGTAATTAAAACTCTGTAATGAAGACTCCTTTCTTGTTGTCCTAATTAGAATAACTGACTATAAATTGGGACTATAAATGAAGAGATGTGCTGGGGTGGATGGGAGTTGGGGAAGGTGGGTGGGAACGAAGCCTGAATTAGGCCCTGCTATGCCTTCTAGAGGCTATCTGTTAATGCTGTAGGCTGTGGCAGAAAGTTCAAGTTTTAAAACTGGGGGGGGGGGGGGGGACGGGACGGGTGAAACTAAGCTGTGTTGCAAACTAAAGTTAAAACTCTAAACTGGAGTTTCCTGTGACTATCAGCTCTGCTCTACACTGATGCTACAGTAAACTCTAGAATAGCCCATTAACTGCTAGACTAGAGAACTGTAATAGAGACTTTAAATGCTAAACAACAAACAAAAATAAAAACCATATTTCTTAAACTGCCTTTGCTAAATAAGTAGAGTAACTTAAAAATAAAGACACTGAGATCAGTGGCGTAGCCAGACAACCAATTTTGGGTGGGCCTGAGCACAAAGTGGGTGGGCACAAAATTTTCTCTCTCCCTCCTCTCCCCAACTCAAAATATAAATACTTTAGCTGATGAGGATCCCCAATCTCCGTCAGCTGGGGACCTCCACCAGAGATGGCCAGAACTCCTCCCTGCCAAGCCTAGCAGGCAGTAGCAACTCCTCGAGCCACTGATGCCAGCATCCCATACATGCTTAGTTGTCAGAGGCTCCAGGATGCTGCCCCCATCTGCCAAGCTCAGCGGAAAGCAGCCCCGGAAGAGATCCCCAGCTGCCAGGGCTTGGGGATCCCCACTAGCCACAGCAAGGGTCAGGGCTACTGTTAACCATTCTGGTGACCAGGGCAGAAAATAAAGAAGCCCTTCCCCCAATTCTCTCCTCTCCAATCTCTTCATCTGCCGTTACAGTCACACTGACAGACCCTCACAAATTACAGAAGGGATCACAAATTAGAAATAAAATTATGTAGACAAAATTGAACTGGGAACCTCAGCATGCACTGCAATACTGGAGAAAAAAAACAAAAAACAAAAGCACATTTTCTTTTCTACTTAACACAATAAAAAGACTATGCACATTTCCCAAAGCTAACATATTCCATTTAAAACATTCAAAATAAAATGATTTTTCTACCTTTATTGTCTGGACGTTTTATTTTTCCATCATGTTGGTTCCAATTTCTCTTTCCCGCTTTCCTGTCTGTCTTCTGCTAATTCTTCAAGCGGCTGTCCATTTGTCTTTTTTCTCGTGTCATTTCATTTCCTCACTATACCTGCCTCTGAAATATTAATCTTTCCATTTTAGCTCTTTCCTTTCTTTCTTTTCTGCCTCTGTACACTCAAATTTCATCCTCTTTCTAAATCTTTTCCTTCTTTTTACTTTTCAGATATCTATCACATTTCCATTTCCTTTCACCCACTAGCTCTCCCATTCCCCATCTCTCTCCTTCCCAGCCTATCATTCCTTTCCATCTTCAATCTACGCGCCATTACCATATTTCTACCCCTGTAATTACTGTTCTCTCATTTATTTCCTTGCCATCTCCACTCCCTGGGCCTCTCCCCCATGCTTTCCACCATTCCCAGTGTCTCCCTCCCTCCACCCTTCCAGCCCAGCATCTGTTCCCTCTTTCTCCCATCCTCACCTTCTAGCCTGATATCTCCCTATCCCTTTTACCTCCCACCACCAGCATCTTCCTGTCCCATCTCTCTCCCCTCCCCCATTGTTCAGCATTTTTCCCTTTCTCTTCCCTACCATCCATTGTCCATCTTCTCTCCCTGAATCCATCTTCCCTCTTTCTCCCCTCCCCCGCTTGTGCATCTCTCCTTTCCTCTCCTCTCTTCCACCTTTATGTCCAACTTTTCTCCTTCTCCCTGCCTTGAGCCCCTGGTCTAACATCTCACTCTCTCCCACCCATGCCAAGCCACACAGCATCTCTTTATCCTTCATAAGTACATAAGTAATGCCATACTGGGAAAAGACCAAGGGTCCATCGAGCCCAGCATCCTGTCCACGACAGCGGCCAATCCAGGCCAAGGGCACCTGGCAAGCTTCCCAAACGTACAAACATTCTATACATGTTATTCCTGGAATTTTGGAGTTTTCCAAGTCCGTTTAGTAGCGGTTTATGGACTTGTCCTTTAGGAAACCGTCCAACCCCTTTTAAAACTCTGCTAAGCTAACTGCCTTCACCACTTTCTCCGGCAACGAATTCCAGAGTTTAATTACACGTTGGGTGAAGAAAAATTTTCTCTGATTTGTTTTAAATGTACTACACTGTAGTTTCATCGCATGCCCCCTAGTCCTAGTATTTTTGGAAAGTGTGAACAGACGCTTCACATCCACTGGTTCCACTCCACTCATTATTTTATATACCTCTATCATGTCTCCCCTCAGCCGTCTCTTCTCCAAGCTGTATAGCCCTAGCCTCCTTAGTCTTTCTTCATTCTATTCGCTTTCTTAGCCGCAGCAGCACACTGAGCAGAAGGTTTCAGTATGTTATCGACGACGACACCCAGATCCCTTTCTTGGTCCGTAACTCCTAACGTGGAACCTTGCATGACGTAGCTATAATTCGGGTTCTTTTTTCCCACATGCATCACCTTGCACTTGCTCACATTAAACATCATCTGCCATTTAGCCGCCCAGTCTCCCAGTCTCGTAAGGTCCTCTTGTAATTTTTCACAATCCTGTCGCGATTTAACGACTTTGAATAACTTTGTGTCATCAGCAAATTTAATTACCTCGCTAGTTACTCCCATTTCTAAATCATTTATAAATATATTAAAAAGCAGCGGTCCTAGCACAGACCCCTGGGGAACCCCACTAGCTACCCTTCTCCATTGTGAATACTGCCCATTTAATCCCACTCTCTGTTTCCTATCCTTCAACCAGTTTTTAATCCACAATAGGACATTTCCTGCTATTCCATGGCCCTCCAATTTCTTCTGACCTTGCTCCTCAGTCCTTATAATTGTATCTCCTACCTTTTTTCTATTCTTTCTCCCTTCCTCTGTTCCTTATTTTATATCATTATTATTGCAGCTAGGCAGTATACACTTTGCAATTAGTGATATCAAAGTTATAAAATAAATAAATAAGTGGCACGTGGTCTTGGGAAAACTAATAATAAAGGACAGAGGCAGATCTGGAAAAACAAAATCCACAAACAAAGAAACATTTAGTCAATAAGACAATATAATGAACCAGCTTGGTATAAATAGCTTTTAATCCAAATAATGTTTAAAATGACGGTAGAAACACAAAAAACAAATTGCAAATATATACAATTAAAATTGTTCATCCAAAGACCCCAAACCCAACATGTTTCTGACAGCCACAAAGGTCTAGTATGGGTGAAATTACCCAACCATGAAAAGACAAACTCTCTAGAGTGCAAATAGGTCAAAGCAGGTCCTCAGAGTTGTCTGATTATATGGATTTTTACAAATGTAATCCCATGAAGATAAAAAAGCTTTCTCTGAGGTAAAACAGCAAAATAACTAGCCAGGTCTTTAATGGAAACAGCTTAATTCTTCATCCAAGAATATTTAAATGAAATCAGCTACTATAATTGGACACAAGTGGGATCTATTTAACTTACTATGGGCCTTGTTAAGACATTTTTAGGAACCAAGCTAACTTGGGTTTGCTATTACAACGGGGCTGGAAGTCTTATGCAATACAATTACTTTTTAAATATATGTATAATTCTTCTTTCACATTGAAAGTGTAGACTAAGTTTTGTAGATCAGGGAAACTCCAACTTCAATGCATTTTTAATTGTATTTTTTAGACAGCAGAATGTGAAAAATGTACAAGGCACTGTCTGTGTGTAGTAAAACCCATGGGAGTGAGCGTGTGGGGTGGTCTGCTAGTCTGGTTGGAAGTTACACTAACTCTTGGCATCATGTGTGTCCTCTACAGGCCTGGTGTATGCCTCCGGATCTGGAATGCCAAGCCTGACCCTGACTCTGCTGGTTCTCATTGCACTACTGCTGACGAGGTATGGAGGAACCACCCACTACTCATTGAAAGGACCTAGAATGATTATTCACTTATACAAAGCAAAATAGTTCCCACTGCATTTTATACCCATTTACTTAAACATGTAGAGATCTTCGTGTAGTTCAAGGATGCTATGACTTACAATATCATTCCCCTATACTATACACAATCCTCATCAATCCAAATTTTTGATTTTTACTTATTTCTTCATTATAATAGTCACATATTATTTATCTTAATTTTCCACATGTATTTTTATGTTTAAACTTCAAGTTAGTACTTAGCTTTTCAGCCACAGTTGACGATACATGGTGGAGACCCAATGTCATCGACATAGATCCATGTTTCACTTACATCCTGTTTCAAGGTAGTCTCCAAAACTGTTTTCTTATTGGCGGATTTTAGAAACCGCCAATAAGAAAACAGTTTTGGAGACTACCTTGAAACAGCATTAAGCGAAACATGGATCTATGTCAGTGACATCGGGTCTCCACCATGTATCATCAACTGTGGCTGAAAAGCTAAGTACTAACTTGAAGTTTAAAGATAAAAATACGTGTGGAAAAACTAAGATAAATAATATGTGACTATTATAATGAAGAAATAAGTAAAAATAAAAAATTTGGATTGATGAGGATTGCGGCACTGCCTCTTGAAATATGCTTGGCTCATAAAAACCATTAGCCATGATAGAGGCAGGTATGCTGATCTGAGGATCCTATTAAAGCGCTTTGATCATTTAGACCGCCGTGATATAACAAGGATGTGCTTTTTGTGAAGTTGAGTATAGTGAGAATGATTTGAAATTAAACTCCCTTCACTACTTAAATTGTATATCTGCGTAGTTACGACTTACAATATGACAGAGTCAGTGATTCGTAGATGGAGCATGACCTGATTTGCTTAAGCCTGAATGCTTTCTGGAGCTAAGAGCAGGAAAAGGTCATTTGATTTGAAAAGAGCCTACGAGAGTGTATTCATGGCCAAAGTTGTAGTATGAAAAATAAAGACACATGTTCAGGGCAGTCATTGGACAAAACAGTACCTGTCCTTTATGGGCTTGTGTGGCACATGCTTTTCTGCAAAGGGTGAGAGCATAAATAATTTATAATGGTGAAGACTCTGAGACCTTTGCAAATCATGATGCCCTGTCAAAATGTCCCATGGCTGGCACTTACTCATTGAAGAAAATGGCGCCCTGGGTCTGGATTGCATTTAGTGCCCTTTTACCTTCAGGGCTGGTGTGTGTGCAGACTCAAAACTGACTTCAAAGAGCAGAGGGTGCCCATGATGATTGCCCTGCTTGAGCCCCCCCCCTCTTACTGCGCTCTGTATAATAGTGGTAACAACATCTGTTTGCCTTTTGGAAAAAAGAATGTACTGCTTATTCATGCATTGAGAAAGCTGCCATCTGTAGATAGATCAGTGGTGTAGCCAGACCTGACATTTTGGGTGGGCCCAGAGCTGATAGGGGTGGGCACTAGGTGTGAGTAGTGTTTCTTGGGATACTCCTTAATAATGTCTTAGAGTGCACTTGATGATGGATTTCTAAGTAAACAGTCTGTGCAACAGTTCTCCTGGATTAACACAAACCACATACCTGGTTCATTGAACACCAACATTTTTAAATATAGTGATTTTATCCCATATCTTAAACTTGACCAAATATGACTGCTATAAGGCAAACATGTCAATGGCACATATCCTTCAAACTTTGCTTTGTAACAAATGCAAATGCCTGATTAAGCTGTATTCACAAAACAGGTAAATTCTGAAACTGACATTCCCATTTAAAAAGCCAGAGAAGTCAGAGTCATATAGATCCCCCACGAACTACATGCACACAGAATCTTTTACATTGCTCACATGCAGAACACAGACCACCCCCTACCAACTGCAGAATAAAAGACAAAAAATTAGAAATCACAGAGATGCCAAGAACACAGACCACCTCTTAAAATTGCAGAATAAAGCACAAAAAATTAGAAATCACAGAGATGGCAAATTACCCAGTTCCAGGCTTGAGATTTTGTGCAGTCCTGATTTAAACTTTATAACCCAAATCAGTGTGGGAGTTGCAGTGCCTGATTCTGCCCATGGAAATCAGTGCTGCAAGTCCCATAACAATGGGGTGGTCAGAAATGCAGGACTGTCGACCCAGATCCAAGATGGCAGACTGAACCGGACGCTGTTCTCCACGATTCTTAACATTCTTCCGCTATGCCTAAATGCAGAGGAAAATCGGCAGCCACTGTTCCCTCAGGCCGACCAACCTCTTCGTCGACTGGACCCATAGATTCTTGTTTGTGGAGACCCAAAGTTTCCGGAGGGTCGCTGGGCATCACGCTAGTGGCGTCTGGGATGAATGGAGGATCCGAGACGCTGCCTGTGCTAGATGTTACTCTTAGCCCCGACCAACGAGCTCCTCCCCCGCAACCCCAGAGTGTCAGTTCTCTGGTCTTGGCGTCGTCTCCAATGCAACCAGGAAGTGGTGTTTTGGGTGAGCCTCTGGGGGTGAAGGAAATCTTACCGGAGAACGGGGGAGTTGAGGGTAGCCATAGTCCTCAACTAACTCTGGATGTTACGACCCAGAATGTGGGAGGATCAACGGCTGCTGGTACATTTACTTTTCTAGAGGAAAAACCAGCGGAGATTACTTTGGAGAGTTTATGGGCTTTAATTGCCAATTTAGGCAACGTTTTATGTCCGCAAATTCAGGAACTTGAGACTCGAGTAAACAAATTAGAAAAAATTGCTGAAGTTGCAGAAGTAGACAGGAAAGAAATATCGATGAAGACTAAAACTCTGGCTGATCAGTCAGAGAAAAGACAAGAAACGCAAATAAATATCATAAAGGATGCCACTAATATGAGAAGGAAAATTGAAAGTTTCGAAAATTCCCAAAGAGCAAATAACTTAAGATTTCTGAACTTCCCTAGGAAATCTTGACTGCCCCAACTTGACATTTCGTCCTTTAGATTGTAAGCTCCTTCGAGCAGGGACTGTCCTTCTTTGTTAAACTGTACAGCGCTGCGTAACCCTAGTAGCGCTCTAGAAATGTTAAGTAGTAGTAGTAGTAAATGTTAATTAGATATATGAAAGAGATACTTGGGTTTACAGATGATATTGTTCCCCCTATGACTCAAGTTTATTACCTACCAAGTTGGATAATAGAAGTTTCTACACAACAACCTGATCAATCACTAGATGTTTCTGCAATATTAGAAGCTTCAACTGTGGACTTAGTAACTTCGGCAACTTTATTAGTACCTTTAGCATTATCTATGAACAAAATATTGATTATGAAAATTTTTTTTTAAATAGAGATAAAGAGTTCTTGGGTCTCAAAGTTCGTATATTTCCTGATGTCTCTAAGGAGACTAAAAAAAAAACCGAAGGCAGTTCTTGTTGTTGAAACCAGGGGTTCTCCAGCTGGGAGCCACTTTCTTTTTACGTTATCCCTGTAAATGTATTGTTTGCTCCTCGAGCAGGGACTGTCCTTATCTGTTAAACTGTACAGCGCTTTAGAAATGTTAAGTAGTAGTTATCAGTCGGTTAAGTATGTCTTTTTTCAGTCTGTGCAACTCACTGAATTTATTGCAGCCAAGAGATCTATGAGGTGAAATATGTTAAGGTATTTATTAACATGAAAAAGCTCAAATAGATAATGGAATACTACCAAATAGACTGGTTTAAATTTCCTTAAAATGATTTAATAGTATATCTCCACATAAGTTAATCTTGGATCATAATTGAGGACTTGAGAGTACTTAGTCAAAAAAAAATGTTCTTATTTGCTTGTCATTTAAAATATTCTGACGAATGTACCTTTTCTGTTTCAAGTGTAATACTTGGTAAATATTTGAAATAAATAAATAAAATAATAAAAAAAAAGAAAAGAAATGCAGGACTGTCCCAAAATCTCCAGCCTGGAACTGTAGCCCGGCATCAACCCTGCCCTTCCCCCTCCCCCATAGTTTGGCATCAGCCGCGAGAGAAAAAGCAGCGACAGCGATCAAAGCAGTGGCGTGCCTAGGGTAGTTGACACCCGGGGCTGGTCATTTTTTAACACCCCCTCCAAAATCCAGTACTAGGCATACCGAGAATACAAAACACTCAGGTCCTATAGAGCAGTTCTACCATACCATAAGCAGTAATCTCTACAAGTCACACAAGGAAAAGGAAAGCATCTTAAACACTACAGTGAGCACTAGAGCATCAATTCACCTATTGTAAAACGAAACCAGACAGATAGTACAGATCGTCAATCCTGCACAGTCAATGCCAACTGAAAGTCATGTCTTTTTCACAAACACAGATACACCCTAATCCACTATAGAATAAGTAATCATAAACTTTCTATTTAGACAAAAATTAAACTGAACTCCCAAGATGCCAGACTCTGCATAAAATGCAACACCACAGAAACAGAAAATGTCCCCTAGTGCTGTGCAAAATATAAAGACAGCAGATGTAAATTTGAAAAAACTAACAAATACCAATCACCACTTTACAAATTAACAAATAGAAATAAAACATATAGAAAATAAAATAATACCATTTTATTGGACTAATACATTTAGCTTTCAGAGGCCAAAACTTCCATCTTCAGGTCAATACAGTATAGTGCTGTTACAGTATCCTATCCTGACCTGAGGAAGGAGGTTTTGTTCTCCGAAAGTTAGTTAAAATGTATTAAAATTAGTCCAATAAAACGATTACCTTATTTACATGTTCTATTTATAAACATTTATTAACACATCTACAATACTACTTTATCCTAAAGCAAAAAAATAAAAATATGTATTTTATTTACAGTTTGTTGTCTCTGGTTTCTGCTTTCCTCATCTTCTTTTCACCATCTTCCTTCCATCCAGCATCTGTCTTCGCTCTCTCTCTACCATCCAGTGTCTGCCCTCTCTGCCGTCCCTTCCATCCACTGTCTGCCTTTTCTCTCTGCCCCTTCAATCCACCATTTGCCCTCCCTCTCCCATGCATCCAGGGTCTGCCCTCCCTCTCGCTGCCCCAGCCCACATCTCCCACCTGCCCCTCCTTTTCAGCCCCACTATCCCACCAGTCCCCAGTTTCAGCCCCAGCCCTTTTCTCCCACCAGTCCAGAGCTTCAGCCCCCAGCCACTTCTCCCAGTCCACTTTTCAGCACCCAGTCCCCAGTTTCAGCCCCTGCCCCTTTTCAGCCCCCAGCTCCAGTACTAGCCCCCTTATCCCACCTACCCTCCTTTTCAGCCCCCAGTTCCCTTCATCCACATGCCTTGCATTAGGGCCCCCCTTTTCAGCCCCAGACCCATTCTCCCACCTGCCCCAGGCATGGCCCCATTCTCCCTCCTGCCCCCTTCTCAGACCCCAGACCCAGTCCCCTTCTCCCATCTGAGCCCCTCGTCTCCCCACTCCACCCCACCCAGACCCCTTCTCCCATCTGAGCCCCCCTCCCCGGCCCAGTCCCCATCTGCCTACCAGCTCCATCGATGGACAGACGACCCTCTTCTCCTGCCACCCGGCACCCAGCCTTAAAAAAAAAAATCCGGTGAAGGGCCTTGCGTCTGCTTTGCTGTAAAGCAAGCAAATCGCCTCGTCGTGTCAGCCCTTCAATCACTGTGTCCCACCCTCTGATGTAACTTCCTATTTCCGCGAGGGCGGGACACAATGATTGAAGGGACGAGGCAATTTGCTTGCTTTACAGCAGCGCAGAGCAGATGCGAGGCGCTTCACCGTGTTTTTTTTTTAAGGCTGGGTGCCAGGTGGCAGGACTCCACAGGAGAAGAGGGTCATCTGTCCATCGACGGAGTTGGTAGGCAGTTGGGGACTGCAGTGCCAGCGGAGCACTCCCCCCCCCCACCTGCTGACACCCAGGGCAGGGCGGACGTTGGTTGGGTGGGCCTGGAGGGAAAGTGGCTGGGCCTGGGCCCGTCCAGGCCCGCCCGTGGCTACGACAGATGTCACTGGTGTTGGAAATAGCTCCTGAAAACTCTGATAAAGGTTATTTAAATATATATATTATTGGCCATGTTTCATGTCCTCATTGACCTTCACTGGGCTGGACTACCTTTATGACTTGTTTAAAGAGTGTAAACATGACAGTAACTTTTACGCCAAATACTGGTTTCAGTTCCTTCCCTCAACCTGAAAGGGTCAATTAGGATGCTTTCTTTTCTCAAACTTTTTCTTTTTACTTATTTACAGGAAAATGTATCAACACAAGCGACTAATCTTGACAACCTCAGTCCTTTTTGGTAGGTCTATTTCATTATAAAATGTTGCCCTTTGGACAGTAGCAGGATACAAGGGTTACACATGGAGGTTGCGACATAGCTAAATAACATAGTAACGTGGAGGGGAATAATCGAACGGCGCCGGCGAAATACATGGCCGGCCATGTATTTTGGTGGTGCCGCAAACAGCTGGCCAGACCCGTATTTTCAAAAAAGATGGCCGGCCATCTTTTGTTTCGATAATACGGTTCCGGCCAGCCAAATGCCTTGGTTTTGGCCGGGGTTTGAGATGGCCGGCCTTGTTTTATTAGCGATAATGGAAATTTATGTCGGCCATCTCAAACCCTGGCCAAATCCAAGGCATTTGGCCGTGGGAGGAGCCAGCATTTTTTAGTGCACTGGCCCCTCTGACATGGCAGGACACCAACCGGGCTCCCTAGGGGTCACTGCGGTGGACTTCAGAAAAGCTCCCACGTGCATAGCTCCCTTACTTTGGGAGCTGAGCCCCCCAACCCCCCCCAAAAAAAACCACTACCCACAAATGTACTGCACCCACTAAAACTGCTCCAGGGACCTGCATACAGCCTCTAGGACTTATTGCTGCTGTATAACTTTGGCACACCAGTTCACACCTGAAGACTAATCTCTTTGAAAAAGTCCTTTATTTGAATAAGCACGTTTACTCACAGTTAACTGCAGATCAGAGGTTGTGCCCCACTGGCAAAGAGTCCCCTGGTACTAAGATAAGCAGTAGGTCAGAGCTGGCACAATGGTGTACAATGCCCTCTTTCAGCACCATTCAAGGTAAGAACTTTCTCTAACGTGGGTAACACAGGAAAGGGAACTAAAACTGGCTTACAAAATGGCCACTACCGCATGGACTACAACAGGAAACAAAACAGGGCACACTCTGACCCAGTAAGCAGGGGGAAAGCACCAGGGGAGTAGAGCCTACCAACTACCAATACCTACACCCACGACAATGCATTGCTGATGTGACTCTGCAGTGCAAATAACAGAAAAGGTGTCACACTCACCCCAGAGCCACATCACAAGCAGGAAAAGGCTATCAGAGGACAGAACACATTCTGCTGTCATGGAGGTGGGTACGGCATTTGAGGCTAGCATACAGGCTGGAAAAAAGTGTTTAAAGTGGGGTTTTTTTGGGTGGGAGGGTGTTAGTGACCACTGGGGGAGTACAGGGAGGTCATCTCCACTTCCTTCCGGTGGTCATGTGGTCAGTTTGGGCACCTTTTTGAGGTGTGGTCGTGAAAATAAAAGGACCAAGTAAACCCGGTGAAATACTGCTTAACGCCGTATTTTTTTTCCATTATCGGCGAAAGCCGGCTATCTGGTGGCCACGCCCATACCCGCCTATGTCCCGCCTTCGCTTCACTGCCGACACGCCCCTTTGAATTTTCGCCGGTGAGGCGACGGGAAAGCGGCGATGCTGTCAAAAAAAAGCAGCTTTCGATTATACCGATTTCACCGCTTTTCCGAGATCACCGGCCATCTCCCGATTTGTGTTGGGAAATGGCCGGCGATCACTTTCGATTATGAGCTGGATAGTAACATAGTAGATGACAGCAGAAAAAGACCCGCACGGTCCACCCAGTCTGCCCAACAAGATAAACTCACATGTGCCATTTCTTGTGTATACCTTACCTTGATTTGTACCTGTCTTTTTCAGGGCACAGACCGTATAAGTCTGCCCAGCACTATCCCCCCGCCCCACCAACCACCAGCCCCGCCTCCCACCACCGGCTCTGGCACAGACTGTATAAGTCTGCCCAGCACTATCCCCACCTCCCAACTTGATCGCTAGTAGCACATCAAATAGAACCTTCTTAATTAACATAGCTAAATAAGCTGGCAGGCACTGAGAAGATCCCAGCTTTTTGACCAATAAACACTGTTTGTGAGAACTAAACAGTGTATCGGCATGCAGTGTCATACGATGAAAGGTCCATCCTCCAACCCTACTTTTTCCCATTCCTTGAGGCACTGAGAAGACTATGAGTTCAGGGGGCAGTTTAAAGCAGTTTTCCTGTATAATAATAGTAGTCTATTCTACAGCTCCTTCGAGATTATAGTATCTAACCCATCCTACAATAGCAAACGTCTGCTAGTCAGGTTTACAGCCTCATTTTACATAGAATGTAGAGATTAGAATTGAAATGTCCATGTCGGGATGTGCTCGGTTCTGATGGTATTTTAGAAAAGGCTCTTCCGACACAGAGCCCTTTCTAAAATACCTGCAGGAGTGTACCTGTATATGCCAGCACATGCAGCAGAACCAGCCTTTTTAGAAATATACACATGATAAAAATGAATGGCTTAAACCCAGCAGCTTCCACACAGAGATGTCACACTTCAGTAATGTATTTATTCCAAGTGCATGTGTTGCACATTGTAAACGGGCCTGCTGCTCCAGTATGGGGGAGGAAGCTGCCTCCCATGAATAGCCAGAACTTCACAAAACTGCCACCAGGAAATACTTCAAAACATTCCTTTATTTTCCAGATTCATAAACAAAACTCCACTCCAGAGTAGAGACTAGCTTCTCAGGCAGGGCTGTTCTGCCTTGCTTAGTACATCAGCCAATTACACAAAGACTTTGCCCCCTTCCCTGAGGGGAATGCAATAGTCCTTTGGAAATCCCTGCTTTTTTGTCCCAGTCAGTAGCAAACAAATAGTACTTGTCCCACAAGCAGGATTTCCCCTCAAGACAAACACTTAATCACCCAGCAGCCTTTACTTTCAGGAGGTTCAATACTTTTGGGCCTTCCTCCCACCCAAGGTATTTCAGCCTGCTTCAGTACTTTAGGGACCTGTCTTGCCCAAGGATTTTCAGCCTGCAACTGCTTCTCTCCTCCTGAACTGAACCCCTCTTCCCACCAGGCAGCCCTCCTTCATAAACAAGCCTTCCAACTTCAGAGGTTCTCAAAATAATCTGGTTTCAAAACAGGTTAGTAATTCCCCCACCATTCATGGTTTCCCCAAAGCAAACAGGCCTCCCAAAAGAAAAACAGGCTTTAAACCAAAATAAATTCCAAAACCATGTAGGTTTCCAAACCTTCAGGGGCTGCCTTCCTCAGCTCTCAAGCTCCCATTCCGTTCTGCTTTCTTCCCCTGCTCAGGCTGATTAATTCCCTCTTCCATCCAATCCTCCTCCTGCTTCTCAGCCCACCCCTCCCTATTACAGGTGGGCAGCATGATATACTGATTGCGGGTCCAGGGGAACTGGCTCCTTCATTCACCCTCCCTCTTGTGGTCAGAGACGGTATATGGCCAGCTTGCCTATCCCCTGGCTCTCACTGCAGGACTGGAAATGCATTCTGGGATATGTATTTCTTGGTTTTGCTGCTTCACTCTATACATCGGGGATGAAGCCTTGTCACAACATGTACTCCCTGTCAGACCGCCCCGCCCCTCTGTGCCTTAAAGTCATCTTCCTCCAGTTTATGCTCGGGCAGTGGCAGCGGCACATATAGGCTGCTTGCAGCAGCCTTAACCAGGACTTTCTCTCTGAATGGTCCCGCCCAGTGGTGTGCTGGTAAATTTTTAACAACAGGCTCTCTCCACGGTCCACCTCGGTGCCCCCCCCCCGTCCACCACTGCGCCCCCCCCCCCCCCGTCCACCTCGGCGCCCCCCATCCACCTCTGCAGCCACCAAAATTGCAGAGCTGGCTATAGCCAGTGGGTGGGGGGGGGGGGGGTGCAATGCATTACTCTGTCCAGGAAAAAAAAATTAAATGATCCTAGGTTCCAATCTAATTCATGTTTAATGTGGGATAAAATGCCATAAATAAGTAAATAAATGTTGAGCACCTGATTCTCAAAGGGAACATATTCCAAACACTATAATGAAAATAAAATGATTTTTTCTACCTTTGTTGTCTGGTGACTGTTTTTCTGATCATGCTGGCCCAGTATCCGATTCTGCTGCTATCTGTCCTCTTAACTCCGTTTCCAGGGCTTCCTTTCCATTTATTTCTTTCCTTTCCTCCTTTCTTCTTCATTTCTGGTCCTCAGCTTCTGCCTATTTTCTTCATCCATGTGCAGTTTTTCTCCTCTCTTCCTTTTCCCTTATCTTATCTCCTTCCTCACTCTTCTCTCCCCTCCATCCATGTCCAGCATTTATTCTCTCTCCCCTCCTCTCCCCCTGCCCTCCAAACACCCATGGCCAGCGACCCTTCTCTCCCCTGCCCTCCATCCACCCATGGCCAGCAGTGACCCTCCTCTCCCCTGCCCTGCATGCACCAATGGCCAGCAGCTCCCTTCTCTCCCCTGCCACCCCCTCCCGACTTGTTCCGCAAATTCTCCTGCTTCCTCCCTCCTTCCCTCCCGATCCGGTCCCTCACCGACCCTACCTTGGCCATCAAATTCTTCGGGGCAGGCAGTGTTGCCTGCCCGCTGCCATCGCTGACTTTCCTCTGCCGCCCGATTGTGCTTCAAAATGGCCGCTGAGACTTACAGAAGTCTCGCGAGGCCGCCTCTGGAAGTCTCGGCGGCCATTTTTAAAGCGCAAACAGGCGGCGGAGGAAAGTCAGCGATAGCAACACTGCCTGCCCCGAAGAATTCGATAGTCAAGGTAGGATCGGTGAGGGACCGGATCCGGAGGGCGGAGGGCGGAGGGAGGGAGAGCCGGCTCGCCCCTTTCCAACAACCGGCTCGCAAGTCCGGCCAAAATTTAACAACCGGATCTTGTGAGCCGGAGCGAGCCGGCTCCAGCACACCACTGGTCCCGCCCCTTCTGACACAATTTCCTGTTTTGTAACGGGTGGGACCATTCAGAGAGAAAGTCCCGGTGCAGGCTGCATGCAGCCTATAAGTGTTGCTGATGCTGCCTGGGCGAAGACTGGAACAGAGCAGAGGTGATTTTAAGGTATTGTGGGGGGGGGGGGGGGTATAAGGGGCGCCATAGGGGTGCACTCCCTGTTAACTATTCCTGGCTATGCCACTGTTGCACATATATGTGGAAGTGGTGCCCCATTTAAGTGCCACCAAGTAAGTAGTAAGGTCACAATTTTAATTTGGTTTCAGTTTGGAGGTGGAAATGAACTACATGGGCTTAAGGAGAATGATTCCTGTAATCCCTGGTGTAAAGCCCTTGCTGAAATCAACACCTTATGTAAATCTACAGTATGGGCTGGACTTAGTAAATGGTTCTCAAATTTAAGCACTGGAAAGATCCATGCAAAACTAGTATTCTATAAAGTGCATTCCGTACCAACCATGAAAAGACAAACTCTCTAGAGTGCAAATAGGTCAAAGCAGGTCCTCGGAGTTGTCTGTTTACATGGATTTTTACAAATGTAATCCCATGAAGATAAAAAAGCTTTCTCTGAGGTAAAACAGCAAAATAACTAGCCAGGTCTTTAATGGAAACAGCTTAATTCTTCATCCAAGAATATTTAAATGAAATCAGCTACTATAATTGGACACAAGTGGGATCTATTTAACTTACTATGGGCCTTGTTAGACATTTTTTGGAACCAAGCTAACTTGGGTTTGCTATTACAACGGGGATGGAAGTCTTATGCAATACAATTACTTTTTAAATATATGTATAATTCTTCTTTCACATTGAAAGTGTAGACTAAGTTTTGTAGATCAGGGAAACTCCAACTTCAATGCATTTTGAATTGTATTGTTTAGACAGCAGAATGTGAAAAATGTACAAGGCACTGTCTGTGTGTAGTAGAACCCATGGGAGTGAGCGTGTGGGGTGGTCTGCTAGTCTGGTTGGAAGTTACACTAACTCTTGGAATCATGTGTGCCCTCTACAGGCCTGATGTACATCTCCGGATATGGAAGGCCAAGCCTGACCCTGACTCTGCTGGTTGTTATAGCACTACTGCTGAGGAGGTACTGGAGGAACCACCCACTACTCATTGAAAGGACCTAGAATGGTGGAGACCCGATGTCACTGACATAGATCCATGTTTCGCTTAATGCTGTTTCAAGGTAGTCTCCAAAACTGTTTTCTTATTGGTGGTTTCTAAAATCCGCCAATAAGAAAACAGTTTTGGAGACTACCTTGAAACAGCATGTAAGCGAAACATGGATCTATGTCGGTGACATCAGGTCTCCACCATGTATTGTCAACTGTGGCTGAAAAGCTAAGTACTAACTTGGAAGTTTAAAGATAAAAATACGTGTGGAAAAACTAAGATAAATAGTATAAGTGACTATTATAATGAAGAAATAAGTAAAAATCGAAAATTTGGATTGATGAGGATTGCGGCACTGCCTCTTGAAATATGCTTGGCTCATAAAAACCATTAGCCATGATAGAGGCAGGTACGCTGATCTGAGGATCCTATTAAAGCGCTTTGATCATTTAGACCGCCGTGATATAACAAGGATGTGCTTTTTGTGAAGTTGAGTATAGTGAGAATGATTTGACGTTAAACTCCCTTCACTACTTAAATTGTATATCTGCGTAGTTACGACTTACAATATGACAGAGTCAGTGATTCGTAGATGGAGCATGACCTGATTTGCTTAAGCCTGAATGCTTTCTGGAGCTAAGAGCAGAAAAAGGTCATTTGATTTGAAAAGAGCCTACGAGAGTGTATTCATGGCCAAAGATGTAGTATGAAAAATGAAGACACATGTTCAGGGCAGTCACTGGACAAAACAGTACCTGTCCTTTATGGGCTTGTGTGGCACATGCTTTTCTGCAAAGGGTGAGAGCATAAATAATTTATAATGGTGAAGACTCTGAGACCTTTGCAAATCATGATGCCCTGTCAAAATGTCCCATGGCTGGCACTTACTCATTGAACAAAATGGCGCCCTGGGTCTGGATTGCATTTGGTGCCCTTTTACCTTCAGGGCTGGTGTGTGTGCAGACTCAAAACTGACTTAAAAGAGCAGAGGGTGCCCATGATGATTGCCCTGCTTGAGCCCCCCTCCCCCCTTTTGACAGGCCTGGATATATACTGCACTCTGTATAATAGTGGCAACAACATCTGTTTGCTTATTCATGCATTCATGCATTGAGAAAGCTGCCATCTGTAGACAGATCAGTGGTGTAGCCAGACCTGACATTTTGGGTGGGCCCAGAGCTGATATGGGTGGGCACTAGGTGTGAGTAGTGTTTCTTGGGATACTCCTTAATAATGTCTTAGAGTGCACTTGATGATGGATTTCTAAGTAAACAGTCTGTGCAACAGTTCTCCTGCATTAACACAAACCACATACCTGGTTCGTGGAACACCAACATTTTTAAATATAGTGATTTTATCCCATATCTTAAACTTGACCAAATATGACTGCTATAAGGCAAACATGTCAATGGCACATATCCTTCAAACTTTGCTTTGTAACAAATGCAAATGCCTGATTAAGCTGTATTCACAAAACAGGTAAATTCTGAAACTGACATTCCCATTTAAAAAGCCAGAGAAGTCAGACTCATATAGATCCCCCACGAACTACATGCACACAGAATCTTTTACATCGCTCACATGCAGAACACAGACCACCCCCTACCAACTGCAGAATAAAAGACAAAAAATTAGAAATCACAGAGATGCCAAGAACACAGACCACCTCTTAAAACTGCAGAATAAAGCACAAAAAATTAGAAATCACAGAGATGGCAAATTACCCAATTGCAGGCTTGAGATTTTGTGCAGTCCTGATTTAAACTTTATAACCCAAATCAGTGTGGGATTTGCAGTGCCTGATTCTGCCCATGGAAATCAGTGCTGCAAGTCCCGTAACAATGGGGTGGTCAGAAATGCAGGACTGTCCCAAAATCTCCAGCCTGGAACTGTAGCCCGGCATCAACCCTGCCCTTCCTCCTCTCCCATAGTTTAGCATCAGCCGTGGGAGAAAAGGCAGTGACAGCGATCAAAGCAGTGGCGTACCTAGGGTAGTTGACACCCGGGGCTGGTCATTTTTTAACACCCCCCTCCAAAATCCAGTACTAGGCATACCGAGAATACAAAACACTCAGGACCTATAGCGCTATTCTAGCATACCATAAGCAGTAATTTCTACAAGCCACAGAAGGAAAAGGAAAGCATCTTAAACACTACAGTGAGCACTAGAACATCAAGGACTAAAATACAAGCTGATGCATGCCACCACCTTCTCCTACACGAGCACGCAGATATGGAATGCTCTACCCACAGACCTGAAATCAATTGTCAAAACAAATAACTTTCGCAAATCTCTGAAGACACACTTCTTCAACAAGGCCTACAATGAGAGCCAACAGCTTCACTAATTCACTTTCCCAACCCAACCAGTTAGGAAAATCCACTTCTACTATCACCCGCCTAATCACTTCCTCTTTCTTCCCTACTTAATCTCTACACACTACTAACTGTATCTGATATTCTGGAATGACAATGTCATAACAAAACTATGTAAGCCACATTGAGCCTGCAAATAGGTGGGATAATGTGGGATACAAATGCAATAAATAAATAAAATAGTACAGATCGTCGATCCTGCACAGTCAATGCCAACTGAAAGCTATGTCTTTTTCACAAACACAGATACACCCTAATCCACTATAGAATAAGTAATCATAAACTTTCTATGTAGACAAAAATTAAACTGAACTCACAAGATGCCAGACTTTGCATACAATGCAACACCACAGAAACTGAAAATGTTCCCTACTACTGTGCAAAATATAAAGACAGCAGATGTAAATTTGAAAAAAACTAACAAATACCAATCACCACTTTACAAATTAACAAATAGAAATAAAACAAATATAGAAAATAAAATACCATTTTATTGGACTAATACATTTAGCTTTCAGAGGATAAAACTTCCGTCTTCAGGTCAATACAGTATAGTGCTGTTACAGTATCCTATCCTGACCTGAGGAAGGGGGTTTTGTTCACCGAAAGTTAGTCAAAATGTTTTAAAATTAGTCCAATAAAAAGATTATCTTATTTACATGTTCTGTTTATAAACATTTATTAACACATCTACAATACTACTTTATCCTAAAGCAAAAAAATAAAAATATATATTTTATTTACAGTTTGTTGTCTCTGGTTTCTGCTTTCCTCATCTTCTTTTCACCATCTTCCTTCCATCCAGCATCTGTCTTCGCTCTCTCTCTCTACCATCCAGTGTCTGCCCTCTCTGCCGTCCCTTCCATCCACTGTCTGCCTTTTCTCTCTGCCCCTTCAATCCACCATTTGCCCTCCCTCTACCATCCATCCAGGGTCTGCCCTCCCTCTCGCTGCCCCAGCCCACATCTCCCACCTGCCCCTCCTTTTCAGCCCCCAGTTTTAGCCCCAGTATCCCACCAGTCCCCAGTTTCAGCCCCAGCCCTTTTCTCCCATCAGTCCAGAGCTTCAGCCCCCAGCCACTTCTCCCTGTCCCCTTTTCAGTTCCCAGTTTCAACCCCAGCACTTTTCTCTCACCAGTCCCAAGCTTCAGCCCAAGCCACTTCTCCCTGTCCCTTTTTCAGCCCCCAGTCCGCACAGTTTCAGCCTCTGCTCCTTTTCAGTCTCCAGTTCCAGTACTAGCCCCCTTATCCCACCTACCCTCCTTTTCAACCCCCAGTTCCCTTCATCCACATGCCTTGCATTAGGGCCCCCCTTTTCATCCCCAGACCCATTCTCCCTCCTGCCCCCTTCTCAGACCTCAGATCCAGTCCCCTTCTCTCATCTGAGCCCCTCCCCTCCCCACCCCACCTAGACCCCGTCCCCTTCTCCCATCTGAGCCCCTCCCCTCCCCACCCAGACCCCCATCTGAGCCCCTCCTCTCCCCACTCCACCCCACCCAGACCCCTTCTCCCATCTGAGCCCCCCTCCCCGACCCAGTCCCCACCTGCCTTCCAGCTCCATCTACGGACAACCCTCTTCTCCTGCCTCCCGGTACCCAGCCTTTAAAAACAAATCCGGTGAAGGGCCTCTCGTCTGCTCTGCTCTGCGCTGCTGTAAAGCAAGCGAATCGCCTCGGTGTGTCGGCCCTTCAATCAATGTGTCCCGCCCTCTGATGTAACTTCCTATTTCCGCGAGGGCGGGTCAAAGTGATTGAAGGGCCAACGCGATGAGGCGATTTGCTTGCTTTACAGCAGAGCAGACGTGAGGCGCTTCACCATGTTTTTTTAAGGCTGGGTGCCGGGTGGCAGGACTCCGCAGGAGAAGAGGGTCAACTGTCCGTCGATGGAGCTGGTAGGCAGGTGGGGACTGCGGCGCCAGTGGAGCACCCCCCCACCTGCTGTCACCTGAACATAATAATTATGAGACCTCGTCAATAATTAGAAGGACACTGGGATTAGGTGAATATGAGAAATTAGCTCTCAAGGTTTAATAATTACTCACCAAAAGCAGGATTAACACAAGATCATCAAAGTGCATAAATCAGTCATTTCATTTCTCATATTGGGAGAGCAGTGCTCCGTGACACACAACAGATGACACAGTTTACTGTATTCTCCAACTAACTTAACAAATTGCCAGTATTTATACTTTCCTTCTACCATTATTTTCTATTACCCTATACATTTGACGACCTGCTATTTCATCATAATTGGCACAATTGGCACATACATCCAATTATGACCAGGTTTCATCCTTAGTGAGTTTGCTTATCTCCAAGCTTCGCTCAGCCCCCCCCCCCCCCCCCCCCTCTAAATTCAATTTTTCTGCATCTGGCCTTATCTTTGCCCAATTATCTCTTATCGAAGTTTCTCAAAATGCCTATGTCCAACTGTATGTTACACAATCCTTGCCAACTTTGTAACTCTGCCACATTTCTTGTATTTGCTGAAATCCAGAGTAATATCAGGACTGAGAGATCCTATGATTTTACAGGCCTAGCTTGCTAGAAAGCCTGAACCTGTTTCTCACTGCAGCCCATTTGTGACAGTTATTTACACACCCGGGGCGGACATTCGTTGGGTGGCCTGGAGGGAAAGTGGCTGGGCCTGGGCCCGTCCAGGCCCACCCGTGGCTACGCCCTGAGACAGATATCACTGGTGTTGGAAATAGCTCCTGAAAGCTATATATATATGGCCTAGTAGTTAGGGTGGTGGACTTTGGTCCTGGGGAACTGAGGAACTGAGTTTGATTCCTGGCACAGGCAGCTCCTTGTGACTCTGGGCAAGTCACTTAACCCTCCATTGCCCCATGTAAGCCGCATTGAGCCTGCCATGAGTGGGAAAGCGCGGGGTACAAATGTAACAAAAAAAAATATATATATATATTATTGGCCATGTTTCATGTCCTCATTGACCTTCACTGGGCTGGACTGCCTTTATGACTTGTTTAAAGAGTGTAAACATGACAGTAACTTTTACGCCAAATACTGGTTTCAGTCCCTTCCCTCAACCTGAAAGGGTTAGTTAGGATGCTTTCTTTTCTCAAACTTTTTCTTTTTACTTATTTACAGGAAAATGTATCCACACAAGCGATTAATCTTGATTCTCCTGACAACCGCAGTATTTTTTGGTAGGTCTATTTCATTATAAAATGTTGTCCCTTGGCCAGTAGCAGGATACAAGGGTCACACATGGAGGTTGCGACATAGCTAAATAAGCTGGCAGGCACTGAGAAGCTCCCAGCTATTTGGCCAATAAACACTGTTTGTGAGAACTAAACAGTGTATCGGCATGCAGTGTCATACGATGAAAGGTCCATCCTCCAACCCTACTTTTTCCCATTCTTTGAGGCACTGAGAAGACTATGAGTTCAGGGGGCAG
Source organism: Microcaecilia unicolor (assembly GCF_901765095.1). Classification (NCBI taxonomy): domain Eukaryota; kingdom Metazoa; phylum Chordata; class Amphibia; order Gymnophiona; family Siphonopidae; genus Microcaecilia; species Microcaecilia unicolor. The sequence continues at coordinate 97,854,116 of NC_044042.1, forward strand.
TTTAAAGCAGTTTTCCTGTATAATAATAGTAGTCTATTCTACAGCTCCTTAGAGATTATAGTATCTAACCCATCCTACAATAGCAAACGTCTGCTAGTCAGGTTTACAGCCTCATTTTACATAGAATGTAGAGATTAGAATTGAAATGTCCATGTCGGGATGTGCTCGGTTCTGATGGTATTTTAGAAAAGGCTCTTCCGACACAGAGCCCTTTCTAAAACACCTGCAGGAGTGTACCTGTATATGCCAGCACATGCAGCAGAACCAGCCTTTTTAGAAATATACACATGATAAAAATGAATGGCTTAAACCCAGCAGCTTCCACACAGAGATGTCACACTTCAGTAATGTATTTATTCCAAGTGCATGTGTTGCACATGTACTCCCTGTCAGACTGCCCCGCCCCTCTGTGCCTTAAAGTCATCTTCCTCCAGTTTATGCTCGGGCAGTGGCAGCGGCACTTATAGACTGCTTGCAGCCTTAACCAGGATTTTCTCTCTGAACGGTCCCGCCCCTTCTGACACAATTTCCTGTTTTGTAATGGGTGGGACCATTCAGAGAGAAAGTCCCGGTGCAGGCTGCAGGCAGCCTATAAGTGCTGCTGATGCTGCCTGGGCGAAGACTGGAACACAGCAGAGGTATTTTAAGGTACTGGGGGGGGGGGGGGATATAAGGGGCGCCATAGGGGTGCACTCCCTGTTAACAATTGTGATGCCCCATTTAACAAACCTAATCTGTAAGTGCCACCAAGTAAGTAGTAACCAATTTTAATTTGGTTTCAGTTTGGAGGTGGAAATGAACTACATGGGCTTGATTCCTGTAATCCCTGGTGTAAAGCCCTTGCTGAAATCAACACCTTATTTAAACCTACAATATGGGCTGGATTCAGTAAATGGTGCCCAGATTTAAGCACTGGAAAGATCCATGCAAAACTAGTATTCTATAAAGTGCATCCCGTACCAAGCGCCCTTTACAGAACAGCTCTTAGTGCTGATTCTGGTGCCCAGCTTTGGGCACAAGGACTTAGACCTGCTGAAACCTGGTATAAATCCTGGTGCATAAATTGGGCACGCAACTTCAGAATTCTAGAACACTGCGCCTAAACCTTTGGAATGCCCCTGACCTGCCCTTGCCCCTACCATGGCCATACAGTGTCATAGAATAGCGCATAATGATGGTAAAAAGTAAGCAGACTAAAACAGAAAGGTCAAACCAAAGTTTATTAAAACCACATAGATTCACACTGCCTGACACAGGCCATGTTTTGCCCAAATCAGGGCTGCATCAGAGGCTCTAAAATTACAAAAAAAAAATTTGTATACATAAAATATATCTTAAAGAATGTGAAATAAATGTATACAGACATAAATCATAAAATAATATAGAGAAACAGCACAGTTATAGTTCAATGTACAGCGCTGCGTAACCCTAGTTGCACTTTAGAAATGTTAAGTAATAGTAGTAGTAGTATGTGGAGAGTGATGAAGATAAAAGTTTGAGGCATATTTTCAAAGCACTTAGCCTTCCAAAGTTCCATAGGTTTCTATGGAACTTTGGAAGGCTAAGTGCTTTGAAAATATGCCTATATAAAGCGAACGTGCTAAACAATTATTTCTCTTCGGTGTTCACGGAGGAAAATCCTGAAGAAGGACCACGGTTGGCTGCCGAGGGAACATCTGGGAATGGAGTGGATACTGCGCCGTTTATGGAAAAAAGAGTTTATAAACAGCTGGAGAATCTGAAGGTGAACAAAGCTATGGGGCCGGATGGGATACATCCCAGGATGCTGAAGGAGCTCAGAGAGGTCCTGGCGGGACCTCTTAAAAGATTTATTTAATAGATCTTTAGAGATGGGAGAGGTTCTGCGGGATTGGAGACGAGCGGATGTGGTCCCTCTTCACAAAAGTGGAGACAAGGAAGAAGTGGGAAACTACAGACCGGTAAGTCTCACGTTGGTGGTAGGAAAAATCATGGCGTCGCTGCTGAAAGAAAGGATAGTTAACTTTCTAGAAACCGACGGGTTACAGGACCCGAGGCAACATGGCTTTACCAAAGGAAAATCCTGCCAAACGAATCTTATTGACTTTTTTGACTGGGTGACCAAAGAACTGGATGAGGGACGTGCGCTTGATGTAATCTACTTGGACTTCAGCAAAGCCTTTGATACGGTCCCCCACAGAAGACTCGTGAATAAGCTGAAAGGTTTGAACTTAGGACTGAAAGTGGTGAACTGGATAAGAAACTGGTTGACCGACAGGTGGCAGAGGGTGGTGGTAAATGGAATCCGCTCGGAGGAAAGGAAGGTGAGCAGTGGAGTTCCTCAGGGGTCGGTGCTGGGGCCTATTTGGTTTAATATATTTGTGGGAGGTATTGCTGAAGGGTTGGAAGGAAAGGTGTACCTTTTTGCGGATGACACGAAAATAGCCAATAGAGTGGATACCCTGGAGGCAGTACAAACGATGAGAAGGGATCTCCGAACGTTAGAAGAATGGTCGAGGGTCGAGACGCATAGATTTTCTGATATCACTGAAACCCATCGCATACTATTAATGGATAGAATTCATAAAGACGTCACTGGACTGGACATACTATTAGTAATGTCATTAATCCATGCAATAAGATATTTTTATATATATATATTTAAAGGTCTAATCACTGTTTTTGGTTAGTGAATCATATTTGATGGTATATATAGCTATATATATATATATATATTTTTTTTTTAAAGAAGTAGTTAGGTTTTCCTTCTTTTTTGTGGACATTTTTCAAATTAACCACTGACATCAGACTTTAAGTATGAGCGTCATTCATATTGTCATGTAATGCTGTTTGTGTAGAAGCTGAATCTTATATGCTGATGCTGTAGTCTTTGGGCTAAGTTTAGTGAGTATCTTTTCTGAGAAGCATTTGTTTTAATGTTATTAGGCTACTTTTTTGTTAAATTTGATATATAATTGCGTTTTTAAAAATTGATGTTTTACAGTCAAACCGTTATGGTATAATTTGGTGTCACTTTTTAGGTTTGTGTCCCAATTCTGAGAAATACATATTCTTTCAGAGATCTGTCTCTATATTGATTTCTGGTTTTAATGAAGCATTTTTGACTTTAGTGAAAGGTGTAGATCTATTCTTTCAATATTAATTAAAAGTACACTTGGTGCTGGATAGTGGTTCTCTAGCATGCTATTTCACTATTGGGTTAGAGCAGTGCCGTAGCGAGGGCTAATGACACCCGGGGCGGGTCGCCGCTGTGCACCCCCTCCCCGGGTGCAGCACCGCGTGACCCCCCCCCCCCCCGTGGTGCACCCCCTTCTGGAGCAAACCCCCCCCGGAGCGCACCCCCCCCGGACCGCATTCTTACCTGCGGGAGGGCTGATCCGCCCCGAGTGCACGTCACTCGGAGCTGCGTCGGCCCCGCTGGTTCCCTGCTCTCTCTGCCCCGGAACAGGAAGTAACTTGTTCCGGGGCAGAGGGAGCAGGGAACCAGCGGGGCCGGCACCCCCCGAGCGCGTGCACCCGGGGTGGACCGCCCCTCCCGCCCCCCCTTCCTACGCCACTGGGTTAGAGTCATATGGGTCACCTTTGTGGGGTTTTTTGTTTTTAGTTTATTAAGCTATAGCTATGCTGTTCCACCATATCAGTGTGGGTTCTATGTTTGTATACAATTTAGTGAACGGTAATGATCTCTTTTTCAAGCACTGATTAAAGAACACTGTGCTGGAAAGTGGGTTTTTAGTTTGCAGTTTCAGTGTTAGATCACAGTTATATGGATCACTTGTGATATGTGAGTATATTGAGCTATAACTGTGCTGTTCCTCTATATTATTTTATAATTTATGTTTGTATACATTTATTCAACATTCTTTAAGATATATTTTATGTATAGTAATACTTGTTTTTTTTGCAATTTTAGAGCCCCTGATGCAGCCCTGATGTGGCGAAACACGGCCTGTGTAGGGCAGTGTGAATCTATGTGGTTTTAATAAACTTTGGTTTGACCTTTCCTATTTTGGACTGCTTACTTTTTACCATCATTTTGGAAGTTGTAGATCGATTACCCTGTTGTTTTCTCCATCATAGAATAGTGTATAAGTCAAAATTAGTACCAAGTAATGCCAATAATTAGTTTTAATTGGCTTGTTAACTAATTAATTCATTTGTGTGCCCTCATTTGAGTGATCTATGTAGGGGGGTTATGTGCTTCTGAGCTGGTGTAAAATCCTATGTGGAAATTTTTTTCTTTTACATGTGTATTTTCTTTGTAAAATGGGGAATACACTGTAGGTTTTAGTCTGGCACAAACCATGCACTCTTGAAATCTCCTCATGGTGTAATCTCTACATGTACGCCACTGCATGACCCAAAGTCATTCTAAAACACTGAAATATTCCATGACCCAGCATGCTCTGCCTATGTCTATCTATACTTGATACTGCTTGAAAGCTGCTGGTAAATAAGCCTTCCTGTAATACAGATACTGATGGCTGGATCCTCCTTATTTTTTCTCTCTCTAGGTCTATTCAATATCTTCTGGTTCAAACCATTTACCACGTCAGACAGGGTGCTGCTGGTCCACTCATCTCAGGTACTAGATTTACAAATCTTTGGGATGTCGAAGAGGGGAAACTGAAAACACTGGTGCTTAAGAACATAATAACATGCCATACTGGGACAGATCGAGGGTCCATCAAGCCCAGTATCCTGTTTCAAACAGTGGCCATTACAGGCCACAACTACCTGGCAAGATCCCAAAAGAGTTAAACAAATGTTATGCTGCTTATCCCAAAAGAGTAAAACAAACGTTAGGCTGCTTAATAAGCAGTGCATTTTCCCAAATCTATGTTAATAATGGCTTATAGACTTTTAGGAAATTAGCCAAACCTTTTTTAAACCCTGCAAAGCTAACTTCTTTCACCACATTCTCTGGCAACAAATTCCAGATTTTAATTACACAGCGAGTGAAGAAATAATTTTTTTAATTTGTTTTAAATTTACTATTTAGTAGCTTCATTGTGTGTACCCTAGTCCTTGTATTTTTAGAGAGAATAAAAAAGTGATTCACGTCTACCCATTCCACTCAGTATTTTATAGACCTCTGTCCTATCTTCCCTCAGCCATCTCTTCTTCAAGCTGAACAGCCCTAGTCGCTTTAGCCTTTCCTGATAGGAAAATTGTCCCATTCCCTTTAACATTTTTGTCGCCCTTCTCTGTACTTTTTCTAATTCTGCTATATCTTTTTTGATATGCAGCAAGCAGAATTGCACACAGTATTCGAGGTGAGGTCGCACCATGGAACAATACAAAAGCATTATAATATTCTCAATTTTGTTTTCTATTCCTTTCCTAATAATTCCTAACATTCTATTTGCTTTTTTAGCCACAGCTAAACACGAGCAGAGGGTTTCAACGTATTATCAATGACGACACTTAGATCTTTTTCTTGGGTGGTGACTCCTAGTGTGGTGCTTTGGATCATATAGCTGTAGTTTTGGTTGCTCTTTCCTACATGCGTTACTTTGCTCTTGCTCATATTAAATGTTATTTGGATTCCCAGTCTCCCAATCTTGTAAGGTCCTCTTGCAATTTTTCACAATCCTCTTGTCATTTAACAACTTTGAATAACGTGTTTAACTGAGTCCGCCGATCCTCAATTGTACGACTAGCTAATGAGAACACATATTTAGAAGATGTTTCTGTTGCTAGAATTGCCAAGATAATTCTGGCAACAGATGACAGCTTCAGCCAGACATCAGATTTCAGCTGTTATCTGATGAATCTGTGGAAGCCAAATACAAATCCAACCCATCAGATTCTGGCTCTACAGAAGTAACAAACAAGTCACCAAAAAAGTTATCAGCATTTAGCTTTGTTTTTTTTTGGAAGGAGGTGATTTGACTTCTTCATCAACAGTTGATAAGTTGTCCATCAAACAGTCACAGGACAATTAGGAATGTCTAAGACCATCTTACGGATGCCCTCAGTGGCAGCCTGTCATTTCTCAGATTTCATGAGGTTTGTATTATGCTTTAGACAGGGATCCATAAAGGTAGCCATATAGTGGAGTTCATGCAAGGGAAATGGCTGTCAAGAAAATGATGCAGTTTCAGTTTGAGATGCTAAAATGGTTGACTTTATCACTAAGAGGGGCATAATCGAACGGGGATGACCATCTCTAAGGGTGCCCATCTCTAAGGACATCCCAGTGAAGGGGCGGGGAAACCGCTATTATCGAAACAAGATGGACGTCAATCTTTCGTTTCGATAATACGGTCGGGGATGCCCAATTCTCAACGTTTAGGTCGACCTTAGAGACTGGCGCTGAAGAATGCTTCGACTGGTGAGGGTTGGGAACCCCTGCCAACAAAGGTACCTTGCAGTGATGGAGGCAGCAGCGGGGGGGGGGGGGGGGGGGGGGTCGGAAGTGGCGGGAAGGAGCGGCAGCTGGGGGAGGTGGGCTAAAATTTGCCCCCCCCACCTTGGGCTCTGGACCCCCCTCCTGCCGAGGTCTGGCTACGCCCCTGCTAGTGAGCAGAGCGGGGCGACCAGATCTTTATCCCCATTACTGTGAGGATAAAGTAACAGTGGTCTCAGCTCCCGTGGCACTACTATGTAACACCTTACCACATAATTTTTAAAAACTTTCCCATTACCATGTCATTCTCTACTCTGGAGCTCGTTGCCAGAGGGTGTGGTAACAGCAGTTAGCAAATCTGGGTTTAAAAAAGGTTTGGTCAAGTTCCTGGAGTAAAAGTCCATAGTCTGCTATTGAGAGAGACATGGGGAAGCAACTGCTTGCCCTGGGATTGATAGCATGGCATGTTGCTACTATTTGGATTTCTGCCAGTTACATGTGACCTGGATTGGAAACAGGATACTGAACTAGATGGACTATTGGTATGACCCAGTATGGCTATTCTTGTGTTCTTATGTTCTTAGCTTGTTAGAAAGGCTTTTAAGATTTTTTGGTATATTTTATGGACCGGCTATTCAACGGATTTATCTGCCTAACTTTGAGGCCCTTTTAGAAAGGCACGGTAGGCTCTACGTGCATGCAGCGTGCACCAAAACGAGACTCCCCCTTGCACCGCGCAGGGCATTTCTGGTGTTAATCGGCAGTTGACATGTGCTGACCGGTCACCACATGTGTAGCACGTGAGCCCTTGCCGCTAGATCAATGGGTGGCATTAAGGGCTCAGGCTCTAAATAGGTGTGCGCTGGTTTCAATTTTACCGCAGGCCCTTTTCCCGGCCCATTGAAAAAAAAGCTCTTTTTCCTAGATGCGGTAAAAACTGGCCTGGCACGTTCCAAATACACGCACCCACACTACCACAGGCCACTTTTTGCCACGGCTTAGTAAAAGTACCCCAAGAGTTATGCTCCTACTTTAAATTGGCCTTTTTAAAAATTTACTAGGTCTGAGTGCTTAATTTTGTTCTCAGAATTTCAGTAATTCCTACATTTAGGAGCATAAAAAGTGGATGGCAACAGGAGAGTATTTAAGGTGGGAAACATTTTAGAGCTTAGCACTGATTTTAGATGCTTATACCAATTTAATACCTACTTTATTTGTTCTAGGGCTGCAACATGTTAAATAAAGCTAGACCAAATTGATTTTAGAATCTTTAAAAAAAGCTAATAAATTATTGCTTTAATGAAATAAACAGAATTTATCAATAAACCCAAGTGTTAAGTCACCACATTTGTTCACTTACCTGCAGAGTCTTCGCCTGCTCTCGGTATTTAGAAAAGGCCCTAGTATCAAGTGGGCTTCTCCCATGGCATCCTCTTTCCTACTACTACTACTACTACTTAACACTTATATAGTGCTACCAGGCATACGCAGCGCTGTACACCATACACATAAAGACAGTCCCTGCTCAAAAGAGCTTACAATCTAATAAGACTCCACCTGGACTACTTGGCCTTCCTGTTCTGTTCATGACATGAGGCAGGGAGCCAGAGGAGTGTGCTGGGGCCTGGAAACCTCTGAGGAGGGGGCTGGCCCCTTAAATCCCAAGAGGACATTGGGAAGGGAAGGTTTCAGACTGGGCAGGGATCTACAGTTCCTATTCCCTCTGATAGATGACCTGCATGATGAAGAGGGCCTATATGTTGACAGCTCTTTGGGTAGCCTGACTCCAGAGGAAGAGCAACTATTCCCACTGAGGGAAATGAATTGCACCTGAGAAATTGAGTCCCCCAGTGCCAATCTTCAAGGGCATTAGATAGCCCTTCACTTCACCGTCCTCTCAAAGATGGTCCTCCAGAAGCAGTGCTTAAGACTCCTACGATCATGGCCAAGCTTTATCCTTTTCTGTAGAGAGTCTGTTCAGGCTTGACAAAGTGGATGCCTTGGACACAGCTGAGACTCAAAGGACAACAATTCTTGTTAAAGATAGAGCAGCCTCAAGGTCATTCAGGACAAGAAGGTGGAAATCTTCTAAAGCAATCCTCTGCTTTGTGTGCTGTTGGCATCTAGGTATCTGTTGGGGGGCGGGGCTATGTCACATTATTGCCGTGTGTTCAGCAGCTTCCAGAAGTCCAGAGGTTACACATTTGGAGTAGGTTTCAACCTTCCTGTTAGATACACCATATGATCTGCTGTGTTTGTCATTATGGTTGGTGGCCTCAATGGTGGTAACACATAAGTTGTGGCTGCATTCTTGGGCAGTAGCCACCAGTTCAAAATCCCCTCTCAGCAAGCTCCCATTTAAGGGGAAAAGTTTGTTTGGCAAAGATCTAGAAAAGCTTGTCAAGGATCTGGAGGAGGCTAACCTTTAGTGGCTGCCTGAAGACAGGACCAGATCAACAGATCAAACAGCCCAGCATTGGTCTCATTTTAAAAACACATGCATGATCATGTAAGCCTTTCAGTCTGGTTGTTTCTGGGAGAAAGACTCAAGCCCTTTCATAGATTTAAGAAGATGAGGAATGGTGGGATTCCTATTTCAGGAGGGGCCCGTATATGCCAATGAGATACAGCAGGTTCATGCTGGGCAATACCCATGGTGGAGAGGGATCCTCCATTTGTTTTCTCCAGCTTGGTATCCATGGAGTAATCTGCAAAGGCTATTCCCTGGAGTGTACTTTAGTGCCCCCTTGTGGCCCGGCGCTCAAGTGCCAAGTAGTGGAGGTGATATTTACAGGGTTTCTTTAGCTGGCGGCAGTGACCCCCATTATTTACAGGGTTTCTTTAGCTGGCGGCAGTGACCCCCATTCCAGGGGAGGAGCAGGGCCAGGGATACTACTTTATCTATTTTGTGGTTCCAGAGAGGGACAGATCATTCAGATCCATCCTTCACCTCAAAGGAGTTGGCGTTGTTTGTGAGTCTCATGTTTCCATATGTGTCAAAACATTTTGTGAGGCTAATATTTATGCACAGAACCAGCACTTTTGTTTTCTTCACACATGCACACAGTTAGGCAGAATCTTTGCATGCATGTGTCAGGCAGACTCCTCCCAATATGTGCACAAATTCAATGTGCATAAAATTTCCATCTCATTAGCTTGCAGCATCGCCACAGTATATCCTATATAATAATTCTCACCTCCAACGTTCTGTGCCTGGGACCGTGGCTCCCTAGGCTGGAGGTGGTCTGCTAGGCAGACACGCACTGACGTCACTGACGTCATGACAGCTGATTCCAAGGCAAGGGGAGGAGTAGGGAAACGCGCAGCGTGCTTACCTACTCCTCCCCCTGCCTCGGAATCATCTGTCACCCCCCCGCGCTACGGCCCCCTCGACCCCCCCCCTCCGTGAACCTGTCGCCCCTCCCCCGGACTGCCGAAAACTGCCCCCCGCCGCCGTTGTGTACTACCTGTGCTGACGGGGGACCCAAACCCCCAACAGCCGAAGTGTTGTTGTGCCCTTCGCATTCCTTCCTCATCTTCTCTGGAAGTTCCTCTGCGTGCGTCTGACATCAGACACATGCAGAGGAACTTCCAGAGAAGATGAGGAAGAAACGCGAAGGGCACAACAACACTTCGGCTGTCGGGGGTTTGGGTCCCCCGTCAGCACAGGTAGTACACAACAGCGGTGGGGGGCGGTTTTCGGCGGTCCGGGGTGGGGAGGCGACAGGTTCGCCGAAGGGGGGGGGGCGAGGGGGCCGTAGCGTGGGGGGGGGGGGGGGGAGGAATTGCCTGCCTAGGGCCCGTTTCCTTGCCTTCAGAAATGGGCCTTTTTTACTAGTTTTATCAATATTTTCACAGTAGAAGTTGTATGCTCAGCCATTAGCTCATGACTGTACCATGTGGCTTTCTGCATCGGCCTCTGTGTGAAGTAACACAGAAGCCTGGAAATGGACACTCAGAAGCTTACCATACCAACACCAAATCCAAAAGCTAAAACTGTACCATAGTAAGCTATGAGAAGTGCCCACTGCAAATATCCTAGAACATCAATACACCTTCTCCCAACTCAACCCCCCAGCATCTGCCAGTCAGCCCCCTTTTCTCATTCCTACATCTGACAATTAGCCCCCTTCTTCCAGCTCCAGCATTAGACCCTTCTTTTAACATGGTACCCCCTTGACTCCAATTCTCATCCCCGCTATCTGTTCAATTGCCCCTTTCTCCAGCCTCCTTGACTCTCTGCCACCCCAGTCTAGCATCTCCCATCTGTCTTCTATTACTGCTTTCTGTATCCAGCATCTCTCTCTCTTCTCTGTCCCTCCCCAACATGGTCCAGCATTTTTCCTCTCCTCCCCCAGTATTCCAAAATCTGCTATCTCTCTCCTCTTCTCCCTCTCTTGCCTTCCCCTAGTTCACTCCTTCCCTCAAACCTCATTTACTCTTGTTGCGGTCACAAGTATCTACAGTAAAATGAAGCAGAATGAAACACAGAGCTTTGCGTTGAAGCACTCTGCAAGGTTTTGTTGGTCCCATCCCTTCAGCAGCAGGAAATGCACATCAGAGGGCAGTACTAGCAGAGAAAGAGGGGGAGATACTGAATGTGAGGGGGCAGAGGCCAGAGCCATAGAGATGGCTTGTTTATTTCCCTCCACTGCTGTTTGCTTAAGGAAGCAACATAACAGTGATGACCTATATCAACAAGCAGGGAGGCACAAGTTCTGTAGTATGGCACAGAAGATAGACCTTCTGTTCTGGTGGGTAGAGTAACACCCAAAGGCAATTTTGGCAGCCCACATAGTCAGCATGGAGAACATTCAGCTGGGTTTCTCAGCAGGTAAATGGGAGCTGAGTGCTGAGGACTTCCAGCTCATCACAGAGTGATGGGGCACGCCACATTTCAGTGATAGACTGATAGTGATACATGAGAACACTAAGATCCCCATTTCTTCAGTCAGTGGAGGAAGCAAAAGTCCTGCAGGTTAAAGCATTCTTCCAGGCCTGGCTTCACCAGGGTCTCTTCTACATCTTTCCACTATAGCCTCTGATCAGGCAGTTCCTTGGGAAGATAATCACCCTCTCTGGTCCTGCTGGTGGCCTCAGAGTGGCCCAGGTTGCCTTGGAATATAAATCCAATGAATCTAGTAGTGGAGTCCTCGCTCCCTGTTGGATGGATGACCTGGATTCCCTTTTAGCTTTTGATCTGGCCCTTGAGAGGCAGTGACTGAGTAGAAAAGGTTATTCCTCCTCTCTAGTTTTGACCCTACTGAAGGCTTGTAGCTGTTAAATATAGGATCGCACAACACCTTAGGGTAGGCAGGAATGAAGCTCCCCTCATTGATCATTGGGCATGATACCAAAGATTTACAATTTGTAGTTTTACGACGAATACTTTTGAAACGAGTGGTCCTCTTACAGAGTGAGCAGCAACTTATTTTTAGGTGGAATACCATAGAACCTCATGGACTTAATAAGGAGGTTGAATGGGCACATGTGTGATGTTTGCATTCAGTATATATTGCATCATCTTCGCTCTCAATTCCACAATAGCTTGGGGTGCTGGGTTTGGCACCCTGGGGTTGGAGTCGCTAGCCCGGTGGATACAGTGGAAGTGTTTTTGTTACATTTATTGGTAAAATATTGTTATTATTGTTTTTAATGAGTTTGGGTATTAATTCATGGTTTGAGTGATTGGATGTTTATTGGGATTTGTTCTAGTTCTAGTCTCCTGAAGTGGCTAATGGAGTGAAACTGTCAGGTTCTCAGGTTCAGAGCCCGCGGGGACGGGCTCTGGGGCAAACGTGAGCCCTTGGGCTGCTGATGAGGAGCGACAGCAGCAGGCAAAATGCACCAACCAACACTGGGCTAGCACACTGGCACAGGCAAGGACTGCAGATGCAGACAAGCGAGCCGGAACACACAGACTGGAACACACTGGACTGGAACCCACTGGACCGGAACACACTGGACTGGAGTACACCGGACTGGAACATACTGGACTGGAACACACCAGACCGGAGCACACCGGACTGGAACACACCGGACCGGAACACACCGGACTGGAGCACACCGGACTGGTCCGCACTGGACTGGAACACACCAGACTGGAACACACTGGACCGGAACACACTAGATTGGAGTACACCGGACTGGTCCGCACTGCTTCACCTGCATTTAGCCACTGTCCCCCAGGAGTTGAGGCCCTGGGTTCAAGTGGCTGGCAGGACTTACCGGATGCAGGAGAACACAGGGGCTGGGATACTAGAACAAGCTTGACAGTACCAGGACCAGGAATGGGACTAGGGCTGAGGGACCACCTCAGACCCTGGAATACCACGCAAGCTTGCACAAACCAGGAACACAGGGCCAAGACAAAATGGAAGTGCTCCCAAGCACCAAAAGGAAAGGCAGGGAAGCCCCCAGGGGAAAGTAGGGAAACCCAGCAATACAGAAGTGTTCCTAAGCAGTCCACTAACAGAAGTGCTCCTAAGCATCATGGACTAGATATAGGAGATCCATTGCAGAATGTCACTGGTCACTCAGTAGTTTAAGCCATAGGTCATGTTTAACTATTTTTTTTCTCTCCTTGCCTTTTCTTCCTTTACAGAGACATTTCACACAAATGGACCATGAGAAAAGCTTGATTAAGCGAAGGTCCCGGATGGTTATGGTAAGGATAGAGGAAGTGAGTGTCCCATTCCCTTCTCCCCTTCTCCCTGCCATTAATTATGTACCTCCCCTTGCCTTAGAAAATAACAAGGTTGTTATTTGAACTTTGGTGCAGATTTGTTTCAGTCCTGCTGACATACCAGAGCTTTCTGGGATTTGTAATTCCGTTTCTCCAAATAAAGTTTTTTCACAGTCTTCTGTTTGCTTAGTTTTCACTCTGAGAAAATCACAGGCAGTCTTCTAAGCAATTCTATAGGCAATTTTTACCCCATCTGTCTAGCCCCCTCCTATCAGCCTCCCTGATAGTCTGTGTATTTCTCCTGTCACACTGTCCCTTTGCCTCCTTTCCTTGTAGAGGAAGCTCCATGAAATAATCAGAGGGGTGGCGGCATTTCTGAATCACCTAACAGTGAGTTATGCTTGTAAAAGTTTTAAACAAAATGAATCATCTCTCAGGTGTACTGTTGAAAATGTCTTGGAATAGCCAGTGGAGTCTATAGAATTTAATTACGTGGGTGGGCATAAGTTTCCAGCACAGTAGCCAACAATGTATGGCTACTGAATTCTGACACGTGCTTAAAATACTGCTGTTGTGGTCGTAAATTGTCGTTTCTTTTCAACTAGTCCAAAAAGAAACACAAAGGGCTCTCAAGAATGGAACAAGTACTCTTTTATTGATGACCCGACACGGGCCGTATTTCGGCGTAACCTAATGCCTGCCTCAGGGGTCAATGCAACAGAGCAACACTAAATACTTTTGGCATGTTTTCGTGGTGTCCAGCTTCACACTAGGAATTATTTCCGCTTTCAGTAAGTTTGGATTATTAATTTGATGATTTACTGAAATGTGAGCAACTACTCAAATTTTAGCATTGCTTTGTTGAATTGACCTCTGAGGCAGGAGTTAAGTTATGCCGAAACACGGCCCCTGTCAGGTCATCAATAAAAGAGTACTTGTTCCATTCTTGAGAGCCATGGGCGTAGACTGGGGGGGGCGAGGGGGGGCAATGCCCCCCCAAACAACGAAGATGACGAAAACAACTTAATCTTCTTTCCCGCAGCGGCGAACGGGCAAGCGTAAAAACAGCAAGCAAGCGCAGCCAGGCTCAAGTACTCCGTCCTTCGCTTTCTGAATCCTGACCTCTCAGCGTCCCGCCCGAAAGGAAATGACATCAGAGGAAGGTGGGACGCTGAGAGGTCAGGATTCAGAAAGCGAAGGACGGAGTACTTGAGCCTGGCTGCGCTTGCTTGCTGTTTTTACGCTTGTCCATTCGCCGCTGCTAGAGAAGAGAAGCATTTATTTAAAAGTAGATGGGGTGGGGGGTGGAGAGGAGAGCTGCTGTATTGGTGCGGGTGAGAGAGAAGGAAGCTGGTCGATGGATGGAGTATTTGAGAGAGAGGGAGCTGCTGGATTGCAAGTGCTGGTGGGGAGGCTTGAGAGAGAGGAGAGTTATTGGAATGGGGGGGTGGTTGTTTGAATCACAGGGGCAGGAGGGGTTAAGAGAGGGGGAACTGCTGGATCACACAGGCTGGGAGTGATTGAGATAGGGGAAGCTGCTGGATTACAGGCACCTGGGGGGTTGAGAAAGAGGAGAACTGTCGAATTGGAGGGGGTCAGAGAGAGGGAAGCTGCCAGATCAGTGGGGGGGGGGGGGGGGTGAAAGGGGAGAAGCTGTTGGACTAGGGAGGTTGAATGAGCTGAATCACAAGGCTGGGGGGGGGGGGGGAGTTGAGAGAGAGAAGGCCTGCAGAATCAGGAGGTGAGAGGGAGAAGGGTGAGCTGCTGGACAATAGGAGGACAGTTAAGAGAGAGGCCAGCTGCCAAACTGCAGAGGAGGGGATGCTTGAAAGAGAGGGAACTGCAAATTAAGCATACATATCATTTGCGAATAGAGAAACTAAATGATCAGACAACAAAGGTAGAAAAAAGTATTTTATTCAGAATTTATTAACTGAAATATGTCAGCTTTTTGAAATGTGCATCTGTGATATTTTGTCTGTAAATTTCAATTCCTTCCTCCATAGTAGCATATTAATTTGCATATGCATATATGCAAATGAATATGCTAATATGCTCCGCCCCATCCTTTGCCCCCCCAAATGAAACAGTCAAACTACGCCTATGCTTGAGAGCCCTATGTGCTTCTTTTTAGACTGCTTGTGCTGTGTACATAGGCGCCCGGTATAAGAGGCTTGGACAGGCTAAGCCTCCCCTGCTGTGCTCTGAGGGGTTTAAATTGTTGATTTACCTCCATCCTCCCCAGCAGTAAGGTAAACAAACCATAAACCAATTTCTACAACTGCTTACAAAAGGCTAGAGGGCTTTCACTGCAGCTCCTGCTGTGAGGATGGAGGTGTCCTGTGTTGCCAGGGAGATATTTAAGGAGGATGACTTCCTGACCTGCACTGAGGACAGATAGCAACAGAATCGGATACTGGGCCAGCATGATCAGAAAAAGTCACCAGACAACAGAGGTAGAAAAGATCATTTTATTTTCATTGTAGTGTTTGGAATATGTCCACTTTGAGAATCAGGTGCTCAACATTAAAAGTTTATATTTATTTACTTATTTATGGCATTTTATCCCACATTAAACATTAATTAGGGTGTTTTGTGGCTCTACATGAGAATTGTGATGATATGATCCCTTGTTTCATATTGTTGACAGTCTGCAGTTTCCGTATGGGTGGTATATTGGTGTATTAGGTTCTGCCCAGTGTAATATTTATGGTACAGTAAGGTTCTGAGTGTGTTTTTGCACAAAGTTGTGCATAGTGTTTTGCAGTTGAGCGATTGTGCTTAAAATATGTTTTGAGCAACCACTTTATTCTTTGACATATGATACATATCTAATATCTAAATTTAATAAAAGGTATTGTGACTTTTATTTATTTATTTTTTCTGTGTGTTATCAGACAATTATGGATTTAAGCTCCACCCCTAGCCACGCCCCCTTTAGCCTCCCCAAACAGTTGGGCCACCGACCGCCTATGGCTGTGTACTTTCATCTTCTCCGTTGCATGTTTTTTTTCAACTAATCATATTACTCAGATTCCATTCCAATCAATTTCCAGTTTGGTGGCGTTATCTAACCCAGGCCCTGTGTTATTTGGGTGCAGAGTAGCTGGCCCTGGCAGGCTGATCATTCTTAAAATGGTATAACTGGAGGAAGGGACCCTATCTGCAGAAAGCCTACAGTGAAAATAAATGAAGTGATGAATGTTGCAGATATGGTATATCAGAGCTAGGCAAATTAGAATATTGGCTTTTTTGGGTTGATGACTAAATTCAGAACCAGCCCTCTGTGGTGGCAGTTTTATATGAACAATAAACCCATATAGAGAGCCATTCTATAACAGCGTGCCTATATTTAGATGACTATTCTATAAAGGAAAGTAGGCAGTAGCATAGGCAGAAAATTTTAAGGGGGGTACCTTAAAATCACCTCGCTCCACTCCACCCGGGCAGCAGCAATGGCACTCATAGACTGCCTGTAGCCTGCACTGGGGCTTTCTCTGTGAACTGTCCTGCCCTTCACAAAACAGGAAGTTATGCCAGAAGGGGCGGGACCGTTCACAGAGAAAATCCCGGTGCAAGCCATAGGCAGCCTATGATTGCCGCTGCCTGGACAAAGACTGGGGGAAGATGATTTTTAGTCACGGGCAGGGATGTGTATGCAACACACGCATCTGGAATAAATACGCCAATGAAAGCAGGTGCCTACTTTCCTTTATATGTTTGTTTTCTTATTTAGATATTTGATAACCCACCAATTCTGAAACAGGTTTCAGCGGTTTACGATCCAATAAAAACAATGTAAAAGAAAGGAACGCCATAATAAATAAGACAGAGTACACAACCATACAACACATATTCTAAGGCTAAAACTAAAACCAGAGCTAAGGACTGAATCCTACATTCTCTCGACTGCTGAGGCAGTGGAGACCCAACTGGCCTTGCTGTGGATGTGCTTACTTGAATCCCAATGCCAATTCAAACAAGTGGGCTTTAAGGACAGATTTAAATTTAGGAAAAGATAATTCTGATCACAGAGAAAGAGAGCTAAAAAGAAATAAGCTGAACGGTGAGTAGCTTGATAGTGAGCATTCCTAGGAGATGGAAGTACCAGGCGATGGGAATCTAAGGAATGCAGTGAATGCGAGGGAGTGTAAGGAATGATGACAGAACAAAGATATAGAGGGGAACTCAAATGCATCAATCTGTGAGCCAAGCATAGAACCTTTAACCAACATCTGTAATGGACAGGCAACTAGTGTAATTGAATAAGAAGTGGGGAAGGATGATCCAAATGTTTAGCATGACAGAGAAAACTAGCAGCCGAATTGTGAAGGGTCTGAAGACGGTGAAGAAGGTAAGGATGTATCCCACAATAAACAGTATTACAGTAGTCTACAAGTGTGAATAAGTGTATGAAGTGCAGGGAAGTCAAGAAACCTTCTAATTGAACAAATTTGATACAGCCAGTAAAAACATTTTTTGATAATCTGAGAAACCTGATTTTGGAATATCAAATTAGAATCAAACATGACTCCAAGATAATGAAACGTATTCACAGGGGTAACCAAAATATTAAAGAAATTAAGCAGAATAGATGGAGCAGGCAGTGGACCAGTCACCCAACATACCATTGTCTTCGTGGGATTAAGGACCGTCTTGTGAAGAGAAAGCCAATTGGAGAGAACAAAAAGATAGGATTGCAAATGAGATAAGTCAGGTGAAGAGGCAAACAGGAAAGATCAAAAGAATATCATCTGTATACATGAAAAATTTGACATTCTGATCTTGATAAGAAAGGCCAGAGAAAAATGTTAAATAAAAGTGGGGGGAAAGAACAGAACCTCGGGGGACACCACAGTGCAAGGGTCTGGGAGTGGAGGTGGAAGGTACAATAGAAACCAAAAAACTCCTAACAGAAAGAAAGGAAGTGAACCAGCTTTTGTGTGGGGAAATCTTGCCTGACCAATTTACTTCAGTTCTTTGAAGGAGTAAACAAACACGTGGACAAAGGAGAGCCGGTTGATATTGTGTATCTGGATTTTCAAAAGGCGTTTGACAAGGTACCTCATGAAAGGCTACAGAGGAAATTGGAGGGCCATGGAATAGCAGGAAATGTCCTATTGTGGATTAAAAACTGGTTGAAGGATAGGAAACAGAGAGTGGGATTAAATGGGCAGTATTCACAATGGAGAAGGGTAGCTAGTGGGGTTCCCCAGGGGTCTGTGCTAGGACCGCTGCTTTTTAATATATTTATAAATGATTTAGAAATGGGAGTAACTAGCGAGGTAATTAAATTTGCTGATGACACAAAGTTATTCAAAGTCGTTAACTCGCAACAGGATTGTGAAAAATTACAGAAGGACCTTACGAAACTGGGAGACTGGGCGGCTAAATGGCAGATGACGTTTAATGTGAGCAAGTGCAAGGTGATGCATGTGGGAAAAAAGAACCCGAATTATAGCTACATCATGCAAGGTTCCACGTTAGGAGTTACGGACCAAGAAAGGGATCTGGGTGTGGTCGTCGATAATACACTGAAACCTTCTGCTCAGTGTGCTGCTGCGGCTAGGAAAGCAAATAGAATGTTGGGTATTCTTAGGAAAGGTATGGAAAACAGGTGTGAGGATGTTATAATGCCTTTGTATCGCTCCATGGTGCGACTGCACCTTGAGTGTTGTGTTCAATTCTGGTCGCCGCATCTCAAGAAAGATATAATACAATTGGAAAAGGTGCAGCAAAGGGCTACTAAAATGATAGCGGGGATGGGATGACTTCCCTATGAAGAAAGACTAAGGAGGCTAGGGCTTTTCAGCTTGGAGAAGAGACGGCTGAGAGGAGACATGATAGAGGTATATAAAATAATGAGTGGAGTGGAACAGGTGGATGTGAAGCGTCTGTTCACGCTTTCCAAACATACTAGGACTAGGGGGCATGCGATGAAACTACAGTGTAGTAAATTTAAAACAAATTGGAGGAAATGTTTCTTCACCTAACACATAATTAAACTCTGGAATTCGTTGCCGGAGAACGTGGTGAAGGTGGTTAGCTTGGCAGCCCCTCCTTACCTCTCCTTACCTCTCTACCCTCATCTCCCCTTACGTTCCTACCCGCAACCTCCGCTCGCAAGACAAATCCCTCCTTTCAGTACCCTTCTCCACCACCGCCAACTCCAGGCTCCGCCCTTTCTGCCTCGCCTCACCCCACGCCTGGAACAAACTCCCTGAGCCCATACGCCAGGCCCCCTCCCTGCCCCCTCCCTGCCCATCTTCAAATCCTTGCTCAAAGCCCACCTCTTCAATGTCGCCTTCGGCACCTAACCACTATACTCTATTCAGGAAGTCTAGACTGCCCCAACTTGACATTTCGTCCTTTAGATTGTAAGCTCCTTTGAGCAGGGGCTGTCCTTCTTTGTTAAACTGTACAGCGCTGCGTAACCCTAGTAGCACTCTAGAAATGTTAAGTAGTAGTAGTAGTAGACGGTTTCCTAATGGACAAGTCCATAAACCACTACTAAATGGACTTGGGAAAAATCCACAATTCCAGGAATAACATATATAGAATGTTGGTACATTTGGGATGCTTGCCAGGTGCCCTTGGACTGGATTGGCTGCTGTCGTGGACAGGATGCTGGGCTCGATGGGCTTTTGGTCTTTTCCCAATGTGGCATTACTTATGTACCTAGCTAAGAACAGTACCAGAAATCTCAATTGACTGAAGCTGAGACAAAAGAAGAGAATGATCCACAAGATCGAACGTCACAGAAAAATCAAGAGATACTAGAAGGACAACCATCCCAGTATCCAGAAATGAGTGGAGCTCACTATTCAAAAGCTATTACTATGGTTTCAGTGCTTCGTTTAGCATGGAACTCTGTCTGTCTGGGATGAAGAACCCAATGCTGATCGGTAAACTGTAGCAACAGACTAAAAACCACTATCTCTGTGACTTTAGAAAGAACATTAAGGTTAGAAATAGGTTGTAGTGTTCTGGAAGTGAAGGATCAAGTGTAGGATTTTTTAGGATAGGCTTAACAACTGCCTTTTTGCACAATGAATATACCAGACCAGAAGAAAAACTAAGGTTAACCAAATGTAAGATCAGCAGAAGAAGGCCATGCCTAATCGATCTTAATAAGGATCAAGTAGAGAAGTGGTAAGATGCATAGAAGAAATCAGTATAGACAGTTGGGTCAGAGACGGCTGAGAGAAGAAAGACCATGTATTGGTTACGGCTACACAAGGGGAGCAATGCGAAGAGACAGAAATTAGAGGCTGAGAGAGAGTTGAGGCCCGAAGGGTGGAAACCTTATCAGAAAAATAAGAGGCTAATCGGTCTGCATCAGATGAAGTCAAGGACTGTGCTGGAGAACCAGAGCTAGTAAGTCGTGACACAATAGAAAACAAAGACCTAGTACAGTTATTAAATTTGACCAGTTGCTTGGAGAAGTATGATTTTTTGCAAGTTTAACTTGAGATGAATAATAGGAACAAGCGGACTTATACACTGTCAGAGATTGGGGGGGGGGGGGGGGGGGAGGATGAAATTTATGGCAAATGCATTCTGCACGGCACATTTGGTGCTGTAAAAGGAAGAGACCCTTATGATGCCAGGGATTATGGCCTGTATTGCTGGTAGAAAATGGTCAAGGAGAGGCTTTAAAAGAAGAAGAGCAAAAATCCAACAAACAGTTGTGCTCTCAAAGTCCATATCCAAGAACGTACCCGACAGGAGTGTAGATAACAGGGGATGAGAGGTCAGGTAATATCTGGAAAAATGGGGAAGCTGCGATGGACAGAGGAAAAGATGATCCGACCCTGTTAAGGCTAGGGGAGACAAAAACCTAAGTGAAGCAGAATGAATACTAGCATAAGCTGGAAAATATGCGCCTGTAAGTTAGGCATGTGCTGATAGTAAGTGCTTGTGCCTAAATGCTGGACATAAGCACGTAACTTATAGCATTTTATAAGTTATGCATGTGTGACTTTTGCCCCTATGTACGCCTACCTGTAAAGTATGTAGGTTCGCCATCACTGGGCTAGATTCTATATATGTCGCCTGGTTTATAGAATATGCCTAGCCAGTTTATAGACTACACCTAGTGGCCATGCCTGCACCTAACTCTAGGCGCATCCATTTATACCAAGTAAAACTTGGGTGTAAATGCCGGCACCTAAGTTAGGTGCGGAGCAGACGTATTCTATAACTGTGCGCGTAGATTTTCGGAATGCCCATGGTCTGCCCATTCCGTGCCCATGGCCACACCCCTTTTTGGCAGCATGCACTAGGACTTTTGTGCACCACTTTACAGAATGCACCTTGCAAGTTGTGGGCGTAAATTCTAATTAATGCCAGTTAGTATCAATAATTGCTTGTTAAGTGGCAATTATCAGTGCTGATTGGTTTGCTAAGTAATTAAATTGCATGCACAAATCCAGAATACAACCGGATTTGCGTGTGGAATTTTGGTCACTTTATATAGAATCGGGAAATATGAGGAAAGCAGACAAAAATAATGCTTTGTACCTGTGAAAAGAAAATTAATTTTGTAAACATTTGGGATGGGGTTGCAGGTAGAGGAGATATCTGAATAAGAAGAAAAAGAAGAGGGGATGATCTCACAAAGAGAGAGGTGGGTATGAAATTCTGGATATCTCCAGGTGATTTGCAATGTACAGGGCACTTTGAGATCACATGTGTGATGCATTAGATTTTTAAAGGGAAATCACATGCATTGTTTCCCTTTCAAAATTAGCAGCCACAGGGTACACAAGTTAAAAGTGCTCACCTGCTATTTTGCTATTTGTGCGGGGAGCCCAAGCAAAGAGTACCTTTGAGAATCCCACGCTTTCTTCCCATGACCTGAACACACCCTTGCTAGTGCCTCTTTTCAACCTTACTTGAATTATGAACCCTAGAGATGACCACGTGAACCACTTTATTCTTTGACATATGATACATATCTAATATCTATATTTAATAAAAGGTATTAATTGTGACGTTTTATTTTTTTTTTTTTTTCTGTGTGTTATCAGACAATTATGGATTTAAGCTCTACCCCTGGCCCCACCCCTAACCCCGCCCCCTTTAGCCTCCCCAAACAGTTGGGCCACCGACTGCCTATGGCCGTGCAGTAAGTGAACCACTTGCCATCAGCCATTTTAGGGGAGGGGGGAGCACTTACTGTAATAAGGGATCCGGCGGTAACCAGGCAGCGTGCGGCACTGCCCAATTACTGCCAGCTAAGCACCGGCGCTACAAAAATAGAAAATATTTTTGTAGCGCCGAAATGGTGCACCCTGGGGGTCCTGGTTTGGTTGTAGATGTAGCCCAGGTCAACCTTCACCCGGGGGGTGGGAATTTCCACTGGTCTCCTGTATGGTATCAGGTAGAATAATGGAAAAGTGACATCCCAGGAAAGCAATAGGCCATCCTGGGGGGGGGGGGGGGGGGGCACTGCAGTGGACTTCGTAAAATGCTCCCAGGTACACATCTGGCCATTGCACCCTTACCTTGTCTGCTAAGCCCCCCAAAACCCACTACCCCCAACTGTACACCACTACCATAGCCCTTACGGGTGAAGGGGGCACCTATATGTGGGTACAGTGGGTTTCTGGTGAGTTTTGGAGGGCTCACAGTTTCCTCCACAAGTGTAAGGGGGGTAGGAGCCTGGGCCCACCTGTCTGCAGTGCACTGCACCCACCACGAGACTACTTCAGAGATCTGCATGCTATTCGGATGGACCTGAGTATAACATCTGAGGGTGGCACAGAGGCTGGCAAGTAATGTTTTTCATCACTTTTTTGGGGGGGTGGGAGGGGGTTAGTGACCACTGGGGGAATAAGAGGAGGTCATTCCTGATTCCCTCCAGTGGTCATCTGGTTATTTAGGGCACCTTTTTGTGCCTTATTCGTTATAAAAACAGGTCTAGCTCAAAACATCTACGTTTTAGTCCTGGATGTTTTTGTTTTGCTCCATTATAACTGTAAAACGAACGCCCAAGTTCTGCCCTGAACACGCCCCTGGCACTCCCTCTTGAGATTTGGACGCACTTCTGAAGGACTTCCAAGAAAAACGTCTAAAAATAGGTTTTGAAAATGCTGCTTTGGGAGAAGGGTGTGGGATGGGGATTCTCAGTTGGGGGGAGGGGGTAAGGGGGACTCAGATGGGAGAAGGGTGTGGGATGGGGGTTCTCAGTTGGGGGAAGGGGGTAAGGGGGACTCAGATGGGAGAAGGGTGTGGGATGGGGGTTCTCAGTTGGGGGAAGGGGGTAAGGGGGACTCAGATGGGAGAAGGGTGTGGGATGGGGGTTCTCAGTTGGGGGGAGGGGGTAAGGGGGACTCAGATGGGAGAAGGGTGTGGGATGGGGGTTCTCAGATGGGAGAAGGGGGCTGGAACTGGGGTTTGAGAAGGGGCCATATGGGAAATAGGGGCCATGCATGGGGCTGGTGGGAAAATGGGGCATGCATGGGTCAGGTGGGAGAATGGTTCTGGGGCTGAAAAGGGGGGCTCTAATACAAGGCATGTGGATGAAGGGGGCTGGAACTGGGGGCTGAAAAGGAGGGTAGGTGGGATAAGGGGGCTAGTACTGGGACTGGAGGCGGAAAAGGGGCAGGGGCTGAAACTGTGGGTACTGGGGGCTGAAAAGGAGGTAGGGAGAAGTGGCTGGGGCTGAAGCTTGGGACTGGTGAGAGAAAAGGGCTGGGAACTGAGGTTGAAACTGGGGGCTGAAAAGGGGACAGGGAGGAGTGGTTGGGGGCTGAAGCTCGGGACTGGTGGGAGAAAAGGGCTGGGGCTGAAATGGGGGACTGGTGGGATAGTGGGGCTGGAACTGGGGGCTGAAAAAAGGGGCAGAGAGAGGGGCAGATCCTAGATGGAAGGGGGAGCGAGAAGGAGGGCAGACCCGGATGGATGGGAGAGGGAGGGCAAATGGTGGATTGAAGGGGCAGAGAGAAGGGGAAGACAGTGGATGGAAGGGATAGAAAGGGCAGACAGTGAATGGAAGGGGCAGAGATAGAGGGCAGATGTGCACGGAAGGGGCAGGGAGAGAGGGCAGACATTGGATGGAGGGGACAGCAGAGAGGGCAGACACTGGATGGCAGAGAGAGAGTGAAGACAGATGCTGGATGGAAGGAAGACAGTGAAAAGTACATAAGTACATAAGTAGTGCCATACTGGGAAAGACCAAAGGTCCATCTAGCCCAGCATCCTGTCACCGACAGTGGCCAATCCAGGTCAAGGGCACCTGGCACGCTCCCCCAACGTAAAAACATTCCAGACAAGTTATACCTAAAAATGCGGAATTTTTCCAAAAGAAGATGAGGAAAGCAGAAACCAGAGACGACAAACTGTAAATAAAATATATATTTTTATTTTTTTGCTTTAGGATATTAGTATTGTAGCTGTGTTAATAAATGTTTATAATAGAACATATAAATAAGGTAATCTTTTTATTGGACTAATTTTAATACATTTAGACAAACTTTCGGAGAACAAAGCCCCCTTCCTCAGGTCAGGATAGGATACTGTAACAGCTCTATACTGTATTGACCTGAGGACGGAGGTTTTGGCCTCTGAAAGCTAAATGTATTAGTCCAATAAAATGGTATTATTTTATTTTCTATATTTGTTTTATTTCTATTTGCTAATTTGTAAAGTGGTGATTGGTATTTGTTAGTTTTTTTTCAAATTTACATCTGTTGTCTTTATATTTTGCACAGTACTAGGGGACATTTTCTGTTTCTGTGGTGTTGTATGCAGAGTCTGGCATCTTGGGGGTTCAGTTTAATTTTTGTCTAAATAGAAAGTTTAAATATTACTACTTATTTTATAGTGGATTAGGGTGTATCTGTGTTTGTGAAAAAGACATGGTTTTCAGTTGGCATTGACTGTGCAGGATCGACAAGCCCTGGAGCTGGGGGCCTTGGAGCTCGGAGGGAGGGGTGGCCGGCTCTGGAGCTAGGGTGGGGGCGGAGCTAGGGTGGGGCGGAGTTAGGTGGGGCGGGGCTAGGGTGGGGCCCCGTCAAATTGGTCTGCATAGGGCCCCGCACTTGCTAAGACCGGCCCTGTGGGGGAGTCTGGGGAGGTCATCCCCAATTCCCTCCAGTGGTCATCTGGGCAGTTGGGGCACTTTTTTGGGACTTGTTCGTGAAAAAAAAGGGTCCAAAAAAAGTGACCCAAAATCGCGGTCAAACGCCTTTTTTTTCGATTATCAGCTAAAGACGCCCATCTCTCCTCGGCTGATAACCACGCCCCAGTTCCGCCTCCACCACGCCTCCGACACGCCCCCGTCAACTTTATTCGTTTCCGCGATGGAGTGCAGTTGGAAACGCCCAAAATCGGCTTTCGATTATACCGATTTGGGCGCCTTTGCGAGATAAACGTCTATCATCCGATTTAGGTCGCACTATAGGCATTTTTCTCTTTCGAAAATAAGCAGGAAAATCATCTACGGCGAAGCTCCGAGATACATGACAGAGCTCATAGACCTACCACTCAGAAACATAATTAAATCAACAAGAACATACCTAAATCTCCACTACCCAAGCTGCAAAGGACTCAAATATAAATCAACTTATGCACTACCAAAAGCCGTGAAAACAACATATAACCACCTAAACTTCAGGAAATCACTAAAAACTAACTTATTCAAAAAGGCATACCCTACTGACCCAACTTAAATGCCTGTACCCTGCTACACAAGGAAACTTAAGCTAGTAATGGACATAACGCAACTCTTCCTCTCTATGATTCCCAAATGTGTCTGTGACCCATGAACCTTTTTCCACCATAATATCATTTTGTATTTGTTCCTTACCGGCATGGCGAACACCTTACGGTACTATGTAAGCCACATTGAGCCTGCAAATAGGTGGGAAAATGTGGGATACAAATGCAACAAATAAATAAATAAATAATCTCCAAATGTCTTATTTTTACATCTTGATTCCAATTCCATACATCTGCTCAAATATTCTAGATATACAATGGGAGCTTTTTCTCCTGATTTGGGGAAAAAATGGTACTGCTATTTTTTTTCAAATCTTCCCTGCCCATAACAACTATATCGAGAAGGCAGATGGTCTTACATGGAATTAAAATGGGGTTCTACTCTACTCTTGTGCTGTATTTACACTCCTAACAATGATAATCCTCAATTTTTCAATTCTTTAGCTGATCCTTTGGTAAAATTTTCTATTATCCCTGTTATAATAGGAGGAGATTTTATTTTAACTATAAATCCTATGTTAGACAGAAAATCTTCCTGTGTGGCCCCCACATCTAAAAGCACCTGGGGCCGTGTTTACTAAGCCGCGTTATAGGTGCATTAACGTTTTTAATGTGTGTTAACCATATACACATCTACAATATCCCTATAGGTGCCTACATGGTTAGCGTGCACTCTAATTGTAGGCACATTACACTAACACACCTTAGTAAACAGGGCCCCTAATGAAGGATCTGGAAAAGATACCACGTTAGTGTCTAATTATAGACCAATCTCTTTAATAAACCTAGTAAAATTTAGCATAACTTTTACTAAAATGTATGCTAAAATACTGGCTGTTATGAATGGCATTGTCCATCCAGACCAATGAGGGCTTATGAGTAATAGATTCACAAGTGACAATGCTAGATTATTCTGCTATTACTCCCTATCTAATATAATAATTCGCACCTCCAACGTTCTGAAGCTGACTCTATGGCAGCGTGGCAGTGAAGCCGTGTAGTGTTCGTAGGCTGCGTAATCGCACCGCCCTCAAGGGAACTCAGCACTTACTTCAGTTTTCCCTTCTCTGTCTCTGTCTCTCTGTCGCCCTTGCCGAAACAGGAAATGAGGGCGGGACCAGAGCTGAGAAACAGAGAAGGGAAAACTGAAGTAAGTGCCGAGCCTGTCCTCCACCCCTATCCCGCTCTCTGTTGGAGTCCCCCAGGGATTTGTCCTTGGACCCCTTCTTTTTTCAATCTACACCTCTTCCCTGGGCTCCCTGATCTCATCTCATGGCTTCCACTATCATCTTTATGCTGACGACACCCAGCTTTATCTCTCCACACCAGACATCACTGCGGAAACCCAGGCCAAAGTATCGGCCTGCTTATCCGACATTGCTGCCTGGATGTCCAACCGCCACCTGAAACTGAACATGGCCAAGACCGAACTTCTTGTCTTCCCACCCAAACCCAC
The DNA here is from genome assembly GCF_901765095.1 of Microcaecilia unicolor. Taxonomy (NCBI): domain Eukaryota; kingdom Metazoa; phylum Chordata; class Amphibia; order Gymnophiona; family Siphonopidae; genus Microcaecilia; species Microcaecilia unicolor. The sequence goes on from NC_044042.1 coordinate 97,881,335, forward strand.
TTCTCCTCTCCCTCCACTCTCTATCTCAGTTGATAACACCCTCATCGTCCCCGTCTTATCTGCCCGCAACCTCGGTGTCATCTTCGACTCCTCCCTTTCCTTCTCTGCGCATATCCAGCAGATAGCCAAGACCTGTCGCTTCTTCCTCTATAACATTAGCAAAATTCGCCGTTTCCTCTCTGAGCACACCACCTGAACTCTCATCCACTCTCTCATGACCTCACGCCTTGACTACTGCAACCTACTCCTCACTGGCCTCCCACTTAGCCATCTATCCCCCCTTCAGTCCATTCAGAACTCTGCTGCACATCTTATCTTCCGCCTGGACCGATATACTCATATCACCCCTCTCCTCAAGTCACTTCACTGGCTTCCGATCAGGTACCGCATACAGTTCAAGCTTCTCCTACTAACCTACAAATGCACTCGATCTGCAGCCCCTCATTACCTCTCTACCCTCATCTCCCCTTACATTCCTACCCGTAACCTCCGCTCTCAAGACAAATCCCTTCTTTCAGTACCCTTCTCCACCACCGCCAACTCCAGGCTCCACCCTTTCTGCCTCGCCTCACCCCATGCTTGGAACAAACTCCCTGAGCCCATACGCCAGGCCCCCTCCCTGCCCATCTTCAAATCATTGCTCAAAGTCCACCTCTTCAATGTCACCTTTGGCACCTAACCACCACACCTCTACTCAAGAAATCTAGACTGCACCAACTTGACATTTCATCCTTTAGATTGTAAGCTCCTTTGAGCAGGGACCGTCCTTCTTTGTTAATTTGTACAGCGCTGCGTAACCCTAGTAGCGCTCTAGAAATGTTAAATAGTAGTAGTAGTAATAAGTAGCGATGGGCTGTTAAACAAAAATGAGCAGAAAAACCCATGACAGATTGTGTTTTTTCATATGCCAGGAACAGTACACACTCTTTGCAGAGGGCACACTATTTGGAAAGAGGGCACACTCTCGACATTTGCCCTGGAACCAAAAAAAAAAAAAAACCCCCAACAAAACAAATATTCCCATAAATGACATGGAAATCAACAAGACACAAACATTTTCTGGTTTCCAAAATCTATTAAGTACATGAACTGATAAGATATTTATATGTGCTTTATGTGTAGATATTCCAGCGATTATAGTCTGGACACAGCAGGGGCAGGGTTGCCACATCCCTGCATATTTTATAAAACACATGAGTCCACGTACACATTTACACCTGCTTGTTCTGGGGGCTTATTTTATAAAGGCACATAGAGGGGAATAATCGAACGGCACCGGTGAAATATATGGCCGGTGATGTATTTTGGCGGTGCCGCAAACAGCTGGCCAGACCCGTATTTTCGAAAAAGATGGCCGGCCATCTTTTGTTTTGATAATACGGTTCCGGCCAGCCAAATGCATTGGATTTGGCCGGGGTTTGAGATGGCCGGCTTCGTTTTTTAGCGATAATGGAAAGTTATGTCGGCCATCTCAAACCCCGGCCAAAGTCAAGGCATTTGGCCGTGGGAGGAGCCAGCATTTTTAGGGCACTGGCCCCCCTGACATGCCAGGACACCAACCCGGCTCCCTAGGGGTCACTGCGGTGGACTTCAGAAACGCTTCCACGTGCATAGCTCCCTTACTTTGGGAGCTGAGCCCCCCCCCCCAAAAAAAACCCCACTACCCACAAATGTACTGCACCCACTAAAACTGCTCCAGGGACCTGCATACAGCCTCTAGGACTTATTGCTGCTGTATAACTTTGGCACACCAGTTCACACCTGAAGACTAATCTCTTTGAAAAAGTCCTTTATTTGAATAAGCACGTTTACTCACAGTTAACTGCAGATCAAAGGTTGTGCCCCACTGGCAAAGAGTCCCCTGGTACTAAGATTAGCAGTAGGTCAGAGCTGGCACATTGGTGTACAATGCCCTCTTTCAGCACCATTCAAGGTAAGAACTACGTTCTCTGACGTGGGTAACACAGGAAAGGGATCTAAAACTGTCTTACAAAAATGGCCACTACCGCATGGACTACAACAGGAAACAAAACAGGGTACACTCTGACCCAGTATGCAGGGTGAAAAGCAGAGCCTACCAACTACCAATACCTATACCCACCACAATGCATTGCGGATGTGACTCTGCAGTGCAAATAACAGAAAAGGTGCCACACTCACCCCAGAGCCACATCACAAGCAGGCAAAGGCTGTCAGAGGACAGAACACATTCTGCTGTCATGGAGGTGGGTATGGCATTTGAGGCTGGCATAGAGGCTGGCAAAAAGTATTTGTAACCTGTTTTTTTATGCTGGGAGGGGGTTGGTGACCGCTGAGGGAGTACGGGGAGGTCCTCCCCGATTCCCTCCGGTGGTCATGTGGTCAGTTCGGCCACCTTTTTGAAGCTTGGACCTGAAAAAAAGGGACCAAGTAAAAGCGGCCAAATGCTCTTCATCGCCGGGGTTTTTTTCCATTATGGGCTAAAGCCGGCCATTTCGTAACCCCGCCCATGTCCCGCCTTCGCGTCGCTGCCAACACGCCCCCTTGAACTTTCACCGGCTCTGCGACAGGAAAGCGGCGATGGTGTCAAAATAGCGGCTTTCGATTATACCGATTTGACTGCTTTTGCGAGATCGCCGGCCATCTCCCGATTTGTGTCAGAAGATGGCCGGCGATCACTTTTGAAAATGAGCTGGATAGGCATCTATGTTTATTAAATAGGCACCCCGTTATAATCACACAAATTTGCACAGTTAGATTTAGGACAGCCACTTGTGTGGACTTAGGTGATATAACCATTTATATTGATTTCTGTAATTAAAAATTGATTTGAACCACATAAATATTTTGAATATTGAGTTCACAGTGGTTTTCCTGTGGATCCATGACAGATTTTGTCATCATTGAATATTTGGCCCAATATTCACTTAACCAGACAACGCACGATTAGTGTCAGGCGGTCCATGGGTGGAACGTGGGTAGTGCCTGAGCAGAGCTGGTACTTAACCAGTTAGTGGTGATAGACCACAAAACCAGTTAAGTAAGAGGCTAAAATTAGGACAGTAAAAAGACTGTCCTAACTGTAGCCACAGAGCTAACCTGGCACTGGTCTGAATATGAATTGGTGCTGGTTAATTTCCGGGTAGTGGCATAAAGTGTTTCTGGCGCCCATCTCCCCCTTCCCCCCCTGAAGACAAAAACACCCAACCAGGCCCCCACCCCTCCACCCTCTGTAGGCCACCCTGGGCCATCCTTTGATATCCTCTAGTAGGCAGTCCTAAGGACAGGAGCAATGCGGTTCTAGCCTCAAAATGGCTACCATATCCTTTGGAGTGGAGGAGTAGCCTAGTGGTTAGTGCAGTGGACTTTGATCCTAGGGAACTGAGTTCGATTCCCACTGCAGCTCCTTGTGACTCTGGGCAAGTCACTTATCCCTCCATTTCCCCGGTACAAAATAAGTACCTGAATATATAAACCGCTTTGAATGTAGTTGCAAAAAAACTCAGAAAGGCAGTATATCAAGTCCCATTTAACATCAGTACCACAAGACTGTCGTTAGAGGTCATGGTGGGCATTTTGAGGCCAGAGCTGTGAAGGGCAGGAGCGAATGGGCCCCCTAGATTACTAGGGCTAGCAAACATAGGCTTGTGGGGTCCTACAGATGGTGGGGTTGAGCGGTGGGGACCTGGTCAGGGACTTCTTATCTTTGAGATTAGAATAAGGGGGAGGGAAGGGAGATTCGGAGAGAGTGAGGGCAACTGCTTTCCTTATGCTGGGATCCACATAAGATCTGATGGCCAGCACATGCCGGTATGGCCCCAGACATGGCTTGGTATTGAATATCGAGGCCTAATTCTGCCATTGGCTGAATATTGACCAGTTTGTCTTTAAAGGAGGTTTGTTCATTCAGATTGGTGACTTCCTATGTTTGGCATTTTGTTCAACAAACTTCATTTAAAGACATTCTGACCTTCCTATTCAGAACGGTGTGAACAGCTAAACAGAAGCTCTGAAACTACTGAACAGCAGTATCTCAGTTTTCTTCCTTAAAATTGCTTTTTTAATGAGTTAGTCAGTGGGCAAATGAGAAAATGAGTTGAATAAACAATGAATTAGAGGGAAACCTTGAGACATTATAGGTGAACCAAAGTCCTAAAAACTATGGTGGCTCTTTTGAACAGAGTAGAATCCAGAGGACTGTTGGAAATGAAAAACATTGAATCACTAGTGGCTATTTTAGGTCATGTTTCCTGTGGTCCAGGTTAATCCGACACGTGACGAGAAAACACGGCTCTGATATGGCAGATGAAAGGATGTTTCCTTGAGTCTGGATATACTGGACCTGAACTAAGAAATGTTGGAGTGCTTTATGAGCAATTATATAGAATTTGAGCAATAGGGGAGGCCAAAAACCAACATAGATTGATTTGCAGGCTTTATTCCCCAGTGATGAAAACAAAATCAATGTGACCATCACAGTGCCCATAGCTGAGCTTCCCCTGCCAAAGTTTGCTAGACTGACCTAGAGACTAACAGTAATCTGGATCAGGTATGAAAAGGGGTGAACAGTGTAATAGTCCAGCCAACATGTTGAATGTACTCTGGAGAGTGGGGCAGCAAGCAGATAGCACCGGCCTCTAACATATTCTACTCTTTTTTCTATTTCAGATGCTAATCTTCAATCAATCTTAAAAGAAAATATTTGGATGTAAAATTTCTTGACTACTTACATTGTACAGGTTTTTGAAACTCAATAAAAACGTTAAAACATAAAAGTATTAAAAATTACAATAAACTTTCCTTTGTAATTTACATTAGTTTCTAATAAAGGTTGTATGGTTTTTTGTAATGTCTCTAACATTTCTGGTGACTGTAGTCTTGCTGAAACTGTCAGAGTGACAACACAGGATGCTGGACTCTTTGATTTCTGTACAGAGCAGGTACAGCAAACCACTCCTGATGAAAGCTCCCTGCTTTGGAGGGAGCAATGTAAAAGCTGAAAAGAGGATTTTAGTATTCAGGCTCTGTGATCCTTAGTCTCTTTGCTGATATTGCCATCACAATGTGAAATACATATGGTCAGTGCATTTTTTCTAGCGACAAAGGTGCTGGTACTCAAATGCTGGGCCACCCTTCAGGGTTGGGGTGATCACTGAGGGACCCATTCCACAATAGCCAGGCCCCCTGCAATCAGTCACAGAATCTATGACCAGGCAGAATTGGTGTGTAGAGCCTGAGCTCTTTCATTAAAACTCGGGGACCATGGGTCAATTTTAGCAGACAATGGAAAAGGTACCGGTACTCAGTACCCCCAAGTACCCCCTCAAAAAAAGCCCTGCATATGGTTATTTTAATGCTGAGGGCACCCGTCACTAGGAAACTGTCCTCTGCAGTTCCCACAGCTCCTCTCTACACATGCAAGGACAAATAGGAAGCATGGTTAAATATGAAAGTTTACTCTCAGCCCCACCACCATGCAAGCAACTAGGGTTCAATTTCTTGACATAGGATCCCATTCTCTAAAAACTAACCTGTTCAAAAAGGCATACCCCACCGATCCAACGTAAATGCCTGATCCCTACAACACAACAAAACTAAAGGATGTAATCGACAAAATGCAACTCTTCCGACGTACATTTCCCTAACATTAGGACAGCTGTTGTAGTTGGTGACTCGATCATTAGGCATATAGATAGCTGGGTGGCTGGTGGACGTGAGGATCGCCTGGTGACTTGCCTGCCTGGTGCGAAGGTGGCGGACCTCATGCGTCACCTAGATAGGATTTTAGATAGTGCTGGAGAGGAGCTGGCTGTCTTGGTACATGTGGGTACCAATGACATAGGAAAATGTGGGAGAGAGGTTCTGGAAGCCAAATTTAGACACTTAAGTAGAAAGCTCAAATCCAGATCCTCTAGGGTAGCATTTTCTGAAATGCTACCCGTTCCATGTGCAGAGCCCAACAGACAGGCAGAGCTCCGGAGTCTCAATGCACAGATGAGACAATGGTGCAGGGAGGAGGGTTTTAGATTTGTTAGGAACTGGGCAACATTCTGGGGAAGGGGAAGCCTATTCCGAAAGGATGGGCTCCATCTTAACCAGGGTGGGACCAGGCTGCTGGCGTTAGCAATTAAAAAGGAGATAGAGCAGCTTTGAAACTAGAAACGGGGGGAAGGCTGACAGTCGCTCAAAAGCGCATGGTTCGGGATAAGGTATCTTCCAAAGATATCACCAAAACAGGGAAGACAGGGTATCCTGATAGTGAGGTTGCAAAAGAGACAGTAGTAGATCAGGTGTCCTGATCACTTCACTGGCTTCCGATCAGGTACCGCATACAGTTCAAGCTTCTCCTACTAACCTACAAATGCACTCGATCTGCAGCCCCTCCTTACCTCTCTACCCTCATCTCCCCTTGCGTTCCTACCCGTAACCTCTGCTCTCAAGACAAATCCCTCCTTTCAGTACCCTTATCCACCACCGCCAACTCCAGGCTCCACCCTTTCTGCCTCGCCTCACCCCATGCTTGGAATAAACTCCCTGAGCCCATACGCCAGGCCCCCTCCCTGCCCATCTTCAAATCCTTGCTCAAAGCCCACCTCTTCAATGTCGCCTTCGGCACCTAACCACTATACCTCTATTCAAGAAATCTAGACTGCCCCAACTTGACATTTCGTCCTTTAGATTGTAAGCTCCTTTGAGCAGGTACTGTCATTTCTTGTTAAACTGTACAGCGCTGCATAACCCTAGTAGCGCTCTAGAAATGTTAAGTAGTAGTAGTAAGTAGCAGTGTCCTTAAATAAAAATAAAAATCAGACAGAAGATTGCAAATTAATACTGTTAAGTACTAAGCATGATGTAAATAGGAACAACAAACATAGTTTGAAATGTCTATATGCGAATGCCAGGAGCCTAAGAAATAAGATGGGAGAGTTAGAATATATTGCACTAAATGAAAAATTAGATATAATAGGCATCTCTGAGACCTGGTGGAAGGAGGATAACCAGTGGAACACTGTCATACCGGGGTACAAATTATATCGTAGTGATAGGGTGGATCGAATTGGTGGAGGGGTAGCATTGTATATTAACGAGAGCTTTGAATCAAATAGATTGAAAATTCTACAGGAAACAAAACATTTCTTGGGATCACTGTGGATTGAAATTCCATGTGTAAAGGGGAAAAGGATGGTGATAGGAGTGTACTACTGTCCACCTGGCCAGGATGAACAGATGGATGCAGAAATGTTAAAGGAAATTAGGGATGCAAACAAACTGGGCAACAAAATAATAATGGGTGATTTCAATTACCCTAATATTGACTGGGTAAATGTAACATCGGGGCACGCTAGGGAGGTAAAATTCCTTGATGAATTCAAGGACAGCTTTATGGAGCAGCTGGTACAGAAGCCGACGAGAGAAGGAAAAAATTATAGAACTAGTCCTTAGTGGTGCGTATGATCTGGTGCGGGAGGTAATGATGCTGGGGCCGCTTGATAACAGTGATCATAATATGATTAGATTTGATATTAGCTTTGAAGTAAGTATACATAGGTAATCAAATACATTAGCGTTTAACTTTAAAAAAGGAAACTATGATAAAATGAGAAGAACGGTGAATAAAAAAACTTAGAGGAGTGACTGCGAGGGTCAAAAATTTATATCAGGTGTGGATGCAAAAACACCATCCTGGAAGCCCAGGCCAAATATATTCCGTGTATTAAAAAAGGAGAATGGAAGACCAAACGACAGCCGGCGTGGTTAAAAAGTGAGGTGAAGTAAGCTATTAGAGCTAAAAGAAAATCCTTCAGAAAATGGAAGAAGGAACTGACTGAAAATAATAAGAAACAGCATAAGGAATGTCAAGTCAAATGCAAAGCGCTGATAAAGAAGGCTAAGAGGGACTTTGAAAAAAAGATTGCGTTGGAGGCAAAAACACATAGTAAAATTTTTTTTAGGTATATTAAATGCAGGAAGCCGGCAAAAGAGTCGGTTGGACTGCTAGATGACCGAGGAGTAAAAGGGGCGATCAGGGAAGACAAAGCCGTAGCAGAGAGATTAAATGAATTCTTTGCTTCGGTCTTCACCGAGGAAGATTTGGGTGGGATACCGGTGCCGGAAATGGTATTCGAAGCTGACGAGTCGGAGAAACTTAATGAATTCTCTGTAAACCTGGAGGATGTAATGGGGCAGTTCTACAAACTGAAGAGTAACAAATCTGGACCGGATGGTATTCATCCCAGAGTACTGATAGAACTTAAAAATGAGCTTGTGGAGCTATTGTTAGAAATATGTAGCTTATCCATAAAATCGAGCGTGGTACCGGAAGATTGGAGGGTGGCCAAGGTTCCAGAGGAGATCCGGGAAATTATAGACCGGTGAGTCTGACGTCAGTGCTGGGCAAAATGGTAGAGACTATTATTAAGAACAAAATTACAGAGCATATTCAAAAGCATGGATTAATGAGACAAAGTCAACATGGATTTAGTGAAGGGAAATCTTGCCTCACCAATCTACTACATTTCTTTAAAGGGGTGAACAAACATATGGATAAAGGGGAGCCGGTTGATATTGTGTATCTGAATTTTCAGAAGGTGTTTGACAAAGTACCTCATGAAAGACACCAGAGGAAATTGGAGAGTCATGGGACAGGAGGTAGTGTTCTATTGTGGATTAAAAACTAGTTATAAGATTATTGGAAAAGTAATGGAAGCGATGCTGAAGGAAAGGATAGTGAATTTTTTGGAAGAAAATGAGTTGCAAGATCCGAGACAACATGGTTTTACCAAAGGAAATCGTGCCAAACGAATCTCATTGAATTCTTTGATTGGGTGACTGGAGAATTGAACCATGGACGTGCTATAGACGTAATCTACTTAGATTTCAGCAAGGCTTTTGACACGGTTCCCCACAGGAGGCTCTTAAATAAACTGGATGGGCTGAAGATAGGACCCGAAGTGGTGTACTGGATTAGGAACTGGTTGACGGACAGGGGCCAGAGGGTGGTGGTGAATGGAGTTCGCTCGGAGGAGGGAAAGGTGAGTAGTGGAGTGCCTAAGGGATCGGTGCTGGGGCCGATTCTGTTCAATATATTTGTGAGTGACATTGCCGAAGGGTTAGAAGGTAAAGTTTGCCTATTTGCGAATGATACTAAGATTTGTAACACAGTGGACACCCCGGAGGGAGTGGAAAACATGAAAAAGGATCTGAAAAAGCTAGAAGAATGGTCTAAGGTTTGGCAATTAAAATTCAATGCGAAGAAATGCAAAGTGATGCACTTAGGGAGTAGAAATCCACGAGAGGTGTATGTGTTAGGTGGTGAGAGTTTGCTAGGTACGAACAGGGAGAGGGATCTTGGGGTGATAGTATCTGAGGATCTGAAGGCAATGAAACAGTGTGACAAGGCGGTGGCCGTAGCTAGAAGGTTGCTAGGCTGTATAGAGAGAGGTGTGACCAGCAGAAGAAAAGAGGTGTTGATGCCCCTGTACAAGTCGTTGGTGAGGCCCCACCTGGAGTATTGTGTTCAGTTTTGGGAGAGGGTGGTGGATGCTTGGAATGCCCTCCCGCGGGAGGTGGTGGAGATGAAAACGGTAACGGAATTCAAACATGCGTGGGATAAACATAAAGGAATCCTGTTCAGAAGGAAGGGATCCTCAGGAGCTTAGCCTAGAATGGGTGGCAGAGCCGGTGGTTGGGAGGCGGGGCTAGTGCTGGGCAGACTTATACGGTCTGTGCCAGAGCCGGTGGTGGGAGGCGGGGCTGGTGGTTGGGAGGCGGGGATAGTACTGGGCGGACTTATACGGTCTGTGCCCTGAAAAAGACAGGTACAAATCAAGGTAAGGTATACACAAAAACTAGCACATATGAGTTTATCTTGTTGGGCAGACTGGATGGACCGTGCAGGTCTTTTTCTGCCGTCATCTACTATGTTACTATGTAAGATAGAAAACAGAGAGTAGGGTTAAATGGTCAGTAATCTCAATGGAGAAGGGTAGTTAGTGGGGTTTCCCAGGGGGTCTGTGCTGGGACCGCTGCTTTTTAACATATTTATAAATGACCTAGAGATGGGAGTAACTAGTGAGGTAATTAAATTTGCTGATGACACAAAGTTATTCAAAGTGGTTAAATCGCGGGAGGATTGTGAAAAATTACAAGAGGACCTTACGAGACTGGGAGACTGGGCATCTAAATGGCAAATGACATTTAATGTGAGCAAGTGCAAAGTGATGCATGTGGGAAAGAGGAACCCAAATTATAGCTACGTCATGCAAGGTTCCAAGTTAGGAGTCTAGGTATCATCGTTGATGATACGTTGAAACCTTCTGCTCAGTGTGCTGCTGCGGCTAAGAAAGCAAATAGAATGTTAGGTATTATTAGGAAAGGAATGGAAAACAAAAATGAGGATGTTATAATGCCTTTGTATCGCTCCTTGGTGCGACCACACCTCGAATATTGTGTTCAATTCTGGTTGCCGCATCTCAAAAAAGATATAGTGGAATTAGAAAAGGTGCAGAGAAGGGCAACGAAAATGATAAAGGGGATGAGATGACTTCCCTATGAGGAAAGGCTAAAGTGGCTAGGGCTCTTCAGCTTGGAGAAAAGGCGGCTGAGGGGGAGATATGATAGAGGTCTATAAAATAATGAGTGGAGTTGAACGGGTAGATGTGAAGCATCTGTTCACGCTTTCCAAAAATACTAGGACTAGGGGGCATGCGATGAAGCTACAATATAGTAAATTTAAAACGAATCAGAGAAAATATTTCTTCATTCAACGTGTAATTAAACTCTGGAGTTCATTGCCAGAGAATGTGGTAAAGGCGGTTATCTTAGCGGAGTTTTAAAAAGGTTTGGACGGCTTCCTAAAGGAAAAGTCCATAGACAATTATTAAATGGACTTGGGGAAAATCCACTGTTTCTGGGATAAGCAGTATAAAATGTTTTGTACATTTTTTGGAACTTGCCGGGTATTTGTGACCTGGATTGGCCACTGTTGGAAACAGGATGCTGGGCTCGATGGACCTTTGGTCTTTCCCAGTATGGCATGTACTTATGTAAGGTAGCCATGCCACATGAACTTCATCTTACCACAACATCACTTTGTATTTGTTCTCACTGGAGCCTGCAAACGCCTCTCCAGCACTATGTAAGCCACATTGAGCCTACAAATAGGTGGGAAAATGTGGGATACAAATGTAACAAATAAATACATTCCTTAAGCTTGGAACAGGCAAAAGTCCTACAGTAGCTGAGTAGCCTAAATCCTGATGCCTAATAGAGCAAAGGGGGTGAAGTCAAGCAGTATACACTAGTGAAGGCCTCAAAAATTTTCATTATGTCTAGGACCCAGCCCAAAAACTTAGGAGCCAGTGACTCGGACCTTTCTCGTCTGTCCACCCCCCCCCCCCCCCCCACACACACACACCCCCATTCCTCTGAGATTAGCAGCAGCTCTTCTAAAAACTGATTTCTAATGCTTTTTTCCTATTCTGTATGTGTATGGGCAAAGAAACTTTAATACAACAGTCTGTTAAAGTGCTTCTGCAATGATTAGCCCAAGCCAACAGTCTCTCTTCCACCTTAATAGGTGAAGCAAAGAAGCACTCGTCTCTTTGCTTCACCTGCCATCATGGTCTGGGACCCCACCAGTCTCTCTCTCTCCCTTGTTCTCTTCACCATCCACCTCACCCCTTCTTCAGTTGCTCTCTTTAAAAACAAACAAACAAACATTTTTTCACTTTTGTCAATAACAAACAAAGCATTTTCATAACGTCATAATGCATTTTCATAATGCAAGCAAATCACTCCACCACTATACCTTCAATCTCCCTCACCCCCAGCCCCATCCTGGGCCCAAAATCAGGAATCAGATGGATGGAATCCCGTCTGCGGCATCCCTCAAGGCTCACCGTTGTCATCTTTATTGTTTAATATGTTTTGCAGTTCTTTGGGTTACGTTTTAAGTCAAGCAGGTTTCAAATTATACATATATGCAGATGACATCACGGTGCTTATTCCAAGCTGATCAAAAGAAACAGGTATTTCAAACAAGATTTGTATTCGTCTTTTGGAGGAATGGATTTCTTCTCATCTTCTAAAATTGAACAAAGATAAAACCAAAATTCTTCTAATAGGTCAAACTTATGGAATGACCATATTTTAACAGTAGCTAATCCTCAATTCAAATTCAAACCTAGTCTGAAAATATTAGGAGTGATCCTGACTAGTACTACTAGTAAATCCAGATTTACAGGTTCAAGTCTTGGTTTAAAAAAAATATGTAATGGAAAAAGTTAAGAAGGGTAAGAAATTAATTTAATTTGATTAGCTTTTAAGCTAATTGTGCAAAGTTTTATAATAGGTTAGATAGACTATTGTGATAGCATCTATCTGGGATGCTCTTTGCTGAAAAGGATTCAAACGATCCAGAATACTGCTGCTCGCCTTATATTCTCAGCCCATAAATTTGATAGGGTTTCACCATTGCTGATTAGGCTTCATTGGTTACCAGTGGAAGCTCAACATCATTTTAAATTGTGTACCTTTGTTTTTAAAATACTTTATGGTAAGGCTCCCATATATATGAAAGAAAGCAATGAAGTTGGAGCAAAAGGATAAGAAGGTACCCAAAGAGAAAAGACAACCCCAAATCACAAATGTTAAAACACATACCAGGAAATGTACATGGAAAGCGATGGCCACAAATGCTCACAGTCTAAGCAATAAAGTTCATGACCTTCAAGCCCTGATGTTGGAGGCAGACTTAGACGTTGTTGCAATCACGGAGACGTGGTTTAATGGTTCCCATGAATGGGATGCAAACATACCAGGCTATAATCTATTTAGGAAGGATAGAGAGGGTCGTAAAGGTGGAGGAGTAGCTCTATATGTGAGAAATGATATCATGGCGACCGAAATGACAGGGACCTGGGGAAAGGAAGAAGCGATATGGATCACCTTAAAAAGAGATGATAGAACCTCTGTCCACGTGGGTGTTGTCTACAGACCTCCGACACAATTGGAGGAATTAGATAAAGACCTGATCGCGATATTCAAAACTTGGGAAACAAGAGAGAGGTGCTGTTGCTGGGAGATTTCAATCTGCCGGATGTAGATTGGAAGGTTCCGTCTGCGAAATCGGAAAGAAGTAGAGAGATCGTGGATACTTTCCAAAGTGTTTTGCTCAGACAAATGGTGATGGAACCCACGAGGGAGGGAGCGACGCTGGATCTGGTGCTCACAAATGAGGATAGCGTGTCAAATATCCGAGTGGGTGCCCACCTGGGCAGCAGTGACCATCAAACAGTTTGGTTTGATATAACAGCTAAAGTGAAGAGAGGCCACTCAAAACTCAAAGTCCTGGATTTCAAGCGTGCTGACTTTAGTAAAATGGTGGAATACCTGAGGAAGGAAATGATGGGCTGGGAGGAAGTACAAGAAGTGGGTCCAGGCTGAAAGAAGCTATAAATAGGGCCACAAACCTTTATGTAAGGAAAGTAAATAAAAGCAAGAGAAAAAGGAAACCGATATGATTCTCCAAGCAAGTGGCTGAGAAAAAAAGGCTAAAGAGTTGGCGTTCCAGAAATACACAAAAACTCAAGAAAAGGAACACGGGGAGGAATACCAGATGAAAATGAAAGAAGCCAAGAGAGAGATACGTCTGGCGAAAGCGTAAGTGGAAGGGAATTGTGAGACTAAAAGATACTGTCATTGTCCAAAGAAATCCTCTGTTCAGGAATGATTTCTTGTTGCTGATGGATTATTTCTTTAGATTCAGTAATTGGAATTTGTTCTGGATCTTTTTTGTTGTCATTAATGTGATTGGGTATAATTGCAGGTGTCTCATCATAAATGACATCTTTTTTCTTTTCTGGAAACAGGATGCTGGGCTTGATGGACCTTCCCAGTATGGCAACACTTATGTTCTAAATTTCAGGGCTTCAGTCTTCATCCCATCCTTCTTGATCACCCTTACGACACTTGCCATTTACTCTGTCATCTTCTAGGGATGGGCAACCTGAAAATTTTCACTTTGTGGTTTTGTTCAGGGGTTCCCCTCTCACCTTCGTCATCACAGCCCCCCTGCACAGGGCCTCTTTTCACCCCACCCCACCTCCACCAGGAGCAGACAATCCCCTCTTCCTTGTGGCACCCCCCTCCCCCTAGGCTCCCTGGACCTTTCTGAATATCTGGTGATCCAGCGAGGCTCCCTTGGGGCAGGAGCGATACTAGAGATGCCCTTACCCAGAGTTCCAGACTGGAGATTTTGGGACAGTCCTGGATTTCTAACCACCTCAACCTGGTGTATTACAGGACTTGTGGCACTGATTTTAACCGGCAGGATCAGGCACTACAAATCCCACCTGCTTTGCGATGTAAATTCAAAACCAGGACTAGCCAAAGAGTCTCCAGCCTGGAACTGGGTAACTTGGCATCTGTGCAATACCCATTCACTCCTACCCATGATCATGGCTGGGATTTCAGCTTTCTTCCACCTTGGTGGATACTCCTTTTGAAAGGTTACAGCCCCAATAGAACTCCCACAGGACCACCAGGGATTCACATAAGCAGGGGGAGGGGCTACAAGAAGTGTGTGGGGGGGGGGCCTTGGATCATGGGGAGAGCCTGTCATTGCTAAATCCATCATTCACAAATTAAACCCTGCCCATTTCTGTCTGCCAATGACAGGAAATGACAGAGGAAATGCCATTGACATTTGCTCTGTCTTTGTTACTAACTGCCCATCCTTATCATCTTCCAAGCCATTAACTTTTCTATTTACAGTGTTTTCAAGCAACATAATTACCTTCCAGATCAATTCCAGCGATATAGTCACTGGTGTCTTTAATGCTGAAATCCATGAGGTTGTTCTGGTCAGGCCCATCACCACTTCTAATTTCACCAGTGTTATCTGCAGTGATGGGCCTCGTATATTCCTGCTAACATATCCAGGAGAAGTGAAGGACATAGATTACTGGCTCCTGTCTAGATTGTTGCTTCAGTTGAATTTATAAGGCCTTGAGAGTTTGACCCCAAAAGATAGTACTGTAAGACTATCTCTAAGGTTCATTTGGCACCATATTGAACCCACAGCTGGAGAAGGCAGGAACAACTGGCGATTGCTAAAGACTACCACTGGCCAAGTCCATCAATCCTGCAAACACCAAAGACTCACTAAAAACCCAGATCCAAACAAACCCAAAACACCCCAGCACCACCACCTGGGCCAGCAGACATGCACACATTCTCTGGATTGCTTGTTTTCATTTTTCGGGCTCCAACAACTGGCCATCTTCAGTGCTTCTGTTCAGTGCTGGTCCCCAAGGCCACCAAAATGAACCTGGTTTTTAGGCTAAGTGAACTATTTATGTGGATATTCTGAAAACCAGACCAGGCTGCACTGGGATCTCACATATACATACTTTTCTAACAAAAAATCTAGATGAGGGTGACAAGTGTGACCCTTGGGTTAACTCCTGTATATATTTAACTGAACTCCATATTCAAGCAAGTACTGTTTCCTATCAGTGTCAGATGTGTTGCAAAGCTAACCTCCTGCAGCTTGTCACCTCAAGCACGAGACTGGCTTTTTCTGACCATAACTAGCAAAACTGGCTTTAGTTTCAAATCCCCGGAAAACTTGTTAAAGCAGAAAAACGAGCTGGATTCTTCAGTTTAATAGCGCTACTGCAGGGCTTCTCAAGCCTGTCCTCGCTACCCCACAGCCAGTCAGGTTTACGGGATTTACATAGACTTTTCTCTTGCATATTCATGATGGATATCCCGAGAACCCCATTGTACTATTGCTTCCTCTTCTTATTCTCTGGTGCCCTTTCTTTTTTGGCTACAATATAATCATTTTTGTATATACGTCAACTTTTTATTTGTAACTAAAAGTATTCACCTTGTTTGTGGTCACACAACTTATTTTGAAGAATCTGCTTATGCATGTCCAGTTTCCATCTGTCTGTTCTGTATTCCTGTTTTACTGTATCAGTGCATCATCTACAGGAAGATTCACAGCCTGATGCACAAAGTTTACCATGCTGGGAAACAGGGGCGGCCTGACCATTAGGCCACCTGAGGCAGGGGCCTTCAGGCGGCACTTTTTAGGAGTGGCATCTCGGGGAACAGCTTTGTGACATTTAAACTGTCACAATGAGGTTCCAAACCCAGCAACGGCAGCGATTCCCATACATTGCCCTGCTGCCAGTGGCACCCACCTCTTTCCTTTACTGCGGCCGCCTGAAGTAACTTCCTGTTTCGCTCAGGCAGCCGCAGTAAAGAGAAGAGGCGGGTACCGGCAGCGGCAGGACAGCGTTTGGGAATCGCTGCTGCTGCTGGGTTTAGAATGTCACTGTGAAAGGTAAAACACCCTGGGGGGTGGCATCTTGTCCGGGGGGGGGGGGGGGGGGGGGGGCGGCGGCATACAAGCTCCACCTCAGGCAGCATCTTGCCTTGGGCTGGCCCTGCTGGGAACATTTGCTTTAGACTGGTTGTAGCCAGTCTAAAGCAAATGTTGTTTAGTGAGTAATGCACAAAGGGTTTTACATGGCTCTTATGTGTGTTGTCAGCAGCCACTGAGAACCCCATGCAAACGTATTACAATGAGCTCATTAGTATTCTAATGAGCTTTCCAGGTGATGCACATTTCCAAAACACCTAGCTTTAACAAGCAAATTTTAGGGCTGCTCTGGAGTTCTCGGAGAGGAGGAAAGCACAAGGAGGCAGCTGCAAAGGCTGCCTGCTTGTGCTCCTTACCTCTCCCCAGCCTGGTGAACCCCTCCCCCATGGCAACCTCCTGAAACAATTCCCTGGTGGTCTGCTGGACTCCGCACCCCCAGCACCTCCCGGCCTCCCCCCAAAACAATTCCCTGATGCCCCTCCCCTTAAAAAAGTTGGAGTCGGGAGGGCAGGAGCAACACTTCCCCCTGCCTGGGGCCCCGCCGCCTCCAAAATGGCAGCGCCTAGTCCCTGCCCGGTGCATTCTGGGATGCACCAGACAGGGGCTGGGCACCTCCATTTTGGAAGCGGTAGAGCCTGAGGCTGGAGGGAGGAGGTGTTAATCCTGCCACTTTTTAAAGGTATAGGCAGGGGAAGGGGTCACTAGACCACTGGGAGGTGCTGGGATTGGGTGCAGGGTGGACCACCACGGAATTGTTTTGGGGGAGGGGGTGGAAGGCACAGGGGCACCGGTGGTTCAGGAAGCATGGGAGTGCGGGTCTACCAGACCCCCAATGAATTGTTTTTTTTTGGGGGGGGGTGAGGGTCCATAAAACCACCAGGGAATTCTTTCAAGGGGGTCAGGAGGCAGAGAACGTGCCAGGGGGGTCAGGAGGTGTGGGGGCACTGGGGGGTCGGGAGGTGGTCCACTGGACCACGATCACCAAGGATCTTTGTGCAACTTTGAGTTGCAAACAGTGACCGATGCACAAAGAGGGATCTGTGCATCTCATTTGCATGCAATCCCCTTTGTGAATTGGTTGCTATTTGCCTTTGATCATTGGGCCCTCAGTGTCTTCAGCTGTCCATGCTGACACTTCCATGGGGCTGATGAAAATCCTCTCTTAGACGTTAAGCATACAAGAATCCAAAGAAAGGCTTATTTCAGCACATGAGAAGTGAAGAGAATGGACTTTACTATTAGAATGTGGCCAATTTGTAAAATTACTGTGTGAGCAGTTACCGCCACCCATTTTGTAGGAGGTAAGGGCTTTACACCAGTAAGTGCATGATAATGTAACTGGTTAGCATGGGAATTCCAATTCTCTGCCCATGACATGTCCTCTCAAAACAATTAGAAAAATAAT
Source organism: Microcaecilia unicolor (assembly GCF_901765095.1). NCBI lineage: Eukaryota > Metazoa > Chordata > Amphibia > Gymnophiona > Siphonopidae > Microcaecilia > Microcaecilia unicolor. The sequence goes on from NC_044042.1 coordinate 97,899,115, forward strand.
TTAGCATCTGGTCAGCGTGCACAAAAGTTACCTTAGGATGCCTGAGGGTGTCCCTTAGTAGTTCTCCATTTACTGCGGTATTAGGTGCACATTAGTTTAATAAAAGGGCCCCAGGTCACTTCCTGGCCTATAAGAAAGAAATCTGAAAGAGCAGGCAAATATAAGTGGAAGCAATTAATTTTAGAAAATAAGGAGAATGGATTTATGGAATATACATTTTTTTAGATCCCATTTTGTACTGATGGGAAAATTCATGAGTTGGAGCCTGTACTAGACCTTAGTGTTCTTATTTGTAATTCACCTTTCTGTTCAGCTACTGCGTATGTCTAGTAGCGCTTTAGAAATGATAAATAGTAGACGTAGTACTGTGCTGTCACCTCTCAGGTACAAGGGGGACGATGGTGCTATGCTATAATAAAGGAGCAGTGATCAGCAACAAGTTATCTTTGAACAAGCCAATGCCTGCGTAATGGAAGCTTCACTTTTAGGGGTATATAATAATAATACAGTAATATAAGCCCAGTGATCGGTTGGCGTGTGCTCTCTTTTGGTGGAAGGGAGGTAGGTTGGTTCTTCAACCCCATGAAATTCACAGCGTGAAACCACTTCCTTCCGTTCCCTCTTTGGCTCTGCAGGAGGTTAGGCAAATACAGCTCCTAAAAGCCATCCCACAAATCTTGGGGGCATACAGCGCAATATAGTCCTCCGGTTTTGTCCTGGCATAGAGATAGACAAGTTCACCTGTCTCTTTTATATGACCTTTTGCACTTGACAGAAGAACTAAAAACCAAGATGTACCATTGGGATTATCTTGCTCCCCCTTCAAAGATGTGCAGAGCTGAGCTGGAGATAGTCAGACAGAGATCCCAGGAAGGAGCCACTGTCTGGGGGTGGGGGTTTGGGGGTTAACGGGGATGAGCCCTGCTTAGCTGTTCTCCTCCCTCCAACTGAGTGCCGACACCCAGCCGGGGAGACTTGGTTGACATAACAACTCTCCTCTTCGTTATAGCTACATATCCCTTGAGAATAGGCATTTTCATGGTGAGAGGTCATGGTGAACTTATGTTTTTCACCAATAGTAAATACTCTTTCTGTCCTGGTATAATTGAAGTAATCTCATCAAAATTGACATCTATCTTTTCTGTGATAATATCAATATTTTCATGGTCATCCAAAGATACAACACCTTACATAGTAACATAGTAACATAGTAGATGACGGCAGAAAAAGACCTGTATGGTCCATCTAGTCTGCCCAAGACAAACTCATATGTGTATACCTTACCTTGAATTTGTACCTGTCCTTTTCAGGGCACAGACCATATAAGTCTGCCCAGCAGTATTTCCCACCTCCCAACCACCAGTCCCGCCTCCCATCAGCGGCTCTGGTACAGACCGTATAAGTCCGCCCTCCCCTATCCTCGCCTCCCAACCACCACCCCCTCTTCCCCCCAACTGCTCCGCCACCCAATTTCAGCTAAGGAGTCAGAATGTATCTCTCCACAACTACTTGATCAAATCCTCTTGTCTTCCTTGATTTCTTTTTAACACCAAATGTATAACTCTTTGTAACACCAAATGTATATTTCATCCTGATATGGCGATGCCACATCAGGTCTTTGTAAGCCACATTGAGCCTGCAAATAGGTGGGAAAATGTGGGATACAAGTGAAATAAATAAATAACAACTCTCCTCTTTGTGAATGAAAGACATAGCTTTTTTGTTGTTACATATCTCTGGAGCATAGCCATCTTCATGGTGAGAGGTCATGGTCAGGGCCGCCAAGAGGGGGGGCAGGGGGGACAAAATTCCACGGGCACTGGGGTCTCTCTCCTTCTCCTGCTCTCAAGGCCACTGGCACTGCAGTGCCCGGTCTCACCTGCCTGCCCTTGGCTCTGTCGACAAACCCCCTCCGTTTGCCATTGGGCCCCCTGCATTCAAATCGGCAGTGCCTCACCTCCGTGTGAATTTTTGAAAGCGACAGATTGCTTCCCTTCGGGCTCTCCCTGTGTCCCGCCCTCATGGAAACAAGAAGTTACATCAGATGAGGGTAGGACACAGTGAGGGAAAGCCCAAAGGGAGGCGATCTGCCACTTTTACATGGAGGTGAGGCGCTGCCGATTTGAATGCAGGGGGCCCAGTGGTGGACAGAGGGGGTTGTCCACGGGGCCGGGGGTGGGAGGGTGGAGACTGGAGAAAGCGGCGCCGGTGGCCTGAGAGCAGGAGAGGAATGTGGCAGTGGTAGTGATTGTGGGGGGTGGTGGCTGCAGCGGCTGGGGGGGGACACGGGGGTGACCTTGCCCCGGGCCCGGCTCAGTCTCTCGGCGGCCCTGGTCATGGTAAACTAATGTTCACCAATAGTAAATATTTGGTCATTGTCCAAAGAAATCCTCTGTTCAGGAATGATTTCTTGTTGCTGATGGATTATTTCTTTAGATTCAGTAATTGGAATTTGTTCTGGATCTTTTTTGTTGTCATTAATGTGACCGGGTATAATTGCAGGTGTCTCATCATAAATGACATCTTTTTTTCTTTTCTGTGAAATAATCAACTCTATCACAGTCATCCAAAATTACTTCTTTGAGATAGCACTCCAGTTTCTGAATGTAAGTCATATCTTCTCTGTAATTGCAATTCTTTTGTGTAAAAACAACTCCCTTTTGTGATGTCCTCAACTTATATTCTTGACTTTTTTTTGTCACTTTTTTTTAAATTTGAATTTAATCTTTACATTCAACAATTAAGCATAAATGTAGGATAATTGAAATAATAATATCACACATCTTACAAAGAAATGATTTACATTATTTTTAAACCACAACTATGAGACAAGAAACAAAGAAAAATTTTTTACTAAAGGAAATAAAAGAAATTATTCAATAGAGCAGGAGCTTGCAAACACTCGTTGCCAAATCCTCAGCACAGTCTCTCCCTATTAGACATTCTGGTTTGAACTTTCATTACTTTCTTTCATTACATTCTTTTGAAATTAGGAAATCTCTCATTTTCCTGGGATCAACAAACATATAATTTACTAAATTAAAGGATACTATACATCGACATGGAAATATTAACTTAAATAATCCCCCTAAAGCAAGAATTCTTGCCTTTAAACTCAGGAATTCTCGCCTATGGGCCTGAGTGTCCTTGTTTAAATCAGGAAAAATTCGGACAGTCTCCCCTAGAAATCTATCATTTAAATGTTTGAAATATATTTTAAAAGTATTGTTTCTATCCATTTCAAGCACAAATGAGACTATAAGAGTTGTCCTTTCTGAATTTTCCAAAAATTCTGCTAAATTGAGTTCAGGTTGTTGCTGAGGATTCAAAGGATTTAGCTTCCTCCCAGTTATATACTATGTTCGTACAATGGGGGAAAACCCTCTATTGGGACTACTAGGATTTCTCTAAAGTATTTACGTAACATCTCCATTGCTGGGACTAGAGGTGATTTAGGGAAATTAATAAAGTGCAAGTTATTTTTTCTCCCTTGATTGTCGAGAAACTCTAGCTTTCTTGCCAGGGTTTCTCTTTCCTTAGCAACAGTCTCGGTAAAACCTTGTATGGTAGAAAGTTCAGTCTTTAAGGATTCCATTTGTCCTTCTTGTCTTTGAATTTTCTCTGTTAGGAGATTTTGAGATTGTTTCAAATTATTCACATCATTAGTAAGAGAATTGGTTACCTATGAAAGCATTGAGTTCATGCCCTGAATGACATCCCATAGATTATCCAACGTTACCACAGTTGGTCTTTATATCTCCATTATCGCAGAAGTAGCTCCCAGTAGTCAGGGGTCGATGTTGTCATCCCCCCTTGTTGTTCCGTTACATCTACTATTGGGGTAAGACCAGCGACGAGAACTCCTCGAGTCGAGTGGTTCCTCTCCGCTTCAGGCGTTCCAACATTCGGCTCCTCAGTCGTAGTCGTTCTATTTCTGGGTCGTGGAGGAACTGTGCTCCCTGGCGGACTCAACAAGATCGCCTCTGTGCTAAGATCCGCCGATGAAAATGCAGAGCAGCTTAATACGGGCGCCTGCATACCCAATGGCTGGACCCCAAACTGTTCCAGGACTGTCTGCTGAGGAGCGAGAACATTCCCCGGGGTCGAGGAGGCTGACTCCCTGGGCTTCCCCTTCCGTTTCCCCATGATTAGCTCCGGGGTTAGGCTTAACTCCTCAGCTAATAGCCTGGTAAGTGAGGAGCTCAATCACATACGTCTGCTCTTGTTGGCCATCTTGTCCCCTTAACGGAAAAGGCCTTTTTTGGTCACTTTTGAGGTCTGGTATAGTCAGAGGAATGTCGTTATAACTGATATCTGTGTTTCTGTTATAGCATTCAACTCTTTCATTGTCATACTCAGCTATTGTTTTGAGATAACAGCTCTTCTCTTTCTGAATGTAAGTCATATCAACTTTGTGGTTCCATTCCTTCTCGTACCCATAACAACTTTGGAGAGCTTTCTTCTTTGATTCAAGTGAAGGGATACCCGCAATATATTTCTTGTCCAGAGGTTCATCTTGTCTCTGAGAATCCCGCAGCTCTTTCAGGATGCATTTGGTATTTTCCTGGTAGTTGAATAACTCAGGCTGATAATAGTCACTGGCAGATTTTCCATTATAATAATGAATGCATTCATCCTCATTGCTGATTGAAAGCATCTCATTTACATTTCCAGTATCTCTCTTTTCATGAGCAGCTTCTTTTTCCTCATTTCTACTGTCCCTGAATTCACTATCATAAACATGTTCCTGGTCCTCTCTCGGAGTCCCAATATCATTTTCGAACGAGTCAAGGTATCTCAGGTAGAGGTCCTCTGTTTTATTTTGATAATTAATTGTAAAGTGTCTGTGGATTTTTGCTCGGATAGCTTTCTTCTCTGATTCAAGTGAAGATATAACCATAGTGCATTTCTTGTCCAAAGGTTCATCCTGTCTCTGACAAACCCTCAGATCTTTCAGGATGTATTCAGTATCTTCTTCCTCATAATTAAATGGCCCAGTCTGATAATAGTGACTGGCATATTTTTCATTATAATAGCGCAGAGAGTTATTATCACAGACGATGGATAGCATCGGGCTTGTACTTCCCATCGTGTTCTCTTCATGTCCCCGAGAAGCCCTCAGATCTTTAAGTATGTATTCAGTATCTTCCCAATAGTTGTCTGTATCAGTCTGATAATAGACATTTACATTTCGATAACTGACATTTGTCTTTTCTGTGAAAACATCAACTCTTCCATGGTCCTCCAAAGTTACTTCTTTGACATAACAACACTCCTCTTTGTGAATGAAAGACATATCTTCTTTATTGTTACATATCTCTGGAGCATAGCCATCTTCATGGTGAAAGGTCATGGTCAGGGCCACCAAGAGGGGGAGCAGGGGGGACAAAATTCCCCGGGCACTGGGGTCTCTCTCCTTCTCCTGCTCCCAAGGCCACTGGCGCTGCAGTGCCCGGTCTCACCTGCCTGCCCTTGGCTCTGTCAACAAACCCCCTCCGTTTGCCACTGGGCCCCCTGTATTCAAACCGGCAGCGCCTTACCTCCGTGTGAATTTTTGAAAGCGGCAGATCGCTTCCCTTCGGGCCCTCCCTGTGTCCCGCCCTCGTGGAAACAAGAAGTTACATCAGATGAGGGTGGGACACAGTGAGGCTAAGGCCGAAAGGGAGGCGATCTGCCGCTTTTACATGGAGGTGAGGCGCTGCCGATTTGAATGCACTGGGCCCAGTGGCAGACAGAGGGGGCTGTTGACGGGGCCGGGGGTGGGCGGGTGGAGACTGGAGAAAGCGGCGCCGGCGGCCTGAAAGCAGGAGAAGGAGGCGACAGTGGTAGTGATTGTGGGGGGTGGTGGCTGCAGCGGCTGGGGGGGACACGGGGGCAACCTTGCCCCGGGCCCGGCTCAGTCTCTCGGCAGCCCTGATCATGGTAAACTGATGTTCATCAATAGTAAATATTTGGTCATTCTCCAAATGAATCCTCTGTTCAGGAATGATCTTTTGTAACTCCTTAAGAAGCCTTCACTAGACCCTACTTGTCCCTCTAATTACCGACCCATCTCCCTCCTTCCCTTTCTCTCCAAATTACTTGAGCGTGCTGTTCACCGCCGCTGCCTTGATTTTCTGTCCTCACATGCTATTCTTGACCCACTACAATCTGGTTTTCGCCCTCTCCACTCAACCGAAACTGCACTTACTAAAGTCTCCAATGACCTACTACTGGCTAAATCCAGAGGTCTCTATTCCATCCTCATTCTTCTTGATCTTTCCGCTTCTTTTGACACTGTCGATCACAGCATACTCCTCGATACCCTGTCCTCACTTGGATTCCAGGGCTCTGTCCTTTCCTGGCTCTCTTCCTACCTCTCCCTCCGCACCTTCAGTGTTCACTCTGGTGGATCCTCTTCTACTTCTATCCCTCTGCCTGTCGGCGTACCTCAGGGTTCTGTTCTTGGTCCCCTCCTCTTTTCTATCTACACTTCTTCCCTTGGTTCATTAATCTCATCCCATGGCTTTTCCTACCATCTCTATGCTGATGACTCCCAAATCTACCTTTCTACCCCTGATATCTCACCTTGCATCCAAACCAAAGTTTCAGCGTGCTTGTCTGATATTGCTGTCTGGATGTCTCAATGCCACCTGAAATTAAACATGACCAAAACCGAGCTTCTCATTTTTCCCCCCAAACCCACCTCCCCACTCCCCCCGTTTTCTATTTCTGTTGATGGCTCTCTCATTCTCCCTATCTCCTCAGCTCGAAACCTTGGGGTCATCTTTGACTCTTCTCTCTCCTTCTCTGATCATATCCAGCAGATCGCCAAGACCTGTCATTTCTTTCTTTACAACATCTGTAAAATCCGCCCCTTTCTTTCCGAGCACTCTACCAAAACCATCATCCACACCCTTGTCACCTCTCGTTTAGACTACTGCAATCTGCTTCTTGTTGGCCTCCCACTTAGTCACCTCCCCCCCACCTCCAGTCGGTTCAAAACTCTGCTGCCCGTCTCGTCTTCCACCAGGGTCGCTTTACTCATACTACCCCCCTCCTCAAGTCGCTTCACTGGCTCCCTATCCGTTTTCGTATCCTGTTCAAACTTCTTCTACTAACCTATAAATGTACTCACTCTGCTGCTCCCCAGTATCTCTCCACACTCGTCCTTCCCTACCACCCCTTCCCGTGCACTCCGCTCCATGGATAAATCCTTCTTATCTGTTCCCTTCTCCACTACTGCCAACTCCAGACTTCGTGCCTTCTGTCTCGCTGCACCCTACGCCTGGAATAAACTTCCTGAACCCCTACGTCTTGCCCCATCCTTGGCCACCTTTAAATCTAGACTGAAAGCCCACCTCTTTAACATTGCTTTTGACTCGTAACCACTTGTAACCACTCGCCTCCACCTACCCTCCTCTCCTCCTTCCTGTACACATTAATTGATTTGATTTGCTTACTTTATTTTTTGTCTATTAGATTGTAAGCTCTTTGAGCAGGGACTGTCTTTCTTCTATGTTTGTGCAGTGCTGCGTACGCCTTGTAGCGCTATAGAAATGCTAAATACTAGTAGTAGTAAGTAGTAATATCAGTATCTGGAATTTGTTCTGGCACTTTTTGCATATTATTAACCTTACCGGGTATATTTGCAGGTGACTCATCATAAATGACATCTTTTTTCTTTTCTGTGAAATAATCAACTCTATCACAGTGATCCAAAATTACTTCTTTGAGATAGCACTCCAGTTTCTGAACGTAAGTCATATCTTCTTTGTAATTGCAGTTCTTTTGTGTAAAAACAACTCCCTTTTGTGATGTTCTCCTCAACTTATATTCTTGACCTTTTTTTTGGTCACTTTTGAGGTCTGGTATAGTCAGAGGAATGTCATTATAACTGATATCTGTGTTTTCTGTTATAGCATCAACTTTTTCATTGTCATACTCAGCTATTGTTTTGAGATAACAGCTCTTCTCTTTCTGAATGTAAGTCTTATCATTTTGTGGTTCCATTCCTTCTCGTACCAATAAGAACTTTGGATAGCTTTCTTCTCTGTTTCAAGTGAAGGGATACTCGCAATATATTTCTTGTCCAGAGGTTCATCTTGTCTCTGAGAATCCCGCAGCTCTTTCAGGATGCATTTGGTAATTTCCTGGTAGTTGAATAACTCAGGCTGATAATAGTTACTGGCAGATTTTTCATTATAATAATGAATGCATTCATCCTCATTGCTGATTGAAAGCATCTCATTTACATTTCCAGTATCTCTCTTTTCATGAGCAGCTTCTTTTTCCTCATTGCTACTGTCCTTGAATTCACTATCATAAACATGTTCCTGGTCCTCTCTCGGAGTCCCAATATCATTTTCGAACGAGTCAAGGTATCTCAGATAGAGGTCCTCTATTTTATTTTGATAATTAATTTTAGCCTCTGTGGATTTTTGCTCGTAGCTCCTTTCTCCTTGAATTACATTTGGATAACTGACATCTGTCTTTTCTATGAAAACATCAACTCTTCCATGGTCATCCAAAGTTACTTCAGTGGGATAATAAGTTTTCTGTTTCTGAACGTAAGCCTCAATATCGTTTTAGTGAAAGCTATCATGTCTCTGATAGAGATCCTCTATTTTATTATGATCATTATTTGCAACCTCTACTACTACTTAACATTTCTAGAGCGCTACTAGGGTTACGCAGCGCTGTATAATTTAACAAAGAGAGACAGTCCTTGCTCAAAGAGCTTACAATCTTTTCATGAGCAGCTTCTTTTTCCTCATTTCTACTGTCCCTGAATTCACTATCATAAACATGTTCCTGGTCCTCTCTCGGAGTCCCAATATAATTTTCGAACGAGTCAAGGTATCTCAGGTAGAGGTCCTCTATTTTATTTTGATAATTAATTGTAAAGTGTCTGTAGATTTTTGCTCGGATAGCTTTCTTCTCTGATTCAAGTGAAGATATAACCATAGTGTATTTCTTGTCCAAAGGTTCATCCTGTCTCTGACTGTTTCATATCTCTTGAGCATAGGCTTGTTCATGGAGAGAGGTCATGATGAACTTATGTTGTTCACCAATAGGAAATACTTGGCCATCATCTGAAGTAATCCTCTGTTCAGGAATGATCTTTTGTAACTGATGGATTATGTTTTTAGTTTCAGTATTTGGAATTTGTTCTGGCACCTTTTGCATATTATTAATCTTACCGGGTATAATTGCAGGTATCTCATCATAAATGACATCTTTTTTCTTTTCTATGAAATAATCAACTCTATCACAGTGATCCAAAATTACTTCTTTGAGATAGCACTCCAGTTTCTGAATGTAAGTCATATCTTCTCCTGTAATTGCAATTCTTTTGTGTAAAATCAACTCCCTTTTGTGATGTTCTCCTCAACTTATGTTCTTGACCTTTTTTTTGGTCACTTTTGAGGTCTGGTATAGTCAGAGGAATGTCATTATAACTGATATCTGCGTTTTCTGTTATAGCATCAACTTTTTCATTGTCATACTCAGCTATTGTTTTGAGATAACAGCTCTTCTCTTTCTGAATGTAAGTCATATCATTTTTGTGGTTCAATTCCTTCTCGTACCCATAACAACTTTGGATAGCTTTCTTCTCTGATTCAAGTGAAGGGATACTCGCAATATATTTCTTGCCCAGAGGTTCATCTTGTCTCTGAGAATCCTGCAGCTCTTTCAGGATGCATTTGGTAATTTCCTGGTGGTTGAATAACTCAGAATGATAATAGTCACTGGCAGATTTTTCATTATAATAATGAATGCATTCATCCTCATTGCTGATTGAAAGCATCTTATTTACATATCCAGTATCTCTATTTTCATGAGCAGCTTCCTTTTCCTCATTGCTACTGTCCTTGAATTCACTATCATAAACATGTTCCTGGTCCTCTCTCGGAGTCCCAATATCATTTTCGAACGAGTCAAGGTATCTCAGATAGAGGTCCTCTATTTTATTTTGATAATTAATTTTAGCCTCTGTGGATTTTTGCTCGTAGCTCCTTTCTCCTTGAATTACATTTGGATAACTGACATCTGTCTTTTCTATGAAAACATCAACTCTTCCATGGTCATCCAAAGTTACTTCAGTGGGATAATAAGTTTTCTGTTTCTGAATGTAAGCCTCAATATCGTTTTGGTGAAAGCTATTATCCAGCTTATAATCGAACGAGAATAACGCCCAAGTTCCGACCTAAATCGGGAGATGGGCGTTCTTCTCACAAAAACAAATAAAGCGGCATAATCGAAAGCTGAACTTTGGACGCTTTCAACTGCACTCCGTCGCGGATGCGGACAAAGTTGACGGGGGAGTGTCGGAGGCGTGGTGAAGGCGGAACTGGGGCGTGGTTATTGGGCGAACAGAGATGGGCGCCCTTCGCCGATAATGGATGCGTTTGTAGCTAGAATTTAGGGCACTTTTCCTGGACCCTGTTTTTTGACGAATAAGGCCCCAAAAAGTGCCCTAAATGACCAGATGACCCCCAGAGGGAGTCGGGGATGACCTCCCCTGACTCCCCCAGTGGTCA